>NC_077227.1:642988754-643640004 GCF_027887165.1 Monodelphis domestica
GAACATGGAAATATGTATTATATGATAACATATGTATAATCTATATAATATTACCTGCAGTCTTGGAGAAGGGGCAGAGATGGGAAGGAGGGACAGAATGTGGAATGCAAAATGTCAGAAAATGATTCTTGAAAATTGTACCCACCTGTAACCCAACAAAAATACACAAACAAACAAAAAACCTTAAAAATAAATAAAGCAAGATGAGGTAGGAAAAAGAAAGAAAATGGAAAAGTGAGGATGAGGAAAGAAGGAATAAAAGAAGGAAAATATAAGGGGAAAGAATAAAAGGGAAAGGAAATGAAGCTAGAGATAGAATTTCATTACCCTTGTAAGGAAATCTAGTGATTTTTAAAAATAATTTTGTTTCTAATTCATTTGATTTTACTTTTTGAGCACTGTTTTCTTTAAATCCTTACCTTCCTTCTTAGAATCAGTACTAAGTAGTAGTTCCAAGAGAGAAAAGCAGTAAGGGCTAGGAATTGGAATTAAATGACTTTCCTAGGGTCACTAGGAAGTGTCTAAGACCAGATCTAGACCCAGGACTTCCTGTCTCTAGCTCAGGCTCTCTAACTACTGAGCCACCTACGTGCTCCTGCTAATGATTTTAAGCAATATTTTACACTTTATTTTGTGAGTTTATTTCTGTTGATATATATACTTATATATATATAAAATTTATAATGAGATAAAACTATTTTGTGTAATGCAGTTTAATCAAGTCAACAAAAATGAAGATGCCTAGCCTGTGCATAGCACTGGGCTTAGCAATTCTTGCCAGCCACCTCATATCTCTTAGTCCTGCCTTCACAACTAGATTGCATTTCTTTGTTCACCTCCTTAGTACTAAGCCCAGGGCTGGACACATAGTAAGCTCAACAGACACTTGTTAATCGATTGACTAAAGGAGCCTTTGGCAATACAGTCATGACAATTATGCAACAATAATTATCTATGACAAATAATGACTTCCTGAGAAATATTTATCTTTGTCCTATTTTTACAGGGCTCTGTGGCAAGGAACCAGCCAAGTTCTGGTCAAAGCATAGAAGAAGAGTCATTTTACTAACTTCCTTCTGTCTCTAGGAACTCTTCTGTAAGGAAATCCTGGGAAGTATCTTCATGAAATGATGAACTCTGTGGATTTCCAAAGGCTGTTCATGTTTATTTCCCAGAATGAACTCTTCAGACTACTCTGTGTCTAGTGCTAGGTGGAGTCTACCCTCAAGAAGAGAAGAGCCAGCGTGAATTCCAACTGGCCAGACATGCATTCAAACCATCTTGTGAAACACTAAATGTAGCAGCCGTGTCATCAGAAACAGTTATCTCTTCTCCAACATACATTTGCATAGATGTCCCCTAATGCATTCTTTAATTGGAGAGATACACATGTGGCGGATTTTTATAAATACACTAGCCACAAAATAGCTGGAGTTGCTTTGTGTGGGGCTATGTTCTCTGTAGGTGACTCCACACTCTAATAACACAATCTGGGCATTGTACTAGGACATACTGTATGCAGAATATGCTTTGGATACTGCCTTTTTTTTTTTAAATCGTGAAATATGGTTGATATGGTCCATTGCAAAATGAACCTATATTGGAAATGGCAAAATTGTAATGTAAAATATACCGGGGTCAGTGGGGTGTGATGTTTTTTGCATATATTTTTTCTCCCCTGACCCATACCATTCCCCTGCATATAGGGAAAAAAAGCTTCATCTCACACAGAAATGTGATGTCCTTTACTGCCAGAGGCTGTTGCTGTTTTAAATGAGGAAAAAGCACAATGCATGAAGAAGGAAAATTAAAGCATATTCATTTTGGAAATTAGATACGGTGTCAGGAGACTCTCTGAAAATAGCCCTGTTTGAATGGAGCACTGCACTACGAGACAGTTCACTGAACTTTTGACCACTATTTATACTATGGAAGCTTTAGAAATAGGGAAGAGAGCAAAACATTTTATAGCTGCTTAATAGCTGAATTCATTTTTTACTAGACATTTGTCTAACTCTTCAGTGTATATAAGATATGCAAACACTATGGAGTTCATTGGTAGGCCTTTGTGTTAATTTTTTTTTTCACTTTTGTCCACATAACTACTGGATGATAGAATCTTAGTGACCAGCTCCTGAGAGTTGTAATTCGCAATCTGCTATCTGCCTTTGGATAGTCTGGAATCCCTAACTCTTTCCCCCTCCTTCCCCCTCCAATTTTAACCAAATAGGCCTTTGGGAATGACAAAGACTGCTTTTTAAGACTGTTGAGAATCAATTCCTTTTGGAAAATTGACATGAGCTAGGTGATGGAATGAACATGTCTCCCCATAACTTCTTCCTTTCCATTATTTAAATTCTGTCTGTCATCTTTCCTGTCCTGCTTCATTGCTTCTTTGTCAAAGACTATGCCACCCAGATCTGGTTAAATGGAACTCGAGGAACCCCTGTGAAGAGCAACCCAAGATCTGGATAACAGCTGGGCTGGTAGAGTAGAGAAGAGGCAGGAAGGGTGGGGAAGCAATAGGAAAAAAGCATTTTGCTGTGAGAATTATCCAAGAGAGTTCCTGACAAGAATGACAGAAGACTGAGAATCATGCTTCCAGTAAGTATGGAGGGCAAAGGGAATTTGGCAGCCATCAGCAGAGAATACACGATGCTTGTGTTTCTGCCAACTCAGTGCAACAATTCCATGAATTCTGTTCTACTTTCTAGTAGAGACTGGTCTCCCTATGAGAGAAGAATGGTAAAAGGGAGGGGAGAAATGTCAAATACATGATATTGGCTGACTGTCATAGGCTGCATATGGTTCACAACACTTCTGATTGGTGGTGGGGTTGTTGTTCTGTCCTTTTCAGTTGTGTCTGACTCTTTGTAACTCCATTTGGGGTTTTCTTGGCAAAGATAATGGAGTGGCTTGCCATGTCCTGCTCCAGCTCATTTTATAGATGAGAAAACTGAGGCAAATGGGGTTAAGTGACTTGCTTAGGGTTACATTGATAATAATAAGCATCTGAAGCCAAATATGAACTCAAGAAGATTAGTCTTTCTGACTTCAGGTCTAGTGCTCTATTCACTGTACCACCCAGATACCCACTCCTGAGTGTCCTACCAGACTAACATGTAATTGGGAAATACTTTGCAGAATAAATAATAAAATGACCAGACATAGATAATGTCAATATATATTTTTCTAAGTCATTATGCCCACAGGGCTCTTAATACATCTTTATCTATTTGAGTTTGACATCACTGGTCTAGGGGAGTACAATTTCATTTGCCAGATTTTTAGGGAGGTTGATATCTTTCTTCAAAGAATGGAAGAAATAGTTTTCTCAAAAAGAAATTTTAAGAATAATTTAAAGAGATAGAGAAGAATTCTTATCAGCATCCAGAGAATAGAGGGTGGTAGAATATGGCCCAGAGAAGGAAAGGAAGAATAAAGACTACTTGATATTTGTAATTAGGTTATAAGTTCAGTTTTAGGAGGATGGAGCTGGACCAGCTGAAGAAGTGGCTTCCTGTGCTTCAGAAATGATGTGAATCTTTGGATGCCACCAGGAGAGACATAGTCAAAGGAAGAGGAAATGAATGGTGGTGGTTTCTGACTGCCTGCTAAGAGATACTTAGTCAATGATCAGCCTAACATGAAGAAGCTTTCTTCTTCAAAAAGTAAGATGTAGTTACCTTTTTCATAGGGATAGCTAGGTAGTGCAGTGGATAGAATGCCAGGCTTAGGATTAGGAAGATTCATCATTTTGAGATCAATTCTGATCTCAGATGTCTACTAACTTTGTGACCCTGAGCAAGTCACAACACCATTTGTCACAGTTTCCTCATCTGTAAAATGAGCTGGAAAAAATGGCAAACTACTCTAGTTTCTTGGGCAAGAAAAACCAAATGGAGTCCTAAAGGGTCAGAAATAACTGAAACACAGTTTAATAATCTTCTTCATATGCTAAGATGTCACAAAATCAGATGATGGGATCACAAATTTAGATCTGGAATATAAGTTGAAGGGAAACATCACATAATTTCATCTTTTGATAGGTGAGGAATAGAGACCTTAAGACATTAAGTGACTTCTTGTAGATCACATAGGGAGATGTGAACCCAAGTGTTCTGACTCCAAGCCTACTGTGATTTTGAGGAATGGAAATGGAACTTGATGGTAAACATCTCAAAACTAAGCAAACCTGATGATGACTACTTCCCACTTACCCCTTGTTATTCAGGCAGGGAGTGAGGGAACCAAGAAAGATTGAAAGGAACTATGAAGTCCTGAGCAAAAATACTGAAAACCATGGGAAGTATTTTTAATTTTTTAAACTCTTTTTGTATGTCATGGACTTCTATGGCAGTCTGGTGAAGTATATGGACCCCTGCTCAGAAATAAAAGAATAAATAAATATAAAAAATAAAATATGAAGAATTATAAAGAAAATAAATTACATTCAAATACAATGATCAAAATGTTTGATCAAAATATTGAATGAGCCAATTGAAATCTATCTACGGATCCCTTTGGGACTCCCAGTTAAGAAATTCTGCCTTAGTGAAATAGTCAATATAGTTGCTGTCGTTGTTGTCAATTGAATGGAGTGGTTTCAGCAGAGAAAAAGTGGATTCAGAAGACAGTAACTGGTTAAAAAGAAGGTACATGATACCTTGTCCATACCTCAACATATAAGGATAGAAACTATTGGCCAGGAAATGGAGGGGTTCTAATGAGAACTGATAAAAAAATCCTTGCTTAGAGAGTTGCATATCTCATCCAGCTCCAATTACATTTGAGAAGTAGGATGAAAGCTCCCCACCTGCAGACACAAGAGGGAATAGTAGATATAACAGTAGTATTAGTAGACAAAATAATTTTTAAAAGGATTGATAATAAAATATACAGGCTTAAATTTTTATGTAGAAACACAAAATACATGAATGCTTAATAGGATGAACTGGTTATCATAATGTTAGGTAGAAAATTTTATCTTGGTGGGTCCATATTTGGTTATGGATGAAGATTTTGTTATGGATGGGTTAAAATTATAGGAATATTATTTCTTATTTATTCAATATATAGATTTTTGCATATATTTATTTGTTTGCATATTGTCTTCCCTTCTAGACTGTAAGTTCCTAGAGCCTAAGGGACTCTCTTTTGCCTCTTTTTGTATCCCTAATGCTTCGGAATATTGCTTGGGACATAGTAGGTATTTAATCAATCTTTATTGGTTGAAGAAATAAAATAGCAGAATGACATTGTATGTTAAAACTCTATACTTAAATGTGAGGAATCCATAAACCACTTATTCTTATGATTTATTGTGGAATGGAAATGACCTTGGCATTTAAAGGGCTGTGGACAAGACTCACACAGGATAATATGTGCATATGGGTTGAAATACAAAATGTTGGAGGAGATACTCAAATTGATGAGATCACATATCCATTTAAGTTATTCTTTATTCCTGGAAGTCTGGGGATCAAAGAAGGAAACCATACAATGGAGAATCAATCAGAAGCAATATTTTTCTGTTCGTATGCAAAACAGTTTCCTGGGACAGAAAAAAGGAAATAGATGAGTTGGAAGCAAGTCACAAAAATGTCAAACATGCATCATATAGAAGCAATAGGGCATCATAACTATTTAGATAGACATCAGCTAGAATTCCAGAATTTGCCAAAAGCAAAATAGCTGATCCAGTCTTGGTTTGCCTTAATTATAATTTCATTCATTAAAGGAGAAAGAAGTTATGGAAATTGTATTTTAGACCTGAAAGGGAGAACCCTGGGGACAAGTGGCCCATTCTACATTAGAAGTTATGATTAAAAAGGAGAAGCAATCCAGATGCAACCCAACATGCACTTTAGATGCTAGGAGAGCAAATTGAAAAGAATACAGATAAAAGATAGTATCCAATGGCCTCAACTTCTCCAGAGTATGTGTGCCCAAGAGGTTTAAGAAACAAAAAACTTGAATTCTACATAAATTCTCTTAAATGAAGAAGAAACTAACTAATTAGACTGTTATAACATCAGCCAACTTGGATTTTGAAAAAAGATCGAGTATGGAAAGGGCAGATAATTGAAGATGAATGGTGAAATAACTGAGTAATTTCTTCAGTTTTTTATGCTTGATTTTTTGGAAGGGCGTTGACAAGATATATTCATTATATCCCAAGGAAGGCAAACAGGGTGATCAAAGGACTTGGAATTGTATTATATAAAGGAGAATTCAAAGAACCAAAGTTGCTTAGCTTGGCAAAGAGTTGGGGGAAAGAAAGGACATAATGTATTTCATCAGGCATTTGTAGGGGAATTGTATCAAAATGGATTCAATCTTTTCTAGTGGATCCCTGAAGGCAGAAATACGTGGAAGTTGTAGGGATTATTTAGCTGTTAAGTAAAGAAAAAATTATTTCTGAGCAAATATAACTATCTACAAGTGGAATAGAATGTCTCTAAAAACAGCAGACTCCCCATCACTGGTAAAAACAAACACTGAAGGTCAGTTGTCAGATCTGGAGGGGATGCTTGTTTAGGAATAGCTTGATCTAGATGGTCCCTAACATCTTGTTGACAACTCTTAGATCTCGTAATCTTAACATCACCAAGGCAGTCTAGATTCCTAGTAAAAAATAAGATAAAGATGACCTGAGTTCAAGTCCCACCTGTGACACATATTGACTTTATTTTCTATTCACTTTCTCAGTGTTCTGGGCACCCCTTTAAGATAAAAAAATTGCATAACAATTGCCTATCTGCATTGGCAAAGAGGATTTCCTCATGAGGAGTTCCCTGTGTCAGTGAAATCATCAGTCTGACCAATTAAAAAAAAAAGCACCACTTCAGATTTAAGAGCTGGGATTAGGTGGTCAAGTAGTTAATCTTAACTGGGTGAGGGGAGGGAGAGGAGAAAATGCAATTTGCATTCCTATTAATGAAAATATACTTTAACAGTGCTACTTAAAGTATGAAGCTAAATATTACAAATTACAGGTTGTGAGCTCATGTCAGCTTTATTATTGTTATTACTATTAATGCAATATTATCAAACCTAGAAGGTCATGATGTTTATTTATTAATTTATTTTCTGGGGAAAGCTTAGTATTTGATTTTTCAAGAGAGGTCCTTTGTTTTGGCCTCCTATCAGTTGTCTCTATTTGGGTTCAGTGACTTTCTCATAATGATACCAATTGGGCAATATGCCTTTGAGCTCAGCTCTGAAAATTTCCCAACAGTCCCCATCTCTTTTTTTCCTCTCCTTTTTAGACTGTATAAGATGTATCTTTAGCTCACATCTCACAAATGAAACAACACCTTTTCCACATGTATTAGGTACGATGTTTCAGGGATTTTCAAAAACAAGTAGAGTAAATTGGGTCTGGACAGCACTGAAAGTGGGATATTAGTATTAGATTTTAGATATTAATAATAGTCTTTTTTGAACCCCAAATGCCAGTGTGACTGAGAGTTGGACCTTTCTCAGTACCCTTAGTTTCAGAAATGGGGGCCACAAGGCCATCATGGCTACTAGCTTTCTATAGGCATGTATTTTGGAAAACTTCAATGTAGGAATATTCTACATTTTTCTTCTGCTTTTTTATTTTGTGGATTTCACTTCACAGAAAGAGGAGAGTTCTCTTCCCTCAGCATTTTGCCGTAGGAGAGACATTTTTTTCCCTTTGGACTAAAAGCTTTTCTACTCTTGCTAGCCAGTAACAACCCTTCTGTTCATCCTTATGTCAAATCTTCCCAACTGCACTAATAGTGATCTCTGACAATTAGAGAGAGTTTCACAAGGCTAGTCTGAACTTTAGAGTATTCCTGGGGTCTTCACATGTAAAAGTGATTTCAACAATTCAGTTTCTTGTTTCGAGGGGAGGGGAAAGAATAGGTTTGCATCACTGATGTGCCCCACAGGAAGCTTTCATCCAAATTCCCTTGGCCTCAGAAACCATTTCTCTTTGTTTCCTGTTCTCTTAGCAGCTGAGTGGCAGTGCCAGAAGCCATTTGGTTTTTGTTGGGCTTTGTGAAGGGAAAACCACAGGAAGGACTAGAAGGATGCTTCATATTCAGTAACCTTTCCCCTTATTCCCTCTTCTGATCAGGTAAAGGCATGGGAATGGCAGTGGAAGGGATAATGACCCATCCTATCCTTTTCCCAGCTCATCCTTAAAAGACATCCGTGGTATAGAAGCAAGGTAGGATTGGAAAGTTTGCTGGGATTTTATTCTGGTTCTGATAGGATTTATGACTTGAAGTAATCCTTATAGCTTCTCGAGGTCTCAGTTTCTTTATAAAATTGGAGTAGTTCTAGATGGCATCTAAGATCATTTTCAACTTTATAAACCTAAAAACCACATGTCACTGGGATCTGCATCTGTGGTTTTGTATCTATGTCTTAGCTCTGCTTTGGCAATTCTAAGAACATTTTTGGCATGTTTGGGAGCAGGTAGCCAATTGTTAGTGCAGAGTAAGGTCAGGTACTGGGCCAGAGGCATCTTCCAATAATAAATCAATTAAAGATTAGAAAAATACTGAGTAAAGTAGGAATAAGCATAATGATTTTGTTTTCTTGTCTGTCTTTTTAAAGCTTTTGCTCCAAATAAAGAGACAGGCTTGGGCAGGATTTCTGATTTGCCTAATTATATATGAGCATATTAGAGCAGATATTAATGATCACAATCGTTTGGGAATTTAGTTTGTCATCTCTCTGAATCAAATCTGAATATCATGTAATGGTAACCCTTAGCTGCTAAGCTTTACCCCACCCTAATGGAAAAAAAACAACAACTAGAGACTTGGACCTGGTTAGGGTTCTGTTTTTGTAGAATGATGTCACTGAACATTCCAGTATATTTCTTGGGTACCAGCTAGGAATATTTAATAATGCATCTATCTGTCTTATCATCTTTACCTCTCTTCTTTTTCTCCATTTCCCACTCTCTACCTTTCTCTTTTGACCTTTCTTTCTTCCTCTTTCTCCCTCCCTCCCTCCCTTCCTTCCTTCCTTCCTTCCTTCCTTCCTTCCTTCCTTCCTTCCTTCCTTCCTTCCTTCCTTCCTTCCTTCCTTCCTTCCTCCCTTCCTCCCTTCCTCCCTTCCTCCCTTCCTCCCTTCCTCCCTTCCTCCCTCCCTCCTTCCCTCCCTTCCTCCCTTCCTCCCTTCCTCCCTTCCTCCCTCCCTCCCTGCTTCCCTCCCTCCCTTCCTCCCTTCCTCCCTTCCTCCCTCCCTCCCTGCTTCCCTCCCTCCCTTTCTCCCTTCCTCCCTTCCTCCCTCCCTCCCTGCTTCCCTCCCTCCCTTCCTCCCTTCCTCCCTTCCTCCCTCCCTCCCTGCTTCCCTCCCTCCCTTTCTCCCTTCCTCCCTTCCTTCCTTCCTCCTTTCCTTCCTTCCTTCCTTCCTCCCTTCCTTCCTTCCTCCTTTCCTTCCTTCCTCCCTTCCTTCCTTCCTCCTTTCCTTCCTTCCTTCCTTCCTTCCTTCCTTCCTTCCTTCCTTCCTTCCTTCCTTCCTTCCTTCCTTCCTTCCTTCCTTCCTTCCTTCCTTCCTTCCTTCCTTCCTTCCTTCCTTCCTTCCTTCCTTCCTTCCTTCCTTCCTCCCTTCCTCCCTTCCTCCCTTCCTTCCTTCCTTCCTTCCTTCCTTCCTTCCTTCCTTCCTTCCTTCCTTCCTTCCTTCCTTCCTTCCTTCCTTCCTTCCTTCCTTCCTTCCTTCCTTCCTTCCTTCCTTCCTTCCTTCCTTCCTTCTTGTTTGTCTGTCTTTCTTCCTGTTTGTCTATCTATCTATTTACATACTTGTTTTTGTTATTCTAGAATACTTTCAACCCAATTTTAATATTCTATGATTGACTTAGGAAATTTTAATATTTTAGTCCCTGTTTTCTAATTAAAATTAATATCTGAAAGGCTTCTCTGAAATTCATAGTATTTTAGTACTTGAAAGTAACTTATAGGTTATTTTTTCTAACCCTGTCATTTTAAAGGTTAGGGAACATACTCAGATCCAGAGTAGTTCAATGATTTGCCCAAGGTCTCCCTGGTACTAAGTGTGACTCAGAAAAATTGGAATTAGAAACAAAAAAAGCTAGGTGCCCAGAATAAGACTCTATTCATTATACCTTACTATTTTCTTAACCATCTTGGAGCTGAGCATTTCACAGATTCAGAGAGGTGGAAGGGTTCTCAGAGGCCATGTATTCCAACTTCTACCTGAACAAATATCTCCTTGGCAACATAACCAAAAAGTGGTGATTTCATGACATTTTAAAATGATACCTAGGAAAATTCAAAACAAAATAAAACAACTTTTCAATACTTCTCAGTTAAAAATACCATCTAATCACGAGATGTTAGAGAAGAAGTAGGATTTATTCTATAGCTATCATTCACCTATACACATAGACACACAGGTACAAGCATACTCACATATTCCATACCCTACACAAACACACACACACACATATATATATATAAAACATACACAATTATATGTATATGTATGTGTGCATATATATCTATGCCCACTGAAATCATTGGTTGTTTATAGCCTAGATATAAATTTGAAAATTATTTTACAACAATAAAATCCAAATATCTGATTACAGAGAATTTCATAGTGTTATGTTTAGATAAAGCCAATAAAGATTCTGGGTCAAAGCCGTCTTATCTCCTTTGTTTAGCTTTCTTTATGGTCCAACTTAATAGACTTGAAGCTTCCTGATGGCAGGAATGGTATCATTTTTCATCTTTTTTCTTTCCTAGTGCTTCACATAGATAGTGTTTAATAAAAATTTGTCAAATTTCACTAAGACCATTGCTGTTAATGCGTGGTTTGGTACACAGCATTGTTTCTTTCTGCAAATTTCCTATGAGCAAAAGAATTAGTCTTGAAGTAGTTAACCTTTTTTTCTTCCTCAATAATAATCACTTAATTGGGACAAGATAAAAAAGAAAATAATGAAAAGTCATCAAAAGAATGAACCTCCTCCTGTATACAAAGAGTTATAGGCTCTAATAGACTGCATAGAAATGGACGTGATGGGTAAGGAAGTTTGGCACCATGGACAAAATACTTCTCACACTTAATGGAAACCTGCCTCCCCTTGCTGTTAATACACTGTCCAAAGCTGCGGTTTGCTAAAGTAGTTAGCAAATTCTTAATAGGGAATGGGAAGAAGCAATGGGAAGAAAACTTGGGAAGAAGAGAAAAAATCAGTTTTAAAAATAAAAATATACATATAAGATCAACACATGGTTCATTCTCATATTGGCAGGGCAGATCCTTGTAGGTCTTCTGCTCCTCAAACTTTTAGAGGTAACTCTGAAAGGTTGGTGATATTCCTTCACTGTTATACATGAGCCCCCATCTGATGTGTTCCCCATTGATTACCAGACAGCTAATCACCAAGCAGTTAGTTTTTAGCCAGATATACTTCCTAATGTGTTATAGTAAGAACATTTGGCACAGAAACATCACCTCAAAAATTTGGGATATATGCCCATGCAAGTGCATACAGAGTTCATTGGAAAGTGAACCCATGCTTAGGGAACACGTGTGGCAGATGGATAACAAACAGATCTTGGTTGGATGGAATTCCTTTCTTCCTTTCTTTGAGTCCTCATAGTGTTCCCCTGAGGTATATATGAATCTCTGATGAACCTTCAGGGTCAGCCCTTATAAACTCTCTACCTTGAAGAAATTACACTCCCTGAGGTCATCTTTCTTCCACATAGTTAATTTTCCCTCCCCTAAATCTTAACCAAAAACATTATTTGTGAAAAACAACAACAACAACAACAACAACAAGGCATTATTTGTTACTGGTGAAGTCTTTTTGATGATATGGACAGTTGAGGGAAGGGGGAACTTTGACACTCCCTCAAGGATCATTCCTCCCCAGTCTTCTCCCCTTCTTGCTCTTTCATTACAGGTATAAAGGTTTGATTCCTGAAAATGCTCCCAGATGTTAACTGCTTTCCAGGTATAAACCTTCTCCAATATACCTAGACCAAGGTGTATGTTTAATTATTTTAACCAGTCCTAATCTATATCATTATCTGAGTTTGTCCAATGGTTCCAAGATCTTTACTCCTCAAATCTAGTTTACAACTTTCAATTGATTCATTCACTAGAAGGGTCTGAGAACTATTCACACATAGTTTATACTTCTGATTGACCCCTTAACTCAATAGAAGAGGTGTTCTCACCTAGTAAAAGTAGCAGAGCATATTGTTAGCTATTTTAATTAGGGCTAGGTACTTTAAATGGGTTGATTTGAAGTTTTAATGACAAAGGGAGCTTAGGTCATTCACTTCTATGATCCTCAACATAAAGTAAGGCATAATACTTGGGGTCATATGCTTACTGATGGAGTACACTGTTACCATAGAGGAAATTTCTCTCAATTTCCAACTCAAAAGATTTTTCAGAGATGATGAAATCCTCTAGATGCTCCTGTTTGAAAAAGGCATTATATTGGTTGCATCAAGGCGAGGAATAGTGCAGAACCTCCTAAATGAAATCCATAATCACTCAATAGAGTTTGACCTAAATATCAGGAAAAACAAATGGATGAAGAATATATCCATATATGCAGTTGGATAGATAATCTCAGTAGCTCATTCATTATTATTTACAAATATGTGTATGCATCTTAAATGAGATGAATCTGTAATTGAACAGGAAAAGGAAATCATGCCTAATTGCCTATAGGAAAATGAAAAATTCTTCTAATGACTCTCAGCTTTTTAAAAAAACACAAACCCATCTTTTTAATTCTGATGTTATATGGCTGAAAAAAATTGAAACACAGAAGTCTCTGAAGAACTGAAGTTAAGGACCACTCAAAGGAGAACAGAAAGAATCATGGTGGGCATAACCAGGATGTAATACAATATAGCATAGCCAGGGATCCAGTTATTCTTCTTTTACTATACATATTTCTCACAGTTCTGTTCTCTCATTCTACTATGATTCCATGGAAACCCATTCAGTGAGATTGGGTTCAACTTTTCTTATGTTTCCTTTTGGTCATTTTCAATATGTTAAAGAACTGAAGAGCTTTTCTTTATTAGCAACTAGGGTGTGCATTGGAAAGAAGATTGGATTTGGACTCAGGAAAACCAGAATTCAAATCCCTGCCTTTGATATTTAATAGCTTTGTGATCCTGGGAAAGTCACTTAATTTCTGAGCCTCTGTCTCCTCACCTTAAAATTGGGAAGACATAATATTTCACAGGGTTTTTCTGAGGATCAGATGAGATGATATATATTTAGCACTTCACAAAACATAAAATGCTATATAAATGCTAACTACTGCTACTAGGACCATTAGAGAACTTTAATCAGAGGCAGCATGGAAGAATATTGTACTGGACTTGAAGTCAGGAAGTTCTGTGTTCAAGTCCTACCTTAGTCACTAGCTGTGTGACCAGAGCCCAATTGCTTAACCTCTGTGAGATAATATATTAAAAGATGCTTTGGCTTTGCAGATTTTAAAATACTATAGAAATGCCAGTGAGGGTAATGATATTAGTGGATCAGTATTTTTTTTTCAATCAGAACTGTCCTTTTATATAGAATAAACATAAATAAGTCTTTGAGTGATGTAGGACTGAAAAAAAAATCTTAATCACCAAAAAAAAAAAAAACTTAATAAAGTTTTCCAAGAGTTTGCCCTCCCAAGCCCTTCTCCCCACACCAAAACAAACAAACAAACCTGAAGTGGCTCATTCACCAGGAGAAAATAGAAGCCAGGCAGACAATCAGTAGTTAGATGGGACCTTGGAGTGCAGGGGCAAGGAAAGGAATCCTGGAAATAATAATGAACTTGCATTTTCCCTTGATTTCCCAAATCATTCCCCTCTCACCTTTTCTTTACAAGAGTCTATTGCTCTCGTCATGTGCTTGAATGACATTATTCCATGGTCCGAAGACAGGTAATGATTTGCGGGCAATTAGTTGAGGTACGGTGCTGTGCCCATCTGACCTGTACTTTCCCAGGTACCAGAAGGGTCAGATGACCCAATTATTTCTGAGAGTAATTGCTGTGTTTCACTCCAGCCGAATTCTACCATTTGGTCCATTGTTTACCACGGAGATGAGTGAAGAATGAATTCAAGTTACAGTCTGACATTACAATGAGATTGCCAATAGAAATCAATGACTTGTCCCGTGACAAGTTAGGGTTTATGAGGCAGCCTAACAATGTCCTTATATCTTCAGCCTCCCCCCATTGTACTGCCATTCGGCAGCATTAAGCCGTTTTAGTGTTATAAAGGGGTGTTGTCATAGCAAAGGTGAGTCTAATGGAGTTTATTAAAGCTGGAAGCTGTGGTTCTGAGCCCGTCTACAGAAGAGAAGGCTGTAAAGTGTCTCTTCTAATAAGAATAGGCTGGATTGTCTGCCGAGGTGGATATTTGTGTCCACATTTATTGACCTTAGAAAGGTAATATAGACAGAAGAGATAGGGGTCAAAGAGCTCACCTTTTCAGCAGCTGGAGCCTAGATCTCCATGGAACTGAGAAAGGTTATACTCAGTATGTTGAAATACCTTTTTATCAGCACTGTCTTCAACAGGACTCCTGCTTAGATGGATGGAGGGGCTTAAATAAAAATCCAGCCCAGAAAAGAAAGGAAGGAAACAAACAAACACACCTAGTATGGTGTGTGACGGAGAAGCACTACTGCGGGGGGAAATCACAAAGGCTACCTGCATCGCTCAAAGTGAACGACAATTTGCTGCCCCCCCCCCATCTCTGCTTGAGAATGGAAGTTCAGTATTTGGCTTCAGTGATATTGGGCCACCTCTCGTAATGCTCCTTTAGCACCTTCACTTACATACTGCACGTGTGTGTAAAATGCAGTAATGTGTGCCTATGTGCATGTAGCCATGTGTATGAAAGTCAGCTGCATTCCCATCCTGGCTCATTTACTGGAGAGTGGTGTGGTCCTGGGCAAGTTATCGAAACCGCTCTCTGCCTCAGTTTCCTCCTCTGTAAACTAAGGATAAGAGTACCTAGCTGACAGTGTTATTTTGAGGATCAAATGATATACTATATCCAGAGACCTTTGGAAGCCTGAAAACTTTATTTATCAGTCTTAGCTAGTATTATTATATACTTTTTTTTTGGTAAGCCCTACCCTTCCATCATGGAATCAATACTAGGTATTGGTTCCAAGACAGAAGAATGGTAAGGGCTAGGCAATGGGGGTCAGGGTCACACAGCTGGGAAGTGTCTGAGGTCAGATTTGAACCTAGAACCTCCCTTCTCTAGACCTGGCTCTCAATCCACTGAGCTACCCATCTGCACCCTATTATACACTCTTATATCTGTACCCACTAATGTGATTTCTCCCTTCATGGGGGACTGTTAAATCTGAAATGATTATTCCTTCTACCTTAGAAAAAGAGACTCTGAAAATAAATGTCCACATTGAAAAATTTACATATATAGGTATGCCTGTATTATATATGTATGCCTGTAATTTTGTAGATATCATGTGCTATGTGCATGTACATGTGTATACATATGTATATACTTATAAATATTCATTTTTCCATTTTAAGTATATGTACAAAATTTATATATGCGTATATAAATACATGCACACCTATACATACATACATATAGATATCTTGCCCCCAACCCAAAGAGAGTGATTTATAATAAGTTTCAGGAACAATTTATTCTTGTGTCTCTGTGGATTAGAGAGGTGGTACTTGGAGCAGCTTGTTAAACAGAAGTGCCTGGCCCTTGCCCTCGCTCTGCTGTTTAATGATCCCCTTTTCATGTGCCACCTCTCTAATCTGCAGAGAGATAGGTACAAATTGTATCTATAATGTTATATTACTTAACAGTATAATGTATTATAAATCATAGAATTGCATCCCTACCTTGTAATTGGTGAGATGTGTTGCATGAGAGATCCCCTAATTCAATATAGAGTGGTTGCTCTTATGCATAACTACCTCTCTGGATCAAACCAATTCAGCCCAGAAGTGATGAGGAGAGAGTTAAAGCCTTTTTAATTAAAAAAAGCAAAAATATGACTTAGAATGGCTTTATAGGCCCCTGGATTCAAATGGCTGCTTAATAATCCTCCACTTGCATGGAACCTCTTTGCTCCCTTTCTCTATAGGCAGCAGCGGTGAACTACCTATATGAAATGTGAACCTGGAAGGATAGGCACAAGTCTATATGTTCAGGGGTAGCTCGCATTGCTAACATTTCCTATTGCACGATAGATGTTTTTCCTACTTTGATCATTATCACTCTCATCGCACATCTCACAACTTAAATCCTAATGATATCCTTTGTCTCGCTGACCCCTTTCTGATGTCCTCTTGCCATCTTTTCTTCTCTTTATTTTATAATCCACGTTGGGGTTCTTCAAAGGTGTCCTATTATTCTGTATTCTCTTAAAATAGACTATTTTTTTCTTCAGCTCCTTTGGTGTGGGGGTGGTGTTTTACAATAAACTACTGCAGATATCCACCAGGTTTATTCGTTGTTTCTTTGCTTTCTCACCTTCTTGGGTATTATTGGTGTGAAGGTTGCCACATCTCCATCCTTCAAGAATGGATCAAAGATAAAGTAGGGCGTTGAGACGGCTTGAGAATGAGTAATTGCAATGATATGTACACGACAACAGCATAAAGGATGGGAAATGGCGGTGCTGGGGCTCTTGATCAATAACTCAGTATGATACAGTACAAAGGACATTGGTTTTGGAGTTAGAAAACCTTAGTTCAAATCTTACTCCTGTCACTCATTATCTATATGACCTTGGAAAAGTTTTAGGGACTCTGTTATTCATCTATAAAATGGAGGAATTAGATTTTAACATTGTTCAGGCTCTTTCCAGCTCTAAATACAGGATCCTTTAAACTCAAAGAATTGTGCAGGCAATTTGAATGGTTAGAAATGCAAAAAATCTTTTGTTTAAGACACTTAAACAAAGTCTTGACTTGAATAGAGGTTGTTCAATGGCCATATTTTGGTGTTCTTTTGCATTGTCAAGGTCCCTCTGTATGTATTGTAGAATGGTACTGTGGAAAGGGACCTTGGATGTCATTTACTTTAATCATTTATCCCTTGCTTTACCAAACACAAAACTTTCTGCTTATGCTGGGCTACATGTATAAGGGAGAAGGTGAAGGATTTATAGTGAAAAGTACTGGGTTAGAATTTTGCCTCTGCTATTTATTACTCAGCTCTCTTAGATGAATTAGAAATGCTTTTATATTATCATAATCTTTCATTATTCTATTTCCCCTATGCCTTATAAGCCCTAAACCTATTTTTCATCTTTATTATGACCTCCAATGATAAAATCTTTCCTAGGCTATCACCTCTGTACTGGTAGCTAAACACTCCTTTCTTCACCATTTTAACTTCTTGAAACATTTCAGCCTGAAAATAACTTGTGTTTCTGTAGGATTTTCTAAAGAGATCGCTTTTGTTGTCATTTGTTGTCATTTTGTATAACTGGACAGTATCCTTTGTAAATTTCATACTATGATTTCCCACAGTTTTAATCTCTTATTAGATAGATGAATAAAATTCATTCCTCTGACTTTTGGTCTCTTCCTAAGAACTTGGATTAGTTTTCCCCAAAAACATCTGACAATGATCAACAGACTTTTGGTCTACAACAGGATAGAGAATGACAATATTTTCTCTCCAGATTTCCTAAGCATCTTCATTCCAACTTTTTTATGAATTACAAAAGGATCTTTGGATACTGGTCACTGATTCTGTCCAAATGCAGTTAGGGGGATTTCCAAAAAAAAAAAAAAGCATCTCTATAACTTGCATTATCGACAGTAGTTAGGCTTGAATTTGGAGTCAACATCTTTGTTTTAGATTATATCTGGACTGATTTTCCTGCACTTGATTTCACATCTTAATATAGAGAAACAATTCATTTGGTAAATAATCTATAATACAATTTCCAGAGATCACCCTGCTATTTCTCAACTGCCAGATATATTTTATTTTTACTCTGCATGTAACCAAGGAAAGCAAGGTTGCAAAATGATGCCAGCTTATGCTTTTCAGTTTTGAGATGTCAATAGCCCTTGATTTTGTTGTTGTTGTTGTTAATTTCTGCAAGGTGAAAAAAGTGTCATGAAAACAAATTGCTTAAAAAAAAACCATCATTATTCACACTGTATGCTTTTGAGAGTGCTGTCAATATATTTGCCATAGTTTTTACAATCCGTTTGAATCTCTGCTATTTGAATCTTTAGCTCACAGAACACAAAACTCCTTTTTTATTTTATTTCCAGCTCTTTTGCTGCTCTGTTTCATTCCTTGTGCTTTCAGGCTGAGTTTTTCACTCTAGAATTGTACCTTTGTCTACAGGCAGAGGTTTGGAATCTTTTGTGTGTGTTGCAGACCACTTTTGGATGTCTGATGAAGCCAATGAGACCCTTCTTAGAATGCTTTTTTTATAAATCATAACATTCATAGGATTGCAAGGCAAACCAAATGTATTGAAATAGAGTTATCAAAATATTTATTTTCTATAAAGTCCACAGATTTCAGGTTAAGAATCTAATTTGAGACAAATGCCATTTCCTTCTTTTTTTTAAAGGAAGATGTGTATAATAATGCATTTTTAAGGTTTGTAACTTATTGATGTGGCAGCCAAGATGCACAGAAATAAAGGGAAGCCAAATCCCAGTTCCCATCTTAGGGAAAAGCTTTCTTGCATGAGTTTCTTCCATCTAAAAACAGAGAATTTGGTGTGCTGTACACCGACAGCTTCATTGCCAAGTGTAAGTTTCATTGTTTTCACCGAGAATTGTCCTCTTCTTTTCATTGTAAGCCCACATGACAATATACAAAGAGCATCTCTCCTATGCAATGAATATCTCTTAACCTTTTACCTGGAAACTGAAGCGGTGTACAAGTGAGTATCACAAAGAGGGAACTCCGAGGCGCATAGCAGCAAAGCACAGGCTATGTTACAATTCACTGAGAAAAGAGCATTTTCACTAATCAGTACCCATGTCATACATTTGTAAAAATCACTGCCTGACAGGTGAAAAATCTATTTTTCTGACAGCCTGCATTTAGTCTTAAATCAATCCAACACAATAGTTTCTTTTCTTCTTTACACAAACTCGCCTTCACCTTTTGATAAACTGTCCCCCTGTGAGCCATAGAATGTTTCAGTTACATACCCTTTTCTGCATTGTGGCAATATTTTGAGGGGGATGTAAAGCAGATTCATTTGTTGGAATGTTTTTCTATGCATATCAGTACAAAAATAGGATTTAGTGATTTTTGAGGATTAAAGGCACGGTCAGAAACTTTGTAATATGCTATGAAATACTTGCAAGGGAGTATGGCTCTCTTGACCCAGTGAGACCTCTCCAAGGCATGCTATTTTAACCTGGTGCACAGAACACAATAGCAATAAATCCTAGGGCAGATTAAGTCATTTCCCCACAGTAGTGTGTATATATGTGTGTGGATGTGCATACGTACACGTGCTATCAGAGTTCCAAAGAGCCCAGAGGATGGATGCAAAGACATGAACCATTTGGATATTCCAGACTATATGCCCTCTGTAGGAAGAAAGTTGTTGGCAAGGTGGCACCATACTCTTTGACTTCTTGTAAAAGTTTAAACTGATGCCCTGCTGAGCCTAGCAAATGCTAATTAGCTTGCTTCTCCCAAATATATGCTGAATCCTTAACAACAACAACAAAAAAAATAATGAAACTAATAGACCCCTTTTGCATGCTAAAAATATTCTGAACCATTACTTGAAACAGAAACTCACTGACACGGTGTCCCTTCCATGTTGCTGAATGCCAATGGGGATTTGCTTTGCTTTTCTCTTTTTCCTTGGGAAGACTTATTTGGTGGAGTAAATACCAGCTAAGAAAATCCTAGAATCCCAGGAGAGACCTGTGGAGCTCCAGGGGCAGCGAGTCAGTGGCGCTCCCTGAGTGGCTGCTGTGTGCCCAGACACCAGGACTTGGAAGGACTCTGTGGCCCATTTCGATATTAAAGCCTCTCTTGAACCAAACGGTATTGGCCCTCTGTGGGGAAAGGAACCTTTCAGCATCTTGCCAGGGATATCGTCATTGCAGAAGAAAGGCCATCTCTGCGGCGTGAAATAAAAGCGGAGCAAGACCAGGGGAGACATTTAATCAAGAAGTGAACAAAAACTTTGGCGAAAGGAATGAAAATCCATATGTTTCTTGGAGAGTAAGCATCTAATTAAAATGGAAGACCCAAGTTTACCCGTGACTGCTTTGCAGCCTTGCCACAAATGGGCATGCCTCTCATTAAGCACATTTTAAAAGGCATAAATTATGGGCCTGAGCCGAATAGCACTATTCGGGCCACTCATTATTCTGCTCTTATAAAGCAAAGAGCTGTGGGCAATAGTGTCATTACGGGGAGAGCACTTGGCAATATCCTGCTGACAGCACATTAAGAAAAATAAACAAGGGAAACACAGCTTATAATACCAAACCACAAGGAACCCCAGCCATTGTCTATTTGCTAGATCAAGCGTCCATTTATCTCATCCTAGGTCCAGTCAAGTCTGGAAAAGGAGAGTCTGTCTCCTTGACCCAAGCCATATAGGCAAGAGTCATTAACCAGGACTTCTTTACTCCCCCAGTGACTTCTGCCTGGCTGGGTCCAAGTTATTCTCTCCTCTCTAAAGCCTTTCTTTTTCCTTTTCTTCCTGAAGCTCCCTAATAATGCCCAGATTTCCATTTTCCTGTTGTAGGTTCCACTGATTTACTAAGGCTGTCATAAATAATTCAGCTCTTTGTGTAAGTTTAACCATATTTAGACACAGAGAACCTGAGGGCTGGTAGGGATCCTGGATGTTAGTGAGTCCAATCTCTTCATTTTGCAGATCAGAAAACCAAGGCCAACAGACCTCTGGTGTCTGTGTACTAAACTACTGAAGCCCTCACTGCCACAGTTGAATTCTTGAAGGAACCTAGAATGTGAGTTGTAATTGTGGCTCAAGACCAGGAACCAAGGCTAAGAATGATGGGCTTTGAATCCAGAAAATCAGGAAACTGAGAGTCCACCAAAAACAATGGGATGGGGCAGGGGACAGCTGGAAAGCTCAGTGGATTGAGAGCCAGTCCTAGAGATGGGAGGTCCTAGGTTCAAATCTGGCCTCAGACACTTCCTAGCTGTGTGCCCCCCCCCCCATTGCCTAGACCTTACCACTCTTCTGCCTTGGAACCAATACCTAGTATTAATTCCAAGATGGAAGGTAAGGTTTAAAAACAAAACAAAACAAAACAATGGGGCATATAGAATGAGGAAAATCTCTAATGGATCTAAAACTTTGGAATATAATCTTTGAGCAAGTTTCCTTAGACATTCCATCCTTGAGGTAAAAGAGTATTCCAAATACCATTGGTCATGGGAGGTTCTGAAATTATGGTACCACATCAAAGTGGTTTTCAAAATCATTCCCCAATTTGAGGTGATAATAGTACGTGGCTTGTGGGTTAAGGGATCCGAGTTCCAATTGTGGTTGTGTAATTTGGGGCCAGTCATTTAATTACTTAATTCTTCATGCTCTCAGAGTCATGAAATCCTGGGTATAAATCTCACTTGCTGTAGTTACTAGTTGTGTGACTCAAGGCAAGTCATATAACCTTCAAGAGCATCAATTTCCTTATCTGAATAATGGGAATGGCATTATCCTGTTACCTCAAAAGGTTGTTGGGCGAATGAAATATCATATAGAGAATGCAAAGTACTTTTATAAATGATGATAATAATAATGATCGTCGGAGATGGCTTCCAGCTCGACAGCATGCTACAGCTTTGTAAAGATGCACGTCTGGAGAAAAGGATTAGGGACACAGACTGCCCTGAGATGGTAATGTTTGAGGCTTGACTCATACTGACAGCAAAACACTACTCAGGCAGCACTGACCGGCTAGAGAGCGTAGCAGATACCTGGGGGCCCTACCTAAGGAATTTGCTCTGAAAAGCATGGAGCTCAGTGCCTGATACCAATTGATCAATGCCTTTCGATAGTAAGAATGAAGGGTCATGGGTAATTTTGCAGGTCACTTAGCTTACGGAGCCTTTGAAATTCTAGGCTTTGAGGTTTTTAAATGTCTGATCCTTACCAGAAGCAGAAATGTAGAAATAACTGGAAGAAATATTGTTCTTGAAATATTTGGGCCTAGTCAAAAATAGAAAAATCTCCCCCAAAACCCATTTTCACAGACTCTCCTAGCTAATTAAATCGTAGTTTGAATGCACTAGGCTAAAGATAGGAACTGGTCAATACTTCTCTCAACTAAGTTGAACCTTTTGAAGTTGAACCATCAATATTTATATGGTAACTGAGTCCTGGGTCTTTAATTTCCTTCCTAAACGAGAAAATGTTGTAATGTATTTCCATGGATCCACAGACTCCCGTCCATATGAGAAAGCAGTTCAGCTGAAATAGCTCTAATGGCAAAGAATGCCAGGGAGGCTGGGCATAAAATATGCAGAAAGGAGATTTCTGTTCTTATTTCAAAATTCTGGCTTTTCCAAATTGTTTAAAGTGCACATAATTAAGTGTTTGGAGGTTGACGGTTTGGGGAGTCATAATGAAACCAGAGGACCCCAAGTTTGCTCCCTGGAGGAGTTTAGAAAAACGTCAATGTTTTCACCATGAAGAAGAGCCAGTCATATGCCAAGTCCTGAACCCCTACGTGCCGTAGGTGTGACTTGTTCATATAAGCACATTTCAAAGGTAAGGGTTGGGTTGGTCCTGCTCCTTGGCAATGCTTCTAGTTCTTGTCACTCTCCTGGTCCAGAAACGTAGCCGTTGTCCTTTCTTTTCCCTTTCCTCTCATACCCTTCCACCTCCTCCCACCTGGTTTATTGTTTGTATGTGTTTTTAACATATCCATTCTGGAGTGAGGTAGTGTTGGAATTAAAAAGTTTATGTCTAAAATTACTCTTCCCAGTTTATCCCCTTATAGGAGAAGATTTCATTCCTAGAACCACTGCCAGCCTCCATACAGTTCCTAGGAAAGCCTATTACACTGATTTGGAGACAGGGATGCTTTTAGAAGGGAAAAGAGTCATAAAAGAAAAATGATTTTGATCTGAGCCAGAAATTCAGACAAAGGATTAGTAGCATTGTTTGAGCAGACAGTGCATCAACACTACTCTAGATTAGAAAGAAGAGCAAGCTTAACAACAAGCAGGAAACTACTTGAGGCACCAAATAAAACTAGGCCCACCTCTGCTTATTCAAATACCACCCACAACTTTCTGAGAGAAGAACATATGCAGAGCATATTTGAAAACATTATTAGGCATGCATAAAGTACAATATTAGTCAATTTTATATGCTCAGTTGCATGAAATCTGTGTGTTTAAAAAATATAATAATTTGCATTTCATGGCTTTTGATAACCTCAGGAGTGCACTTGAAATTCAGCACATGCCCACAGTACCTCCCAACTCACCCCATTTTTAACTGAAGACCAATGGTTTCTATTAAGGGATCAGGCAGGGACTCTGACAAGCCAGTCAATAACTATGTGAGGTTACTTCATTAATGCTATAATGGCTGATAGAGTGAGAGGCAAAAAACAGGTTCCTGACAGCAGCAAATGAAAATGATAGAGATTCCTGAAGGAATGCGCCTTTCCTTTGTCATTGTCTTTTGCTTGGCTTATTCAAAATGTGGCATTTATGTATTCAGTCTTGATGAATGTTGCAGGCTTTAAGTACTTTTTCCATCTCTAATGCAGGGCCGATTGCACATTGTTCTCTCTCTCTCTCTCTCTCTCTCTCTCTCTCTCTCTCTCTCTCTCTCTCTCTCTCTCTCTCTCTCTCTCTCTCTTCCTCTCTCTCTCTCTCTCTCTCTCTCTCTCTCTCTCTCTCTCTCTCTCTCTCTCTCTCTCTCTCTCTCTTTCTCTCTCTCTCACTTTTCTATAACCTCTGCTGTCAAGGCATTGCAGGCTGAAGGGTTGCAGGCACTAGCTAAATAGCTTTTTTGCTGTAAACGGTGAAGGTGACGGGACAATGCATCATGAGTGCTGGCGGGGTCATACAGCAGAGTGGGTGGTGGAAGCTGAACCTGCGGCTAAAATGGTACAGGTCTCCTTACAGTCAAACCTCTCCATGTCCCTCTACCCCATTTGCCCTCTTAAGCCACTCTGTTTTAATCAGAACCTGAGCAAGAGCCCCCCTAGGAAAACTAACGAATCTTTGTGGAGTCCAGACAATTGGAGGTAGGTATGTGAAGGGAAAATATGATGCAGGTTTGTCAGGAAACCAGGTTTTCTGACTCATTCTACCTTGTGCTATGCTGCAGTAGTGCTGGTCAAATGAAGAGAAAGGGTCCAGAGAGAGCTGACTGTGTGTGTGTTTGTTTGCTGAATGTTGGAATAGCTGGAGAACTTTGGAGAGGCTTCAAAGTCTAGACCTTCAAGTGGGAGACGTGCAAAAGAACACCCCTACTCTGTCGTGAGACCCCTCCAGTGCTCGTCATTTCACCAGATTTAATGACACCAATGACTTAAGTTTTGTTGAATAAAAACATCAGAAAATGGGAGACTGGCAGATCTCTTACCTCAAACAGAAGGGATCTCAGAGAGGATGGTGAATGGGATACATTCATGATTATTTCACTAACTCCTGATGTATGAATCCTTTGCAAGAGGTCAAATTTAGAGAAAAAGGTACATTTTCCCCAATAGCTGAAGCCCATGTCGACTGTAAATACTAGACTAATAGTGCTCTATGATTTAGCATCTTGAAATAGCTGTTCAAGGAAATAGAGGATAGCTGCAGGTTTGGAATTCAGACATTCTTATTGTCCACTTGTGTTTTGTTTTGTTTAGGGGGAAAAGGCTATATCCATAATGACCCTTTGCACCTGGAGCAGAAGCAGAAACACTGGTTCTTGTGGGAAAGGGAGGGATATAAATTAGTTGACTCTCTAAATGTTTTTCTGGTCTCTGAATTCAAGGAAAATATTAATGAATGAGCATCACATGAATGTTCATGACTTGGTGTGATACCCACAAAATCAAGTCAATATCTTTGGAGATCAGTTGGGCTGGATGGTTTTAGTTCACCAGGTTTTAGGACTCTGGAACTCAATTTAACACAACTTGGGCAGACCAGGAGTGGCAGGACTTAATATGTGGTTTGA
Organism: Monodelphis domestica; assembly: GCF_027887165.1. Classification (NCBI taxonomy): domain Eukaryota; kingdom Metazoa; phylum Chordata; class Mammalia; order Didelphimorphia; family Didelphidae; genus Monodelphis; species Monodelphis domestica. Next base: position 643,013,925 of record NC_077227.1, read on the forward strand.
TTAGCTAAAGAACTCTGAATGAAGGAGCTTGCATCCTTACCCTAAAGATTCAATCTAAACCTTAGACTTTAAGGAAAGAGACTAATAATTCTCTCATTTATTTGGTCATTGGAAATGACTGGTTCCAATGATTGCAAATTTGCTTTGTCTCTATTACAAGGCTTTATAATGAATGCAATCCAAATGATGCTGATAATTGCAAGAACTCTACATTGTGATCAGGTTGTGTAGTCCTTCTATCTAGGGCCTTAACAAGCTCTCAGAGTCTTATCTGATACTAATCTGTATATCATTACCACCATCATCATCCTATTACTTTGTATTCCTGTTGTATTTTTTCTTTGAATAACTTAGAATACATCCACAGTTATTTTATCTGTGCTGCTCCCCATATTCTTACAAGTTAATTCAGATGGTAGTTATTATTTCTATTTGACAGTTAAAGAAACTGAGAACCAAAGAGGTTCTCTGATTAGAAGTTGAGAGGCTATTCTGAGTCCAGGTAATTAGGTAAAAGTATTTAATGGGAAGAGCATAGGAACCCTGGGAGTGGCAGCTGTCATTCAGGAAAATAACTCCTTTAGAGAAGGATACAGCCATCCCCACCAATAACCAATCAACTGCTACTCACAGGGAAAGTAGATTAGCCAGACTGAGGTATTAAGGCACAATGAAAGAGAGAAAGGAGGTATTATATGCCCAGTAAGTCATACTACCATCATTGCCACCTTGACCACCTTCTCCCCAATACCCTAATGGAGACAGTCCATGGCTCTGAACCTGAGCCTTAGGAAAAGCAATGCTTCTGGCCCAATGGCCAACATCCTGGAAAGCAACTCTTAGGGAGAAGCAGCATGGTGGTTTCTGCAGGTATTACCGACATAACTTCTAAAGACTCAGCAAATAAAGTTCTTGTCACCAAAGTTTTTGACACTGTAAATGGTACAATGTAGGAAATAATGCTTCTCTCAGCAGAAATTACATTAAAGAAGATGTATTATCATGTGCTTTCTTGCTGTACTCAAAGGATCAGAGAAACATTTTATCTGATTTGAAGCTGAAACTTTACATTTTTGCTGTCTTTCATATTAAATTTGAATTTCTTGAAAGGCCCACATTTTCTATATGTATCTCTACCACTTAGTTATTGTTTTATACATATTAAGTACTTAATAAATTCTTCATTTATTCTTGTATATAACCAAGTCTATGGAATACCTTGGTGATTCATTCTAATTTTTGGGATTCCAGTATCAAAGTCTATCCTTTTATGAAGCTATAATGCCACCAGTCCCTCTTCCCCTAGATAGGACAAGTCTTTAGAGTTCTGTCTAGGTCAGTCAATGTATCTAAGTCTCTATTGGTAAAGAAGCTCCAAGTTAATGGTGTACTTTGTGGTTCATTTATAAATGGCTTATCTTTTCATACTGACATTGATGCACAATGCTGTATTTCTCCAAACCCATCCAACTTGCCAGGGTTTGGACTTTGATGAATTTCATTTATTTTAAAAATTATTATTAATGTATTAACTGGGATCATCATACATTTTAGGTACATGGAGGGGCAATGTCATTTCCCTCATTACTTCCCTGCAAAGTATAGAATATATCCCTCAACACTGAGATTTTTTCCTTCTAGAGATGTGTTTTCCTCTCTCAGGGATTTTAACCAGTTTATTCAAATACATTTAGAACTTAAGAGATCATCGGATCACAGATTTAAAACCTAGAACTCCAGCCAACTCATTTTTAATACAAAGACACCAATTTTAAGATCAGTGAAATTTTATTTAAAAGCAAAAAAACTTTATTTTAAATGTATAAAAAATAATCTTAGTTCCCTGCTGATCTTGCCCTGCCATTGTTTGGTGACTTCTAAAACCAGTCATAATCTATACTCTTTTAGGTGGTTAAGTGAGGATATCTTAACCTGTGTAATGGAATACTCATTAGTTAAATAAGAATTGACTAAGAAATTGGGTTATTTAGTAAGATCTTTTATAAGAAGATCTCCAACTAGAGAGAGAGAGAGAGGATTTGAAGATTTTACCTTAAGAAACTAACTGGGAACTTCATAAAAATCAATATCTAGGCTAATATATCCCCAAAATTTATATCTGGCATCAGTATACTTTAAAAAATAATTTTTTCATAACTATGTTTCAATAAAATCAATTTCCTTTGTAATACTATATATTTTATTTTATGCATTTAAAAATATTCTCAAATGAGATCCAAATATTTCATCAGATTATTGCCAAAGTGGTTCATGATATCAGGAATCCTTGTTTTAACCTAAGGTTTTCTTTCAAACATCCTGGACAACTTTGCTACTGATGGAAGAATGAACTTTTCTGTACAGTTTGTATCTATAGTAAAGTGCCCTACAAAATTCCAAGAAAAGAATGTATTCTTGGCCATTGTTTCCTTTTCAGTACTGCCTGTAATAAAACATTAATCCACAGACATGTAATATATATAAATATATATGCATACATATATATATATATAAATCAATACAACTCCATATGTCAGTTTATTTTTAACATAATGACAAGTAAGTCTTCATAGCATGCCTATAATTTAAAGAATAGCTTATCATGATAGTGATGAACTGTGTTAGTTGAGTGTTTGAAATACTTTCTTCAGCCATTCAATATTTTAAGATTCCAAATGACTTAAACTATTCTCCTCTGCATAGCTTAGGTAATACTGGTGCTCTTATTACTAGACACTACTTAGGTTTAGCAATAAATAACAAAGGATGTGCCTGTACCCTTTCATGTATAGTGTGGTCTCTGCAGTTCTTTTTTTCAGTAAGTCACCAAATTTTCTTGATGGAATTATCAAGTTTAAATATTTTCTGGGATCAAATTTATGCCAAAATCAGTGCCATATCTTATCTCCACTTAAGTTGGTACCAGTAGCTATGTGAATATGGATCTCTATCATAAAAGCAATAGCCAAGACCAACAACCAGATTTTGTCATCTTGATTTCATGTAGCTTGTAGCAAGTAAAAATGGAGGGTACTCAGAAAAATGAACTCACTGTTCTCTTAGTATTCGCGTGATTGACTGGCATACTCATAACTGGCCCAGGAATCAACACAGGAGAGTGCAGTGTACATTTCCTGTGGAGGGAATCAGAATGCTTCTTCAGTGTCCTGCAACACAATAATCCCAAACATTATCCTTCCAGGACCCCGTTAACATGAATCTCTTCTCAAAGGAGGTCATTGAACCCCATGGCAGAGGACAAATTAGGATGGTTCTTCTCATTATCCAGATTGTACCCCAAACTATTCAAACTGCCTCCCTCTCATCCACTCTTCCACCCCTATGTCTTGACTACTTGTTCATGCTTCTTTTTCCTACTTTAAAAGTTTCCTTCTCAGTTTCTCCATTAATATCCTCCTTTAATACCCCATAACAGTACTAGTGAGGAAGTTATCAGATTCTCTAAATTGCAAAAGTGCCCCAGAGGATATCTAGTCAAAATTACACTTGAAAAAGAATTTCCTATATTACATATCAGAAAAATGGTGAACTAGATTAATTGAAGACATCCATAGTGGGGTAACTTTTTACCTGCTATAGCAGTGCATGCCACTTTACCATAACTTTAAATATTAGGAAAGTTTTTCTTTTCTTTATCTTGTACCTAAATATAACTCTATGGAATTTTTGTGCATTACTTTTTTTTGAATAATACATTTTTTCCAGATTATATGACAAAACAATTTTTAAAAAATATTTGCTTTCTGACATTTTGAAAACCATGCTCCTTCCCTCTACCTCCTCAAGAAGATAGGCAATATGACATAGGTTATAAGTATATTATCATACAATACATATTTCCATGTTCATCATGTTGTTAAAGAAGACACACATTTCCTACATAAGAGAGAAGTCCATGGAGGAAATAAAGAATGATGTATTTCAATTTGCATTCAGACACCTTCTGTGCCTTCTATGGTGGTGGATATTCCTTTTTATGTCATGAGTCTCTTGGAGTTGTCCAGGATCCTTGTTTTGTTGATAATAGTTGTCATTCACAATTGAGCATCATACATTATTGTTTTTACTGTGTACAACATTCTCCTGGCTCTGTTCACTGCACTTTGCATCACTTATATAAGTCTTTCCTGGGTTTTGTGTATGTGTATGTGTGTGTGTGTGTGTGTGATCATTGTGTTTGTCATTTCTTAATGAACAATGGTATTCTATTACAAGTCTATAGCACAACCTGGTCAGCCGTTTTCCAAATGATGGACAACCCTTAATTTTCCCATTCTTTGCTGCTACAAAAAGAGCTGCTATAAATATTTTTGTATGATAGATTCTTTTCCCCTTTAATCTCTTTGGGATACAGACTTAGTAGTAGTATTGCTGAGTCAAAGGGTATGTACCGTGTTATGGCCCTTTGAGCATGGTTCCAATTAGCTCTGCAGAATGGTTAGATTATTGTGCAGTTCTACAAGCAGTGTCAGTGTCCTAATTTTTCCACTCTTCCTCCAACATTTATAATTTTCCATTTTTGTCTTTTTAGCCAGTGTGAGGTTGTACTTCAGAGTTGTTTTCATTTGCATTTCACTAATCAATAGTAATTTGGAGCATTTTTACATTTAATGAAAGATAGTTTTAATTTTTTCATCTAAGAATTACTTGTTCACATCTTTTGACCATTTGTCAATTGGGAAATTCTTTGAGTTCTTATAAATCTGACTTAGTTCTCTATATATTTGAGAAATGAAGCCCTTGTCAGACAGACTTGCTATGAAGATTTTTCCCAGTTTGTTGTAAGACAGGTTTCTATACATAACTCAGTAGGAATGTTATTCCTACTTTGTGCCAATTCTGATGAGAGTAGAGTTTAAGCATTGCCTGCCACCTGTGGAAGAGGCATGAAGGAAGAGAGAACTTCCTGTATGCAAGACAGAAATCTGGGGACATCAGCTGTCAATCAAGGTGAACATTCCAAATAGAATGTTCCCAGGAAAGTCAGTTGGAGAGTATTCTATTTCGAATACACACCCCACCCCATCTTCTTTTCCTTTCTATTGATTCTTACATGTCTCCTTCAGTGAGATTATTGAGTCCAACTTTCTTTCCTTTTCTTCCCCCCCTTGTATTCCTTTCTTATCCCTTGATGTTTTTATATCATCCCATCATAATATCCAACTCATTTCCTGCTCTCTATCTATATTTGCTCCAATTCATTATCCTAACAGTGATAAAATTCTTAGATATATTCAGTACCTTAAGTATGATAAGTACTTTTTGTATCTTAGGTATTTCAAGTATCATAGACACTTTGAACATATTAGTTACCTTAATAGTAATGTAATCGATTTAATCATATTGTTTCCCTTGATTATGTTAGAGTATCTTAAATATCTTATGCCATAAGTATCTTAAATATGCTAGTTATCACTTTCCCATGCAAGGAATATTATTAGTTTAACCCCATTGTTTCCCTTGACTACTTTAAGCATATATTAAATAGTTTATGTCCTTCTTGTACTGTAGGAATCTTAAGTATTATAGTCAGCGTTTTCCCATGTAGAGATGTGGTTAGTTTAACCCCACTGATTGCCTTGAGTTTTTTTCTGTTTACCTTTTTATGCTTCTTTTAAGGGTTGAATTTGATTATCAAATTTTCTTCTTAGCTCAGGTCACTTTGAAATCTTTTTTCTTGTGTCAGGTTTTTTCTCTGTCTTTTGCTCATTTGGGGGTTATTTTTTTCACTTGATTTTGTGTATATGTTGAAGCTTAGTTCTGTTTCTGGGGTGGAGGGAACACCGTTCCACACTTGTACTGTGCCTGGGATAGGCTCAACTGTCTCAAGACATTGAGCACGCTGCCAAAGCTGCCTGGCTGACCTGCTTCATGGAGTTTGCCATTTTTCAGCTGGTTCTGGTTTAGTTCTACCTGATGGCACCAAGGCTGGACCACAATGGGTCACTTCTCTCTCAATGTAGCTTGTTTTATATTGCATTGGTTATTGCTCTTACCCTGCTGAGGCTGGACAGAAAGAACTGTCTGCGCTCTTTCCCCCCACACTTGTATTTCATCTGAATCCCAGTGAGGCTTGTTCAACACTCTCTCCTCATTTCCCAGTGAGATGAGTTCTCCTTGCATCTCTCCACATTGTGCTGGTCTGGAGCACTGCTTCACCCCTTCTTCTGGTGGTTCAACTATTCTGGTATTCATTTTGAGGAGTTCTTGTTCTTCTGTGTTCATTTGGAGGGTGGTCAGTGAGTTTGAGTGCTTCCAACTTTGCCATCTTGGGCTGATCTCTTCAGTAATCTACAAATCAATTTTTGGGTCTAGGGGCTCCACAGCCACTGCCAGCACTACTGCCACCAGCAAGGTTTGTTGGTTTTTACACTACTCTTTTTTATTTTATTTTATTATAAAGACCCTTGCCTTTTGTCTTAGAATCAATACTGTGCATTGATTCTAAGGCAGAAGACTGGTAAGGGCTAGGCAATGGGGGTTAAGTGACTTGCCAAGGTCACTTAGCTAGGAGAGGTCTCAGTTCAAATTTGAACCCAGGACTTCCCATCTCTAAGCCTGGATCTCAATCCACTGAGACACCTCGATACCCCAACAGGCATTACTCTTAATCATTCCCTCTGAGGCAGAGCAGAAAAAGTAGGTAGTTAGATGATATAGTAGATAGATTACTAAAGTTGGAAAGAAGATGTGCTGAGTATAAATTTTGCCTCAGATACTTCCTACCTCTGTGAACCTAGGAAATTCATTTAGATTCTTGCAGCCTCAGTTTCCTCTTAATCTCTTTTTCACTAAATAGTCCCTTGAAGTGTTGAAGACAGGTGACACCCTAGTTCGGTCACTTAGCAGCAATGTGAACCTAAGCAAGTTGTTTTATTTCTTTGAGGTTTCTATAGAAACAAGGAAATTTGGTATGATAGAAATAATACAATTTGGTGTCAGAGGACTTGAGTTCAAATGACAACTCTCCCCCTCAAGAGTTAAAAGGCAGCTAGGTGACACAGGGGGTATAGACTGAAGGGCCAGAGGAAGGAAAATCTTGGTTCAAATGTGACCTCAGACATTTACTAGCTTGACTTCTGGCTGCCTCAGTTTCCTCAATTATAAAATCAGATAACTTTAGTACCTACCTTGTGGGGTTGTGAGGATCAAATGAGATAATATTTGTAAAGTATATAGCACAATGCTTGGCACATAGTTGATGCTTAATAAATGTGTGATTCTTTTCTTGCTATATGATTTTGGGATAGTCAACTGACCTCTTCCACCAATGGTTTTGATCATAGATTTTAATTTTTTTGTTGCTCTTGGGATGGTTAGGTGGCTCAGTGAATTGAGAGTCAAGCCTAAAGACAGGAAGTCCTGGGTTCAGATCAGTTCTCAGATACTTCCTAGCTGTGGTTTTCTGTCTTAGAACCAATTCACAGTATTGATTCTCAAATGGAAGGTAAGTATTTTAAAAAACAATAATGAAATAAAAATTTAAAAAACCCTTTTGTTAGTGGATTTTCCACCAGCCTGACCACATCTAACATAAACGAGGCTTGTTGATGCCATATAGTAAAGACTATATAAAGCTCCTCACAGCCTTTATGGAAGGTTTTGGTTTTCCCAGAAGCTGATGAAATGTAGGCTCATTTGTAGTAGACTCTTTATATTTTGTCAATTTATTTTATAAATAAGATTGCTAGCTCCTCACTCCCCACTGGGGGGAGGGAGGAAGCAAAACTATTTGAGACAAACACATTTTGTCCTGAAAGATCCCGTCTGTCATGCCAACAGTCTCATTGGCTGTGATTTGTATATTAAGAAGATTTTAATTGCCCAGGTAAGTGCCTGCACCTGCTAAGACATTGTATATTAGAGCACTTTGTTCTAATCTTTTACAATACAGGGCACACTTCACCCATAAAATTATTCTCTACACAATTATCGCTCAGTTTTGCTGAGGTAGAAAGTGCAACTTAACACTTTGGGTTTTTGCTCATTATTATTAAAATCATGGAAATTAGGATCATTAGGTAGCAGTTGTGTAGTTAACTACTGAATCACCCTGTAGCTCCTATTCCTCCACATTCCCAGAAATGAGGATTTCAGCAAGTTGTTACCAGAGCCACAATCAGTCACTGGTTTATGCTTGATTATTTTCCATTCAGGATGTGGTCCTACCTCCTAGGGTGCCTTTCCATCCTGTGATGTTGTACGGGATGAACTTCACTTCCATTTCCTTTCTAACAGTCTTCTGCAGGAACTTCAGTTAGAGGAGAGGCACATGGCAGAATTTTTTTTTGAACAAAAAGAAGAAAGAAGCCTTCTTCCTCATTCCAAGGACTGGTCACCAGGTGCCTTGTTGCCTATGATGATGACAATGATAGTGATGGTGATAATGACAAAAATCATTGCACTATTATCGCAGGAATCCATAGAATACCACAGCTAATCATCTTGAACTCATCAAGTCTTTTGTCTTTATTTCATATATTTATTTTTGGGGAGAGATCATTCATTTGATACAGATCATTTGAGTTGCCTGTCATATCTTAGATGCTAAAGAAAACATTGTGAAATTTAATTGAATAGCTGGTCCTCAATAATGTTTGACACCACTGAAAACTTATAAGACCTCAATAGACATCTGGGTATTTCTAGAATCCTTCCACGAGGTACTTGTGTCATCAGTCAATGAGCATTTACAAGGTGTGCAAGCATTTACAAGTACAAGCATTTACTTGGCCACACTTGGAGGATGGAAAGAATGTGGTAGAACTGATATGACTGTCTTATTGGCTGGGACAGATAGAATTGTTCTAATTGAAAGAATTCTTGGTGTTAGGATTTGGTTGTGGATTTGATTCTTGCTTTATAAGATAAAGTGAGTCTGTGCAAGCCAATTAAATTCTTTGAGCTTCATTTTATAAAGTGAGGAAGATAGAGTTGATAAACATTAAATCTATAATCTTAATGTTTCCTTCCATTGCCCACCTTCTTCCTGCAACTACCACTGCTTTGAAAAAGAAATAAATTGCAAGACATAGATTTCCTTTATTATAATTTACATATGCACTGATTGGGTTTTAGCACCAAGCTTTGGACATCCTCTAGCTCTCCATGAATATCTCTCTATCCAGTTTTGATGCCTTGCTCTTCCCAAATTATTAAAAATCCATTTTTTATCTCTTGGCTGTTTGGTTCTCTAATTGTGGCATTTCACCACATCTCTTTGGTGTTGCTAAAACCATCACTATCACCACCATCACAGCTGACACTTTCATTGTGTCTTGGTTGTGATATACTTTACATGCATTGTTTCATACATGAGGAGATAATGAAATGGATACATTTTCTCATGTCCTTACAATAGAACTTCCTCTTTTCTTCCATTTGTTGAATAAAAGCTACCTGCTTTCAAACTATCTATATGACTTTAGTCAAGTCACATAACCTTCCTAGGTCACAGTTTTCTTATCTATAAAATGAAGGGTTGAACCAAATGGTCTCTGAGATCTGTTCTAGCTCTAGAGCTATGATTCTTTGACCCATTTTTCTGGAGAAGTCATGAATTAATATCCATTTGTGTATTAATGTCTATTATGGGGTTAATGCCATACTATCCTCTTAGTGAACTTTTTGGGGTACTGCCTTACCAGTCTCAGTTGCTATAATTTTATTCTAATGAGGGTCTTCTAGAAACAAAATCTTACCAGGAAGAAGTGAGTCTATCATGATAATTTGTTAATGCCCTGACAAGGGTTGGGACTTTTTTTTGGCTTGATGATCTTTTTGGAAATTCCACTCACAGGTACCCACTATACCCTTCTCATATCCCCATCCGTAAGGAGGCAATGAATAAACATTTAGATAATGCTTATTATGAGCCAGGCAACATGCTAAGTGATTCTTACAAAAATAATCACATTTGATCTTTACAACAACCCTGCAAGGTAGATGCATTATTATCCCCACTTAATAGGTAAGGAAACTGAGGCAAACAAAAGTTAAGTCATTTGCCCAGGCTTACCCAGCTAGAAAGTATCCAAAGCAAGATTTGAACTCGGGTCTTCTTGAATCTAAGCCTAGTGCTCTGTCTATTCATTGTCATCTGCCTTTGAATAGCATCCTATAAGCACATGGAATAAATTGCTCCAAGCTTCTGCCCATGGCTTATACATGGAGCTAGCTCTGACTGCTAAAAAAAAATAGAATTGATTATAGTAGGAAGGATAAAGACATGAAAAGATGTTGTTTCTAAACCCCTAGTCTCTCAGTCCATTTAGGGAAGGAGGACAATAACATGGAGAACTCCATTGGTGAGAAGCAGTAGATATTCATCTTAGTATGTTTCTTAGGTTTATGTTTTTATTTCTTCCTTTCATTTGTATTTCTCAGCATTGACTCCTTCCAGAACCACTCTGGGATACTTAATACTGGCGATATGTTAGCGTGTATATTGCATTTGTAGCTATAATAATGGAGTTCAGGTTACAAGTGGAGCAACCTTTCATTGAATGCCTAAAGAAGTTTTCCAGCTTGATATTTCCTACTCCCTGAGAACTGACTGTCAGGTTTAGTGAAGTTCTCCCCCACTGCCCCCCCCCTTCTAAAATAACCCAGGTGAGCACATCTTCAACAGTTATTGTCAAATAATGGGGATAAAAGCAAAGAGAAGTCACCCTCTCTATTCACCACCAAGAGAATTCAGTACAAATGAATAGACATTTATGGAGTACCTGTGATGTGCCTAGCACTGTGTTTGGCATTGGGATGGGGTAAGATAGCACAAGAAGTAGTAAAAACTCAGTTCTTTTCCTTGGACTGTTTGTTTCCTACCAAGGTACTGTATAGCCCTGGAATTGACTAAGAAAAAATAAAAACAAAAACAAAAACCTGAGGATCAAGACAAGAAGAACTGGTTTTATATGCTGTCTCGTGACATTTACTATGTACGTGATCATGAGCAAGTCAATTAATCTTTCTAAACCTCAGTTTCCCCAACTGTAAAATGAGGGAAATGATTCCTGTAGCACTTACTCTACATGGTATTTATGAAGATCAAACTGAGAAAATGTAGATAAAATGCTTAGTAAATTTTAGATGCATGAATTCTTGTTTTTATTATGACTACTGCTATTACTATAAACTGATCATGTATACAAAGAAACAGAGAATAATGAAAAGTAGTATAGAATCTATTATAAGCTTGTGTGTCAAAGACCATAAAATAATCTTGTGGCCCTGAGAAAGGAGAAAGGAAAATTTCTAAATTAGTTTTCTAACTAAGAATAAGTCCTGTTAATGCCATATCTCTCTCCCCCCTTCCAGCTGTAATTGATTGTTTCAAGTTAATGAATGGTTTTTTCATTGTTCTCATGTCATTCCTATTGGTGAATATTTTATCATCCCAATTAGACTAGGAACTCCTCAAGGGCGAACTATGTCTTTCATTTCTTAGATCTCTCCGTTTCTCTCTACCTGGCTGCCAAGCCCATTTCAGTGGCCATAAGAGTGCTGCTTTGCAGTTAATACTTAGTACATGTTTATTAGTTAATGAGGTTGCACCTTTAACCTTATTTGTCTATTCAAATATCTCCTCTCCCTCACCTTTTGGAGTTTCTTCCACACTGAAATCATTTCTGTGTCGTTAAGAACAATATGTTTTTATATAGTTTTTTTTAAATTATTAACTCACAGACTACAGAGGTTTTTGGCTTCTCTCCCAAAGAAGAAAAATTGCTTTTTGAAATTGTGATGAAATTGAGAGTATTTTTTCAGTTTGCTTGCGTGGTCCTTGAATGCAGTGTGTGCGTGGCAGAGTCAAATTTGGCATAAGGAAGATGATGGATGGCTAAGGATAGATGAGGCATTAGGAAATTTGTTGTTTCAATCATAGTACTTCAGGCATGGAAGATAACCAGTATGGTTTCCTCAAATGTGTCCTGGGTCCTCTGTGTGGGACACAGTAATATTGCTACTTCAGAGTTTCCTGACACCTGTTTCTTTATTTCTCCATGGACATGGCTGGACCAGCCAGTTCTGGTTTGTCTCTCTATCACCTAACTATTTCTGTTTTTATCCTCAAATGTAAATTACTCCTTAGCAAAAAGGGAGACTTCTTACAAATAGGGTTCAGAAGAGCAGAAAGAGTTCATGGGATTGAACCATGACAACAACAGTGTTGAACATATTTCCTTCAATGTAAGGAGTGTTGTTTACTATTCTTTCTATCCTCAGCACCTAGAACAGTACCAAATGAAGTGGGCATGTACATCTTTATGTAATTACATTGAAATTTACAGTTAGTAGAGATCATAAGTGTTTTAGACATTCAGAAAAGAATAATATATTCAATTTCACAATTATATCTAATTTAAAGTATTCTAGGTGAAATGAAGGGGTTGGTCTGAATGACCTTTGAGGTCTTTGGATACTGATTGTGATCCCAGAAGCTTAACAAACCATCCTTCTCTCACAAAACTCTCCATGGAAGCCAAATCTGGTTGCTAAGGAAAGGGAACCTTGGTCTGGAGTACAGTGGTGGGTACCTACTGAGAACTAAGTAAATATTAATTGAATTGAATTGAATTGAGGACTCTGGCAGAGGATTCAAATGCTTTCGAGGAAAAGTATATTTAGCTTTTCACAATCTCCTTTCCTTGGAACATAGAAACATAGGAAGTTAAATAGTAATAGCCAGCAATGTGCACTTTTACTCCTTCTCTACAATGTAGAAAACTGGTCAGTATTTTTATTCTATGTCCCAAGGTCCTGCAATCTCTGCACCCTTGAACTGTGGTTTATTTCACAGGAACCAGGAACCATTTTATCTATCTATCTATCTATCTATCTATCTATCTATCTATCTATCTATCTATCTGTCTGTCTATCTGTCTTTCTGTCTCTCTTTCCTTTCTTTTTTATCAAGCATCTTTTTTCTTTTTCTTCCTTCCTTCCCTCCTTTTTTCTTTCTTTCCTTATTTCTTCCTTCCTTTCTTTCTTTCCTTCCTTCCCTCCTTTTTTCTTTCTTTCCTTCTTTCCTTCCTTCCTTCCTTTCTTTCCTTCTTTCCTTCCTTCCTTTCTTTCTTTCCTTCTTTCCTTCCTTCCTTTCTTTCTTTCCTTCTTTCCTTCCTTCCTTCCTTTTTTCTTTCTTTCCTTCTTTCTTCCTTCCTTCCTTCCTTTCTTTTTCTTTCTCTCTTTCTCTCTTCTTTCTTTCTTTCTTTCTTTCTTTCTTTCTTTCTTTCTTTCTTTCTTTCTTTCTTTCTTTCTTTCTTTCTTTCTTTCTTTCTTTTTCTAATATATCTACTTTTAAATATATCTATAGATAGTGATGTCTATCAATCTAGAGATATAATGATATCTACTTATTGACTTATAGATATATGTCTATCAATTATTTATCTCTTTATGAATATATCTCTCGATACCAGCTTTTTTTCTTACTATATATGAAAACACTTTTATACATTCAGTCCATTTTGGTGTTTGCTTTCCCAAGCCATATTTGTCTTCCTTTATCAATCTTTCTGTCCATAGAACAATAATTATACTGTGAAAAGAAATACACTGTAGCATTGTATGAATTTAAGACAAAGTTTAAAAAAAAGCCAAGGTTATAGTATTCTTTCCTGTGTCGCAACTATCCACCTATGTTATATGAGAAGGCCCAAAGGTAAAGCCAAGTCCCCAAAAGAGGTTTCTTTATTACCATACTGCTCCACCCTTGGAAGCATATTGCTTCAATTAGCATAATGGTATACATTTGGTGTTAAAGAATGAAGCAGCCTTTCCCTTTATTTTCTTTGGTCAATACGTTTTGTTTTTTTTCCTCAGAGAAAATAAAACAAACAAACAAATAAAAAACAGTCTCTGTGTGAAAGAAGAAGGAAATAGATTGTCTTCTCTGACTTACCATTCCCTTTTGGTCAGTAAAACCCTAGAATATTTTTAAGGAGGAATAGGAGAGAGGGGGCAGAATATAAAAGGAGAGACTTCACGAATGACTTTTTAAACCTCCTCCTGTTTAGCTATTGAAATGTATTGGTTTTCTTTGTGTTTCTTCTTTACCTCAGAACACACTCCTGTTAACAGGCTGGTTAAGATTTCTGTGCCAAAACAGAACACCTGAACGATAAAGGAAAGGGAACTGAGAAATGCAGACATTTGAGGCTGGAACAGTGACTGGCTGCCTGTATTGTGAAGCAGATGCCTAGAAAGTTCAATAAGACCACTCCTGGGTGTCAAAAAGAAACTGCATTTTGTAATCATGGGGCAGGAAGGGTCTTAAATGGAGTTAGTATTAGACAGTGCTGACTGGGGAACTCACTCAGTCCCCAAGGAAGCAAGGTGACAGACCCAAAACATATGTTCAACACTTGCCCTGAGGAGTGGGCTGCCATCCAAGAGCACTTAAGTCTGACAAACACTAAGAAGGGTGTTCAATGCCCTTTCACATGTGTGAGGCTGGTGAGCAAAGGGAGGGGGTGGTATAAGTGGCATGCATTCTAGTCAGTTTTCCAATAATGTACCTTCCAAATTGGGCTTTATTGTGTGGGCAGAGCTAAAGTTAGGCACCTCTGGTTGCCCAACCCATGGACATATGGGGCCATGTGCAAAGGCTGTAAAGGGGAAGAGAAAAGTATGGTGAATCAAATCAGTTTGGGAGTGCCCCCATCTGGCATTAGTGAAGGCCTCAGGAGATATGTTTGGCCCAAATATTGGTGAGAAAATACCCAGGTAAATGAGATGTCAGAGACTTCTGGTGCAAGATGAGAGTTTCCTTTGGACAGTTTGGGTACAGCAAGATTTCAAAAACATTACCATTTGGTTTACCAAGTTAATTTTCTGGCTATATATTCTTTTATAAAAGGAAATGAATATATTTTGTTTAAACAAATCAATCTTATAGTCTTTCCCTTTAAAATGGTATTAACTCCTGATTGGAAACATGAAAATTAAAACAACTTTGAGGTGCCACCTTACACCCAGCAGATTGACCAATATGTCAGCAAAGAAAAGTGATAAATATTGGAAGGGATGTGGCAAAATTGGGACACTAATACACTGCTGGTGGAGTTGTGTATTGGTCCAACCATTCTGGAGGGCAATTTAGAACTATGCTCAAAGAGCTTTTAAAAATGCATACCCTTTGACTCAGCCATACCACTGCTGGGGTTGTACCACAAAAAGATAATAAGGGAAAAGATTTGTACAAAAATATTTATAGCCACCCTCTTTGTAGTGGTAAAAAGGGGGTGTCCATTGATTGGGGAATGGCTGAACAAATTGTGGTATCTGATGGTAATGAAATATTTTTGTGCTTAAAGGAATAATGAACTGGAAGAATTCCATGTGAACTGGAAAGGCCTCCAGTAATTGATGAAGAATGAAAGGAACAAAACCAGGAGAACATTGTACACAGTGTGACTTTGACAATCTATTTGACCTCTCTGTTTTAGGCAATTTTTAAAATTATTAAGTTGTAGAGAAAGTCTCATCCTCTATTCTAATTGAGGATTTCCTTTTTGAGAGATTTCCTAATATGAATGAAATCCTTTATATATTTCCTATCCTATTGTTCTTTAATGATTGACTAATATTTCATTACATCCACATGCCACATTATGTTTGTTGATTCCCTAATTGTTGAGCATATAGTTTGTTTCTAAATTTTTGCTATTATAAACACCAAAAATAGATGTGATAAATATTTTGCCAATATGGTTCTTTTTTCCTGTCACTGACCTCACTAAAAATATAAGTTTAATATGATTTCTGGATCAAAAGGTATAAACAACTGGGCATCTTTTCTTGGATAATTCCAAAATATTTTGTGAATGGTTGGACCAATTAACTCCAGAAAATATTCTTCAGAACAGTTGAACTAATTCACAACTCCACCAACAATGTATGATCATTATTGCATATTATTGGACAAGAGATATTTTATATATTGTTCTTGCTTATTGGCACAATTATTAGGCAAGAAGAGGAAGAGTACTACTTTTGTATAGTAAACTTTTATATGAGTCAGTATCATGTAGTGGATAAAAGACAAGTCTCAGAATCAGAAAGACAGATTTATGGCCTCTCTCTTATAGAAAAAAAAAAAACAAAAAACAAAACTGACTGTGATGTTGAACAAGTCACTTAGATTTTTGGTGCCCAAGACAAATCTCTAATACTGAGAGACAAGGAGCATGTGTCAATCTGCTATAGTGAAAGGAATTCCTCACCAAGAGTTGCCTATTTCTTAATCCTAAAATGTTCAAATTATTCAAGATTTTATAGAGGCACACATGAATTGCTATGTGCATCAAAGATTATTTTATGATGCCATAACATAAAGACTTTAAAATGTATAATGCTCTGTCTAATGTACACTGAACTCACAAGGAACTTTTGAAGCCACTCTACCTCAAAATCAGTGAATATTTGTGAAATAAATGTAGGATATCAGTTAATATTCACCATTGCCCTTCTTTCATAAAAATAAAATTTTGGGGTGAAATCTCACTTGAGCTTTCTGGTTGTTTGAATTTTATATAAGTGGTATTTTCCTAGACAACTATACAAAGGAACCTATTTTATAATTTTTCCATAGAGATCTGAGAGAATTCTCGACCTCTCCTAAGAATAACATATATATTAGTAAGATAAAGAAAAAGTTAGCATTCATACTAGTAGAATCAAGTATACAGTTGTAGTTTGTCCTATCATTATCATGAAATACTGACCATTGTCTCTGAATGGGATTAGGACATCCAGAAAGGGTTCATTTGGCTGTGTCAGGTTGTTGAAGAACAATATAACTTTCTTTTAGGCTTGATCATCCAGTGAGAATTGTTCTGATGATGCAGTTTCTAACTTCCAAGGTCAGAGACAAAAATGTGTTCTTCATAGTTTTCAAAAGCAGTGAAATCTTGTTAAAGTTCTAAATAGAATGAAACTGAAGAATGTCCAAGTTGCTTTCTGAGAAGCCGTATCAAACCTCTCAAACCAAATTATATCAGTCAAGTGCCTTTAGACAGACTGGGCATTCGAAACGTTGAAATAGTTGTGATTGAGGAAGGTCATTGGATTAGCTATTTAGAGATGGAAGGGGCTTTAGAGTTCATAAAATTCAACTCTCTCATTTTTCATATGAGGAAACTGAGGTTAAGAAACATCAAGTGACTTGCCCAAGGTCACCCAGCTAGTAAGTGCATAGTAATAAGGTTAAGGGAAGTGAAAGCTTATATCCTAAATGAAACATAGATCTTGTAAACTGCCTGTGAACCTACTGTTTTTGCTCTTTCTCTTCTCTCTGAATCTTTTCTGGGTTTGTTTGGGGTGGTAGGGTTGGAGGATTGACAGATGTGGGAAAGAGGCCAAGGACTCTCTTTGAATTCATTGGAACCCTCACTATATCTTCTGTCTTTGTTCCTCTTTATGCTCTTGTTCACTCATTTCCCTAAGCACATCATGACTGCTCATCTTGTTGCTAAATGGCATTGCAGCCAAGTGGCATGGAGGCTGTGTTCTTACCAAGTCACAAACCTGAGCCAAGTGAAGAGAGTCAAACAGAGGTGAACGACTCTAAAGTCTAAATTTGCTCCATGTGAACAAACTGAGAGGAGGAAAAAAGGACCTTTAGAAAACTGAGCTTAACAGCTTTTGACATGTAAAAGGCAGACAGAATGAAAATCAAATATGTGTCAACACTCTTTGAGCCCCAGAGTTCTCAAGACGTTCGGAGGATTCTGATCCATCTTTCTTCCCAGACTCCAAAAAGAGCACCATTTAGAAATAGAATATCTAATAGTAATAAATAGAATTTGATATATGAACTTCCCAGGTGCTTGGGGGGGGGGGTTGCTATAGAGATTATTCAATGACTGTACCCTTTGCATCATGTTCCCAAATCAGCCTTACCATTTCCCTAAACTGCTTTTGTGTCTGTATGTGCTTTTCTTTGTGTGTGGTCTCTCTTTTATATAATTAAAATTATACCCAAGATATTGAACTCACAGTAGGTACCCTAGTGGGATCTCTAAGTACCTTCTATGGTGCAGACCAAATAGTTTTTTGAGGTCTCCTTCTAAGAAAAAGTAGAGGCACAACAGATTCCCTTTTACCTTCTATCAATCATGCTATGATCAAATGTCAATAATTATGCACCAGAGTCACAGCATAATTAGGAAGGAGGATTCAGGTCCTGGAGAGATGGGCAAGGTCAAGAACCAGACAATAGAAGGAACAGATATTTCACTTGACACAAGAATTTAGTTTTTTCCCAGTTTCACTATACAATAATTCATTGTAATATCTACTATCCATTAAAATATATTTTGAAATATAATTATAAACAGGTACTATAATTTAAATTTAATTTGAAATTAAAAAATCATTCTATGACCTTTACCATGCACAAATACATAGTCATTTGGCATCTTGTTCCTTCAAGCTATTTTTAAAGTTCAATGCTTTCAGGTAAGAAGGAATTGACATAGTGGTGGTTATAACTTCTTTGGGGTATCTCACAGAATCACAGAATTTTAGCAGTAGAAAGGGAAAGTATCCTAGACATGATCTAGTGCGATCCATATCAGAATAAACATTTGCTAAAATGTCCCCAACAGATAGCCATTCAGCATTTGTGAGATGATCTGACGTGAGGGGAAACCCCTTAGTCATTTTCTGAAGCAATCCATTATATATTTGGATAGCTCTATTAGCAAGTTTCCCATTACCCAAAATCTAAATGTCCTTTGCTACTTCTTACTTGTGTTGCTAGATTTAATCACATCCTGAAAGAACAAATATATTTCTTTTTCAAAAGTGGCATAATTTTTAAATCCTGAGAAACTGTAACTATCTTGTATGCCTAAATCTCTTTTCTAGTTTATGGATTCCTGATGACTTCCATCTTTTTCTCCTGAGAGCTTGTTTAATTTTCATGATTGGAACCAAGGTATAAGATCTTTCACCCCAGGCCCTTGCCTCCTCCTTTCCTGGGTATATGGTCCAAGGTCCACCTTACTGGATAGGGTCCATTTGGAGATGAGGGAACAATTTTCTCTCTGTCATGGCAACACACCGTCTGGCTCCAGTTTCTATAAATATAGAAGAAAATAGGGCAGTTTTGTTTCAGGTGCAAGATCAGGGGCTGATATGAAACTTGTGAAATTATCTTCCTGTTTTATTTTAATAATTAATTATTTACTTGAATCAAAAAGAAAACTACTATCATTTGCCTAATAGTCTCTCCATCATTCAATCATAGTAAAATATAGACCTGGATGAAGGAAAGAATCGCTTTCTACCAAGAAAGACATGAGCATGATTATTATTATTATTTTCTCTTCAATAGGACCATAGACACTGCAATCACTATAGTATGTAAGATAACTTTGCTTCACTCTTGAAATAATCTAGGCCGTATTGTGTGTGTATGTGTGTGTGTGTGTGTGTGCATGTGTAAATTAGTCTGTCTTTTCTCCCATGTGAATCATGACTTGTCCACTATTTTCACACCTTACAAATTCTGTTAATCCTAAAAGATAAGTGATCTGTGCAGGAAATATTGAGAAGTTAAAGATCATCATCACAAGACCCAAAATGTAGAGTTCCATTCTCTGGATATATAGATCAGTTTATTAATTTTCAAAGCATGAGGATATACATGTGGAAGAAGGAGGAGACCATTATCCCTAAAAGACACACTAGCAAACTGTCCCCCAAAGTTGTAGTCCATTGTCCCTCGAAGAACTCTATGGCAGGAGGGGATGTGTCCCTAGGCTCAAAGGTGATCATATTTTGTTGAAAGTGGCAACGTGTATACCTAAGGCATATATACAAATAAATATAAAACTTGCTGTTATTCAGAAATAGACTAATCTTTTTGTAGTTTCAATAGATTGATTATCTCACTGGGGTAACCTTGTCCTAGAATCCTAAAACGGTTTTGCAAATGACCAAATCACCTTCCCCTTTACTAAAATTACAGTGGGAACCCAGGAGAATTAACTGGGCTTTTTATTTCAGTTGGTAGACAAGCAAGTTCTTATCTTCCTAAGAAGCTGGGGAACCGGAATCCACAGCCTATAATCTGATGGAGTGTTGCAAATCCCATCCAGCAATATACAGAATGTGGACAGGAAATGCTTTGAAGAGGAAGTTCCTGATGATTATGCAACAAAGGCCATCAACTCTTTTCTTACTAATCTGAAGATAAATATGTATAACTTGATCCAGGCCCCATGAAGGGGAGTAGAGAATCTCAGGAGAAGGATTTGAAAGGTGAAAAGCTTTCAGTGAGGAAGAGGAATTGTTTTGGGTGATCTAATTATGAATGATGGAGTGAAATTGAGTGAAGGTAAAATTTGAGCCAAGCATCAAAGGAATTGCGCTGTAGTGAGAGAAACACCTTTGGGGTATAAATGCCATTCGTGGAGATTTTCCAAGCCAGGTTTTTCACAGTGCTCACCTTGAAATATCTGACTGGGCACCGGGACTGCACAAGGCGATGGGTGTTTTCCAGCTCATGTTTCCTATGTTCTGAACCATTAAACAAATGGGGAAAGAATCTGTGAGCTGCAACCTGGAAGTGGTTCACAAAATACCCAGAAATCTCAAGGTACCTCACATGCCTCAACTGTTATTTGACAACAGAGGTGAAACAGAATGCATTTGGAGCTCACCTACGGTAAACAAGTCCTTTATCATGACAACAACCTATTTTTGAAGGAAATTATTGCCATTATAACCATAATTTATTGATCTGGTACGTAACAACTTTATTCTAAACAGTGGCTGGCTGACTGGTAGAATGCCTTCATTAACAATGGAATAGGAGTCACTCATGATATACTGGAAGGTACATTGAGTTAGGCTCATAATTTGCCATCCAAAAATAAAATCCACAGCATTGTGGGGAGAGGGATATATTTTAAACAGTATGCTGATATTTCACACCAGGACATTTCATGGCTAATGCTGGAAGGCCTATAGGTTTTGTGTGTTTTGGCATTGGCAGCAAGACTCAAAGGAAAAATAAAATTGTTGCAAACTTGCTTTTATAAATGATCATGTTTCCCTTCCTTTTCTTTTTTTTTTTCAGAGGGAGGTGCATTTAGAGGTCTAGTCTTCCCTTGTTACTTGACTGTAATACTCGTTAACATGCATTTGAATTATATGTAAGAATAAGCATTTTTGTATTCCTTATTTTTTTTTTTTGGTATATTATCATTGCTACCACCCCTTGATTTCCTGTAGGAAAAAGTGAGTTATATACAAAATACATAACTGAAATGCAGTAAATTGGTCTAAGGAGAGTTTACAAAATCCATACCTTAAAAAATCCCATTCCAGTATGCTTTAATTCAGGTTCTTTTTCTTCCTTCTTTTTTCTACCTCCTCCTCCTCTTCCTCTTCTTTTTCCTGTTTCTCTGTCTCTGTCTCTGTCTGCCTCTCTGTCTCTGTCTATGTCTGTCTGTCTCTCTTACACACAAACATATGTGTATATACCTAGTTTGAGATATTTTGCCATAATAGAAAGAATGCTAGTATGTTTAGAGCCTCATTTTAGTACATACTGGTTGTGTGATCCCTGTTTCTTCATTTGTAAAAAAGAAAAAAAAATACAACCTATATCAAAGAACTGATCATATAATCATGGATCATGGGTTTTGAGTTGTAAGGAACTTCTGAGACCATTTAATCTGACTCTGTCAGTTTATAGATGAGGAAACTGAGATACAAAGAGGTCAAATGACTTGTCCAGATTCACTTAGGTATTAAATGTCAAAGGCAGGATTGTGAGGGCCAAATGCAAGTGTATGTCAAGAGTTTTGTACATCTTAACATACTATATCAATCTGAGTTATCATTATTATTATACCTATGTGTAGCAATAATTAAAATGTAGTAAAGCTATTGGTAGAAGATAAGAAGTAGTCACATGAATGACTTATTTATAGAAGAAAAACAATATCTAGACTTAGCCCCTTCTTTTAAAAAATAATTAATCAAGAGTTCCTAGGAAATTGTAAACAAAAATAGAATGGCTAATCCACACGATTGCCTTGATAGGAACTCATTAGAAACAGAATATCATCTGTGACATGTGTAACTCTAGGAATCCAACTATATGGAATTGATTCTAAACCAAATAGTACCCATGATCCTCCCATCCCTCTCTCTCTCTCTCTCTCTCTCTCTCTCTGAATGAATAGCATTTGTTCATTGCTTTATCCATATATAAGGTCCTACAAGTTTAAAAGAACTTGATATAATTACTAGGGTCCTTCTGGCATAGATTTAAGTAACTCGGGGTCATCTCCCTGCTATGATGAGGCATTAGAATAGATATTACTAGATTATCTCATCAGTTATAAATTATTTTGTTTTAGACTGAATCTGTGATTTCATTTGTGGAAAGTCTCAGTAAGGACATTATTCCTTCCAGTTCTAGGCAGAAACTGGTCCATGAGTTTTAGCACCCTGACTATAAACACTGAAATATTATGTTACTTGCCACTGGTCATCCAGTCAATATGCTTGATGGGCAGGACTTGAACTCATGTCTTCTTGATTCCCAAGTTGCTTCTCTATCTACTATATTATTCTGGCTCTGTTATGAATTATTAACATAAAAACCAGAAATTAGCTCTTCCAAGTGGTTCAGAGAGAGTTTGACTTAACATACTGTAAATTTATCAAGTGCCTAGTGTATGCCTGGCAAGGTAGAGGGTTCAAAGATGTGGTAGATTCCTCCCTTCCAAGAGAAAATGGAAGTGAAGAGGTGTGTGTCACTTTAACTTTGAAGGGGCTAATTGCTTCTTTTATCAACAAATTTCTTTCACATTCCATTTTTTCCAGGGAGAAGAGTAATGCATATCAAACATTTTTTAATTTCTTTCTAGTTTTAGTAGCCCTTCCCAGTGTGCATAAGAATAGAGAGATACTTCATAGTGCAAAGACAATAATAATAACTAACATTTCGATAGCACTTACTAGATGCCAGGCTCTGCGCTAAGTCCTTTACAATTATTATCTCATTTGATTCTAACAACAACCTTCTGAGCTATGCATTATTATTATCCTCATTTTACAGATGAGAAAACTAAGTCAAATAGATTTAAATCATTTGCTCAGGGTTATTCCGCTATGTGTGGATTGGAACTCGGGTTTTCCTGACCCTCGGTCCATCTCTCAATTCACTGCTAAAGGAAAATAGGTCTTCTTGTAAGTGGCTCAAACTCTACTTGGAAATAGCACAGTCCCCAGGAGTGTTGGACTGAAGACCTTTTCTTCTGAGTGACTTCATGGAATCCATCTTATGCCTCTATACTCAATATCCTACTCTTCAACAGAAAGAATAGGGTCTTTTCTTCTTACAAATGGGAAAACCTGCAGCCAGGCATATCTCTTTTACAATGCAGTGAACCTTCCAAACCCTTGTCCTAGTCTCTTGGAACCAAACAAATTACATGCCATGGCCGACTGTACATCACATGGAGAATGTTTTTTAATGTCAGACCGGGTAGAGTTTTGGAATGGGCTTCTCTGGTTAGTGGAGCTCAGCTGATCTTTGACTGACAAGCTGCCATTTTCTTGTGATTTGACTGCTCTCGATCCTTCACCTATCCATGAAAGAAAACTTTAACCCAAGAGATCTTTGGCATTTGACCCCAATATTTTTATACAGTAACTATACATACATTTATCACCCAAAGCTTTATGAAAGTTTATTACACTATACTCAAACCTCTTTTAACCTTTTCTTTGGCACTGGTACTTTAAAAGAGGGTTGAGAGACTTTACAAATTCCTGACTGGTGTCTTAGCTCCTTCTTCAGCTTCCCCTCCAGTCACTGCTTTAGGGTACCAGACATTTTAGCCTTGTAGAAATAGACTCCCTTGACCTAAATATAATGCACATCACCTTTAAGACATGAGAAAGAATATTCCAGGCTGTGTTTGTAATTGCTTTTATTTTTTGTTGTTATAGTTGTGATGCTGGATGTTCAGGAAGGATTAGTACTTCTGATGGAAGGGTTGACTTTTTCAGGGATGTTCATCCATCTTTGGTATCTACCTTTTACCCAAATCCCACCTGTGGTTCCAAAAAGCCATAGTATGCATGGTGGCCAGCCACACTCTGGTAAATATGTCTGGGAAGATGAGCCTGACCAGGTTGGAGGTAAGTGATAGTTCTAAAACCTATGGATAAGTTAGGGGAATACCTACTCTAAGCACGTGAAAACTTCCTCTGGCAGAATAGGTGGATGAAAACAATTTGTTCCAAAGTTCACAAAGGTAACTGAAGCAGAAGACATGGAGCTCTTAGAGCTTGGTCAGACATCAAATATGTCAATGTCATCATCTGCATCCCAGGTTAACTCTAATCATCCTGACTTTTGTTTTGCCTATAGACTCCAGAAAAGAGGATGAGGCTGATGATGATGCGATTCTGCCTCACTAAAATCCAATTCATATGCAAATCAAGATATCAGCCAATAATGTCATTGGTCCTCTTTGAAAAAGAAGGATGAACAACAATGGTTGTGAGTTATTGCTGTCCTTTAAAGGGACTGTCTCACATTATGCTATGAAAGCCAACCATAACAAATATCATGTCTTAAGGCTTATGCTCATTCCTGTTTGCAGATGACTTTTCTGAAGTTGTTCTTCCCCTACTCCACCTAGGGGATTCTCATCCTCCTTCTTTTTGCCAATCCAAATCCTACTCTCAGATTCCTCATCTATCAGATGGGGATAATAAACGTACTTACTTCCTAGGGCTGAATTCCTTATTCTGTAGGAATACTGCAGAGGAAAGTGCTTCGCAAAACTTAAGGAATGATAGAAATGGGAAGTATAATTTTTATTATCATTGGTTCTATATTATAAATATATCAGTCATTAATCTGTAGCAGTGGAAGAAATCCTACCATGGATTAGTCTATTTCAAAATAAATGTAGGGTTTATTTGTTTTTTTTTAACTTACTTTGAAGGAAGTTGTTCTTATTTTTGTTTCAGAACTGTGATTCCATCAATGTAGGGAATTCCTGGAATGGAGACTTCTTCCACTGATGCAGATCTGTGACTTAAATGTAATCTTTATTGAATTAATGAATGAAAAGGTGGGTATTTATTTTATAGGAGACACTCAGGTAAGAGCTAGGGATAAAGGAAGAAGCAAACAAAATATCCCTTACTTTCAAAGGACATATTCTAATAGGGAAGATAGCAGTCACATAAAGGAGAATTGGAGATGGAAAGAGGGTTGGGAGATGGGTGAATATGAGTGCCCCAATAGCATGGGCTTGCTAGTAAGTACATCATGGCCAAATGACCTGGCTACATAAATTTAAAGATTTCCAAAGCCCAAGATCCCAAGGGAGGAATTACCAGTTCCTAAAGGATATAGAAAAGACTATATAGTTGGGAGCCATAATAGTTGGGAGATGGCAATGAAGAGTTGTCTGGGAGCCCTGAAAGATTAAATAGTTTGCTATTATTCATATAATGGGTATGTGTCAGAGGCAGGTCTTGAATGGAGGTCTTCCTGACTCTATTCACTATACTTCAATGCCTCTCTCTTCTTTCAGATAAAGAGCATAAAAATTTAATGCCCTCAATCTGTAATGTAAATGAGGATGAAAAAGAGGCACAAGCAATGGTATAAAGGCCAAGATCATGTCTTATTTACATCTCTCAGAGACTAACATCATACATGGGCACCTAATAGGTGGGCACCTATTAAGTACTTAAAAAATGTTTACCAAACTGAATTGAATGGGATTACAATCAATCTGGACTGGATTTACACCAGTGGCACTTACTCAAAGCAATGACTAGAGCCCTGAGCCCATCTAAACTACCTCTATAAGAACTCACCTTAGGGGGTTCCCTGACTTGGACCAAAAAATAAAAAAAGCCCTTTGCTTGTACCCACAGGCAGAATGATTTTGGCCAAAGCATCAGCCCCCGGGGAATACTAAATGCACCCTGTTTCATTTATAGGAAAGAAGTAAATTAAGACAGAGCACTTTTGTGCAAACCGTAAACTGCATTTAATAAGGCAGGAGGCTTCGAGCTCCACTGCTGGGCTGCTTGTTTTTTCCTGGCACCTTGTTAAATGCATTTGAAAGGTTGCATGCTGGGAAAGGGCCAGCATTTCCTTTGTTCCTTGGAATGACCTGGCCTGGCTGACTTGAGTGGACTGGGTAGAATCATAGATATGCCAGGTTGGAGGGGATCAGGAGAGGTCAATGGTTTTCTTTGTTACCTTCATGGAGGACTGTACCTCACCTCAATTATCCCAGTGTAACAAGAAGCCATCTTCTTTTCAGAATCTTCACTAGAAGGAGCCTACTTCAGTCATCCATTCTGACATTTAATAACCATGATTATCCAAAAATTCTTCCGATATATAAATTAAATCCTTCATCCTGTTGATTAAATTTAGTTCTTTTTTTTTCTGACCTGAATGAAGAAGAACAGTTAGTCGGTATTTAGAATCAAGCTTTAGTTACTTGAAAGCTGTTATTTCAGTTCCCCAACAGCCTTCTTTCCCACAATTAACCATGTATTCTCTCTCTCTCTCTTTTTTTTCTTTTTGCCTTGTACTTCCCTCTTTCTGGCTGTAGGTGCCTCTCCAGCTGCCTGTTCCTTTAGGCTACCTGGAAGCTTAATTGAATGTCTCTTGCTAGATACTCACAGGAAAGTGAGAGTAGGAGATTTTGTTTCCTTTTAGGAGTTGCTATTAGTGGACTTTTGTCTTTGATTTTCTTTGCAAGTGGTTCATTAGTCTGAATTATTGGAAGAATTGCTTTATACTTCAGTTTTGCTAAGAAAACAAAGATATTTCTAGTAAAAATGTAAATACTTTTTTTTGTGTGGTTTTCTCAGTTTGGATGTCTCTAAGTATATAAAACACCACCATAACCACTCTCACACAACTATTGCACCCTTGCCACACTTACACTTAGACCAAAAAATAAACCCCAAACATTTGTGAAACTAAATAAATGTTTTTGCATTTCTTCTTCTTCTTCTTCTTCTTCTTCTTCTTCTTCTTCTTCTTCTTCTTCTTCTTCTTCTTCTTCTTCTTCTTCTTCTTCTTCTTCTTCTTCTTCTTCTTCTTCTTCTTCTTCTTCTTCTTCTTCTTCTTCTTCTTCTTCTTCTTCTTCTTCTTCTTCTTCTTCTTCTTCTTCTTTTTCTTCTTTTCTTTCTTTCTTTTCCATCTTCTTCATTATTATTATATGTCAAATGTGTAACTTCTTGAGCATATGGACATGGACCTCATTTGATTTTAACTCTAATTCTTTTCCCCAACTCTTCAGGAATTAAATTTCAATTAAGCATCAATTAATTATTTTCTAGATTGTAGGGATCATTCTAAGCATTCAAGAGAAACAAAGTAAGAAACCAAAATCTTTCTTCCCTCAAGAAGTGTATATTTTATTTGAGAAGAGGGTATATATTCTATATAGAAAAGTAAATATAAAGTAGACGCACATTTTATTTCTGTTCCTTTCTTCATTCTGTTCCTTTTGTTTAGATTATCTTTCCCTATTCTTATTTACCAATGTCTCACCCAGTTCAAATGCCTACACTCCATGAAACTATCATAGATTTGTCAAGATATCACTAATCTCTCCCTTTTCAGGAACCCAGCATTACTTAAAGTCTATACTAGACATGCCTATCATGTATGGTTCATTCATTGTTTCCTTTGAATTCTTTTTATCTCCTCAACTAAGCTCCTAAAGTGTCAAGAACTGACCCCTTGTCTTATATCCTCCTCTTGTCACCCTCTTTATTCCTCTGGTTTTGCCCTAACACTGAGCAGGCATGCTTGCACCATAAATATTTGTTGCTGAAGGGCCCCCAATACTCCATTTTCTGGTCCTCTCAGGAAATTGGCTAGTTTCCTTAATAAGAATCGTCACTCTGACACAATCTCAGTTTTCCCATTTTAGCACTTCAAAAGGAATAGTTTCTAAGACAATGGTCAAGAGTAATGTACTTTGGCATTCAGGAGGGTGGATTACATAGTTAATAAATGATTCTTTTGGTGAAGAAACAAAGTGATTTAATGTTGACAGAGCTTGGAGTATTATTAATTACACAGACACTGATGCAGTATTGAAAAATAGCAAAGAAAGTCACGGAAATGCAATTTCTCACCTGGCTTGCATAATGGTTGATGAGATGTTCAACTCAAGATTTCTTTATTCTGGGACAGTGAACATATTAAAAGTTGCATGGAAAAAAATCCAAATGCAAAAAGAATTTCTTAATCAATCATCTGCACAGAATAGCCCCCAAACTCATCAAGAAGAATCAGTAAGGAGTCTTGAATATAGCCTATTTTGAATTTCCTGGGAGGACATCATAAAATAAAAGAAAGTACTCAAAGCCCATCAAAAGATGTCAGATGAGCAGACAAAACTGTCCAATCTATTACTTGTTATAAGGGGGCAATAGGTAGCAGGGTTGCCCCAAAGTCAACTGAGAGGCAAGCACAAATGTGCCATAACATGGTGTTTCTGAGCCACAGTATAATGACTTAATTGATTTGCACTTTATTCTTTTCAAAAGACAGCTGAATGTCAAAGGTCTTTCTTTTGTGAAGTACTGGAAAACTCGTTGTCAAACAACCTCGACTCATTTAATAATTTATCTCATTTTGTAAAAGAAAGGCAGCTGACATGCAGTAAATCTAGTCTGTGTTTAAATTACTGCATTGAACAATAATAAGGAGAATGAATAATCTAGTACATTATTTAAAATTAAACATATATGAAACTGTTTTTCCAAATGATCACCAAAGGCTATAGTTTAAAGGCAGGACTGAAGCCCTGAGTGGAATAAAAATGCGGAACAGTAGTTTGCGAGTGGCAGTAGAATTATTTATTCTATTTTTTCTATACATAAGGAATCGAGCTAAATGAACAATGTTTAAGCATGTCAGAATTTCATCAATTTTGCATGAGCATTCACAAATATCCTGGTGGGGGTAATTGCTTGCAAATACATTTAAACTAATGATATGTTATATCCTTACTTGATATAAAACTATTAAAAGATACGTTATTGCATTTGACAATGCCATGCAGCTGGGTCAAATCTTAATGACAGATTTCTGCATTTGTAAATTAAGATACACTCTGCTGGAAGCAAATATTTTGTAAAAATAAAAGCCATATACTATGTAACTTTGATCATTTATCTAAGATTTTGTTTCTGTTCTCTGGGAACTGGCAGGACCGGGGGAGAACTGAAGTTTCTTAAAAACTGAAATTAGGAGGGGAATCTGGAACCCCAGTGGAACTTTCTTTCCCACCCCCACCCCATCTATTCCTTAGCAGAAACGTATGGAACTTGTAAAATCTGCTGTGGGATTTTAAGAGTCCACTTAGAGTGTGTTTTTGCATCACTTACAGATTAAGGTGACAGCTGAACCCCAAACCAATTAGAGAAAGCAACCATATTAGTCATGAAACAAAATTTGTGATTTAAAGGGAAACCAGCAAAAGCAGGGGAAAAAAAGGCAGGCTTTGGAGCTAACCAGGGGAGAAAAAAATAAATGAAAACCCACCTGCAGAACTAGTTTTTGAAAGAAGAGAGTGTAACAGTTTGCTGAGAGGATTGTGTGGTTCATCACTTGCTGGGGATATTGGCTTTTTTATTTTTCAGTCTATTCTTGGTTTTGCCTGAGGTCAAAATACAGAAGGGTTCAGCCAGTATCAGCCTGGGTTTTGTTTTCCCTTTTCTCACCCAAGGTTTTGTGATCAAAGCTCTGGAGCAATTTCTGTTATTGACAGTGAGCTGAAATACATATTAATTTGTCTCCGGCACCAAGTTTTCCCAAGATTCAGAGCTGGAGTATGAGATAGACATCACTACCTGTCCGTGATTACAGAACTTGGAAGGGAGGGGGCAAGCTTGGTATTCCGCTGGAAGTCAGATGATGTTATGATTGCTAGGAAAGTATTGATACACATCCCTAATTGTTTCTTAGGAGTTTGGGTTCTATTATGATGTCATTACAAAGCGATGTATTATCTCCATAATCACCATGGAAAAGACTTTCTCATGAAGGAAAGCATATCCCACTGAGATAATGCTGCAAGCCACTGCTATACATCCAGCAGCATATGTATAGTATCGAAATAATAAGCCAGCATGGAATAATGATGAATTCTTGTTCCCATCAAGATAGAAAGCTTTTCCCAAATTGTCACTATTACCGCTTAATTGATCCACACTCAATGAAAAGGATTTCAGCCAATGGTTGGCTTTGGGGGCTCAATTCCTGTGGCTCCGTTGTTGGTAGTAGCCAGTGGCCTCTCTGTGAAAACCAGAATCGCCCTTCCAAGACACATAATTCATAAGGCACCGGATGCCAAGTCTGCATGTAAGAATTTCAAGGCATTCTTATATACATACAGGTTTACATATGTGTACACATCCAATTCCATTGAGAGTTTGAGACTGAAAAATAAGAGTGAAGATAAACTTGCCTCTGGAGTGAGAGGAAGATAATCTTTCCCAGTGAACAGACTCTTCACGGTGTGAAAAAAATTACACATTATTGCCGCTTGGTGCTATATATATATAAAAAAACACTTCCTTTCACTCCAAAGCTTCGCAGGGACTAGATCTTTTAAATGGCAACGTACAGTACAATATACCTTTACTGCAAGGGTTTCAGTCACACGGTAATTCTGATGCATATTCTCTCTTTCTCTTTAAAAGGCACGTATGCTCTGATTTTCAACATCATTGAAGATTATTACAACTTCACTTCATAATATACTGTAAATTTTATCATAAAGCACCAATTCCTTGGCTCCTAAGAACAATCTTAGGGCGAGAGCGCACTATACTTCTTACTCTTTCAGTAATGTGAGTAGAGAACTAATGAAGCTCTTTATGCAAATTTTCCGGTTATCAGGTAAAACCCTCACATAGAAAATCTGTCACATGTTATAAAAATTCTTTATGTTATCAAATGCTAATGATGACTCAGAACATCGTCCATGGAGGATCTTTGAAATCCTTCATAAAAACTGCATTCTACCCCAATATCAGAAGCCTGGAAATTCCACCACTTCCACTCCGGTTTGTAATTAGCATAGTGCAGGCGTCTCTGCCCTCTGAAACCATAATGTTAATTACAAAAATTACACTGTGTTTAAAAGTGCAATTAAGAGACTCCACTGCACAAAGGGAATCTTGGAACCTCTTTTCACACTTTGAAGCCAGGTCATAATGTAGCCCATAAAAAGGAGGCCAAGGCTCATTCCCCTTTAAAGGCTTCGGAAGATCATACAGGGATCTCAGCTGAAATGAGCTCTGGTGAGCTCTGCAGAGCTCTTAATGAATAATGTTCTACCTGGAGCAAGGAAGGAGGCAAAAGGAGAAAATGAGCTGAAAAATGATGGCTGCTATACAGACCCATTTGGGGGTTGCCAACATTAACACCAGGCCAATTCTGGAAGTATTTGCTTGGCCCTGTTGGCCAAAGTGGGAGAGAAAACTTAGTTAACTCTCCTCTATTGCATCTAGTCAATTCACATGTTTTTTTTTTCTTTATAACTGTTCTAATTTGTTCCCTTCCAAATGAGCCACCTTAAGGCTCATTATGAGCAAAAAAGAGATTGGGGTGGGGGGAAGAAATGAAGAAGGAAGGGAGGAAGGAAGGAAAGAAAACTGGTTTAGGGCTCCCATTGTCAGCCTTCTTGGAAACAAAAGGGACAAACAATGATGCTTCATGGGAATTTATGCTTTAAAGGCAAGATTTCTTAACCTAGAGACCATCAACTTTTTTTAATTTAAAAATTCATAACTATTATAATATAATTTATTTCTACTATAATATTAAATTTTTAATTTTTGTATTTCAAAAGATTATTCTGAAAAGGAGTCTATAGGGCTCCCTAAACTGCCAAAAGGATCAAAGACACAGAAAAAGGTTAATAACCTCTGGTTAAGGGGAAGAGGAAAACATTACCATTGGCAAAATATTGCAAAAATGTCAAGTGCAACATGAATTTATGGTCACTTTGGATAAATGCTGGTGACTTTCATGCTCAGACTCAAAGGTGCTTATCCCTTAAGGAAAGACACTGTCCATCTCATTTAACAAGCATGGAGTTTTGTGTCTTTCCTCCCCAATACATTTTCAGATTTCTGATCCAACATGTTAGTCTACCACCAAATATACCAGCAAGTATAGTCTACTCTCCCTAAATAACAAGGCTTTTTAACATTTGTATAGCACTACATTGTTTTCAATGCAATTTCTCATGTCATATCACTGGATTCTCACCACCAACTAATCTTAGGCAGGGCAGTTATTTTGCACATGAAGAGAAATGGGACCTAGGGAAGTTGTGACTTGACTTAAAGTCACAGAATGAGGAAGGAAGAGCTGGGCCAGGAACCTAGGTCTTCTGATTCCCATTGCAGGCCTCTTCCTGACAGACCATGTTGCCTTTAGGCCCTTATCTTCAAATCTTTCCCTTCCCCCCCAGGCCATGGTCTTGTGTTAAATCATTATTTTCTACTCACCAGCCTACAAATATAGTTTCTCAATTCAGATGACAGAGGCAGGGGATCAAATTGACCAAGTTAATATA
Organism: Monodelphis domestica; assembly: GCF_027887165.1. Taxonomy (NCBI): domain Eukaryota; kingdom Metazoa; phylum Chordata; class Mammalia; order Didelphimorphia; family Didelphidae; genus Monodelphis; species Monodelphis domestica. The sequence goes on from NC_077227.1 coordinate 643,046,576, forward strand.
TTCCAGCAACTTGGCACCATTTTTAAAAATTCTGGGTTCTCAGAATAACATTGGTCTGCAATATGGTTCCTTAAAGATGCTTAACTATGAAATAAAGTCCCCAAAACTTCTTATGTCCAGGACCCCGGTATATGAGGAAGAAAAGAAACTCAAGTTGCCCCAAATGGTTTATTCTCTTCCCCTTCCAAAGGATGATAAAAGTTAAAAGGTGTAGAAAATTAAATTGAAGGGAGATTTCTTTGGTGATGTGTGAGTGCAGTGGAAGGTATATTACAGAACCTGGAGAGAGTGCAGGAAACAGGAAAAATGTTTGCTGAGGGCTGGGATATTGGCACTTAAATGTTGTCTTTTTTTCATTCAGGATAAAATAATGAAGATAAACACTTTAATGTTGTGTTAAATTACTATATATTTTTAGGGTAATCTCTTAGTCTGGAGATTGAGATAACAGTGATAGTTGCTCTAGAAATAGATATAGTTATAAGAGATAAATGTAATTTTTAAAACTTGGAAAATATTTTCTATCTACCCCCCTCAAACAATTCTTAACTCTCTCTCTGTCTTTTTTTCTCTCTTTCTCTTTCTCTCTCTCTTACTTTCTCTTTTTCTCTCTTTCTCTCTCTCTCTTTTTTCTCTCTTTCTCTCTCTCTTACTTTCTCTCTCTCTCTCTCTCTCTCTCACACACACACACACACACACACACACACACACACACACTGGTTTGGGGCTTTGAGAGGTGAAAAAGAAATATCCAAATCATATTTTCCAGTTATCTGGACCATCCAGGTGTATTACCATCTAATTCATGTCTACCAATAGCATGTTGATTCCCTTTCCGTTGGAGACCTGCCATAGGCAAATCTAACACACTTCATTAATACTAAGCTAGTTCCCAGGTAATTTCTGAGCTTGTTCACTTTATTTCGTAATGGGTGAGTCCCTATATTGGACTGGTGTGGAGCAGCCACACAACAGCTACAATTTGTTTCTTCTTTTTACTTACCAACAATTTCCTTATAGAGCCCAACTCAAGAGCTGCCATCTTTGCCCTATAGATCAACCATCTGGCCTTTGATGGTCACTTCAAAACTGGGTCTTGAAATCTTCTTAGAGAGGGGAATAAGGCTTGGTGTTGGTTTTTTTCTTTAATTTCCCCCAAACCTACATAGTTTGTAGCATATTAGTCTGGGTGGTTTGGTCTGGCCTAGGTGTCTGGAAAAATCTACTTCCTCCTCCTCCATCTTCTACCTGCCTGACTCGTTATAGAACCAGACAGTTTACATATGTGATCCTTCCTATTTAGAAAATTAATGGTGTTTTCTGGCTCCAAATCACAGCTTGTGGTGCTCTGCAGGCGATGAAAAACTTGGCCAGCTTCAGCAGCAAGGCAGCCATTAGAAAATTAACCCTTGGTGGCCAAAGAGCAAAGGTAGCCCAGCGAGGTCCTGGAGAAGTGGCAGGCTGTAGCTTTCAGGTGTCTCTACATATGTTAGCGGTGTAAGAACAGCACACGCAGGGCCCCCGGAGAGCCACTAGCTCGCATGTTTGTAGTTGGCCACTGTGGAGAGGGCATGGACATATCACTTGGCAGCCCGAGCAGCCAATATGCCACGCTTTTTATTTGAGTACAAGAGAAAGCACAGAGCCCAGATTAGGAATCCAAGCCATCACTCTCTCAGTTCGACCTGATTAGAAGATATGCCACTCATTCCAGAACCAAATTTGCTTCCATCCCACATGGCACATGTTTGATCACACTTATTGCCTCGGGAAGTTGCCGACCTCATAAGTCCTGAATCATGAAAGTCATGGGGGAGGGGGTGGTAGAAGATTTTATTTAATTAATATTCTCCTAGTATGTTGACCCTCCTCTACTAAATTTGTTTTTGTTTGTTTGTTTGTTTGTTTTGGGGAGATGGAGGTGAAAAGAAGGATGGGAAAGGTGGTTGTGCAATTCCCTTGAAGACTTCTCATATTTTTTTTAAGTCTTTCAACTTCTTTTTTGGTTGAAATTATGTTTTCTTTTTTTGGTAAAAGTGGCAAAACAGGAGAGAAGGAATAGGTTGGTGATATGAAAAGATACTCCAGACATTTTGTTTTTATGAGAAGACCTTGGCATTATTATAACACTTCTACAGATGAATGAATGATGGAGGGTCAATACACATACATATATAGCTATAAATATTTATATATAAAGTACTTTAAATACATATATTTAACATATAAAATTATATATGGAATATATAAAATTATATATGGACTATATAAATAAATATATATATATATATATATATATACTTTTTAATGTATTTTTGTGTTTGAAGGATTAAAATGTTGTCCAGGGTCAGTGTAGGAGTCAATATTAGTATAAAAGGATAAGTTTTTTTTTTCATCATAGGCTTTTTAAACAGGTAAGATGCTTGAGAACAGGATGCTGGGTGCTACTCCATCCTCATACCTACAACCAAAGGGAACAAAGGAATAAGAGGATTCCAGGGCCTAATTTCATAGTCCCAAGGGAAACTTCCTGTTACCTTCTCGGACCTACCTATCCTACAATATCAAAGTGCTTTTATTTTTTCCAATTTTATTTTTAGGCCCCTGCTACAGGAAACCACAGCTGTTAATTTTACTGCCTCTGAATGCTGTGCTCTGTGGTATTCAGTGAAATCAGGCTATATTCATCTCTAACATTGTGTAACACCAGCTTTAATAAAAACAGGGGTAAATAACAGTGGCACATTAATTACTCCTTTCTAGTTTACTCTGACAAAAATGTACTAAAATGAAGACTAATATAATTATAGATGATGCATTTTCAATTAGCCTTTGTTAATGCTATTAATAAGATTAATCATATATAGTAAAAAATGTCAATATGCTTATCTAAATAATTTTTTTATCACCCTTTCAAATTCTGGCATCAAACATTAAGACACAGCATCTTAATTGCGTGGGCTCACAAAGTTAAAGGGATCTCGTTCCTCTCCCATAGGAGAGATGGGCCGAGGCAGGCGTCACAATCTGCCTGAGTGTTCACCTCTCCCCAGTCTGTCTTCTCTTTTCTATACACCATTAGCATTTATGAGCAGAGTAAATCCAATTCAACCCAGGACTTTGCAAAGTTCTTATAGAGTGAAGGTTTCTCATAGAAGAGCTTATTCCCTAATACATGTGCTAATACAAATGACCCCTTTCTGAACTGAATGATAAAGTGTGTGTTTTTCCCCCTTTATATTTTTAATAATATACAGCACAACAGTGACTGGTGTTAATGTATAGAATTAATTGCCCCAGTGAGACATTTCTTCCAAAAAAGCAATAATAGTCAGGATTTTGCCTTGTGAATGTGAAAACCCTCTGGTATACTAATAAAATGAAAAAAAAAAGGTTCACAAAATAATATCCCAAATAATTGGGTTCCCTATACCAAAGGACCCCATGTAGTTTCTCTTAAGCGATCTAAAAAACTGGTGATTATTCCTTTGGACTTAATAAAACATAATTGAAAAAAATCTGTAAGGATAGCATAGAGTAATGGCTTTCCCATTAACCAATCATATCCATGGTCCTTTTTGGTTGTTGTCTTTTTTTTTTAAGGTGAAGTCCTTAGCACCTTATACTGAAGATTTTTTCAAATAAATTATGATGTTTATTTGGTGGATAATGTATTGGTCAGACGCCCAGTTTGGATCTGTGTGTGTGTGTATTTTATAAATGCTTGACCATGAAAACTTTTTTAGTGATGCCTGCTTATGAATGCTCAGGCCTCTCCTCCCCAGAAACTGCAAAACTGCATACACCTACAGTGCTGCATTCATAATCAAATTAGTGTACTTTGAATAGGTTGGGGGGAGGGCTTGGGGAAACTGTTCTGCTAGGCAAGGGGTGGGTGGATATTTTAGTCAGGGCATTTCTTCTGCATAAGACTGAAGGGCATTCCCCTAGTCTGAAAGCTCTCTCCCTTCCCTTTTCCCCACCCATCTGAACCTGTTTGTTTATTTATTTTTAAACTCCTCCCCACTACCCTAGAAAAAGAAAAAGGAAAAGAGTACACTTTCTGAAAAGGAGCAGCTTCTGGAGGGGAAAGCAGGAAGGGAAGGCTAGAGAAGTGTTGGGGGAGAAGGAGAAGAATAGGAGAGGCTGGGGAGGGGAGGCAGATACAGAGGGAGAGAGAGATGCTGGAGAGACACAGCATTGGAGATAGTTGTCCCAGCTACGAGATAAAAGCTACATTACATGAAATTAATGGAGGCTGTCTGAGACATACATGAATCACTGTTTCAACACTAAGAAACCAGCACAAAAGAATAAAGAAATCTGAGTACTAACTACATCTTCAAAGGTCTCCTATTTACCCAGCTATACCGGGTACTGACACAAGTGGGGGGAAAATATAAGAAGAAAGCACTGCTGTGATGGAATGAATGCGACCATATGAGCTATATTGGAGCCGTATGCATCCTATTTAGCTGATATCAAACACAGTTTAATGAAAGTTAAATAGTTTCTGAGGAGTGCATGAGCTGGAACAGATTAGATTCCACCGAGGGGTCTGTCAGCATATTGTTGCTCACATGTATTCCCTGCTCAGGGCTGCCACAATTCCAGCACTCCATTAGCAATACACAAAAGACTTATGCAGATAGCGGGCATAAGCTCCTACCGCCATGTTGGGAAATAAAAAAAAAAAAAAACAGACACACACAGATGAAGGTTTTGTTCAGCGTGTTCATCTCCAAATAGATCTTTGTCATTCACAAATGATAAGAGCAAAAAGGAAAGAGTTTGCACCTTTCTAAAAAAAAAATTAAAAACAGAGGGAGAAATACGTAAAGTACCTCAAATGAGCTATTGTATCAAGTACATAATGAGGGCTTGATCTTTCTGAGGACAATGACATGGGTGAATGCCATGGTGCCCTTTGGATCCACAAAGCTCCATCTGGTCTTAAAGGCACAGGGGCTTCTGGGTTGTTGCACCAAGAAGTTGGGGGGGGGCATGCCCTTGAAAAGGCATTCTCTCCCCTCACACACACAGTGTTTCCCCAGTGGTGCCTAATTTTTCAGGATTCAGAATTCATTCCAGAAATACTGTTGAACAGCCTGTCCATCCAGAAATGTTTGCTGTCACAAAAACTGACATGAATTGCAATTAATAATTGGATTACTTAAGCAACTTACTTATTTCAATTCCTTACAAAGATATCATCCACTTCTATGAACTTTTTGTTCTCCTCCATTCCTTCCCCTTTTCACCTCCCACCCCTGCACCCCCACCCAAATGCCAACACATTCCTTACAGGACTAAGCTAGGGGTATTTTTATAGGATTGACAATTCTGGGCCAGTGAGGATAGCATTTTAATTTCAAGGAAGAGAATCTTTGTTGTCCGATAGAGTTCAGTTTTCCTAGAAGCTTCTACCCTAGGGAACTTCCTCTGTTCATATTCTTGGTTTAGATTTTTAACACAAAATTGGGACTTCCACTATGCATTTGATCAAGAATATTGGGCTGTGGAATGATGAGCAGATGGGAAAGGGAGAGCAAAATAATCCCATCCCAACCTCAGATGGTGATCATTTTGTGGCCAGGAGTATGAGATTTTATACTGTTAATAACTTTTTAACTAAGCTAGTGCAACAATAACACATGTTCTTATTCATAGCAATATAGATCCCAGAGTACCTAAATTGATTCTACCTTGGGGGATGCCTTTCTTTTCTGCTTGGGTTCAATTACAGGGATTTAGACTACTGGGAATTGGTTTGCACATTCATAAGACTGAGAATTAGAATGGACTTTGAAAATCAATCAGGCTCAATCCAGAAACCAAATCTTAACCAAAGCCTGTTGCATAGATAGTAAGTAGTATTTGAAATTTGAATTCAGAGCCTCTGACTCACTCTTATTCACTCCTTGTGTTACTTCTCTCTGCCTGAGATTAAAGGGTGGGGGTCTTTTTATAATTTAAGCCACCAAACCACCAGAAAAAGTAGAAATACTCATTTGTTCTGTTTTTTTTTTCTCTCTCTCTCTCAGTTGGAGACTTTCCTATCTAGGCGGGTACTTCTGAGAAGTCATCATTCATAGGGATAAAAATGGTCCAGATTGAGGAAGGTGAGGATCTCTAGTGTTGAGTTAGAAAAATTGGTAGAACTTCATCTCCAGTCTATGAAACAATGATTTCATTACAAAATAGAGTAAGTGTTCTACATGTGTCATTAGCAGTCTATTAGAACTCAGAAATCCTTTCCTGCATTATTCTTGCTATTTCCCAAGACATTATGTCATTACCATCAATATAACACCATGGCAGACTGCAATGTGAATTTATATAACATCTAAGGAAGAGGAAGTGTGTGGCAATTTGTTTGGTTATTATCAACTGAGTTTAAAAACAAAAAACCAACCTGAAACAGGAAGATCTCTCTCTCTCTCTCTCTCTCTCTCTCTCTCTCTCTCTCTCTCTCTCTCTCTCTCTCTCTCTCTCTCTCTCTCTCTCGTTTATTCTACCTAAATATAAGAAAAGAGACTACCACAGAATCTTAGAATTGGAAGCATTCTTATCATTCATCTCTCACTCTAGTGAGGAGAGACATTATTTATAATCACCTGAGAAGCAGTGTTGCATGACATGGTAGGCAGAATTCTGGTCTTGAAATAAGTATTTCTGTCAATCAGTCAGTTAGTCAGTCAATAAACATTTATTAAGTGCCTATTGTGTGCCAGGTGGTATGCCAAGAATTAGGTTCAAGTCTCATCTATTACACTTACACTTCTATCTGTGGGGTGATTGACAGGGTCCTACCTCTCAGAGCCTTTGTTTACTCATTTATAAAATTAGTAAGCATTGAGAAAATGGGTCTAATAACAATGACACTCTCTACCTCCCAGGGTCCCTTTGAGGATCTAATGCATAGTGTATTTAAAGTGTTTTACAATCCCTAAGGGGGCATATAAACTTTGACAATTATTGAAGTGCTAATGAATAGTAATCATAGTAGAGCCATGATGATGGTCAGTAAAAAATTAGAAAGGATGACAGTATCTTTCCTTAAAAATACTACCTATCAAAGAAGGTATAGAATGGATAGGATATAATTCAAATATTATAATTCATTCTACAGAGGACTAAGATGTTCTGTTCTGAATGATCAATTAACCTAGGAAATAATATGTGTTGAGTCTAACTGATTGGAGATAATATTCTTGCTATGTTTCTTCTCTCAAGAGGAAAGTCCAGCATGACTTGTCAAAATGGGTAGCTCCATCCGCATTCTGGTTTAAATAGTCCAAAGCAATCCTTTTTCCTGGAAAGGCCAATTTACATTTTTTTGAGATAAGTATTAACCTGGCAAATGCCAGAAATGAGGAAAGATTGCAAGCTTCAGTATTTAATTTTTTAAAATGTAGTTTTGATAATGGGCAGCTTAAAAAGATATCTACAAACATATATTGGTTGATAGACAATATTTGAGGATAGGAATTTGGAGAAAATCATTGTAAGATCTAGCTAAGGTTTTCAGCAGGCTTGCAACTACTTTTCTTTAACCTGCAGGTGGCATTAGTACTAAAAATGTATTTTCTATCACTCTTGAAAAGTATTTAGCACAGAGGGGGAAAAAAGTTTCAAAGGACTTCAACATGTGACTCTTTTAGGGGGACAAGTCATGTTCATAACAGATGGAATTTTGCTACATTTAATAATTTGGGGGACTAAAGTATCTTAAACAACATAATGAAATATACACTGCTTTATTCTTTGATTTAAAGGAATGAAAGAATCTATCTAAACATATATGTAATTGTGGTATCTGTATAAAAATCTGAATATATATTTTACTTATATGTAGATGTTTTACTTATACATTTGTGTGATCATATGCACTTTATTATTGTAATAAATAGATACACAAAGAATGATATATTTAGAACTCAGTATAAAGTGCCAAGAATTTTATTATCTAATCCTTTACTAGAAGTCAGACTTTGTTCTCTCAGCATTTCTAGCAAGCAATACAATAATTTAATTGTTCAAAATATAATTTCATGAACCCCTGAAGAGCAAATTTATTTAAGCTTTCCAGGATATCATTATTTTATGTAATTTTTTAAAAAGCAAAATTAAAATCAACCAAGTATAATGGAATGGTTAAGTTGATTGTGGTTCCTTAATGTGATAGACTACTATACTACCAACAAGTATGAGGAATACAAAGAAATCTAGGAAGATCTTTACTAAATAATAAAAAAAAAATCAGAGCTAAAAGTACACACTAGTTAAGTTATGTGAAAAAGAAAATGATTAAATAATTATGAGTCCTTAAAATGACTGAAAAAGTACATTTCTGGTTTTTATGCTGAAAATAATTAAAATGCAAATATTTACTAAGCAAGCTTAATTGCTTATTGATATTCATTGTTAAGCTTTTAATATAATAATTTAAGTTTTTTAAAAGATATCAACCATGTTGGAATTCAATATCACACTAGTCACCTGCCAAACTGAAGCCCCAAATCTTTAAGCAAACAAGGCAGTCAAATGATTCAGTAGTAGCCTCTGAGTTCAAACCTAATCTTCCACACTTATTGGCCATGTGTCTCTGGGCAAGTCACTTAGCTTTTGTTAGCCTCAGCTTCCTCATGATAATAGTAGCATCTATTCCTAGGTTTGTTGTGAGGAAAAATATAAAATGTTTATTAAGAAATTTCCCAACCTTAAAGCATTATATATATATATTCTATCATTATTTTTATCATTATTGTTATAATTAGAAAGGATCCAGCCAAAGACTCTCTCTAATTCTATTAAGGTCCCCTCCAACTAAATCTTGTTATCAAAGGTAATAGAAAAGGAACCCAAGAAGTATGGTCAACTTCTTCTCAAAATACTGCTGCACACACCTTCTGAACCTCCTAGGGATTCAATGAAGTAAAAAATTTAGGAAAACTTGAAGAGCAGATGCAAAATATATCTAAAACAGTTTTGGGGACTGTTTCCTCTGTTGAGTGGTATAGATTTGTTCTACAATCAGTGGTAGGACTAGTAGATCCACAGATATGAATAAGGAAAACAATTCATAAAAGCTTCCAAGGGAAAGGAAGTTTTTTGGTTCATGGAGAGATAAATTAGCCACTTATTCTAATTAGCAATAAAACAAAATACAGACTGGGCAAATTGGGATCATTAAATTGTGACAATATTTGCCATGGTTAAGGTATGAACACTGATAGATTGGTTTCTTCTATGAAATTTCTAATTTTGAAATGCCTGATTTGTAAGAGACTTTACCTTAGCTGTTTTTACCTGTGACTCATGAACTTGTTAATATAATTTGATAACCATATATTAATAAGATTGATATCCCTTATAATCCTATGGATTTAATTTTATGTCTATTTAACATTGTTCTTTGAAAACATCTATAAGCTAGACCAGACTTCAAATGGGATTTGTAACATTTATGAGCCTTACTTGTCTCAAACACTTAATGGCTATTGTAAGATTTAAATTAATATCCAATAACTCCAATTATTTTATTTTATAATATTTTTAATAATCACTTGAAGTAGAAGAAACAAAAGGACAAAAGTAAAAGCTTGAGTAAAGAAAAGTTTTCCCAACCACTTTTTCAGGAAAAGAGAGATGGGGTGGCATCACACACAAACTTTATCTCCAAAATATAAGGACTTAAAGTGAGAAGGAAAGTGGGATGCTGGGATTTAGATTCCTGGTGAGCAGAGTCTAATCATACACTAGGTGATGGTTGAGCATGTCACCTAACCTATGACTACTGTTGTTTCCTCATTGGTAAAATGGTAATAACAAAAGCTGTGAATATCAAATGAAATAGCCTACATATGTCTACCACTTTGCAACCTTTAAGTGCAATATAAATGCTAAATTATTATTATTATTACTCATAAGACAAAAAAAGTTAAGAACTGTTGAACCTTGCTTTTTTTTTCTGTTATCTGAGTAACTTCTCTGATGTTTACATAACTGGAAAAACCTTCCTGAAAATTTCTAAACTTAGGAAATCTCTATAAGTCTTCTAGAGAGTGAAAAGTAAATTGTGAGGAAGTAATAACTCTACTATTGTACTGTACTTCAATGAGACGAGATGAAAGTGCCCATCAACTAAGCAATCCACAAATTTCTTAAACATTGTAGAGAGATAGAACAAACATTCCTGGACGAAATGACTTACAATGGATGCAAAGCTCTTTTTTAATTTTTTCATGATATGGCAAATGCATACCTAGAAATCTTTCTACCTTTCTTAAACTCCTTACTCCTTTCTGAATTTTTCCTTATCACTCAAGAGTTCATTTCAACACACATTTAATAAATGAATACAATATGATAGTCACAGTTCTGTTACAATATCTAGAGACAAAACATGAAATAGTTCCTTATCTTAATGAGATTACATTTTATTGAAAGGAAAAAAATGAACAATACTTACATCAATAACTAAGTACATAAATAAAATCAAGCATTTTTTTTTAACACTGCTAGATGGGAGAAACCTTATAGGTCTTGGATAGGAGGTAGTACGGGAGCATTTGAAGGAAATTGTATTCTAAGAGGTTCCTCTCTTTTCTATGCAGTTGGCTACTTTCTGTTCTACAATCTATTTGTGGGACTATCTGTCTTCAGAGCAATTTTTATATTTACCATATGTAGCACCATATACTTATTAATATTTAATGACTCTCTAACACATTTTCCTTCAGTTTTTTCCTACTTGGTCAGTGAAATGCCAATAGTATTCATGTTTTCCCTGACAGAGAACTGTGTACTATATTTCATTGAGTTGCTTCAACAAATTTACCTTGCCACTGTATCTCATATGATCAAATTGGAAAAAAATTGTATAGGTCAAGTCAATAGCTTAGTTATCATTAGCTGATAGCTTCTATTACTGCATATTCCAACCTTTTGGGTGCCTGGAAGTCCCTAAAGAGATTTGGCACCAAGAAAGGTCATCCCCCCTTGTCCCAGAGCACTCCGATTCCATTTGGATATCTAGAGTGCCCCATCAGAACAGATATTTTGATACTGTAAGTATTCCTTTTATGGTATATGAATATAATGAAATATCAAATGTCAGAAGAAATAACAAGTGGATAGTTTCAGAGGGAATTTGGGAAACCCCTTTGAACTGATGCAAAGCCAAGTGAACAGAACCAAGAAAATGAGTTATATGATGACCATCACATTATAGAGAAAAAACAAAACTTTAAAAAAGTTTAGAACTCAGATCAATGCAATGATGAATCCCAAGTTCAGAGAAATAAAGATGAAAAATACCACTAAACTTTTAGGAAAGAAGTGATTAATTTAAAAATCAGAGATACATTCAGGAATGTCCAGTAATTGTTTTAGGTCTTGTCTTTTGTTTTGTTCTACATAATGAGAGAGATGAATCATGAGTAAATGAAAAATCAATCAATCACTTAATTTTTTAACAATGAAAAAATTTAGTTTTAGATTCATAGAAATTCAAATCCTGATTTTATCTTTTAAGGCTAAGCCTAGTTATTCTGCCCAGAATAAAAGTAGCCAGAATAGAGAAAAATAAAACAAACAAAGCAAATAAACAAACATTAAAATTTTGGAATTTGGCATTAAATTATTGAAATTTTAAAGCATCCAGGATGTTGCATCTACTTTGTAACCAAACACTCCTATATGTGTAGTTTCCCATAATTATTGTTTTAGTTCCCCAAAAATAGGGGATATATTTTCTACTTGTATACCTTGTACTCAGCACAGAACTTGGCACAGAGTACTTAATAAATGCTTTTAATTTATTCATTCATTCATGTAACTATTCTTTGGAAGATACTAGAGGACAGAGTCAGGATTCAAAACATTGACTGGCTTGATTAATAAGTGAATTCTGATTCTTTGGAATCTGACTTCTGACCTTATCACTCAAAGGAAACTACTCTTCCCAGAGTTACTAATGATACCATAATTGTAAGTCTTCTAGCATTTTTATTCAGTCCTCAACTTTCTTGAACCCTCTGGTACATTGACATAGTTGGTGTCAAAACAGATATCTGGATACTGTCTCTTTTGGGTTTTCATGGCATTGATTTTCCTCTTGCCAGTTATTTCAGTGAGGATTTTCTCCAACTCCTTTGTTGGTTAATCACTGTACTTATGTAGATAATGTTTTTTCTCCTGATAAGACATGAAGTTCATGAGAAAGAGTTCCTCTTATTTTCTGTATTTACATCTCTAGATATAGATATATAGATATATCTCTAGATATAGATATAGAGGGTGTATGGGGTGCTCAGAGAGGAGTAATATCTTTGGTATGGAGGGCTTGTCATGCCCTCCTAGGGCAGCTCTCCAGCCTCTGACCCCCACCTGACACCCAGCTCTCACTTGTGGTTCCCAGCAGCTGCTAGCATGTGGCAGGGGCCACACTCCGGGCAACGGCTTCAACAGGCCAGCTAAACCTTGTGAGGGTAGCCATTGGGTCGTCGTGGATGACCCCGGTATTCCCCGGTGAACCAGGGCTTGCTCACCCAGCATGTGAAGACTGTTTCAGCGGAACAGGTGGAAGAAACCAATAAGAAGGTTCAACGGCTGAGATGGCGATGCAGCAAGGCACTATGGAGTGCTCAGGGCGTGTTGGAGCACAAAAGACAACACGGCCATCCAATGCAGCTGAGGAAGTCTCCAGGTGTAACGACTTTTCGTGCCAATGGACCCAGGCTTCCAACGCCGAGAGAGTGAGACTGTCTCTGTGCATCGACTTTTCCACTTAAATCTTCATGCACAAGTGTCTTTGTGCACAAAAACACACAAAGACAGTTGTCATCCTCGGTTACCGAGAGACTACTACCATATCTCTAGCACCCAGCACAATGACTTCCATTGAATAATATGTAACTTAATACATGATTATTATTTGAAAAAGAAATTGAATGAGGATAAATGTAAAGACATATTATGGTTCAAATAATCATCTTCATTAGTACAAAAGGATATATGCATAGTAGTTCATATGAAAAAGAGGAACTTTTTTGGTTTGTATGCTCAATATGAATCAGTGCATTATGGCAGCCAAGAAAGCTATTATTTTAAACTACATTTAGCAAGCCTAGTATTCAGGAGAGAGGAATTTTGAGCAGGTATTGTTTGAGTAAAATGGTCCCAGAGGTCCCTTCTTATACTGGGATTATGTAAAACACTATAAAAAACACTATAAAACCAGGTTGCTGAATTGCCTCTCATTTTCATACTTTTACAACTCTAAAAGAGTCCCCTTTTTATCAATTAGCTTGACCATTTAAAATATTATAGATATCCATTGCAAAAAAATTGATTTTTTTCTTTACAAAAGGAAAAAGAGAAGCTACTTTAATTTAAGCATTAATCACATATTCTGACTTGAAGTCCTCAATGGTTTTAGGAGCAATGCATAAAAACTTGGAAAAAAGCGGATTTATGGTCTGCATAAGAACTATGGAGGAGTGAATCCTGTTGTTCTTTGCAAGCATTGCAGAATATCTGAGTGTTGTATTGAATTTTGGCTTTCATATTTGAGGAAGGGCATTAAAAAACCAGAGAGCATTCAGATGCACAAAGGGCATAGACTTATTATTAGAAGGGACCTCCTGGGATACCTAAACAACTATTTAATCCTTCTTCCTTCTTTTTCTTCTCCCCTCCCTCTCTCCCTTCCTTCCTTCCTTCCTTCCTTCCTTCCTTCCTTCCTTCCTTCCTTCCTTCCTTCCTTCCTTCCTTCCTTCCTTCCTTCCTTCCTTCCTTCCTTCCTTCCTTCCTTCCTTCCTTCCTTCCTTTCTTCCTTCCTTCCCTCCTTCCTTCCCTCCTTCCTTCCCTCCTTCCTTCCTTCCTTCCTTCCTTCCTTCCTTCCTTCCTTCCTTCCTTCCTTCCTTCCTTCCTTCCTTCCTTCCTTCCTTTCTTCCTTCCTTCCTTTCTTCCTTCCTTCGTTTCTTCCTTCCTTCTTTCTTTGCTTCTTTCTGTCCTTCCTGCTTTTTGAGGTTGAGAGAGACTAAGTGATTTTACTAAGGTCTATTTTTTGTAAGGAGAGAAGCCTAGGATTTGAACTGAAGTTTCCTGGTTTCAAGGCCAATATTTTTCTACTTTACCAAAATTCAACAGGTTCCTTCAGCAAGAAGTGGTTATAACCATCCCTAGAAGCCTTCATTTTCCCTAAAGACTAGATTACCATTTGGCATCAGTGTAGATGAAGGAATTCCTATTTAGATGTGGGTTAAACCAGATGGCCTCTGAGGTTCCTTCCTATTCTGAGATACTTGATGTATTTCTGGCCTAATATCCCCTTTGTTCTGATTTTGGCTTCATGTCCCAGTCCCAAATGGATATTGTACATTTTATTTACTCCCCATTGCTAGATTCCTGTTTATGACTTATCCCTACCTTCTGTTTACTTTTGCCCTCTCTTTTCCTTTTTACTAGAATATTATCAGGATGTGGGATGCTATGATGATATTTGATAGCCTTGACCTAAAGTACTTTTGGCAAGTCCTGTCACCTCAGCTTTGGGAATGCCTTCCACAGCGAGGTGACATAGTTTGAAATTCAGATGACTTCTTAAAGAGAATTTAAATTTGTCAAGTTAATAAAATTACCCACAGTGTTGAAAAGCAAGAGCAGAGGTAGAAGAGGCAGGAGAAAGTGTCAGTAAGAGGGACAGAAGGAAGGTCAGTGAGGTGGGGTGACACTAATACACTTTGAAGCTAATGTAGCTCTCAGATGCCAATATCAATGAAATGACCTATGAGTCATGAGGAACAGGGCTGTCTTTACAAGTAGATATAATAGGCAGATTTGTTGAGAACTCAACGGACCCAAAATATCTCATTCTGCCAGGGTACCTGATGCTCCCAATTCAAGTTGGGAGCTCTGAAACAGAGTTCACTTAAGAAGTTGGAACACCATAGTTTCAGAATGTTATAGTGGTGATTTCTTTCAGATATGAATTGAGTTAGATGACCTCTGAAGTCTCCTCCTATTCTCTGATTTTATGATTCCATGAAATGAGAAAAGAAAATCTTTAGTTTGAATACATAATATGCTCTCTCTCTCTCTCTCTCTCTCTCTCTCTCTCTCTCTCTCTCTCTCTCTCTCTCTCTCTCTCTCTCTCTCTCTCTGTCTCTCTTTCTCCCTCCCTCTCTCTCACCCTCTCTCTCCTCTCTCTCCTCTCTCTCTCTCTCCTCTCTCTCTCTCTCTCTCTCTCTCTCTCTCTCTCTCTCTCTCTCTCTCTCTCCTCCTCTCTCTCTCTCTCTCTCTCTCTCTCTCTCTCCTCTCTCTCTCTCTCTCTCTCTCTCTCTCTCTCTCCCTTTTTCCTTCTTTTTCTATATACATGAGTAATTTTTCAAATATATATATATATATATAGATTTTATGATTTATAGGATTCACATCCATTTAATAATGTTACTGAATTTGTAGTGTCTTTGAAGCAAGTATCTACCAACAAATACTAATAGTGCAACTATGATTATGTAGAGGGAGGGGTCTGTGAAATATTTTGGCATTATAAATAGATCCTCATTCTTGGAAAAGGGAAAGAATAACTGGTTTACAGGATGACATGCTCTCCTCTGTTTGATAGGACAACTCATTAAGAATCTCTTGTCCAAGTCACTTACCCCCATTGCCTAGCCCTTACCACTTCTTCTGCTTTGGAACCAATCCATAGTATTGATTCTAAAGTGGAAGGTAAGGGTTTAAAAAAAACAATCTCTTGTCTATGAAAGCTCTGGTTCCTTGATGGTGCTGAAAAAACATTTATGTGGTGGTACAAAGGAGAACAATATGCATGATTTATACAGATTCAGAATCCTTCAGAAATTAGGGAAGTGAAAGAGTGTGGACTGAGTTTAGTTTTGTTTCTTTCAACTAGAATGTCAAGTCTAATTTAAGGAATGGGAGCCTACTGGAATGATACTGTCTTCCAAGGAGAAGGTTTACAAATAAGGAAGTCAAATCTGCTCATTGCAAGGCCTGGGGCCAAATGTACCAGGGAATAGACTCATAAAATGTCAGAGCTGGTAGGGACTTTATAGGTCATTTAGACAGGTTCATCATTTTATTGGTGTGGAAACTGAGGCTCACAGAGGGAGAAATCTATATCACCAGAGAGCCTGAATTCAAATCAAGCCTCTTCAGGCATAATAGCCCAGTACCCTTTCCATAATAGTTCTATTACCCCTCCAATGTTAGCAGGAGACCTAAGAGAGTTTTTTAGGGCTGACCTGGGAATTTTCCATGAGAATACACTGCAGGTAAGTTGGGTAAAGACTCTTTCCAAAAAGAGAAGGCATGGGGTCTTGGAAGAGACCAAAAAGCACTTCAGTACTCCATGCCACATTAAAGAATGATCTCTTGTTCCTCTTTGGCTGATCATGAGGGTCTTAGAGATTTGTAGTATTTTTTGGCAGAGGCATCCACTGAGTGCTAAGTTCTGAAAAGTAGTCAGGCAAATCAATTTTCTCACACTAATTTGCAAATGGGTATGCTAATGGGCACTACTGGCAGCTAATTTTCATCAAGGGAAATAGTTGCGTATTCAAAATGGCTATGCATGGACCCTTAAAAATTGTGATTTCTCTTGAAAGGCAGTTTATGAGAGGCCTCTCTGGGCTAAAGTGAAAATCCAATCTCCAATACTGAGAAATTCACAGTCTGATGAACTGATATTTAATAAAGGAATGTTTATTTATTATTTATTTATTAAAAAGGAGATATTTTATCATTATAAAGGATATTTAATAAGGGAAAATGGTATTCAATCCAAAAGGAGAAAAATGATTGGTAGAAATGGATGAAATCTCAGTAATAATTCTTACTGCACTGATTAAAAGCATCTTCTCTAAAAAAAGGTCTTTGCGTTTGTTCGTGTCCCTGGTATGCGTATCTTCTTGCCTCTGCTCCTGGATGATGTGGAAGTGTGTAAGACAAACAAGTCAGCCACATGTGTAGTAAGGAACTATTTCATAAGTTTTCCCTTGATTTCTTATATACCAAATGTGATTCTGAAGGTAAGATAAACCTGGTAATGAGTTTTCTTTAATGTAGCCAGGTTTGTGTAAATAAAATAGCAAACTTTCCCATACACAAATGGAAAGCCGTGTACGATGCCACCTGCAAATATAAGCAAGGATGAGCACATATGTTCTGGATTCTTTCTGAGGCAATTTCAGATGCAGATTTGTGTTTATGCATTTACCAAGTAATTAGTCGTCCATTCATTCATTAGCAGTAGCAAGAACTTCTAGCAAAGCCTTCCCCAACCCCCTTTCCCAACGTCCCTTTTTTCCCCTACACCCTTCCCCCCACTACACACACAGTGGCACTCCTGAGAAGACAGAAGGGACATAAAATATGTCAGGCAAGATGGGAAAACAAATCAGAAAAAGAAAATCGTATGTGAGGGTGGAGAAGAGCGTTAGTTATATAAATGGAATTTTCAAAGATGAGGGCTTTGGATCTCTACTTGGTACCTCTCTTGGCCAATGTTAGTCGATAATAATAATAATGATAGTGATCAGCACTTACTTTGTGCCAGGCACTGTGCTAAGCACCTTATAATTATTATCTCCTTTGATCCTTAAACCAATCCCTGAAGGTAGTGTGCTATTATTGTTGCCATTTTACAGATGCAGAAACTGAGGCATAGGTTAAGTGATTTGCACAGGACAACAACCTTAGTAAGTATCTGACACTGGACTTTAATTCAAGACTTCCTGATTTCAGGTCCAGTGCTCCATCCATTGAGACCCCTCAATGACACCAAGTTGAGAGTATAGGATGCATGATTGTCTGGGTATTGAGAATGTTTTATTAGTTCAGTAACTGGCATTTTTACGTCTCTGTATATTTTAATAGTGTTTTACTTTTGAAGAGTATTTTAGAGTTTTCAAAGCACTTTCACAAACAATGTCTCATTTTTTGGATGAGCCATTCTTAAATGGACTTTTTATTTATTTTTTTCAATTGGAAATTTTTACTTAATTAATTGATTTAGAATATTTTTCCATGGTTACATGATTCATGTTCTCTCCCTCCCTTCCTACCCCCACCTCCTGTAGCCAATGAGCAATTTTAAGTGGACCTTTAGAAGAACGAACCAGGGTTGGACCATAAGACCACAGAAGAATGGGTGAATAAACTGGGAAGGTTTCTCCTGAAGCAGAGATGTATTGAAGTAGGGGAGGCAGAATAGCTGTGTACAAGCATTTGCAGAGCTGTTCCATGAGAGACAGATGAGACTTGTTTTGCTTCAATCAAATGAGATAAGATTTCTGAAGCATAGCACAGTGCTTGGCACATATTATTAGATATGAAATAAATGCTTGTTTTTCTCCCCAACTCCCTGCCTTGGATCTACAAGTCAGAACTAAGGGAAATGGGTGGAAATAGAAAAGGTACAGATATTGGATAGATGGTAAAAACAAAAAAAATCAAAACTCTAACTAGAACTATCCAAAAGGTGAGTGGTTGGCCTGGAGAAGTAATGGGTTCTTTCTCATCAGAAGTCTTCAAATAAAAACTGAATGACAAGTTGTCCATTATGGTGTAAAACAGAAGCATCAAACATGTGGCCAATGGTCCACATTGTGGTCTAAACTACTTAAATGTGCCCCAAACCAGATTAAAAGTATTAGGGAAATATTTCACAGAATAAAAATACAATAAAATGTAGATAATATTGCATCTTAAAATGAAGTCAATGTTGTAGCCTTTAGGGATCTCTATTACAGATTAGTGACTCCCATTTCTATTTGAGTCAGATCCCCCCCTCAATGTAGAAGGCAATTGTCAGTCAAGAAACATTTGACATTGGGGATACAAAGAAAGCAAAATAGCTACTGCCCTCAAGAAGCTTACAATATAATTAGAGAATGGAATATGCAAACAATGTTGTATTCATCAAATATATACAGAATACATTGATGATAATAGAGGGAAGGCATTAGTAGTGAGGAGTTAACTAAGGCATACTGTAGAAAGAAGCTGGGGTTTTAGCTGAGATGTAGACAAAGTCAGAGGGGCAGTTAGGTGGCACAAAGTGCCATGCCTGGAGTCAAGAAAACTCATCTTATTTAGTTTATATTTGACCTCAGACACTTACTAGCTATGTGACCATGGGCAGGTCACTTAATTCTGCCTGCCTTCCTTTTCTTATCTATTCAATGATCTGGAGAAGGAAATGGTCACTCCAATATCTTGGCCAAGAAGACTCCAAAAGGGGTCAGAGTCAGACACAGGCAATACAACTGAACAACAATAATAACAAAGGAAGCATTGAGGTGGCCATGAGGAAGGAGTGAAAAAGAGATTTTTATTCATGTATGGATTGGGAGTGTGTGGCTCTGGTATTCCTTCTAATTCTGAGAGTCTGTGAAAGTTATATTTGGAAAACGTTTCCTAACAATATTTGATCGGTGAATGTGAGGAGAAGCTGGTGAGGTTAGGGGCTAAATGAGTTATTTCATTTGGGCTAAATGTTGCCTATTCTCAAATTCTTGGTGTTGAGACATTTATAAGGATGCTATTTCAGTGCATCCTTATATTTGGATACTTGTAACATGCAGCATCTGAGTTTGGCACCTTTGTGAATAAAGAGGACAGGTACATTCTCATTGCCCTTGAAATGGAAGCTCTTTGAGGACAGGGTTGTCTTCTGTGTGTGTGTGTGTGTGTGTGTGTGTGTGTGTGTGTGTGTGTGTGTCTAGGGCTTAGCACAGTGCTTGACAGAGAGTAAATGCATAATGAATACTTATTGACCAACTAACTTATTTTCCTTTGTGTCCATGTCTAGTCACTACAAGTCCAAGGCATGCAGTTTCCACAAATCACCATTTGTGATTGCTCTTTCCATTTATACATCTGTAGTCAACATCTATACTATTTTCTTAGTTCTGCTAATTTCTGCATGAGTTCACAGAGGCTTCACATGCTTCTTTGTTTTTATATATTTGTTATTTCCTACAAAAGACTTGTATTCCATGGCAATCATATACCATACTTTGCTTAGACATTCCAAAATCAAAGCATATTTCCTTTGTTTCTAGGCATTTACTACTACAAAAATTAATTCTATAAATAGTTTGGGTTATGGGTACTTTTGTTTTCACCATTGAGTTCCTTGAAGTATATGTCTAGCAGTGAGAGCTGTAGGTCAAAGAAAATGAACACTTTTTCTTGACATAATTCTAAGTAGCTTTGTGGAATGATTAGACCAATTCACAGCTCCACCAACAGTGTATTAGCAAACTTTTCTTTTCAATAGCCATCTAATATTAACTATTCCATTCTTTTGCATTTTTTGCCAGTTTTCTGGGTATGCTTTGAAACTTCAGCATTATTTTGATTTGTATTTCTTTAGCAATGCTTTCTAGCTATCTTATGGAAGAACAAGTTGTTCCCAGAAGTGAGCTGTAGACATACTCTTCATTCATCAGCCAATGTTTGAAATTTCATCATCAGCTATTTATTCTGGTTAAAATGCAAATTCTTATGGGAAAACCAACATATTAACCTCTTGCCAATCATTGATATTTTCTTGTGAATAAGAGATCTTTGAAGGGGTTTTGAAATGAGGGGAGAGGGAAGAAGGAGTTGCATATAGCACAGGTGGAAGAATGTAGGAAATGAGAGCACCAAGATTCTAAAGGGGACAATGCAGGAAATAGCATCTAAGAGAGGAAAAGGGCACAAAATACAGATGACAAAAGCATCGACTTTACCTTGTTCAATTTCATCCAAACCCTCTCTATTGCTTTGGATAAATGAGTTTTACTTCATAAAACCAGTCCTTTTTGACTCTAAAATTATTTTATTATGATAATAGATCTAAGGCTAAAGACTATTTAGTCCAAATCTCACATTTTACAGCTGAGACAATTGAGACCCAGGCAGATGAGGTGACTTGCCAGTATCACACAGCTGCTGGAGGTAGGTAAATGTTCTTTAATCATGGTGTCAGTACTCTTGGTCTAGGGTACCAGGATGCCTCTGTCTTCCTGAGGATATTAAACAAGACCATCACACCCCCTTTCTAAATTATAGCTGGCTATCATTGAAACCAGTGTCTCTGACTGAATAAGCCATGTAGCATTTTGTGCATTCCATAAGATATCCAAACTGAGTGATTTAGTCATTTCAAGTCTGTGGACCATCCCAATGTCTAATCTCTCCAGTTTTGAATTAGGTTTTGCCTATTGGGTATTGGCCTGAGACAGGCTCTACCCATGGTTATTCATAAAACACTCATGGCCTCATTTGATAAGTAGTGTGGCATGCTGCTGTTCTGCATGTGGGATCTCCTCGAAATAGAGACATATTGAGATGGATAGATAAAATAGTGTGGACATTAGTCAAGAATAATTGGATTCAAATCCTGATTCTAACATTTATAAACTGTGTGAACTTGGGTTAGTCATTAGCTCCTCAGGTACTATTTTCTATTTTGTAAAATGTGAAGACTTTGAAGTCCATTCTACCTCTAATAAATGATCTTAGGATTTGAGTACCAAGCTTAAGTGGGATCATGAGTAATCTCCATGAGGATCAGAAAGGTGGGAAGGTAATGAATTGTTAAGTTATGGCATTTCTCAGTGACCATACTCTAAATTTTAGAAAGGTGGTCATCTGCCTATGTGGAGGAAATTCCTACCTCTCATAACAATTTTCTGGGTTCTTTTTCTAAATACATATCATCTATTGTTATTTCATAACTACTCGTGCACCTCTCATTTGCCCATTAAGACTAAATCCTTCAGGCAGACAGGGAATTTATCATTTATTTTTAAATTTTTGTTGATATTTAAAAATAGTTTATACTATTGTTATTCTCCTATTCTATTACTCCCATGCTATAGGGACCTATTTTCTGTCAAAGAACAGTTAAACAGAACTGGCCAAAATATTGATGGATTTGGAAAACAAATGCTACATACCACTCCCATAATTCTTCATTTCTCTATCAAGACAAAGGTCATTTTTGTTCATTTGGGGGTATCTTTGTTGCCTAGCAAAGTGGTTTTTTGTTTGTTTGTTTTGCAAGTTAGTGGGCACAGAAAATTAGCCGAATAGATTTTAAGTTAAAATTCTAAAGTCAATGACTATATTGCTTCCACACCCACTTGATTTTCCCTTGACCTGCAGACAGATGTTTCTGTGGCTTGAGTAGTCCCCTGGTATGACACTTTGAGATGCAAATGTGTACTTTCCTGTTTCCCTATTGTTCACCTCTGGTGCCAAAATACAACATTCTGGTCTAAAATGTTTCTTAGTTATCTGCCTAAAGAAAGGAACTTGACCAAGAATAATCTATTTCTTTTTTGTAGGATTTAGCATTTTGAGGTTTTTAGTTGTATCTGGAGAATTAACAGATTGCTAACAAGGAGGCCTCCCCCGTCCAATATCATGATGAGAAGATTACTATAAGTTTCATCTGGTATTTACTGTTGAGTAGGGGACTGACACGGGAACATTCCATCCTCCATCCCTTTCATTTCCCACTTTCCTTATGATTCTAGGATGAAGAGAGTATTGACTTTTGTTCCAAACATATGTCTCTTTTAGTGGGACTCCCCCTCCAGACCCTAGGGATTTGGAGCAACTAGTTTGTGTGCCAGCAGTTCAGTATTTTTGGATGATGGAAAATTGATTTTCCTCCTCTTAGCAGGTGTGGTCTCAAAGTGTGTCTTTCCCGTCATATCCTGAGCAAGCTGTGCCATCAATAGCATAAGATAGTGTGCAAAGAACTCTCTGAGTACCAGATGCAGTAGCTCCTAGAACTGAGGATCCCAGAGATTCAGAAAGAACAAAAAAGATAACTCTTGTCCCCTACCTACCCAGATATTGGCAGTTCAGCATTTAGTGTGTGTTTCTTGCATCTCTTTACTTAATGAAAATAAGCAGCAGAAAATAATGGGTAGATTGGACTTGGAGTAAGGAATGTTTGGGTTCAGATCCTGCCTCTAATACTTAATACCTATGTAACAAGTCAACTTTCTGGGCTTCACTTCCTTAACTGTAATTGGGGGAGAGTTGTACTAGGTGCTCTTTATGGTCCTTTATAGTTCTCTATAAATATATGATCTCACAATCCTATTAAATATCATGGTAAATATCATAACAGTGTAAATGTGAAGCAGAGTGTCCTGCAGTCTGGCTGTAGAGACTTATTCATGAAAGAGAGCTGATGATGGAGTTGAAGGTATGTTCAGTGCCTAAAATATGCTGCAGATAAGAAATATTAAAGAAATTTAGAGAAGGGAACAATTGTTGAAGACTGGGGTTACTGGGCAAATTTTTACAGGGGAAATAGGCTTAAGCTAAAATTTAAATACATTACATGTCAACACAATTTTCAATAATCATTTTCTGACATTTTGTGATTTATGTTCACTTGTTCCCTCCCATCCTTCCCCCCCTCCCCAAGATGGCAGGAAATATGATATAGGTTATACATATGTTACCATATAATATATATATTTTTTTCCATGTTGTAGAAGACTCACACATCATTTACCTTAGAGAAAAATTCATTGGGGCAATAAAGAGAAGAATGGTGTGCTTCAATCTTGTGGAAAGGAAACAAGACTAACAGTTTGTTGGGGAAGGGGCAACTAGGAGTGGCAGTTGTTGTCTTGTGACTAGCATTTCCTTCCTTCTGGGTGTGGCAGTTGGGTCTTGTGACTAGCACTTCCTTCCTGCCGGGTGGGACTTGCTTCCTGGGGTTGGAAAGGAAATAGGATTGAAAAAAAAGGGATAATGGGAGGTTTGTATGGGGTATGGAGGAGTTAAGGGGAGAGAGGATATATTGTTTGGTGATGCAAGGGAGGGAGATGCCTCCTGCTGAGAGGAAGCAGCAGGGGTCCGATAAGGCCTCTTTGCCCTGGAATGACTGAACTGAAGTTCAGCTCCCTCTATGACCAGAAAAGATAGTCCACTTATCTGACTGCAAATTCAAATAATATAAAGTTTAATAATCCAGTTGGAATTGGAGGTTTTCCTTAGCTTCAGAATATAGGGCCCTAGAGGCTGGTGGAGGGTTTTCCCACTTCCGTCTCCTCTATATCAGTCCAGTTTTGTATAATTCAGAATCTTAGCAGTAGATAGAAAGCAAATAAGAACAGGTCTAACCTTCAGAAGCGACTAGGCCTGAATCTTCCAGCTAAACCAAGAAGAGCATGCCACTCCAGACTGGGCTAAACAAGCTCCTCTCTCCTCCAACCCCAGGAAGCAAGTCCCACCCGACAGGAAGGAAGTGCTAGTCACAAGACCCAACTGCCACTCCCAGTTGCCCCTTCCCCCACAAACTGTCAGTCTTGTTTCCTTTCCACAATCTGCACTCTGACTCTATATGTTCCTTCTAGGGTGGTGAATAGCCTTTTTCTTCATGAATCCTTTGGAGTTGTCCTCTATCCTTGTATAGTTGAGAGAATTAATCATTCTCAATTAATTGTTGTTCTTTTTGCTGTTTCTGTGTTCAGGGTCCTCCTGGTTCTGCTCCCTTCATTTTGTATTTCTTCATTTAAGTTTTTTTTTTGTGATCATCTGGTTCATTTTTTTATGGCAAATTAATATCCCATCACCATCACATACCACATCTTTAGCCATTCTCAAATTGATGGACTTTCTCTTCAGTTTCTAGTTCTTTGCCATCACAAAAAGAACTGCTATAAATATTTTTGCACAAGTAGGTCCTTTTCCTATATCTTTGATGTCTTTGGCAAGTGGTATTTGACCCAGTGGTATTTCTGGGACAAAAGTTATACTTAATTTTATGGCCCTTTGGTTGTGGTTCTAACTTGCTCACCAGAATTGTTCTCCTTACTAGGGGAAAATGGTTGAATCAGTTCACAGCTTCACCAACAATGTATTAGTGTTCCAATTAATTCAAATTCTCTCTAACATTTATCATTTTCCTTTTTTGTCATATTAGCCAGTCTGGTACCTCAAAATTGTTTTAACTTATATTCCACAAATGAATAGTGATTTGAAACATTTTTTTATTTGATTAAAATAGTTTTAATTTCTCCATCTGATAATTGCTTAATCATATCCTTTGAACATTTGTCCATGGGAGAATGCTTTGTATTCTTATAAATTTTACTGAATTCTCTTTGTATATTTAAGAAATGAAGCCTTATACTTGCTATAGAATTTTTCCACAGTTTGTTGTTTCCCTTTTAATCTTGGAAGCTAAACTTTTAAGAAAACAGCAACTACATTTACATTTTATGATTTGTCAAGGCTTTCTATAATGATAAACCTGTTTTATAAGTAATAAAAAACATAATCTTCATTTGCATAAGAGGAAAGTAAGTTTTAAAAAAGTAAAAATGACTTAGATGGTCACCGAATTAATGAGTAGCAAAGCCAAGGCTGGAATCCAGAGCTCTCTATCCTTTGCCAAGGGCTTTCTCTAAGGTAAAACTTATATGAACCAAGAGGTTAAGGGAGGGAGAGCTTTCCAAGCATGTTTAGAGGGTAATGAATAAACTAGTTTGCTTAGAGTGAGGGTTTTCTATTGTAGAGCAATGGGAGATACTTTTGGAAAGGTGGATACTGGCTAGGTTATGGATATGCTTTTGGATGCTAGGCTAAGGACTCTAAACTTGCTCTAAGAAGAATTATTTCAAGCATTTTATTTTACAGACTAACAATGTTGAAATTAAAAGGGACCTACATAACTTAACTCTCTCACTTTAAGATAAGAAAACTAAGATTGTGTGTCGAGTGGGGAGAGGGATAGTGGATTCCTTTGTTATATTTTCCCCCAAAATAAGGATGATGAATGTCTAAAGAACTCTTTGTTAGGGGAAAAACAAGATTTGAGGCATATACCTCATATTGGCCAGAGAGATATAGGATATGGATATCAATAATGTAAATTATAAAATTTGTACCCAAGGAAAGACCCTTATAAAGTTCATTAGCAATAAGACACTTCAAAAACATTAAAGTTTTTTGTTTATTGCAAATTCAATTTTAGTCAACTATGTGACACAGCTTCGAAGCCAGTTCATGTTGTACTTTCTACAAAGAGAAAGGAAATAATTTTACTGTCCTCTGCCCTTGAATCTTCTACATTTAGAGTATTAGGTAATGGGAGCTTAGCTCATGGCCAGACCACCTAAGGTGAAAAAGCCACCATCTTAGGTTGCCTGGGTTTATACCAAACCAACTGTAATAGCTAATTCTATTAACTTATTAGCAATGGGATACGAGGAACATTGTCAAATTGTGAGGGAAAAAGGAGTGCAAGTTGGTAAATGAAAGGTCTAAAATCAATGCCATATTAGAAAGAGTTGAAGCAATGAGGATGATATCAAAATGTGTATTAAAAACTCTCCAGATTTAGGGAAGACAAAAACATGGTCTTCAATACTGAAAGAATCACCTACTATAATAGGGCTTAAACATATTTTGTGTAGTTCTAAAAAGGAGAACTAGAAGAAAATGATTCAAAATGCAAGAAGGAAGATTTGATTTTGTTTAAGAAAGAAAGAACTTTCTAAAATTTAGGACTTTCTGTTCCATAACCTGCCTTCTAAAGCATTCTATTTAAATGTTGTTAAACTGCCCATGCATAAATGAAAAGGCCATAGGTCAGAAAGGAATTCTGCAATCTGCAGGAAGTTGAATTGTCTAACTTCTAAATTCTCTTTTAACTAAGATCCTCTGAAACTAGGGGTATGATCATAAATGAATGGGTCTTGTTTTCTGTGTGTCTTATTACTGAGTTTAAAAGAGATTACTGAAAAGGAATTCTAGGAATATTTTGGGCCATAGCAACATTGGAAAGACGAGCATAGAATTTCCCAAGGTGATCATATTGAAGACAAAAATTACTCGAATATTTAAGTTTTAGAATCACAGCACTGAAGTTCTGGAGGGCTCCTTAGAAGTCATCTCTCTAGTCTAGTTGTGCCTGAACAAGAATCTAGTCTACAACATACTGTATCAATTAAATCTACAATCAGTCTCATTACTTTGAGTTGAACTTTTCATATATGCAGTGAAATTCAGGTCTTTTAAAGAGTCTTGCAGGATGTAGTTTTCAAAATGGCAACTGAGGAGTTAATCTTTTGTCCTCTAGGCCCACTGGAATGTTTATCGACTCAGAGTGAAGGCCTCCTTTCTTTCTCTCAGTGAGTTAAGTCAGCCTCTGCTTTGTTTGATGCTGCCCATTTGAGGAAAGCTTATCCCTGACCTTCTGCCAGAGAGACTGATGACAAGGACAGTTTGCACTAACCTTGACATTCACCGGGGTAAATGGCTTTTTCCACAAGTAGTCGGCAAACAAGGAGAGCCAGTCAAGAGCTAATGAATCTGTACCTGAGAGAAACTGAACAACAATTGTGCTTTTAAAGAAGAAAGTGGTCCTTGGAAGATATAAGTTCCATCTGGAGCTTAGAGGTTGGTAGAAATTAACTAGTCTACTCCATACAATTAAAAAATAAATAAATTAAAAAAAAATTACAGCCCCCAGGGGTAAAAGCAGTCATGAGGTGTCCTCTTCAGTGTTGACTTCCTAAGGTTCTCTGCCTTGAAAGAACTGTCCCTGCCATTCATTGCTAATCCAGGAAGGCAGATTGCCACTTTTTGCATGGGCAGAATGGCAGGGCTCTTTATTTCAGCCACTTTTTCTACTATTCAGTGTAAATCTTACATGGTGAAATTCAAGGAGGATAAAAAAATAAAAAGTAAAATGCTTAAAAGGGGAGGGGGAGAAAAAGAAAGCATTTTTGCATTCTCTACATCTATATATCTCTCCTAAGTTCTACAAAAGCATTCTAGAATAGGACTTCCAGAGTCATAGAATTTTATGGCTGAGAGGGGTCTGTAAGGGGTAAAATTAGGGGTTATTGACTGAATGTATTATACTAGTGGTCACCAGGGACTAATTCAATCCCAGTAAAATACTCAAGTCAGTTTGGGATTTTTATGGTGGTTTAATTGCGATAGAGAGAAGAAATTAAGAAGAGAGAAAGGGGTATAAGATTTCTCCAGCATAGCCTAAGCCAGGGGAAGTTCAGAGAACTCAGCCATGAGGACTCCTCAGAAGATTAAAACTAGCTTGGCTTCCAGTCACGAGGTCTACTTTGAGATGAGGGGCCTCCTAAGAGGATAGTGCTTTAGGAGATAAAGGAAAGGAAGAATCATCCTAACCACCTACCCAAGTCACTTAAGGAAGACACCTCACCTAACCCACACTACAGAACTTCTCCAGGCACCTCACCAGCAAGGCACAACCCCCAAACCCCCAAGACACCCAGCACACTACCATGAGCCACACAAGTCAGAGAGAGAGCCACATCTCTAAGAGAGAGGCTGGAGAGAGGAAGTGCCACAAAATATATAGATGTTCTTTACATTACTTCCTGTCTCACATGCACCAATGATAGCTTAAGTTTGATTTAGGACAGCCCATTGGGTCTGTCAGTTGTTTCTTATTTGTCACTTGCTAGCACATGTCTGTCATAGGCCATCCTCCTCAACACCTAATCCTTAAGTAGGAGTGTATACATTCCTGGTTGCTAGGATTTTAAAGACTAATCAAGGTGGAGAAAATCTAAAATTCACAGATCATAATGACAATCTAGTCTTATTCATTCCAATAAATCCTTCTATAACCTACTTAAGAAGTGAGTTGCCTTTTTCTGATGACTTCCAAAAAGAGAGACCTTTCTACCTTCAAAGGCAGTCCATTATACTTCTGAACAGCTCTAATTGTAAGGAATTTTTTTCCAGATTTCAAGTCTAAATCTATCTCTTTGAAATCCCCATACATTGCTCCTAGTTCTGCCATTAGAGCTGAACATAAAAAAATTAGATCCCTCTTCCATATTATATAACATCTCTCAAATACTTAAAGATACCTATCATATCCCTACTGAGTCTTTTCTTCTCAGATAGAGCCTGTTTTCACAAATAACTGTTCCTTGAGAGATCACAGCTGCTAGTTAGTGCCTACTTACAAACTATTTTTTACAAAGCAAAAGTAAAAGAAAAATTGGTCAGGTGGTAGCACTTCCTGTCCAAGGGTAAACTAAAGTCCCAAGTCCTGCATGAAGATTTTTTAGACAATTCCAGTCTATATTGTCTTTTTCTGACATACTGTAAATAATAATTTACATTACACAATTTAACCATTATTTTATAATGTTGAACTGGGGTTTTTTCTGTGTTATACATATGATCTCAACTTTATTATAAGATCCTTAAGAGTAGGGGCCACACCTTATACTTCCTGTTTCTCTACACTTCTATTTTAGGCATGTGGAAAGTGTTCAGTTTGGTGGGTGAGTGGACTAAAGATTTATGGGACTTGACCAATTCTATGCCAAGGAACTTCCAGATATTTGGTTTCTTAGTTTATGACAAATACAATTGAGAGCCAATTTAAAAGCTTCTTTCTCATTAATGATGTTGTTTTCATGTGAATCATATTCTCTAGAGTGGTTTAAAGTAAAGAAGCTCCTGAACATTTCTTTCACTAAAATGGCAAGAAGCCCAATGTGACACTAGGACATGTGAATGAGACCAATACAGAACTTCTGGGTAATACAGGTTTATTTTCTTGACTTAAAATGATTTCAAAGAAATATAGAACTACAGAGTGGAATGGATGTTAGTAAATATGGAGTCTAACTCAATCACTTAACAGTTAAATTGAGGTCAAGAATAGGCTAGTACCTTAGCCAGCTTTAGGTGGTGAATTGGTAGCACAGTCAACAAGACTCTTCTCTTCACTCCTCTTTCCAATAGGTATACTGATTCATTCCCATAAATTCTGTTATACTTCTCTAATAATTTTACCTGACAACTTAGTCTAAAATAAAGTGGTTGGGAGAGCTTACTTTGTTTTTTTGTTTGCTTGTTTGTTTTTTATTGAAATACACTGATTGTCCTGCATTACATCATTTTATACCAAACAGAAAAAAAAAAAAGAGCTGAGACATCCCTCAACACATGAGGATTGACAATTTTGGCATGAAAAGTCGCCATCAGAGAGGATCATGGATTGAAAATCAGAAGGGACTTTAGAGTTCATCTAGTTGAATTCCTTTATTTTACAGGGCAGGAACTAAGGTTCAGAGACATTACGTGATTTCCCCCAAGATAACACAGCTCCATATCTTTCCATTATATTAAGCTAAAAGAGTAAGTCAGATTTTCCAGTTGTTTCAGCCCAACATCAGACCATGGGAGAACAAAGGGGTTTGGATAGGGTAGGAAGACAAAACACAATGGGTTATATGATGAAGTATGGCTGAGTATAAAGAGTCCTGGCCAGTCTGTTAAAAGTACCTGGGCTTGAGGGCAGTTAGGTGGCTTAAGTGGATAAAGAGCCAGATCTAGAGACCAGAAGTCCTGGGCTCAGATCTAGCCCCAGACTCTTCCTAGTTATGTGACCCTGGGCTAGTCAGTACACTTATGCCTTGGAAGCAGTACACAGTATTGATTCTAAAACAGGAGCTACAGGATTTTTTTTTAAGGTCACGGCTCCAGTTATAGGCTGGTCATTTGATGCTTATCTGATACTGGGCTAAGAAACTGATTAGCTTCTCTGAACCTCAGCTCTATTATCTTCAATATGAGGAGGTTGGACTAGATGGACTCTCAGGTCCCTCCCACCTCTAGACTCTGATCCTAAGCCTTTGTCATGGAATAACTCATAAAACCTGAGTTTCACTGATTTGTGTATGTGCCAATCAGCCACACATTGATCACTTCAGCTGAGATTTAGGTTTCGTTCAAAGACAAGGAGCATTCATTACAACTTAAACTCAGTGACCATCCCTGAATAAAGTGTGTCCCGAGTAGGCTGCAGACATAAGTAAGTGCGTAGCCTTGTAGAATCCCTAAAACAAGGCTGTTGCTTCTACTCTTGCTGGAAGGCTTTCCAAGAAAAGATGCCTAAGTAGAAATGGTAATATTTCATCTCCTCCCAGGCTAGTTGGTTCTCAGAAGACAGTTCTGGGCTTTACAATTTGAGGATTTGCAGACAGACAAACCCACCATCCAGCAAAGGTCAGTCTAAATATCAGACAGATAAATGGCACCTGAACCATAAGCACAACTGTGAATTATGGGATCCCTTTTGTTCTTTCTTTTATATGACAAAGTAAACATGGGCAACTCTATAGGCGCTAACCCAAAGGGTCTGAGGTACTTTGATTTCCTGGAATTCCCCCTTTCCCCAGCCAGATGGACATTTTCACTCATAATCTTCCTATTTCCAAGCTGGAAGAAACTTTAAAGGTCAGTTAGTCCAGCTGCCTCTTTTTTACTGATGAGGAAACCAAGACCTAGAAGATATAAAATACTAAAATGGTCTGTCTGAAATAATCCAGCCAGGTTAGTGGTTTCTTTTTCTTAACTGCCCAGGGATGTGAACTTTCAAGGTAGGGACCTTCCTGTCCGACTTTCCCATTTGAATTTTTGTTATTCTGCCTCCCCTCAAGTCTCTGTTGTTTTGTTGTTGTTTGGGGGTAGTGGTGGAAAACTAATCTTTGTTACATTTTGTTTGCAAATATAAGGACTTGATGAATGAAAACATACTTTGGTTTCTGATGTGGTTTTCAGGTTAATGAATACATGTTGCCCATGATAAGTAGGTCATTACCGTGAGCTGCATCCCTGGAAACTTCTCTCTTCACACACTAGCAGTTGTATGCATGCTGAAAACCTCCTTGGAAACCCATTAGGTGCATAGAAAAGGCTCCTCCCCTCTTCCCCCAATATGGAACATTTGTAGTTGGACACCATTAAAAAAAAAAGGCAACTTTCCTCGGTCTATTTTTTCTTTCTTTCTGTTTACTCCCTTTGAAATATAGCAATGAAGTAATAACCTTGTAGGATTCCTGCTGACACCTTCCCTCAACTGGTTTGCTCATTACACTTAATAGATTTAAATAGACCTTTGGCAAACTTCAAAATTAAATCGGCTTGCCTGCCCCCTGCTTCCTCTTCCTAGGAACTAGGAAATGATGCTACCTGAGTTATCCTAGATCTGTCTGCCTTGGCTACTGATACAGATGCTTGACTATGGTAATTTCGCACCTCTGGCAGGGAGTCCTTAGAGCTCAGTGGCATCTTCATTCCTTTTTGCTGTGAGCTCCTAGGTAGGGACCCAGCCTATTGTGGGCCCCTAGTTTAGAGAAAGGCAGTCAACTCTTAATTCTCTGCAGAAGGGTTTTCTACTTGGCATCCTGTCTACGGCCAGTTTAAATCTGTGGAATGACACAGATTTAAATCAAATGATAGTTAAATTGGTTTCACCCATTCTATTCTCCCCCTGTCCTACTCTATCCTCAAATATATAAATATAGAATCTGTACCAGGGTCAGTCAGCAGGAGATCTGGGATTATCAACTTATTTCACCAGTCATATCAATGGAGATCTAGGGACAGGAACCAAATTTGAGATTGTAGTGACACAGGAAACCCCCAGGTAATGAAGCTCTCTTTATAAATACAGGTTAGTACCTTTTCTCCAACTTATATGCTATCCATTTTGCCTCTCAAAAAAGAACTGATAAGCAGAAATAAGTAAAACATAATTTTATAAATATCTATATCTTTTTTTCAAATTATGCCTTTTCTAATGGTAGAGGAGAGGGGGGTTAAGTAGGTATTTTAATGTAAAATAATTTTTTAAAGTATGGATAATTATATTTATGTTAAAATAGTTCATGCTCAAGTAGGAGAGATGGCAGCATAATGGATAGAGTCCCAGCCTTGGAGCTAAGAAGACCTGGGTTCATGTTCTGCCTCTGGCATAAACTAGTTGTGGGAGGTTGAGCATATTCCTTAACTTTTCAGTGCTCTAGGCAATGTTGTAAGACAATAAATTAAATTGCTTTGGTAGAGGGAGTTTGCTCACCTGGAATTTCCCAGTAATGAAGAAATCACAAACCAAGTTCCTACCCTTTACCTCTATGTTCAAATAACATGCACTAGGTAGTAGGAGATCTAAATTCTAGTTCCAGCTCATTGAATTCTAGATCTGTGAACCTATGACTCTGAAAAAACGGCTTGTTTCTCTAGACTGACACTGCTTTATCTACAAAATGAAAGAGTGATCAGATAGATGATGGATGACCTCTAAAGTCAGTTTCCAGTTCTAGAATTTGTAAATTTCAAAGCAATAATTTAATATTCATTTTACTTTCTCCAATTTCCTTCATATTTCCTTATTAATTTACTTTCTTAATAACCCCTATGAGGTACTTGGGTACCTGAGTAGTTTGGTACTAAGTTTAAGGAAGTGTAGTGTTTACCATCTTTTCTATGCCTTTATTGTGAGCCAAGAACTCTTATAAGTGATATGCTTTTCCCTGGTAAATAAATGATAGGAAATTTCTTTTTCATTATTCTTTCCATAGAAGAGTCAGGTCTCCTGGTTACTTTTATTGTTGTTGTTCAGTCATTGTCTAATGCTTTCAGTTTTGTCTAAAGCTTTGTGACCTCAATTGGGATTTTCTTGGCAAAGATATTGGATTGGTTTGCCACTTCCTTCTCTAGCTCATTTTACAGATGAATAAACTGAGGCAAAGATGATTAAGTGATTTGTCCAGGATCTCATAGCTACAATATGTCTGAGACGGGATTTGAACTCATGAAAATGATTCTTCCTGATTCCAAGCTAAAAGAGTACACCATCAGTGCAACACCTAGTTGCCTTCTGGTTTGATTAAATTTATATGAACCTCAAATCCTTCATCCATCTGAAGGAGTAGATACCTGTTCTGTGACTTCCCATCACACAATTGGACTTACTTTCAGTATGTAAAAATTATTTTTAATGTCACTGTGTGTACTTGTTCCTATTATTTTTAAGTGCAATAAGTTCATATTTGCCAGTGAGAAATCCCATTTAAGATTTGATCAAGCAACTGGAGATGCCAGCAGGGAACCTGGTTCACCTAACTAGTTCCTTATTCATGGTTCCAGGCTAATGCACATACCTTTCTGCTCTGAAAGCTTAATACAAGGAACTTTTCAATGATTACTATGGTTTTATAACATGCATAAAAGCATTATAAAATTATGAAAAGCACTAATATTGTTTTAATTGCTTTTAAGTTCCCTGTGGGATTTGGGGTTTCATAAAGATATCCCTTACAAATTTCATAGCTAAGAAGACATTTGGGTCTAGAAAGGAATATCAATTAATTTGTTTATCTCTTTCAAGTCTCCCTTCCCACCCTAAAGAAAACATTTTTTAAAAAATGTAAAGCTTTATGTGGGGGCTTTGAGTTCACATTAAGCATTTCACATTTTGTTTATGTAAAGCAGAACAGATTTGGAGCTAAAGATATTGATAAATTTGTAACAGTCAGAGACAAGAGAAATGAAAGGAGGGGAACCTCTTTCAAATGGAGGAATAGATGTTCCACAGTAGTAAGGGGAGGAGGTGGAGTGAGTACCCTGTATGGCTCTTGTTATAAAGTGGGCAGTGGGCATGCTACTCCCAGGGAGTTATGCTGCCCAAGATACATCTGCAATTTATTCTTTAGTGCTTGGGAGATGGAAGAATGACATGCCATTAAAATTTTCTACTCTCGATCATTGACTTCAGATGCACTGGGAATTGGATATAATTACTGGAAAATCTCCTTGCCATGTTGGCTGTGGGGCATTGGTCATACACAACTATATTATGTGGTAGACAGTAGTGCAATCCCTCCCCTCTCCAACACACCACTCCTAATATGGTAGTACTCTTAGTTTTATCAAATGCAATATCCAGAATCTAAGAAATTATTTTAAATCATGTCTTTTGCTATTTATAGACATACCTTAAAAAGACTTAGAATATATTTGTAAACATTGTTTAATTTAAAAAAAGGACTTTTCATAGCATTTATTCTGAAATGCTTATTGGAGATTCCTAACAAAGTATAATATTGAACATTATTAAACAACCTGGTTTGAAAATTTTAGCTCAAGTACTATAAACTTGCTATTATAGCTGCTACTATTATGACCACTAATCCCTTCAAAGCACACCCCATTGTCCATGTCATAGAGAGTGAGGAGAAAGGATAATGTGAGGAGGAATAATATAAGGAAATGACAGGAAAGGCAAAATATATGATTGGTATTTGGTTTTCCCTGAGAATATTATGGGAACTGTAAGGATCCTCTGGTAACCCATAAATGAGTGAATGAGTGATTTTATATATATGTGCGTGCGTGTGTGTGTGTGTGTGTGTGTATAAACATACATATATGTGTGTATATCTATAGACCACATTCAGATTCTTGGTCTATGTAAAGGAATGCACATCTGATTGAATTAACACTCCAGCTGTTGACATGAAACTTCTCTTTTCAAGCTAAGAAGTAGATCAGGCTGCCTATAGGGACAAGATAAATCTACTCAGAACTACCATGAAGATCAGCTTAACCTAGAGAACTTCAGAGTAAATAGATTTCTTTTGTGTTCTAGCTCCACAATGTAAGAGTAGGTTGCAAAGGAAAAGATGGAACATTGGAAGAAGAGATGATTGACAGCCAGAAACCATTGGTAACAGAGGATCATGGGAGAAGGTTAAACTGGGAGAGCTCTGAGAAAAACTCTGGGCTTTTGGGGTTGGGATCTCTAGCTGGGCGGAAACGTCTCACCTTACTAGAGATTTGCCAAGACCCTTACTGAAGGATTTTCCAGATGACTAGCCCTGAGACTTCTCTAGAAGAGTGTTTCTAAATCTTGGATAACATCTATCAAGATTGTCAGGTCTCTTTGGACTCTTGATCAAAAAGAAAAACCCTCTCTCAGACTATTGCATCTGATCTTCTTATTTCTTGACCATTCTAGTATTAAATTTAGTGTAAGAGATAGTAAACCATCAAAATACAGGTCAAACATGTTTTTATGTACTTTATACAAAGCATCATGTGGCTCAAAAAATCTGTAAATGACTATAGAAAGAGGACAGATAGGTTGGTTCAGTGGATGGAGTGCTTGACATGGAGCCAGGAAGACTCATATTCCTGAATTCAAATTTGGCCTCAGTCACTAGCTGTGTGACCCTTGGCAAATCACTTAACCCTCAGTTTCTTCATCTGAAAAATGATCTGGCAAAGAAGGGGAAGGCACATTAATCCAGGTTCTTTGCCAAGAAAACCCCAAATGGTGTCACGAAGTGTTAGACATACTTGAAATGACTGAACAACAAGCCAATAAAAAGCATTCCAGTTAAGAAATAAATTGGATATCCCAGGATGTCTTGGGCATTTAAGGAACAACTTCTTATTGATTTAAAAAAATCCCTGAAAGTAGTGGAATACTCATTTTGCCTTTCTATATTACTGTAAAGATACTACCTCTGTTTGGTACTCATGGCTTAGTTATTTGTTACAGATATATGAAACAGCTAAGCATAGTGAGAACTCTAGAATATTTGATGATGCCTGTTTAAAACGTGTCACCCATACAGTAATGTCAACACCAATTAATAGGCAACACAGTATCTTCTAGGGAGACAGTTTAAGTCCATTATAATTTTGCCTACCTCAAAATGTAGCAACACAACTCATGAATGTTCAAGAAAGACTCATTAAAATGTTTTATTAATCACTTGATTTATATGAATGGCATTGCTACATGGTTGTACTGGAAAATTTTTTAAGATAAAACAATTACTTCACCTTGTGGAAACTTTTTTCAAAAATGCCAAAATGTCATTAAGATTCAATGAGTATATACTTCTTAATATGTACCCCAATAAAAGCAGAAACTGAAAGCTTTGAATAGTGGCCAAATTGAACAAATGAATAAAGGTAACATCTTAAAATATGTTGTTCTCTTCTTGGAAAAATCTAGCAAGGAGAAGTGTTAAGATGTTAACTGGCATCCTGAGATCAAAGCAAAACTAAGAGAAAATATTTATAGCAATTAATATCTATGCAATATCAGTATTAATACCTATTTTTGGCATGGTAAATGGATAACAGATCTAGAAAGCATACAAACAAAAGCCCATACAATGTTAATATAGGTTCATTATCACAAGGTAGCTACAGAAAGATAAACATTTCTTTTTTTTTTTTAAACTCTTAACTTCTGTCTTGGAATCAATACTGTGTATTGGTTCCAAGGCAGAAGAATGGTAAGGACTAGGCCATGGGGTCTAAGTGATTTGCCCAGGGTCACACAGCTGGGAAGTGTCTGAGGCCAGATTTGAACCTAGAACCTCCTGTCTCTAGGCTTGTCTCTCAATCCACTGAGCTACCCAGCTGTCCCCAAGATAAACATTCCTTAATAATGATAACTAAGAGGTTTAATAAATGCTCTCCAAATTCAAAGGGGCTTGGAATTTATAGAAATACTTTTGGGACAAACAGACTTTATTTTAAAAAAAAAAGTAATGATGCAAAGCCTAGAAAATAGCTAGGATACCAATGTGGAATCAAAAGATATTTTTTGGATGAAATCCACATTAACTCAACCAACAACATGTCAAAGCAGAAGCTTTGGGGAAAAGGCTGAATATGGTGTTTTGTCTATAGAAATTGATAAGAGTTTTTCATAATGTTTTGGGATCAGGTTATTGCCACCAGGAATTTCAGAAAAGATATTCTTAAGGAACTTAGACTTATTGATAAATATTGATTATATGATAAAATATCTGAAAGCATATAACAAATTAATGAATGTTGTAAAAAATTAGCATATCCTTGATTCCTGAGACCAGGAAACTGATTAGGAGGCTAGAAATATACATCAGAAATTCATAATCCTTTATAAACTAATATATAAAAAATGACAGTGAAATGCATGTAAATCTCAAAATATCCTTTATAATTCACTGAATCAACTATATACTTATCAGAACATCATTACAGAAAGATCTGTCACCAACCCCTGGATATGATCCATAACAATTTAAGAACAATGCTTTTTAATAAATATCTCTATATCAGTTACTGGTAATCCTCAGATTGTAAGGAGTGAAAAACTTTCGAAATTCAGACTTATAGGAGAAATTAAAACCATGTGGGAGAAGGAAGAAAATACTATCTCTGACAGCCTATCTAGTATTGGAGATGTCCTAAAGATGCTTTTAGTGGGCACAGAAGTGATTTAGTATTCCAATACATTTTTTTTCAATTCTAAAAATAAGTTATTTCATCCAGAAGTACAACAGTCTCCAGCACATTGCATATATAAAATAGTAGGATGGTAACTTGTAATAGAACTGTTAGGAGTTGAACTCTACTTTTTTTAAAAGAGAAGGATATGATTACAATAAAAGCAGTAGTGGTAGTAGTAATAATGCCAATAATGATCATTCACATTTATATAGTGCTTTCAGGTTTACAAAGCATTTTACAAACTTTATTTGTAGTATGTTGGAATGGGCATGTATTTGGAATCAGAGGATGTGAATTCCAATCATACTTCTTTCTGTGGAGACGTTTTTCTTAACCTTCATATGTAAAATGAGAGGGTTGGAGTCAATGATTTCTAGGTCCCTTTTAGTTCAAAAGCTGTCATCCTACGGTCTTATTTGATCTCCAGGTGCTACATGTATTATCATCCCTATCATGAAGAAGGAAAAACTGAGGCTAAGAGCAGTTAAAGGCTTAAGCAGAGGCACAGTGGCAGGAAATATGAGAAGCAACATTTCAATCCAGGTCTCTCATGATTCAAAATCAAATGTTCTTCCTATCATGCTACAGTGCCTCTCACAGTGCGAAATGGGAAGATGAGCTAAATACAGGTATGCATCGCTTCAGTAAAAAGCTGACATATGAAAGCCTGAG
Source organism: Monodelphis domestica (assembly GCF_027887165.1). Lineage (NCBI taxonomy): Eukaryota > Metazoa > Chordata > Mammalia > Didelphimorphia > Didelphidae > Monodelphis > Monodelphis domestica. The sequence goes on from NC_077227.1 coordinate 643,085,402, forward strand.
CCTGCCAACCTAAGAAAGTAAAAGATTATACAAATTACATAAGAATCTTTCTCTTTACCAAATGAGTCCCCTTAGGACTCCTTTAAATAGCAATGTCCCCGGTGTGTTGTATTTAAATGTTTGTTTATAGATTTGGTAGGCTTCATAAAACTTTTTTCAGAAGAGCTGCATTCTACTCCCAATTTAATCAATAATCAATAATCAAAATTAATCAATAAGAAATCAGAAATGTGGCACAGTTTCTCAGAAATGAGCCTAGAAGCCAGAGGAGGTAATTGTATTGATGTCATTAGAATGGAAAAAAAAAATTCTACTGGAAATCCATGCCCCATTCTCAAGGTAGGACTCTGGGTAGTTGGGACTCTGGGTCACTGGAGTCTATTTATGAAAAAGAGATCCTTGTTCTTTGTCCTTGATTATGGGGCCAGTGGAGGAACTAAATATAATTCTGTCAACTCCTCATTGACTCTCGGGCTCTTTAGCTGGGTTCATGAGCCTCCAATATATCATAATAATAGCAATAATGACAATGAGGATGAGGATGAAACCTGATGTTTATATAGCAACTACTATGTGTCAGGCACTGTGTCAAGTGCTTTATAAATATCTCATTTGCTCCTCACAACAACCAAGGAAGGTAGATGCTATTATTGCCATTCCCATTTAACAGAGGAATAAACTGAGGCAATCAGAAGTTAAGTGACTAGTTCAGGGTCACACAGCCAATAAGTTTCCAAAGCTAGATTTGATCCCAACTCTTTCTGTCTTTAAGCCTGGAACTCAATCTGTTGTACCACTTAGCTTCTATTCAGAAGGTATTTATTGAGATTGAACTTGACATTGAGATTGATTCTTTGATGGGGAAGATAGTCTTTGCTCTCCTTGCTGTAAGAGTTACTCCACATCCCCTAAACTTTCAATACTGAGTCTTAAGTTGGTTTTATTTAAACAAGGTAAGGGAAAAGGTGAAACGATTTCTGGACCAATGACTCTGATCAAAAAAATCTCCATAAGGTGCATAATACATTTTTATACTTCACTTCCAGCACTATTCTACCATGCATCAGAGCCTGTCTATATTTCTTATATTTGTCTATATTTCTTATCTCTTCAATTAAATGATGGATTCTTCCAGATAGGGAATAGAGCTTAGTTTTCTTTGCATCTTCCACATCCTTTGCAATCCTTTGTTTGTTTGTTTTAATATGAGAAGTGCGTAGTACATATTTGGACAGGTGGAAGGAAGGAATAAGAGAAAGGAAGGAGAAAAGAAGGCTAAAAAGGGAAAGAAAAAAGAAAGGAAAGGAGCCTCCTTCTATTCCTTTCTTTCCTCCCTCTTTTTCTCCTCCCTTTTCCTTCCTTCCCTTTCTTCCTTTCTTCTTCTTTCCTTCCTTACTCTTTCCCTTCCTTTCTTCACTCCTTTTCTCTCCCTTCTTTTCTCCCTTCCTCCCTTCCTCCCTTCCTTTCTTCTTTCCTCTATTCCTTCATTTTTCCTTCCTTCCTTCCTTCCTTCCTTCCTTCCTTCCTTCCTTCCTTCCTTCTTTCTGCTGGGCAGAGGGGCAGATGATGTGAAAAAATGTCATCAGGCCTGGAGGAGAGGGAGAGGGAACAACTCAGCCCAAATCCCTCTGCCTTTCTAGTAACAAACTACGGGGGAGGGAGGGTGGCCTAGTTCTCACAGAGAATGCTCTGTGTGCCATCTTTGGCACCTGTGCCATAGATTTACCCTCACTGACCTAGGCCCTTGACTCTATAGATAGGAAACAGAGTAAAAGAGTACTGGAGGACAATGATTATTTCTCTTTCAAGAGGATACCACAATAACATTTTTCATTAAATTCATTTAATTAAATCTATCTTTCATTAAATCTATACAAAGTAAGCCCTTGCATTTCTTAGAATAGTTCAAAGAAGGTACCCTTCCCTTCTTACTCTCTTTCTCCACATTGATTTCTCCTGCATAGTCTAGAATATTTGCCTGATATTTATTTTTACCTTATAAAGAAAAACAAACACAGCAAACAACACAAAAACCATGCCAAGAACAACAAATTCAACCAGTACCCTGACCTTCCTGCCCAGCCCAAGCTCACAGCATGAGCTCAGTTAAGGAAGCCAAAGAGATGGAATATGCAGGAGCCTGTCTGGGTCCTTGGCACACCTGGCTGCAGGAGGTCACTGCTGGGTCAATCTGTACTTTCTCCCCAGCTTTGTTATTCATCCATATCATTCTGTTACTGTTAGAGGGGTCAGTCCTGCCGGAGAGCCAGAGAGCCTGGAGATTGTTAAGCACAGAATTTTGTTTACTCCATGTTTTATACGGGCATATTTCATGCAACTTAAAGAAGAGATCAGGGGCTTGCCGTTGGCCATCATTTTAACATCCCACATTTCCTTTTTAGGACTGAGCCTGCTATGTTATATTTTTCAGAAGTGCTGCCTCCAGCCCTCTAAATTGGGTTTCTTTTCCTCTCTGCTCCTCCCCCCCCCATCTTCACACTACTTGTTCTCCATAAAGTCACCGATCTTGAATTGGAAGGGACCTTAGTGGTCAAATAGTCCAGCCCCTTTATTTTACAGACGATGAGCCTGAGGTCCAGAGAACTGAAGCAGTTTACCTAAGAAAGTGGCAGAGTCAGGATTCAGAATAAGAACTATTTAATCTTAGGTCTTGAGTTCCTTCTCCCCTTTCCTCCCTTTCTATTCATATATAGTTCCCAGCTATATAATATGGCATTACGTTGCTGCTCCCAGACTTACCCTTTTCTGAAAGTAGAATTCATTCATAACTGGCCACATGGAGGTCAATGATTGTTGAAAAAGAAATGCTCAGGTTAAAAGCTAAATTAGATTCCTCTCTTAGGCAATTGGGACTGAAGGGGGAATTTTGCTTTGGTATTCTTGTCAATGAGAGCTTACATAATATAGTGGAAAGAGATCGTTTTGGAATCAAAGACAGACTTAGGTTCAAGTTCAGCCTCTGATGAGCTATGTCACTCCGGGCTAGTCATTTTTTTGGTGGTCTAGGTAGGTTTCTGAGACTTAATAATAAGTACAGATGGGTTATTGATCTGTCTGGGTGAAGGGCACTTCCACAATGGGAGTCATATTATGCCAATGAAAATACATGCCTTGATTTGGATATTTATACTTATATGTATATTTGTCTATAAAATAAGATCAAACATTTCATACTAGAAAAGTACTTCAAAGACATTCAGTAAGCTCACTTGATTTTCCCAATGCAGACACAAGGACCAAAGAAATCAAATGACTTGCTTACGATCACACAGGCAGTTCACAGACCTAGGATGGCAAAATTTTTTCTCTGACTCCAAATCCATTACTATTTTCACTTTACCATGCTGCCTTTCCCTGCCATACTGAATGTCTGTTGTCTGTTTTCCAATATATTTCTGTGTGCTTTTCATCTATCTTAATCATCTATTTACTGTCTATCTACTGTCTGCCTGTCTGTCTATCTATCTCTCTATTTATCTACCTGTATTTATCATCTGTTTTCATCTATCTGTACCTATCATCTCTATCAATTGATAAATCTATCTCTATTATGTCTTTCTACCACCTATGTATCTTTATCTTCATATATTTTCATTAATTTGTATTTATCATTTGTAAGTTTACCTATCAATGTATCTACCTATCATATTTCTATATATCTATATCTCTTTATAACTGTTTCTAGAATCTATATTTCTAATTCTCGTTTCTTTCTATCATCAGTTTTTCCACATATGTAGCTATTTCTTTCTGTAACTCCCTCTCTCTCTCTCTCTCTCTCTCTCTCTCTCTCTCTCTCTCTCTCTCTCTCTCTCTCTCTCTCTCTCTCCATTTTACTATCTGTCCATCTGTCCATCCATTTGTCTGTTTACTTAGTGCCTCTCTACCTGCTTGGCTATTTGCCTTGCTATTACTGCTATTGTGAGGTTCTCTATCCTAGCAAGATAGATCAAGCAATGTTTTCCTGTGTTTTCTGCCATCTTGTCAGGAGCCATTTGGAAATAAGAGGACAGGAGCTGATGCTTTAAATGAGCAGAAGAAATAAATGAGGGAATAAGCCAGAATGTAAACAACAGAGGTTTTTATTGTGGTTGAGCGGGGGATTGGGATCAGATGGATGCTGATTAATATTTTCAATATTTATCAGTGATGATTAGTGATGGAATAGTAGTCATGGATAAGTATCTTCTGTTTAGAATCCTGGCAGCACCATTCCACATAGTAAATATTCAGTGTGATTACCAGATTTAGCAAAACGTGTTCAGTGAAAACCACAACACCCATCAGTGTCTGAACATTAAGCATCACATGAATATTTTCCTAAGAAAATAGTACCTCATTTTTCAGGAAAGGAACTATGGTTTTGTCTCCTTTAGTGGTGGAATTGTTTTGTTCATGCCAGTTTTCTTGGGATTATGCTATTTGGTGGATGGAATTTATGAGGCAACATCATCAAAGAGTAGGAAGAAAACTGGCTATGGAGTGGGAGAGACCTGATTTGAAACTCTGGCTCTGACATTGACTAACTGTGTGACCTTGGATAAAAGACTTTATTTCCCAAGTTCTTGGTCACTTCACCTAGAAGATGAGAAGTTTAGACAAGATAACCTCTAAAATCCCTTGCAGTTCTAAATCTATGATGCTATTGTCTTTTCAAAACTGATTCCCAAACTGTCCTTGAAATAGACACTGAGGCTCACATTATTTAGAAGGCATATTAGGGGTTATTTTCAGGGAAGGGCATGGACAGTAGTAAAGTGAATGCTCTGAGCAAAGAACAATTTAAATATAATGACATGAGTAATCATAAAGAGCTAAATTTATAAACCTGTCTAAATAAAGGAGAACTGACACTGTTATCAAACTTGGTTAAATATAACACTTAAATTTTTTTATTTCACTTTTAATGGAAATCAACTATACAAAGAAATATATATATATATATATATATATATATATATAATTATATATATATTGAACATTAGTTTAGGAGAATGTTCAAATAAAGCCTCAGACATTTACTAGCTCTGTGAAGCCAGGCAAATCATTTAATCTCTCTTTGCCTCAGTTTTCTTATTCATAAAATGGGGATAGTAATATTTTTGCAGGGTTACTTTAAAAACCAAATGAGATAATAAATATACAAGGCTTGTGTGATGACTGGGACATAGTAAGCATTATATAAATATTAACTATTATACTATTAATATAATTATGCATTAAAATTGTGAATTTTCCTATAATTCCATCAGGATCAGAATTTTACACATATATACCAACACTGCCTTTTAGTAGTTTCTTTGCAGATAGTTCTATTAACTTTTCTAAGGACTTCTGGGTAAGCATGGCAGCAGTCTAGACGCGGGACACTTCCTCTTCCCAGCACCCACCAAAATAGACTTCTTCAAAAGAACATAAAAATCATTTTCAGAAGAATGGAGGAACTCTATAGTAGGGCACAGCATTGAAGGAAAGTGGGGTTTGGGCATTTCCACACTATAAGAGGGTGAAAAAGCTCCCACCCAAATGGGAGTTGATCTACCCTCCCCCATACCACCTGCGGAGCCAGAGTCAGAGCCAGCGCACACCAGAATCAGTGAGTAAGTGAGGGGCACCTCTAGAGTGAGCAAGGGGCACCTCTAGGTCCTTGGCATCTGACTATGGCCACCAGGGACATACCCCTGAAAGCAGTTACACCAGAAACCCTAGCGTGCTGGGGAGCACAGATGGTGGGCAATCTCACAAACAGCAGAGACTGCAGAGATTTGAGAACTTGCCTCAGACAAAAACCTTGTTCCTTCACTCCATACACAGAGAACTTGCCCATCTCACTCAGATTTCTGACTAAAAAGGGAAGGAAAAACCACCATAGGGATGGCTAATTGTGCCCAGGACCAACAAACACCCTCCAAGAAAAACAAGAAGAAGGCATTGACCCTGGAAAATTTTTACAGAGGAAAAGCCCAGGCTACAGAGGAAAAAGAGGAAGAAATTCAAACAAAATAAAAACTTTCCAAAAAAAAATGGAAATTGTCCACAAGCTCTGGAAGAATTCAAATTGGAGCTTATAAAAAATATGGAAGCCTTCTGGCAATAAAAGTGGGAAATAATTTAAAGAGAAAACAACAGTCTAAGGGACAAGAACTCCCAATTGGAGAAATAGCTGGAAGCCACAAAAAGCAGGACAGATGAAACTGAAAAGGAAAACCAGTTTTTGAAGACCAGAATAAGGCAACTTGAAGACAATGATCCTGCAAAACAGCAAGAATTAATAAAGCAAAGTCAAAAGACTGACAAAATAGAAGAAAACATAAAATATCTCACTGACAAGGTGACAGATCAGGAAAACAGAGGAAGGAGAGACAATTTGAGAATCATTGGTCTACCTGAAAAGCCAGAAATAAACAGAAATCTTAATATTATAATGCAAGAAATCATGCAAGAAAACTGCCCTGATGTTCTTGAACAAAGGGGAAAAATAGACATTGAAAGAGTTAATAGAACACTCTCTACACTAAATCCCCAAAAGACAACTCCCAGGAATGTAATTGCCAAATTCAAGAGCTTTCAACCTAAGGAGAAAATTCTACAAGAAGCCAAAAAATGACAATTCAGATACCAAGGATCACCAATCAGGATCACATAAGACCTGGAAGCACCCACACTAAAGAACCTCAAGTCCTGGAATAATATGTTCAGAAAGGCAAGAGAACTAGGTCTTCAACCAAGACTCACCTATCCATCAAAACTGACTATATAGTTCCAGGGGAAAGTATGGGCATTCAACAAAATAGAAGATTTCCAAGTATTTTAAAAGAAAAAACCAGAACTAAGTGGAGAGTTTGATATCCAAATCCAAAGATCAAGAGAAACATGAAAAGGTAAATATGAAAGAGAGGGAAAAGGAGAAAAATGTCTTTTTATTCAAACTCTCTTTTTTAAGGGCTGCAATTAGATCAAATTTTATATATATATATATATATACATATATATATATATATAAATAGAATAGGAAATGTTTTTGTAACTCTCAAAAATTGTATTCAATTAGATCAAATTATATATATATATATATTAATAGAATTGGAAATGTTTTTGTAACTCTCAAAAATTGTATTCATTATTATAGTAATTAGAAGAATCACTCATTGGAAAAGATTGGGGCATTAAGGGCTATAAGATGATATGCAAAAAAAAGTAAAAGGTTTGGGGGAATCGATGATAGTACCAAGAGATACTTGAAGAAATAAAATAAAGAGAATAATCTTTTTCACACAAAGATACATATGGGAAAGGGAGGGAAAGACTACTCTTATAAGAAGGAGAGGGAGAGAGTGCTAATAGGTAATACTTAAACATTACTCTCAGTGAAATCAATTCTGAGAGGGAAGAGCATCTAGATCCATTGGGATCTTGAATTCTATGTCATCCTACAGAGTAAGGGAGAATGGGAAACTAGGGGGGGACAAGGGAGGGAGTACAAAAAGAGAAGAAAGGAGGAGGGGAACTTAACAGAACCTAAAAAAACAAGAAGGGAACAAAAAGGGAGGGACCAGAAAGGGAAGGAGGGGATTAGGGGGATTGATTAAAAGTAAACCATTGGTTTAAAAGGATATAGCAAAAGAAAAAAAGGACAGAACTAGGAGAGGATCTCAAAATGCTAGAAAATTTACAAGTGACAGTCATAACTTTGAATGTGAATGGGATGGACTCACCCATAAAACACAGACAAATAGGAGAGTGGATTAAAAACCAAAAGCCTACCATATGTTGTCTATAAGAAACATACCTGAAGCAGATAGATACTCATAAGGTCAAAATTAAATGTTGGAGCAAGACCTATTGGGCCTCAACTGATAGAAAGAAGGCAGGAGTTGCAATCATGATATCTGACAAAGCCAAAGTAAAAATAGACCTAATCAAAAGGGATAGGGAAGGTAAATACATCCTGATAAAAGGGAGTATAGAAAATGAGGAAATATCACTAATCAACATGTATGCACTGAATGGTATAGCACCCAAATATCTAATGGAGAAACTAGTAGAACTGAAGGAGGAAACAGATAATAAAAATATACTAGTGGGAGATCTGAACCTACCACTATCAAATTTAAATAAATCAAATTTAAAAAAAAAACAAGAAAGAGGTAAAAGAGGTGAATGAAATCTTAGAAAAATTAGAGTTTATAGATATATGGAGAAAAATAAATAGGGACAAAAAGGAATGCACCTTCTTTTCAGCAGCACATGGTACATTCACAAAGATTGACCATATACTAGGCCATAAAAACATAACATACCAATGCAGAAAAGGAGAAATAATAAATGCCACCTTTTCAGATCATAAGGCAATAAAAATAACGATCAGTAATGGTACATGGAGAGCCAAATCAAAAATTAATTGGAAATTAAATAATATGACTCTCCAAAATCGACTAGTCAGAGAACAAATCATAGAAACAATTAATAATTTCATTGAAGAAAATGACAATGATGAGACATCCTTTCAAACTTTATGGGATGCAGCCAAAGCAGTACTCAGGGGAAAATTTATATCCTGGAGTTCATATATTAACAAATTAGGGAGGGCAGAGGTCAATGAATTGGACATGCAAATCAAAAAACTTGAAAGCGAACAAATTAAAAACTCCCAGAAGAAAACCAAATTAGAGAACCTAAAAATTAAGGGAGAAATTAATAAAATTGAAAGTGATAGAACTATCGAACTAATAAAAAAGACTAGAAGCTGGTATTTTGAAAAAAAACAAACAAAATAAATGAAATACTGGTCAATCTAATTAAAAAAAGCAAAGAAGAAAACCAAATTGACAATATAATAAACGAAAAGGGAGACCTCACCTCCGATGAAGAGGAAATTAAGGCAATCATTAAAAACTATCTTGCCCAATTATATGGAAATAAATATGCCAATCTAGGTGATATGGATGAATATTTACAAAAATATAAATTGCCTAGACTAACAGAAGAAGAAATAGAATTCTTAAATATATGATTTTTAAAATCTCCTCCATCTTGCTTGGTCTAGCACCCAAAATTGTGCACACCCACACTACACAGGCATGTGCTAGTCAATGGCAAATCAGAAAAAAACTAACTGCCCACCTGGGCTGTCCTAAGTCAAGCTTGAGCCACCATGGGCATGTGTGAGGCTCAGAAAGTGAGGTAGAGAACAGTTTCTGCAGTTTGCACACTTCCTGTGGAGAGGGCTAAGCGCCAGTTCGTTCTAGGAGCTAGAGCAGGGAGGAGGCCCACAGGCAGCTTTCCTTGGGATCAGTCACATGAGTGAAAGGACTAATTCCCTTCCTTGCCTTGGCCTTCCAAGGCCTAAACTCCCTGTGGCTCTTCCAGAAGGTTGAGTTAACCTCTTGCCTTTTCCCCTTCTTTCCTTTTCTCTCTCTCCTTCTTTCTTACTCCTGTTGTAATTAAACTACTATTAAGCTTCATTCTGACTTGAATGTTTCATTTAGGAATTTCATAAGTGAATTCCTTGGCGACCTTAAATTAATATATATCAGTCTTTTAAAGTGATTTCATTATCACAAATAATCCCATATCAGAAAAAGAAATCGAACAGGCCATGAAAGAACTCCCTAAGAAAAAAATCCCCAGGGCCTCATGGATTCACAAGTGAATTCTATCAAACATTCAAAGAACAGGTAATCCCAATACTATAAAAACTATTTGACATAATAAGCAAAGAGGGAGTTCTACCAAATTCCTTTTATGACACAAATATGGTACTGATTGCCAAAGCCAAACAGGTCAAAAAAGGAGAAAGAAAATTATAGACCAATCTCCTTAATGAACATAGATGCAAAAATCTTAAATAGAATACTAGCAAAAAGACTTCAGCAAGTGATCAGGAGGGTTATTCACTATGATTAGGTAGGATTTATACAAGGAATGCAAGAATGTTTCAATATCAGGAAAACCATCCACATAATTGACCATATCAACAAGCAAACCAACAAATATCACATGATTATCTCAATAGATGCAGAAAAAGCCTTTTTCAAAATACAACATCCATTCCTATTGAAAACACCAGAAAGTATAGGAATAGAAGGGTCTTTCCTAAAAATAATAAACAGTATCTATCTAAAACCATCAGCCAACATCATCTGCAATAGGGATAAACTAGAAGCTTTCCCAATAAGATCAGGAGTGAAACAAGGATGCCCATTATCACCGCTATTATTTAACATTCTACTAGAAACACTAGCAGTAGCAATTAGAAAAGAAAAAGAAATTGAAGGTATGAAAATTGGCAATGAAGAGACAAAGCTATCATTCTTTGCAGATGATACTATGGCCTACTAAAAGAATCCTAGAGAATCAACTAAAAAGCTAGTCGAAATAATCAACAACTTTAACAAAGTTGCAGGATACAAAATAAACCCACATAAGTGATCAGCATTTCTATATATCTCCAACATATCTCAGCAGCAGGAATTAGAAAGAAAAATTCATTTCAAAATCACTTTAGAAAATATAAAACACTTAGGAATCTATCTGCCCAGACAAACACAGGAACTATATGAACACAACTATAAAACACTTTCCACACAACTAAAATTAGATCTGAGCAATTGGAAAAACATTAACTGCTCATGTGTAGGACGAGCTAACATGATAAAAATGACCATTCTACCCAAACTTATCTATTTATTTAGTGCCATTCCCATCGAACTTGCAAAAAGCTTTTTTACTGAATTAGAAAAAATCATAACAAAATTCATTTGGAAAAACAAAACATCAAGGATATCCAGGGAAATAATGAAAAAAACAAAACAAAAACAAAAGAAGGTAGCTGTGCAGTACCAGACCTCAAACTATATTATAAAGCAGTGGTTATCAAAACAATTTGGTACTGGCTAAGAGACAGAAAGGAGGATCAGTGGAATAGGCTTAGGGTAAGTGATCGCAGCCAAACAGTCTATGACAAGCCCAAAGATCCCAGCTTTTGGGCCAAAAATCCACTATTTGATGAAAACTGCTAGGAAAATTGGAAAACAATATGGGCGAAGTTAGGTTTAGAATTTTATATCAACATCTCACACGCTACACCAAGATAAACTCAGAATGGGTGAATGACTTGAACATAAATAAGGAAACTATATGTAAATTAGGTGAACACAGAATAGTATATATGTCAGACCTTTCAGAAGGGAAAAATTTTAAAACCAAGCAAGACTTAAAAAGAGTCACAAAATATAAAATAAATAATTTTGACTACATCAAATTTAAAAGTTTTTTTACAAACAAAACCAATGTAACCAAAATCAGAAGGGAAATAACAACCTGGGAAACAATCTTCATAACAAAAACCTCTGACAAAGGTCTAATTACTCAAATTTACAAAGAGCTAAATTAATTGTACAAAAAAATCAACCCATTCTCTAATTGATAAATAGGTAAGGGACATGAATAGGCAATTTTCAGTCAAATAAATCAAAACTATTAATAAGCACATGAAAAAGTGTTCTAAATCTCTTATAATCAGAGAGATGCAAATCAAAACAACTCTGAGGTATCACCTCACACCTAGCAGATTGGCTAACATGACAGCAAAGGAAAGTAATGAATGCTGGAGGGGATGTGGCAAAGACATTAATGCATTGCTGGTGGAGTTGTGAATTGATCCAACCATTCTGGAGGGCAATTTGGAACTATGCCCAAGGGGCACTAAAGGACTGTCTGCCCTTTGATCTAGCCATAGAACTACTGAATCTGTACCCCAAAGAGATAAGGAAAAATACATGTAAAAGAATATTCATAGCTGTGCTCTTTGTTGTGGCAACAAATTGGAAAATGAGGGGATGCTCTTCAATTGGGGAATGGCTGAACAAATTGTGGTATATGTTGGTGATGGAATACTATTGTGCTAAAAGGAATAATAAAGTGGAGGAATTCCATGGAGACTGGAACAACCTCCAGGAAGTGATGCAGAGCGAGAGGAGCAGAACCAGGAGAACATTGTACACAGAGACTGATACATTGTGGTACAATTGAATGTAATGAACAAACCAGAGGGATATAGGAGAAAAAACACTATCCACATTCAGAGGAAAAACTGTGGGAGTAAAAACACTAAAGGAAAGCAACTGCTTAATGACATGGGTCGAGGGGGATATGATTGGGGATGTAGACTCTAAATGAATATCCTAGTGCAAATACCAACAACATGGAAATGGGTTCTGATCAAGGACACATATAATACCCAGTGGAATTGTGCGTCAGCTATGGAAGGGGTGTGGGGAGGACAGGGAGGAATAGAAAATGATTTTTGTAATCAATAAATAATGTTTGAAATTGACCAAATAAAAAAATGTCCAAAAAAAGGGAAAAAAAAGAAAAAAAACTTTAATCACTTTGAGTTTCCATTTAATGTTCTATTATTTTGAGCAACATTTGTTCTATTTCTTTAGGGTTTTAAGTGTTGTCATTATGTAACTATTCATAAGAGGTTCTGATTTTTAATATTTTCTGGTTTTCTTCTGACTTCACATTGGTCATTTGATAATTAGATGATTTAGTTTTCTGTCCTCTTCTTTTAAATGAAGTTAGCTAAAGGTTTATCAACTTTGTGAGTATTTTATGAGGGTTTCTATCCTTCTGCATGCCCCACAGTAGCTCCCTTTCTCTGAAACTATGATGTTATCCATTGGAAGCATAATACTTTATCAGAAGAATGGATCCCTGTGCATCAGCACTTTGTGGTTTATCAGAATTTATCATTGCTACTATTGCTATTCTTCAGTGTGTCTGACTTCCAGCTCATATTGAGTTGAGCTTTCCCCCTTTTCTTTTTACTTGTGATCATCTTTTCCTTTGCCACGTCATCCATTATTCTATAACTCATCTTGCTGAGAAGATATATGTGATTTTTTAAGTCACTATGTGGCCCACAGGGGTCTTTATGTATGATATAGTGGCCCTCATTTCTATTTGAGTTTGACACCAATGGTCTAGGACACTGAGAGGACAGCCAGTATATATCAGAGGCTTCAAACTAGGTCTTCATAGCTTTGAACAAGCTTTCTTTCAATTACGTCCATACTGCCTCTGTAAAGCTAGATATTTATTTATAGTAGTCTCATTATGACTCATCCAATATCATTTTTGATATTGTTATTTAAGATTATTCTTTCTTGTTTTGTGAATTTGAATATTTTATTAGTAAGCATACATTTCCTTTAAATTCTGTGTTTTGCTAAGGTTCTAATCATCTTTCTTTTATTTCTGCGCTTTTAGTTTTATCATTTTTGTGTGTATTTTGTTTCACTTTTATCTATTTCTCCTATAATTTTCAAGATTTCTTCTTTTGTGCTTCTTTTGTATTTCTTAAGGGATTCTAAGTTTTTAATTAAGTACTCAGGTCATCAATTGTCTTTTGATGTGTGCTTTGAAAAAAAAATATTTTTCCCTATTAGTTCAGGTACAGCGGAATCCTAGAAAGTTTGTCTTATTATTCTTATCAATATGGTTGTTAATTGTTTCTGTTGTTATTAATGGTATCACTATTATATCTCTATGTAAAACTGTTCTTTGGTCTGTGTTGCAAGTATTGATTATGATTTTTATTGTGTTTGGGTTTGCAAAGAATCTGTTTAATATTTCTACCCTTTTGACATTTCCAGCATATACAACATTGGAAAAGAATTGACTAAGGTCCCAGCAATGGATTGAATCAGATTTCTGAGAACTAGTACAGCTGAATAGAGAGAGGCTTATCACTCAGTGATGAATGCTTTGGGTATGGCAGTTTATGAAACACGGAAAATATACAAAATGCCCTTAATGTTGTGTGACCTCTTTCCACTTAAAAATATGTAGTACTATACTATGATTTCATATAATCTTAATTTCCAAGTAAATAATTCCCTTTCTCCTATCCAGAGAACCATTCCTTTGAATAGAGATCCTTATCCTGGGAATCTAAAGAATTCTTTTTTTTTTCATTGAGGATTGTAGTTCATTTTACCTTAGTAAAATGCTACAATAATTTCAAGTGTACTAAAGGTCAGAATAAACAGAGTTTGGTGAAGGAATCTAAGTATAACCCAAAAATGTGCTTTAAAAAAAAAAGAAGAAAAAACTGTTGAGAGAAAGGAAAGTCAGAAAAAAAGATAAATCCTTTGCTGGAAGGTGGAAGAGGCAAGGATAACTGACAATAGAATGAGGACAGAATGGTTTATTGCTTATTTTGCTTCTGTTTTCTCCAAGAAGAATGACTGTTACACTGAAAATATCAGGACAAAAATATCTATCTGGGAGTTGATAGCTAAGAAAGGAGAGAGTAAGAGAATACCTAGTTGCTCTTGATGAGTTCAAGTTACCTGGGCCAGATGAATCAAATCCTAATACAATGAAAGAGAACGTCCAGATATGATTGCTTAGATCCAGTCAGTGATATTTGATATACAATCAAAAGATGAGTAGGACCACAAGATTCTCAAAGGGCAAATTTTATCCTAATTTGTAAAAATCTATAGGAGAATTATGAATTCTGTAAACTTTAAATCAGTGGGCTTGAATTCAATTTGAGAATTCTAAAACAGATCTTTGAAGTAATGATTAGTAAACACCTATAAATTGAAGTAATGATTAAAAAGATGATTACTTTCTTAAAGATAGATTCAACAAGAAGAGGTTGTACTATTCTAAACTTGTCAGAATTATTAAAATGGTTATACATATAATTTGCCTAGTTTTTTAGCAAATATTTTGATACAGTATCTCTTACTATTTTTATGAAGCAGATAAAAAAATGTGAATTCTATGTTAACAAAATTATATGGATTACCAACTTGTTTGATGGCTGGACTCCAAGAATAGTTATGAATTGCTTCATGTCAATGTGGTAGTGAACCTCAAGTGGAGTACCCAAGGGATCTGTGCTTAGTCTTGTACTATTTAACTTTTTTTATGAATGATTTGGATAAAGGGATATCTGGCATGCACATCAAATTTTCAGTTAACACAAAATGAAGATGAATAGCTAGCACTTTGGATAATAGAGTCAGGTTCTGAAATAGTCTTGAGAGGCTAGAATATTGGGCTGAGTTTAATATAATGGAATTTAAAAGGCTAAAAATAAAGTCTTTTGCTTAAGTACCAAAAGTCAACTTCACAAGTACATTGTAAGAGAGACAGGTTTAGCCTGAAGTTTGATTGAGAAAGCTCCTGCAATCTTGGGCTTAATTAATTAATGTACAACTTCTAGAAGTAAGGATGAAATGTTCTCAATATACTTTGCCTCCATCAAATCTCATCTGGAGTATTTATTGTGTTGCAGATCTAGGAGTCCTTAAGAAGGGAACTGAAAAACTAGGGAGTGTTCAGAGTTAGGCAACAGCAGGGTAGTGAAGAGATTTGAGGTTTTGTCATTTTAAGATTGACTGAAGGAACTGAGATTGTTTGATTTAGAGAAGAAAAGATTAAATGGTGAGAGGTATAGCTTTCTCCAAGTATTTGTAGAGCTTCCATGTAGAAGAGGGATTTGCCTTATTCTATTTAGCCCCAGAGGGTAGAACCAGGAATAGTTCCAAAAGTTCCAAAGATGCCAGCTTATATCTGATAGTAGGAAAAAACTTCTTAATGATTAGATCTGTCCAAAAGTGGAATGTGCTTCTTCAAAATGTGAAAGTTGCCTTCTCCTATGAAGTCTTCAACTAGAAGACAGATGGTTGCCAGGTATGTTAGAATGAAGATCAAGTATGGATTGGACTAAAGACCATTGAGGTTGCCTTTCAAATGTTAAATTCTGTGATTTTCCTATTCCTCATTCAATGTTCTATGACTTAAAATTTTTTTACTTGTGCTTTCTTTCCATCTAGATAAATCCTATTGCTGGTTTATCTACTTATGTGCTAGGCTTATATGCAGCTTTTAGAAAGCTCTTTTCAACATTGTTTTGTTTTTCAACTTTTTCTTGTATTCTCAGGATCATGTTTCAGACTTATCCCCTCACTATTCTCTCAACCCCCCCCCCCCCCACCAGTTCTCTGGTCCCTTGAAATTCTCTAGATGCTAAATACTCCCAGTCTCTCCTTAAAAATCCTGACGGCCCAACATTTAAATATTTCCTTTTCCCAAATTAAAATTGGAGGGAGTCCCTGCCATAGTCACCCTGGACATAATTCCCTAAGGTTACTTGCACTGTCTGGACCTGGTTCATAGGTGGGCTGAGTGGGCAGGTGTGGGGAATGTGAATAGGAACTCTAGATTTTATTTGTCCAGTATTATTTCCTAAGATATTTACCTGGAATTTTTGCTTCTTATCTTAAGAACTGAGCTTTAATCCTCATAAATTGGGAACATTCTGAGTTCATTAGGTTAGCGAAGCATGTGGAGAGAACATTTCCATTTTGCCAATGTCCCAGCATTCACTTTTACTTGAATGTTAATTTCTTTAGCTGGTTATCTGAGCTATGTATGTGTCTTCCAATATTTATGGTGGGGGAACATTTTAGGTGTGAGAATACAGTGAACCAAGGGGAGAAATGTAAGAAAGGATTTAAAGCCTCAGTAAGGGGAAAGGGGGGGCATTTTCTCCAAGCCTTTTATTTTTCCCCTTTTCAGGTCAATAAGCATTTATTAGGCATTTAACAATGTACCAGGTACTAGGCTCTTCTTTTCTCTTCTCTCTCCTTTCTCCTCCCTTCCTTCTCTGCCCTTTATTTGTCCTCCTCACTTTTCATTTTCTCCTCCTTTCCCTTCCTCTTTCTCCTCTTTTTTCTCTTTTCCCTCTTCTCTCTCTCTCTCCTCCTCCTCTTCTTTTCCTTCCTCCTCTTCCTCCTCCCTTCCCTCCTCTTCACAGGGAAGCACAGTTGGCTATCTGAATCACACTCATTGTCTGTCACTGTTGTAACAGACATGCTCTATTCATAGCTGTTCCCTTTTTCCTTTTCAAAAGGAGTCCAATGGCCCTGCTCTGTTTGTTGTCACAAATGAGCTGCCCAGAGTAGGAATGTTTCCCAGACAGGAGGTGAGGAGGTCAGTCTGGACTTCTGGACATTTGCAGTGTTTAGCTTGCAGGCATGTCACGTGAAAAGGGGTGGTGGTGGTGGTGTGATCCACTGAGTATGGATGGCAGTTTGTATATCTGTGGCAGAGCATAACGTCGATCATGAGATTAACTGCCAGGTCATCTGCTGTAAAATCCATTATGAAAAACACCCAGAAACTGACGCCGGGCTTCCAATCCTCTTTTTACTAAATTGGAGAAATTAGAAGGTTTTGTTCATATACATACATTCATACATACATACATTCATATATGCACATATAAGGGAAAAAGTGTTTTCAATAATGTCTTCTATAAAGTGCTTGTTGAATAAATTTGTCACTGAAACTCCAATTCCGCATTACCACACTCCAAGATGTGCTATTACAAATGAAAACACATCTTTAGAAAGTTCACAACAGTCTGAAGTAGATGAGCTATTGAGATGCAATAGCAAATCTCCCTTTCTGTGGATTAGTCAAACAGTGATTGTAGTCCAATATGTAAACACAGTCTAACTGTATTGTCAGGGTAAAATGATTCCTAATGTGCTACTAGGAGAACAGGTTAGCATTACCTAAGACTATGAATAATGACAGAAATTACTTTTAAAAAATCTTTGCTTGGGCATATGGTCATGGAATTCAAAGGCAAATAGAAAATCATAAAATCAGTCCATTGCAAAACTACTATACCTCTTGGTATTTTTTTTTAAACCTCAGTAAGTATCAAGATACAATTTGTCAGAAAATGAAGCTGAGTAGTTTTTAAAGTACCTTTAAAGGCAGCTTTTATCAATAGAAGACCTAACAAAGCCACATCCCTGAACTAACAAGATCAAACCAGGAGTGAGTTGGTTTTATTTCCAAGATACTGAGATTGTTTGGGGATCTGGGAGGGCTTTTGTTTATTTT
Source organism: Monodelphis domestica (assembly GCF_027887165.1). Taxonomy (NCBI): domain Eukaryota; kingdom Metazoa; phylum Chordata; class Mammalia; order Didelphimorphia; family Didelphidae; genus Monodelphis; species Monodelphis domestica. The sequence continues at coordinate 643,103,366 of NC_077227.1, forward strand.
GGCCCATTTTTGTAGATTTTCAAATGACAGATAAAGTGGAAAAGAATGCTGGGTCTAGAGTAAGGGGACCTAGGTTCAAATCTCATTTCTGCTTGTTGTTATCTCTGTTAATTTAATTTTCTTAAGCTCTTTAGCCTCAGTTTTTCTATCTGTAAAATTGGAAGGCAGGGGGGCAGTGTATTAGATGATGACCTCTGATGTCCCTTCAGCTCAAAATCTGTGAAATTACCTTTCACATTGCTTCCCTCTGATAATAGTACCATTTTTATAGTAAGTGTCCCGTGTTCCTATTTGGGCTTAAAGTATTATAAAGACAGAGCTTGGGCAAAAGGCAGAACAGAAAAAAGTAAAGAAGGGTTATTGAAATAGAGTCACAGGAAAGCTGGCATTTTGGATTTCCTTCTTCCAAATGTGGCTTCCTTTTATTTCATGTCAAACTATCAGCTATGTTGAAGACTAAGTATCCTGGAACCTTAATGATGCACAAAGTAGGCTTAGTAAAGAGAGGGATATGGAGGAAACTCAAAGTTTAAACCAATGATTTTTTCATGCATTGCCATGGTACCTTACCTCCAGTTCAGGAATACACATCCATATAAGGTACATAATTACACATTCTCTGCGGTGGCCAAGTGCTGTGTCAAGCAGATTGCTAAGACTGGAGGATGAATACATCACCATTGTCCTTTAATTCCCCCCCCCCATTTTTTTGCATTTGCATAAAACAATTACCCCCATGGACAGTGGCTTCAGAGTTGTCTAGACAACATGCTTCAGATGGTATTGATGACCTCAGACACACCAGGCTAGCTCTAAATTAGCAATGAGCTGGGCTGGAGGGAGTATTATAGTAGTTATAAACCATAAGAAGGTATTTAAATAGATAGATAAGACACATGCAAATCTTTTCATTGCCATGACAACCATCTTGATATAGGTTTTCCATATGTAGCAAGAAGGGCAGAGCAAAAGGTACTGAAAAATAGTGAGAACCTGTAATGATAATGAACCCTGACAGTGTATTAGTCTAGATCTTGGTCACTTATTAACTCTTAATAGAATACAAACTTCTATAGTAATACTCTGTTCATTGGGTCAGGGAGTAATTACTTCTAAACCTCAGCTATAAGTTTCTCTACTATATGGTTATATCTAATGGAACAATTCTTCTCAAATAGCTTTGATTGATAAAAAGAAAAAAGGAAAGAAAAAAAGTTAGCTATTACATAAAAATTGCATAGCAGCCCAAAAGAAGCCTTCCAGCAAGAGCTCACCCGGCATTGAAATATATAATTTGCAGGCAGAATTCCAATCTTGCCTATTTTTATTGGTCTGAGACTCAGCCTCTATGCAAATTCTCAAACAATAATCACATAAGAAAGGATGCTTAATTTCAAAATATAGCAGTGTTCCATCTTCCATGTGTCATTTATCTCTTTCACTCCATTTTCTCTTTTCTTCTAGGGTTCTTCATTTCTTCTTAGTGCTAAAATAGCTGTATCAGGGCCAGCTTTAGGCACTAGGTATCTTCCTGTGGCCTGGGAGGGTATCCCTCCAGCAATGTTTTTTTTCAAAATAGATCCATGGAGAGTAAGGCTGTGGTGCTAGGTCCTGAAGGCATCTTAGCCAGGCCTGGTGTTTCTTCTTTCTGTTTGTCTCTGGTTCATTTTGTGAAATGCTCAAGGGTGTCTGATAGAGGCTGGAGAACACAAATGCACCACTGGCTTGGTGCGGCATTTTACTCTGTGGATCAGAGGCATCCGCAGCCACCAGGCTCTTTTGAAATATAAATGGCAATTCTATCCATGACTTTCAAGGCTGAAACTGGTCCCATCATCATTGCAGAGCCATTAAAATTCTCCAGTAATATCTCAGTAGGTACAATCAATGTATGGATTAATTTCGACATAAACTGGCATTTTGACACATGAGGGAAGATTGACTAAAACAAGTTGATTTAGTAATTAAAGTGGAGACAAATAATTCCCTTAAACTTCAATATATTTAATATGGGACTTGTCTCTGACAGTCCAGGAACTGCAGCTCTTTTAAGATGTCGACTTTCACTGTGCTCATTCTAGCATGAAACCATCAAAGACAGGGATGCCCTTTACTATCATAAAGTAACCTAAATGCTAACCTGATCGCAGCCCCTATAAACAAAGAAGGACATGGTGTAGTTGTTAAATGATAATTCTTTAATCATCTTTAAGGTAGCAGCCAATAAGAGGCTGGCGTTGATTTTTAACATGATAAGAAATGGGTAAGCAGTAGCACTCCAAATGGAGCACAATTTCAGACCATGCCCGTCAAACTCTACCTATCTTTGTGAACACATCTCAACTTTATAGAAATGGAAACCTAGCTGCAGCCCTGGAAAACTGTTAGTATTAACACTCTAGGGCATCCTCCTGTACACAGAAGTCTCAATATCTTATCCAGAATACGTGTTCTGTCTGACAAATTTAGGGGTGTTATTTTGCCTTCCAGATCCTCAGATGTTCCTTTGACATCTGGGAGTTTTAATTATCAGCCTCTCTGTGTATTTAAAGCAAAGAAAACTTTGTCTGATCAGCCTGATGCTGGGGAAGCATCCTTATTTATCAAGACTGTATCTTCCCCCCCTACCCCCATCACATTAATTGGTACCAAGTTTTTGATTTATCCTAAAAGAACACATTACCCAGTGGATTTGGAGGAGTTAAAGGGAATCTACAGGGTGACTTTAATCTTTATGTCTTTATATACTTGAGGGCATTTTACTGCACCTCTGCACTCCTTTCACTACACAATCATTTTCTACTTTAGAAATGTAGCCATTTGGATCAATAGTTACAGTACAATATATTGTACTTCTGATGGAAGCCTCACAGGACAGTTAAGAGCCTCTGTAGTAATTTCGCCAAATGCTTGGTTACACTCTGAAATCTATTTGAAAAAATAAAGTTAGCACAACATACACAGAGCCAAATTTACTAGAGATCTAATGAAATTTTACTTACTCCACTTATGTTTATTAAAATTAAATTAGGAAAAATGGAGTGCAAAGGAACGTGTTCCTGCTTGAAAAATGGAAGATTTTTTTTTTTTGGTGGTACTCTAAAAGTGCTACGCACTGGAAGTAGCTGCCTTCCGTTGCAATATTTCCAATACTACTAAACATGATGATTTGGATTTGGGGGGTATTTCTAGCTGTTGTGATGACTGTGCACTTCTAATGTTAGAAGGAAAAAAGGAAGGAAAACATCCTTAAGATGCCCACAGATGTTTCCAGAAGACTGAGTAGGAAAGGATCTAAAAATCTGTGTCTCTTAAAGCGTTAACAAATTTAGCCAGCAAGTTGAGGATTTTACAGTAAATTCTTTATCTATAAACAAACTGGGTTATCACAGCTGTTTATTGTACTGCTAGCCCTGATCCTAACCTTTATGTCTTTATTGCTTACATACCATTCCCTTGTTTATATGTCTGTACCATTCTGTGCCCTTGAACTTGGCCCCTCTGTGCCCTGACCTCTGCAAGCTAGCTCACTCACTCTGCTCACGTCTGCAATCAGTAAATCTGAGACAGGGGCTGGCTGATAGCCGAGCTGCAGCAGGGCAATTAACACAGAACTAAAGTGTCATTCATGGCATGGCTAGGAGAGTGGCAGACCACAGATGACAGTTCTCAGCTCTGAAGCTGTGACATCCAGGCCAGACTGAGGATTATAGGGAACAAGGAAAAAAAGGAAAGGGGGAGGGGGGGCAAAGTGGAGGAGAGATAGAGTTCTCCAAAGAAAAGGGCTGAGTGGCTTCTCTTTGAAGAATTGTTTATTCTTGATATAAGATTCCAGCTGTCTGACCAGTTAATTGGGTGAATACCTAGAGCAAAACATTCTTCACTTTAAGTGAAATATGTAAAATGGGCATCTTTCTTCATTGTGGAAGGATAGTGCTTTAAAAGGTACAAATTAAAAAGCCCAGGAAACTTTCAATTCCTTTACTTTGAGAGGAAGAGGAGGAGGAGGAGAAGAAGAAGGAAGAAGAAGAAGAAGAAGGAAGAAGAAGAAGAAGAAGAAGAAGAAGAAGAAGAAGAAGAAAATGAAGAAGAAAAAGAAGAAGAAGAAGAAGAAGAAGAAGAAGAAGAAGAAGAAGAAGAAGAAGAAGAAGAAGAAGAAGAAGAAGAAGAAGAAGAAGAAGAAGAAGAAGAAGAAGAAGAAGAAGAAGAAGAAGAAGAAGAAGAAGAAGAAGAAGAAGAAGAAGAAGGAAGGAGGAGATAAAGAGGAGCAGGAAGAAGAGGAGGAGGAGGAGGAAAGATAGAGAGGGAAAGGGGTGAGAGGAAGGGAGATAGGAAGAGAGATTGAGAGAAACTCTCATATTAAATGCTTAAATTTAATATTAAAACATTTCCCCTATAACCACATATGGACTCCTACTCTGATATCTTAATTAAATTGGGGTTGAATAAAACAGAAAGTCAAGGGCTTGTTAGATGTTCCTACTCTCCACTTTCTCTTTCCTTCCCTTCCCACAGCCTCATCTCCAACTCTTTAGGTCATGCTTGGCTTTCCTAGAAACATTAAGAGACTCAATTCATCTATGGGATAAATAGAAATGCACAGGACCACCAGAGATGTGAGGCCACGGATAGCACCCAGACCACCAGGGGGCAGCAGGGATCCTAACCATGCTGCTCACTCAAAGCACATCAGGATGGTCCTTGAAGCCTGGAAGAAGTTCTCATAAGAGAGGGTGGTCTGATAGAACTTTTTTCTCTTATCTCCACTTCCACATAGTTGCAAGTTTATGGATGGATTTTTCCATCTTACTGATCAAATACTTCTATTGACTGTCTAGAGTGATTTAAAAAAGGGAATGAGGAAGAGGAAAAAATAGTGTGGGAATAAAAATAAAAGAAATTTTGCTCAGGGATTCTACCGCTTTTAGTTTATTGAGGAGAGACAAATTAGGGGCTTGGAAAAGGACCTGTGGAAGAATGGGGGAAAAGTCTTGAGTTCTGTGTCAGAGACAGTAAGGTACAATGGAGATAAGGGATTGGAACCAAATCTCTGCTTCCTACTACTACCAGTGTGACCTTGGCAAGTCATGTATTTATTTTCTCTTTTTCTTATCTGTAAAATGAGGGGTTGAACTAGGTAGCTACAAAATCTCTGGTCCCATAACCTGGATTAGAGTGCTGTCTCAGCCAGTGACTACCTGTGTGACAATTATCTAAACCATTTCCAACAAAAGGAGAAGTTTGGATTATAGTTAAATCCCAATTAATGTAAATAGTGAATCTCCTGAAGTGTTTCATGGATTCCATTTCGCACTATTTGAAGTCATAAATTTATTAAAATATATTCATTAGTTCTAGTCCAGTGGAAATATACAGTATGAATTCAAAGAATGTGACTAGTTCAGGGGGTTTATTATCCAAACTAATCAGGACCTATGATGCCTGACTCAAGAGCACCTACAATGTAACCCATTAAATATATTCATATTAAGCCAAGACCAATTCGGTACTAATAGTACATGTAATTATGTAATCCTTTTTGCAAATTTACTGTGCACCCCCATCAAAAATTGCTCCATCCTTAAAATGAGGATATGGAGCCTTCTTATTGAATCAGAAAATGTGGGAACTCCTACCAACAGAGATCTATGATCTAGAAAGTCTGGAAGTTGCCAGGGTAATGTAGAATATAAGTAATTACTCTTATGATTATGTAGCTAATATCAGTCATGATTTTGATTTCTCAAATCTAAATGTAATGCCGTCTTCACTATTCCATATCTGTTCTATGAAAGTTGTAGCAATGATAAAATCACAGCTGAGGAAGAAGAACCCAGAACACTTGGCATATTAGAAAGAGTACAGGTTCAAGGGTCAGAGGAACCAGATTGAAATCCTGCCTCTACCTCTTATTCTCTGTGTACCCTTGCAAAAGTTACTCAATCTCTTGGGGCCTTAGTTTCTTCAATTGTAAAATGAAGGTATTGTTCCAGTTCATTTCTAAAATTCTTTCGAGTTCCAGGTCCCTGATATTACAAATACAATCAAAGAATTCTTTTTAAAATAGGGAAAAAAAGTGTTCATGATTCAGAAGGAATCATGACCATTCTGCTAGCAAAAACAACTTTTCAACACTAGGAAGGGGGCAGCTAGGTGGCTCAGTGGATTAAGCATCAGGCCTAGAGACATAAGGTCTTGGGTTCAAATATGAATTCAGACACTTCCTAGGTATGTGATGCTGGATGATTCACTAAACCCTCTTTGTCTAAACCTCACTGCTCTTTTGCTTTGGAGCAATATTGATTCTAAGGCAGAAAGTAAGGGCTTGGGGAAAAAAATCTACAAGAACTGGTTTTTGTGGGACATTCTAAAAATGAGAGTATTAGTGCTTTTTGTTCATTGAGGAGCTGAGACATGGCTTGGTATCAGAAAGTCCTAATAACAGAATCAGAATTGAGAGGGAGCTCGGTTGTCTTCTAAATTGTATTTGAATAAAGCATCCTTCACTAACGTAAGTGACAGGTGGCCATCCATGGAGTTTAAAGCAAACCCCCTTATGTATCACTGGGCTATGAGTCACTGGTGTTTAACCCTCTGGGGAACACACTAGAATGAGAGCTTGACTCAAAAACAGTAGCAAGATACCCTAACCCCTCTGAGGTTCCCCAATAGCCCTGAGCAAGGGAGGCAGCCAGTATCTTTGCTCTGAGGTTATGATTTGTCAGTATGATTGTGAGCAAGAATAAGGACTTGAATTTCTAAAACAGCTATACTTCTGCAAAGAAAATAATGTGCATTTAAAAATCCTCAGAGACTCCCACCCCATTTTATTTCATCTAAACAAAGTCTTTCTTTTCCTTTTTTAAACCTTTGCTTTCCATCTTAGAATCAATGCAGTATATTGGTTCCAAGGTAGAAGAGCTGTAAGGGCTAGGCAATGGGGGTTAAGTGTCTTGCCCAGGGTCACACAGCTAGGAAGTGTCTGAGGCCAAATTTGAACCCAGAACCTCCAGTCTGATTCTGGTTCTCAACACAGTGTACTTATTTCAGAATAAGGCTAAGATTGAAGTAGAATCAGTCTGGTGACAGAGTTAACTGCCCTGATTGTTTACTCTGCCTAAAATGCATCACCTTTTCTATTGGTAGAATAACCAGCTCTTATATAAAAGACTCAGTTTGCAAATAGATAGGCCGATCTTAAGAAGAACTCTATTCAAACATAGTGAAACATTTGAGCCCCTCAAAATCAGGAGCAGTACTTAGACAATGAGGGTAAACTCTTAACTTTTTCTTCTTTTCTGACATTACCAAGCCAAATTCTCAAAGCCTGAACGACTCAGAAAACTCCCTAACAGATTTCATTTTATTATTCATGTTGTTTGGTATTTAACATTCTTCAGAATCTGACTCCAACTCACCTTTCTAGCTTTATTTCACATTACTCCCTTTCATGAACTTCCCATTATAGCAAAAAAGGATCTACTTGTTAGCCTCTGACCTAGACATTCTATTTTATACCTCCATGTTTCTGCATTATATTCCTTGGGGCCAGCATGTGCTATCTGCTTGGCTGCTTCTAACCTTAACCCTAATACTAACTCTTTTAGAATCCTTAGCTTCATTAAGGTTCAGCTCATGAGCCATTTCCTATATGTCTTCCTTTTCCTCTAGTTATTAGGGTTTTCTCTCTCTCACTTCAATATTATGTTCCTATTCCACATCGTATACTCTTGGTAGAATATAAGATCTTTGATGGAGGGAAATATTTTTCTTTTGTCTTTGCATTACTAGTGCCTATACATATAATATATATTTAATAAATGTTTGGTGATTGGATTTGTTTATTCAGAGAAGCAGATAACCATATTTATATCATTCCCATTTGGCCCTCTGATAGAGTAGTAAAGAAGGCTTGGGTCTGGATTATGTCTTCTGCACTAACATGTGAGCCTGGTGGGCAAGTTGTTTAACCTTTCTAAGATATGATTTTGTCATATGTAAAATGGGGATGATGTACTAAACAGTTTGCTACCCACAAGGTGGTAAAAAAAAATCCAGCACTGTAAGCCTTGAAGTGCCATAATATATAGGAATACATAAATGAACACCATCATCATCATCTTATCTTTTTAATTTCTCTTCTGCTTCTTACCAATTTAGGGAAGGTTGATTGGGACATTTGAAGGAGTTTTCTGCACTCATAAAGACCCACAGGAGATTCTTTATTTATATCTTGTGTATTTATTTCATTATCTGTGAAAGTGTGAAATGTGCCTTCTTTCTTCCTTGCTCCCTCCCTGCCTTACTGACTACTTGGATCACTTATTCTAGCCAAGTGACCCTGGGCAAATCATTTAATCTTAGTGAGTTTCATTTTCCTCATCTAAGAACAGTATAGTCAACCCTTCCTATAGGAAGGCTTTTCTGATTCCCACCTCTTTTCCTCTTAAACTGAATTTGCATTGCTTTAAAAAAATTAATTAATTAGACTATTTAGAATATTTTTCCATGGTTATAAGAATTATACTTTCCCTAACACTCCCCCCACCCCCTCTTGTAATCAACACACAATTCCACTGGGTTTTATATGTGTCCTTGATGCATTCCTTTTTATTTACTTAAATGTATCAATTATATTTCAGTAGAGTACAAGCTCCTTGAAGTCAGTAACTATTTCATTTTTTTGTCAATGTATCCCTAATTCTCTGTCTACTGTAATTACTTAACTAATTCTTGTGGAAATGAAATGAGCTTGTAAAATTGGGATAATAACATTTCTGCCTATCTCACAGGGTTGTTTGTTTTAAAAATACTAAATCTTAAAATACTGTTTAAATGTTTTCTAATATTATTGATAAAAATAACACTGTCTGTTAATCAGTGACAATCCACTTTCCATTAAGTTGCCTGCAATCCAAATTTATCTTTGCTAGATAAAGTATTTTAGATTTTAAAGCACACATGCTGCAGATATTAAAGACATTAAATATTATTGGTAAGGATTTTTCTTAGCACTCTTGCAAAAAACAGCATTTTAGTGCTAAATTATAATGAAGATTTAAAAAGGTTGGGGTGTGGATTTTGTGGATTTTATGGGCAAAAAGAGGAGGCTTCATTCATATGGAATTGGGAGTTATGTACAGAAGTCCCAGAGTCGAGAATAACTTATTTCAGGCTTTTATGGTGTATTTGGTTTATTGTTTAAAGCATTGAACAGAGTACCACAAGAAAGTTTGGATTTAAGTTATTTTACTTCCATGTACTCAATCTACCCATCCAGCCCAAATTTTGCCATGTTTTATATGCCCTGCTATGTCCCTACTATACAAGTTATCTCTTCCCATTAAATCCTTGTAAAAAGACTGACTTAGTTTTGTATTTGGATCCCCAAACTCAAGCACACTGCCTGCCCTAGTAGCCATCTAATACATACTTTTTCATTCATTTATTTCTATGACTTGGGAAAAGTCACAACCTCTGATGAACCCCCATCTGTAATACTGGGACTATGATACTTATCCTGGCTATATTTTATAGTTAGCATACGATTCAAATTAGATAATATGTACAAAAATAGATAGGCTCATTCACCTAGAACTGGAAAGGACATTTAAATCCATCGAGTCCAGCCCTTTTATTTTACTAGTGGGTGATCTAAGGCCTAATGCCAGATGGGTAGTAGTAGTAAATGTGCATGAAATTTGAATGTAAGTCTTCTGACTCCAGGATCATTGTTCTTTCTCCTTTTTTACTATACAACACAATATATTGATTAAGAAATTCTTTTAGCCAAATTATCAACTCAGCTATAGTAGCATCTACAAATAACAACCATGGTTTAAATGCTTATTCCTGATAGTCAAGGGACACACAGATACACAGGGAAAGAATTGTAACTAGGACTCAACGATCTTTTGCAACCAAAAGGAGGAATAGATTCTTCAGCTATATAGTAGAGGGCCTAATTTCAATAGAATAATCATTAAAATCCTCTATTTAATCCAAAATGTTGTTTATGAATCATGCAAACCACCTTCCTGCATTAACAAGGGTATTTTAAATGGTGTCAGGCTGACCAAGTGTCCCATATTTAATACCCTGGTTAAATTACTTTTGTCCTCAATCTTTAACTTTATTTATCCTTTACATATGGCCTCTTGACATCTAGCCAATCATGAGTCATGTGGAATGAATGAAATCGTAACCACAATTTGGATGGAACATTTTGTAGGATGGATGCAGTTGAAAAACATAAGCGCACCCTATGTATTCTTTCCGAGAGTTTTATTTTCTATGGTGTAGACATATTTTCAACAAGATGTAGAGTGTGAAATATTTGAGTCTTTTAGGAAAAGACACATGGGATTCAGATACTTGCATTAGAAATCCAACCAGTGCAATTAACACTTTCAAACCTCTATTTTCTCATCTCTGCTATGATGTTGTTCACCAATTTCTCATTCTTTCCTTTGACAAAATTCTTTCCTCTAAACTGCTTCAGGATCCTCTCATTGGTTTCTATTGTCCTATTGTATAAAATAGTTGTTCTTAGAGATTTTAAAAAGACCAGATTCGGTCCTAAAGACAGCCCAATATCCTATTGTCATGCCATTTAGATTCTTCTATTAGAGTGGGATGAATTTGGAGCCTGGAGAAAGACTTATATTTGTGTTTCTGAAAACTAACCTGCTTCAACCCAACATAAAATGTTACTCTTTTTTTTATTCATTTACTCTCCCTCACCTTTTCCTGTCCTCATACTTGCATATTTCCTTGTGATTTGAAAAGAACCAGCAGTTGGCCTTCTAGTCATCATTCGTTATCTTAACTCTCTCACATTTCTGCTCCCCAAACTAATGATACAGAGCCTTTTAATCTCTCTGTAGAAACCTAACAAATTTTCTTAACTGTTTTCTTGCAGTCTTCAGATTTGTTTTTCTATTTCTTATGTCTAATTTGAAAGCTAAAGTTTTCTAAACCAAAGGAAGACAACATTCAAGGTAACTATCCAATTATCCATTTACTGAGTTGCCATTATCTTCTTTTAATGTATAACAAAGACCTCTTATTTCTCACATCATCCTTTATTTCTTACTTAATACAACCTATGATCCTATTTATTTTTATTTTTTAAATCTTCTACTGCATGTCGAGTCAACATATTCTTTGAGCTGTCAACAGTGACGTCTCAATCTCTTTCTTGAGAGGCTCTGGGTAATTCAGAAACCATTAGTGTACTGCATATGAGTGGTCTGAATTGCTCCTTCCACTGTGCCTTACCTTGAACTTGCTACATTGAATTCCATTCACCATTGTGATGCTCGATTACTTAGCTGTCTTTGGTCTTTCTGGAGTTCTTTCCATTTCCTAGGCTTGACTACAACTGTGCTTAGTATCTGAATAATTATATGGTTTTGATAAATTTGCTGACCTTCCATTCACCCCATCCTTCAGGTTGTTAATAAACTTATAGAACACAAGCTCCACTACTGATCTTTGGGTCATCAACTAATTTTCAAGCTGAAAACTGGTGATTTTTCTTGGTTTCCCTTTGCCTAACCAGTTTAAAATCCAATTGTGATAGGACTTAGTGGCTTTGTCTATGGGATACCCAAAGAGCCAGGTAAAAAATCTTACAATTTTGTAGAACAGTATGCAAAGCATTTGTTTGGTGTTATGGAAACACAGTCTATGTTTTACCCTGTAATTACCAACTTTCCACTGCCTCCTCTGAATCACAGTCACAGCTTTGTAGAAGTCAAAATTAATTAATTCCTACTTGTTTCCTTTTTCTTTTAAAAACCTTTCAAATGATTATTAACAGGTTAGATAGTGCATAACAGAAGTTAATATCTGATTAAATTTTCTTTCTACTATGATTGATTTAAGTGCTCTGTGCTGAATTGTAATTTTCAATCCATCAATCAACAAATATTTATTGAGAATCTACAAATCTTAGTTCAAGATGCTGGAGGGGACCTAAAATAGAAAAGACATGATCAATGCCCCAAGGAACTTACAAATTGGGATATCAAAATATAAATTTATAAAAAAAACAGTGAAAATATAGGAAAAATGCTATGTGTGGTATTGACAATAAGCAATCTGAGTTTAGAGAGGGATGAAATTGCTTCAGGGGAGGTTTCCTAGAACCAGACTAGAGCTTCCAAAAATGTTTGGGATTTGGATAAATCTATAGGTGACGGAGGAGTGAGATGAATGAAAGCATGTGGCAGAAAAGCACAAGAAATGTTTGATTAGGCCAAAGGGAATGAACAGAAATAGAAGCTATACCATTAGAAAGAGAGAACGAAGCTGCTATATATATGAAGTGTATAAGTGTTATACACTGCCTACATCTCTGCATAAAGTTGGGAAAGGTAACTTGTCTCTTTAAATAGCAATCTATAAAATCAGTGGATGATAATATCTTGAAAGACTGAATACGAATGAAGTAAATAGATACTTTTGCTCAACACAGAAAGGTACTTAATGAGGATTACCCAGCACACACATAGACTTTGGGGAAAATTTCTACCTCAATACAAAAACACACTGATTTAACACTGACTTCTTTAGATTGAGAATATAATTCTTAATAATGACCTTAAAGATGGTAAAGAATGGATAGGGAAATATAAGTTGCACTCTGAATCATAAGAGGGGGGATGCTCATATCAATATTATCATAGATCCATTGCACTAATATGAGAGAAACAACAAACACAGAGGCAAGCCAGGACCAGCAGAGAGCAACTCAAAGATACAAAGAGAGAAAGAGAGAGAAGAGATTGAGACACAATGAAAGGAAGAGAAAAATACAAAAAAGAGAAAGGAGACAGAGGCAGTGAAAGCAAAAAGGACAGAAAGACAGAGGCAGAGAGAAAGAAATAGGCAGAGTCCTCTTAGAACAATTTGCCCTCCAGTGGTGGAGTAGGAAAGAAGGGAGGTAAGAAGCCTCATACCCATGAATGGAGAGAGGGGCCTGGGGCAGACACATGAGGACAAGGCAGCATACAAGCAAAGGCTAGGCACAGATCCCAGAGTCCTGTCCAGACACAAGCGCTAGTGAGTAGAGCAAGGCAACGGTTTTCTCTTGTCTGAAGTCTCAAGTCAGCCCTAATTCCAGACAGCAGAGTGGAGGGTCTCTTCACACAGACATTCTTCTTCTTTTACTTGGATGGTTTTTGTAGGGCGGGGGGGAGGGGGCAGTAGGAAGTCATGGAATGCCCAACTAGAATGGAGAAGGAGCAGTACCCTATAGTAAAGTTTCCTTAGGTGTATTTTTTGGAATGCAGGTTTCTTTCAGAACTCTTTAGGTAAAATCAAATTTGCACAATGTGAATTTACATAAAGCAAGAACTATCTATACAGACAAAAAGATAGAGACAGAGTGAGAATATAGCATTCATCTAACACTTACACTGTGATAGGTACTGTGCAGTTGCTATAAATACAATAAGCAAGTAAGATGCACAAGCATCTAACCTGAAGGGATATTGGAAAAGGAGAAGAGAGGGAGGAAAATTTGCTCCATAATAAAACCAAATTGCAGTTTATTTCAAAGTTAATTTTTAAAAAGCAAATCAAATTACATTCTTAGCATCCATACTATACAAAAGCAGAAAGCAAATCCATATCTAAAAAATTTAAGTATCATGACAACATGAACTGGATCAAAGATAGGTCAATATTCCAAGCCATCTAATAAAACAATGGTATTAGATGCTGTCTCCAAAGCCCAAATGGGCTGATCTTCCAACATGGGATCATTCAAATTTACTGACTACTAGTAGAATGGATGAAGAAAAAGAGAGAGGAGAGAAGAAAGAGAAGAGGGGGGAAAGGGCAAGACAGACACTTCTTAATTATTCGTATTCATACTAGGAAAAGAGAACAAAGAGAATTTAGAAGACCTAGCTTTAAGTATCATTCACTTTGTTTCATCTATAGGTTTCATGCTAGCCTCCATATCTGTTCCTTGGTTCCCCATAAGCAATAAAAACAATATAACATGCTCTATATCAAATCTGAGAGGCATTCAAGTTGACACACCTCTTTCTATAAGGGGCAAATATGCTTTGAATCCAGGAGGACTAGCCAAATCCATAAACTACTCAAAGGAATTTTCCCAATCTAGGCATATGGACTTAGGACTCTTCATCCAAGACCTGTTTTTTTTTTTCTGACTGGTTCTTCACAGATGTGGACCTGGAAGGTACCTCTGAGCAGTAGAAGGTAACAGAATCAACTGACAATTATGTTAGTGCCAAGGAAGAGTGAGGAGACAGGATCTTAACAAGGAACCCTAGATTTGGAATTGAAAGATCCCTTACTCTCCTTTGTATTATTTTGGGCAAGTCACTTAGCTTCTCAGTGACTCAGATCATTAATTTGTAAAATGAAGGTATTAGATTGGATGATTTCTAAGTTCCTCACAAGCTGGAAAATCCCAATTCTTTTAACACTGAATTTGAATTCTATTTTGATTACATTACATTTGAATTCTAAGTTAAGGAGTTACATTACATTACATTTGAATTCTAAGTTAAGGAGTTTGGGCTTTCAATAGTAGCCACTGAAATTTTAGAGTAAAAAAATAAGATTATAAAAGCTAATAGCAATCAGAAAATGTCATGTCATCTATACTGAAACAAAAAAGTAGATTAAAATATATCTAATTCTTGTATGAAGTACATTGGAAAAAATATTGGATGTGGAGTCAGGGTATGTAGGTTCAAATCCATGTCACCCTCTCTCTTCCTTTCAATAAACTCCAGTGACTCCCTATTACCTCAAGGATCAAATATAAAATCTTCTATTTGATTTTAAAGTCCTTCAAAAACGGAAACTTCCCTTCTAGTCTGATTATGCTTGATTCAAATTCACATGCTCTGCACATGATGCTGGCCTCCTTGTTGTTTCTTAGAACATTCTCTGTCTCAAATACTTGTATTTTCACTGGCTGACCTGCATGTTTGGAATGTTCTTCCTTAGTTTCTTTGAAGTCTCAGCTAAAATCTCACCTTCTGCAGGAAGCTTTCTAGGATTCCTCTTAATAATATTATGAATTTACCTTCATTTTACCCTGTATGTCATGTTCATAGATATTTGTATATTATCTCTCATTACAATGTGAGGCCATTGGGGCCAGAGTTTTACAAGAACATTATAAATCTCCATGTTTTTCCATAAGTATTCAGTAAGATATTACTAATGATGACTTGTGAAATGAAATATATTATAAAGAATACATATCATTAAGACAATGACTGGCCATATTGAGAGTCTATGAGCTAACAAGATCAAAAGAGAATAAATGGACAACCCAAGTACCACACTGTCTCTCCTGATGTAGTATGAGAACTAAACTAAAGATCACATATTAGTATACTGAGTACTTCATATATGATTTATGAAAAAAGGCATAGAGAAGCATTGGGTAGGATTGTATATATGGATTAGACATGGAGATAGGAACACCTCAGGCAATGGAAGACTCACATCACTACTTTGGATTGTTCTAAGTATTAAAGTTTGGCATAGATCATGGGGAGGAGAGGTCAGAGAGGGAGAGAGACTGGGAGAAAAGAGAACAATAAACTCTTGTGGTGGTCCAAGAATAAAGCAAAGTGATGACAATAGGATAGAGAGTATGATGGAAGGGACAGCGGGGTAGCTCAGTGGGACTAGAGATGGGAGGTCCTAGGTTCAAATCTGGTCTCAGACAATTCCTAGCTGTGTGACCCTGTGCAAGTCATTTAGCCCCCATTGCCTAGCCCTTACCACTCTTCTGCCTTGGAACCAATATATTTTATTGATTCTAAGGCAGAAGGAAAGGGTTTTTAAAAAGTAGGATGGGAAGAAAAAATAGACAAGAGACCTTACAAAGGAAGAATCAAACTTAAGTGGATTTGAAGCCTCCATGGCTGGTGGAGAGATGATATTTTTGATCAGAAATAGGGAATTCTGTAAAATGTTGCATCTTATATATTTCTGACCTAGGGTAAAGATATATTGGATTATTGTTCTTGTTTAGTCATTTCAGTTGTGCCTGGCATTTTGTAATTCCTTTTGGGAGTTCCTTTGGCAAAAATACTGAAATGTTTTGTCATTTCCTTCTTCAGCTCATTTTATAAATGAAGAAACTGAGGCAAGCAGGGTTGAATGACTTGGCCAAGATCACACAGCTAGTAAGAGTCTAAGGCAAAATTTGAATTCATGAAGGTAAGTCTTCTTGACTCTAGACTAGTTGCCCCATACTTAATTATACAGCTCCCACTAGTGTACTGAGCACTTTTTACTAAACATGAATACAATATTAAACATCTTCCAGCTTCTGTAAGACTAGTTCCTTTAAATATTAGAAAGCCTTTTTTTTCATGTTAGGTATTCAGGTACCTGAGTACCTTCTGACTTAAGCATCAACAAATCACCAGTACTTAGATACTTAGTATAAGGGATGTCCTTAGCAGTTGCATGACAAATTACACAGTTACCTGGTACTGATAATTTGTTGCAAGTCCAATCGGCTGTTCAATTCGGTTTTTGTTTGGATATTGTTATTGGGTCCATTGTGCCAGTGACTGTGTCCTTCCCATCTCTGCTAAAAAACATAATTTTATTATCATTACTCAATTGTTTTGGGCATTTTTTTCTTTTAGGCTTCAGTGATCATTCCTCTTAACTCTGCTAACTTGAAGAATGGTGAAAGACCTTGATTTCATGCCATTTGAGGATGATCCAATGGAGCTGGAGATGTTTACTCAGGAGAAAAACAGACTTAAGTGAGGGTAAGGAGTAGGGCTGCGGAGGAACACAAATAAATGTCTGTAAGTATTTGAAGGGCTGTCACCTGGAATAAGGATTAGACTTCTTTATGTTTGACTCTAGTGGACTGATTCAGGAGAATGTGTGGAAATTAAAAAGAGACAAATGTTGGACTTGGAGAAAGGAAAGACTTCCAAACAATTAGGTCTATCCCATTTCTTCAAAGTGAAAAGGCTGTCCTGAAAAACAGAAGTTTGTGCCTCTCAGGAGCTTGTCAAGAAAAAACTAGTGGAATACTGTAGAGAAAAATCTTTTTCAGGAATGGGTTAATCACTTAAGTACCTTTTAAATAGGAAAAGTTTTTTCTTCTGTGGTATCTCACAAGTAGAAAATATATATCACTGTCATGCTTGAAGGACTACTTTAGTGATCATTAGAGATGAAGGGCATCAACTAAGCTACATTTAGGTTGTGTCAGATGTGTGGAAAAATAATATTAGCCCATTCTGAAATAATGAATAATTTGGTATAAATAAATGTTTGGCTTTCTTTAAAAGTAATAAGAAAACAGAATTAGTGAGTGGTGGGAAGTAAGGGAAGAATGTGAAAAGGGAATTTATCACCACAAAGTCTTTGATATAATGCTATCTCAGTGTAATTCAAAGTTATTCAACATCTTGTTTTATCTACTTGTTAGAATGTTATAATGGTACCTTGGCTATGGCGTCTTGGAAAATTTTAGGAATATGTCTCAATCATCCTAGCATCATCAGGCTGTGAAAAAAATGATGATATGCTTTATTTCTAGACATGCCTTGCATCTCTCCCCTGAATTTGTGTTCAGAAAATAAACATTTAAGAAAAAAGTTGAGGAAATGGAAGATCATTTCTTTGACTGACTTGAGTTGAGGTCCAAAGGCACCAAGTTCATGACTGATGATAAATTGGACAGTGGCTAAGATCTTGATGTTAATAGAGACCAGGCACAGTGGCTTTACTTAGGGATGCTCAGTATTTTCCAATTCTTTTCGTACTGTCCTACATTAACTTTACTAAAGAAGTTTGCCTCATATTAGGGTAAAACATTTAGTTCTTTAGTGTTTTGTTTCTGTAAGTTGGAATGGACGTTTTAACACCTGCGTGCATTCCTATCACCTGAACCTACAACGAGACCCCTAGTCTCTGCTTGTTGGCATGGGTCTGCCTGTTGCCTCTTTTAGAGATTGTTCATTTTATATTTGGTTTAGCCAAGATCTCAGCAGCATCAAACGGTACAAGGATGTTATCCAGGGATACTAGGGGAAAGAGCTAGAGTAGAACCATAAAAATAACAAGGTGCAAACAAATGCAGCACTCTCTAGGTGTTGATCAGTAACACCTGGAGATTCTAGCCGACAACCTAACTAATCAGTAAATCACCTAAATGCCAGTTGTTCCCTTAGCCACCTCAGGTGAAAATGAAACAGCTGTTTAATTTAGCTTTTATGATAGGAAATTCATATGCAGAGTTGTTGATATCTTCATTTTGTAATTGGATGCTTATTGGCATCTTCTCGTTGTTCTTGATGCAACCTGGTCATAAGCTCACACAGTTTGTAATGGGAGAAAGGACACATTTTCATCTACCCTTTTGGGAAAAGGAAGATTAGAGAAGAACACCTGAGTGGAACCCAAATGAAATACATTAAAACTTACAAGCTGAGGATAGGGGTAACAAAGAAGGGTGGGATTTGGGGTACTGGTTGGAAACAGCCTTCCAACTCACCATCAGGAATGCTAAGCAGAGGAAATACGATTCTGGAACATAGGCCATGCAAGCTCTTAAAACCTCTAAAGAAAAGAGCTTTGGTTGGCTTGAGACTGTGCAATAGCCAGCTACAACTGAATGCTTTATTGCCGTCTGGAAGTGTTTATTTTCTGAACATAAATTCAGGGGACAGATTCAAGGCATGTCTAGAAATAAAGCATATCATCATGTGAGCTAAGCTGACAAGGACAATTTACTGTACCCTGCATTCGTTCTGGGCCAATCGGAAGAGAGCAGGCTATTAACATTCTGAAATTCCCGCTGTTCCGTTCTGATTGTCCCTTCACTGAACTTTGGAATGGCATGTATTAACCCCTTGAGGGCCTCCAATGCAGAGCTCAGATCCCACGAAGGGACACTTGTTTAGCCCCAGAGTCCGTAGGCAGCAGGTCCAGATGTTACTGACAGCAACAGGATGGTCTTAAATGCCATGCTACTGAGGATATGGGGAAAGGGGGATGGGTGGGAGTAGGGGCCCAGCAGAGGGTTAAAAGATTTCCTGGAGGCTTTTGTTGAGACCACTTAAATAGTAGACTTCATTGTTAAATTGTGATTTGGCTTTCTAAGAAAGATAGGAGCTATGGTTCTCTACTGAGTATTTGGTCAGGGACTGTTAGATCAACAAATATGATATTGTGGGATTCACCCACTTGGGAGGTAGTAAGGTGCTAAATTTGACACTTATGTATGCTTTGTGATGTGGGTTTTGGTTTTGTGACATTCTTTAAAAAATGGAATGGTTACACCCACAGGTGATAAGGTTTAAATTCATTAAAAGAAAAAAATTGCTAAAGGGATACCCCCTACGCCAAACTTGAAGAGAAGTTGAAGATAACAATAAAATATCAGCTTCAAAGCATCCCCAGAGGAATGATTTTTGGAACAGTACATTTGAGAAAATGGAAGGCAATATTTACAATCAATTTTCCTGTGTCTTTGATATTGACATGCTGTTTTCTAGATTAATTTAATACTCAGCATAATAGAAAAAATGGAAGTAGAATCAAATGGTAAAGATGATGTGTTAGACTGGAAACATTTTAGTTTAAAATTTTAAAGTTTTAATGGAAAAATAAATAAATCGACACAAGAACTTTCATGTAGTTGATGCCAGAAACTTAATATGTGCTTCCCTAAAACATACAAAGGATTAAATATTTAGGATCACATTTATTCACCATAGAAAAATATTTTCCACCTATTTCCTTTCCTTTTCTTCTTTTGCCTATTAAATGCTTTCCTGCTTGTTTCCTTTAGATAATACTTTTCTCATGTAATTGTTTAATATAATAATCTTCAGTAGTTAGATCAGGGAAGGAGAAAGGAAAAAATCCAAGAAGTATATATCCAAAAAGGCATACTTCAAGTTGTTTCATACTTTCTCCAAAAAAGACTTCTGAACATTATAATGGATTACTCCAAAGACAAACATCAAACTTTAGAATTGTGTCATCTTGATTTTCCTTCTTCAGACTTGATTGTAGCAGTGATTTCACTGATGCAACTAGCCCTTCCAAAGATACAGATTGCAAACCATCTGTGACTTGTCATCCCTCATGTCTCTTGTCCCTATTCCTTTGGAAATCCTCTACAGGTTGGGGTGGTAATAGGGTTCCATCCTAGAAGTGTTCCTCTAGTACTCTTGAAATTGCCTGAATATCAAAGGAACATGCAAGATGGATGACCATCAGGTATCCGTCTTACTTATAACATGACCTTCCCACCTTCTTTGGTGGTTAGACAAACTTAAATTAGTCATTTGATGAATATTTAGTAAATACCTGCTTTGTGTCAGGTTCAGTAGTATGGATTGGAAGAACTGGTGACATCCTCTATGCCAGTGATGGGTAACCTTTTAGAGATGGGGTGCCATGCCCCTCCAGACCAAGTGCCATGCCCATGTACCCCCAGAGGCCACATTCTGTGCCCCTACCCTCTCTGAAGCTCCCATCCTTACCCCACCAAAGAGAGGGAAGAAGCATTCTCATTGGACTGTTGGACAGGGGCATGGGTGATGTAGTCAGGCTTGGGGAGAAGGAGAGGAAAGGGGGAAAACACTCTACTCTGCTTCTCTCTAATTATGTGAGGTATGATTCCCCTTAAACCTAGCTCTTCTACAAAGTGGAAATTGAGGGGACCTTGAAAATTTCAAAGTATACCCTCTATAGTCACTATTCAAGGAACCAGAAGCCCATTTCAAATGCAAGGCTTTATTGAGAGAAAAAAGAGAGAAAGGAAAAAAAATCATGAAAAAACAAAAGCAAAGCAAAAAAGTCCTTGCTTGTAGGAAAATTCCTTATTTATAGGAAAATATCATCCTGACATATTCACTCCATCAAGATTCAGTTTTCCTGAAGCAGGTATCCTCCAAATTAATCTTTTTAGCAAAAGGTAAACCCTTCCTCTCCAGGTCTGGCTCTCTATTCACTGAGTCATCTAGCTGCCCTGTAATTCTTTTGATGGATTATGAATCTCTTTGAAGAGTCAGTGTGATATTGTGGGACCTCATCACAGTCCAAAATTTTAGTTTTCCAAACAAAATAGAACTTATACCATGCTGAAACTCACCACACTGTGTTCTAAAGGGTGTAGTTCAAGAATCCTTTAATAAGCACTTATTGTGTAGATTGTTCCTTTTACCAGAAATAAGAACTTGGAGTTAGAAAGGATCTTTGGGCTCAACTAATCCAATCTCATCCTTTTATAGATAAGGAAACAATTTTAGGAATCTTCCATTTTTGCCCAAGGTCACACAGGGAGATGATGGGCCAAGATTCAGACCTATGTCTTAAGATTTTTGCATTCAGTGTTCTGTCCATTCACTGACACTGCTTTTTATAATGACCATTTGATTTGTCAACTGAGAGAATGGAAGACCTGAATTGTTACTAAATTGACAACTCCTTTTTCTTGGCTACAGAAGTGCTAATGCATCTCCAAATTGGCTGTATGTTATTCTTACCTTTAACCTCTTCTCAACCTGAGTTATATAGAGGGCTCCTAAGTGGGACCCTTATTGATTTTTCTTGGGGCTATTGCCAAGGACTTCATCCATGACTTCTTGAAAAAGACCATTTTTTAAAAGATGAAACCCAATGTAGCCAAATAAGCTACTATCAGAAATATTAGTGAAAAAATTATTTTGTTGTTGTTTTTTATATAATTAATAGATACATCTTCTTTTTTAGACATCTCTCTTAGTGATTCTGGTGAATAATTAATGCACTGATTTCTCTTTTTAAGATCTTTACAATTTAGTCTTTGTCACACTCAATCCACTTCCATAATGAAAAGCCCAGAGTATTTCCAGGGACTTTATATTGCATCAACACTAATAATGATGGAATGTTAAGTATTATGCACCAATAAATATTTGGAAACTCCGTGGAAGGAATGGAGGGAAAGCACTTTGTGCTAATAATTGATATTCTGAGCAACACTGATAAATAAAATGAATGCATGTGGATTTTTTCTCCTATAAATGCAATAAAGATGGTATTGGAAATGACTTGCAGTTGGATCTGAAAATACTAGATAACTTATTGATTATTTTTATATCAATGGCCACTACTTTTCTTTGCTCTTTTTCAGAAAAAAATATCCCTTCCTGATGACATGAGCTTCAACAATGGAAATTGAGTCAGGCAAACAGATGTTGTTTTGAAATTCAAGGGACCAGTCCTTGCCCCTTTTCTCTTTTTCTTCAGCTGTTTCATTCTCTCATTCTGACTGATTTCATTTTTCTTCTGACTTCAGATAGGACCAGAGCTTAGAATTACTAGGAATCTTTAACTTTCATGTGGAATCACACGTGAGGTTGGATTGTAGCTCTGTCTTAAGCTGTGAGTGCTCTGCTTAGTCCCTATATTAATGAGGAAATTTTTGGAGGGGTGGGTAAGAAGTGATTTCCTAGAGTCACTTTTTTTTTAATCCTTGATATTAAAATTCTCATCCTAAAGACTACAACAAATGACTTTGCAAAAATAATTGCTCATATTTTTTTCTTCACAATTTTGTAAGGGCAGGGCATTGAAAACATTATTTATTATCCCCATTTACAGATGAGAAAACTAGAGTGAAAAAATAACAGCTCAAATCATATAGCTAACAAGTCTTAGGGTCAGGACTTGAATTCGGAAATCCTGAGTCTAGATCCAATTATATTTCATTACTCCATTCTTCTTTTCTTACCATGATATCTTAAAGGTTTTGGGTGCTTCTCAACCACACATATTGTTAGGATATATTACTCCCTGGAATGGATTCTGCTCCTTATGCCCCACATAAAGGTACTAGATTTCAAATCGCATGACAAATTTCATATCAGAACCGTTTCTTTTTCTCCTTCACCTTGGGACTACTGATAAACCAAATGGATAAATATCTAATGAATGCCTGGAGTATTCTCAGTGTTAAGTTCAGGGGATGGAGGATTGGGGTGGGCAGGGCAACAGAATCTGCCTTTGTGCTTTGAAATTCCAACTTTTTTAACATCTATCTGGCAACCCAATTCATGGAAATATGGAAGTTGGAGCCTGGTTGGGTATTTGACACTAAGTGAATCCTTACTTGGAAGATTTGTATAAGTGGTTTGACTAAGGAGGCCCTTTGGTAGGGGCCAGGAGAACTTGCAAAGAAACTAAGTAAGTCTAGAAATGCTTTCAGATGGTACTAGTTCATTAGTTGATCCAGTAAAATCTTTGTACTCTCATATTTTCCTCCCCCTTAATACACACATAGGCACTTTCTATTTTGCTGTAACTTGATTGGAAGTTGTGTTCATGAGTTTTAGGAAGCCTTTTTTTTTCATGTTATAGTCTTGTACTTCGGCCATCCCAGCTTTCTATCAGGAGTGGCAGGCAGCCAAAAACTGGAGTCATTGTTTGCAAACTCTAAATATAGAGTCAAGATTTATATGAAGAAAACAGATATGTCTTGTTATAAAACCATGAATAAGCATTGGCACAAACATAATAGTTTATTCTTCCTTGATATCACTTATTTTAAATAGCTCTCTATCTTTTTTTACCAGGATACTGTAGATAGATACATTACGGAAAAATTTCCTTTAGCTGAAAGTACTAGAGGGTTGCTCTTTTCTTCATACAGTTAAGACTTCATTATTCTTTGGAAGTGATGATGGAAATAAGAGCCTGAAGGAGATTTGGTCTCTCTGAATTTCAGGTAGCCTGTGGGGATTTTATTATTAATAATGTATAGCATTCATCTGCAGGTCACTGTTGATGTAGGTCTCTTTCTAGGTTCACCTGAACTTTGTATAAAAGGTGCCCTGATCCCACTGTTTCCTAGTACTTCTAGTCCACAATATGTTAAGTACAGTAAGAGAGAAGAACTTCTCCAGTCGCCTACCCTCTGCTCCCTGCTTCCTTCCCATCCTCCTCCTCTTTCTTCCCTCCCTCCCCTTTCAAACAGCACCTCCTCCCCTTTAATCATTTCTGCCTGGTCCACAACAAAGGGGCAGAGAGAGGGAGAGAGACTTTCAGAAAGAGTTAAAAAGGATGGATGAAATTTATACAATGTACACCATATGGCTTGACATTTTCCAGATTAGTTAAACATTTCTATTGGGGATAAATAGTCCTGTACATTGATGTAAAGAAATTGCATGAGACAAGGGCGCATTCAACAGAACTATCCAATGGAGTAATACTTTCTCCCTGGGAGCGTTCAAATACTCAAACACTGAGGGCTGGACAGCAGGGACTCCTGCTAGCCCACGCCACCCAACTGTTCTGAGAGGGGGTAAACAACGAGAGATAGGAGCCCAAGGAAATCCTAGCCCTTCCGGTTGAGCATGGGCAATCATTTTCCTCTTTAAAATAAAAAAATCCCTGTGCCACACAAACTTTCTTCAAAACAGCTGAAGGATTAAAGTTTGTCAGAATCCATTTCTAAGATCTTATTGCCAGTGCAGAGATGCTTGTGATGGCTGCCAAATTGATTCTAGGTAGGTTGATGTTGGTGAGGTGGCAGCCGCTATGCCTGTGTCTGGTGTAGACTACTCTGCTCCTTGGTGAACAGCCCTAAAGCCATAGATTTCATTTGATCTTTGCAAAGGCTAACATCTGTCTGCTGTCATTTTAGTAAGATTGATGACAGGCTGGGAAAGAGGAGTGGGGTAGGGGGAGTAGAGGGAACAGATCGAGAGGAAAGGAACTCTCAGTGGCCCCAGTGGCGGTGGCCAAGGCTGCCAGGGGTCAGTGGTGCGACCTCTCTGGTCGTCCAGAGGCTGTGGCAGGAAGAGCTCTATGCACCATACTGGCAGTAATTGCACTGGCCTGTTACAGTTGATTGCAGGAACTCCAAGACAGTGAGGCGGCATTTTGCACCTTATATATCTTAATAGATTACTCACATTGCAAGCTGCACTAAGCTAAATGTTATGACAGCCATAAGAATGTAGTTTACTGTTATCTTACTGTAACTGGGCAGTGCAGGGTAAAGCTATCACAAAATATTATTTTTTTAAAGTTTCTACAGAAAACGAACTGATGCAGACATGAAGCTATTTTTACACACAACCCTGAATTTTGGCAAACTCCCCTGCAAGATGGGATTTTTAAAGGTACGCATCCGTCCATATGCAAAAATATAAACAGATATCTGCATATAAGTGCGGGTGTATTTTCCTACGACACTGAACAAAGCAGCATCTGATTTCTCTTTCAGTTTGGTTTCCTTCCCTTGAAGTGGTATGTGAGCCCCATGCAGGGCTGAGGTAAATTAGGTCCCTTTTAAGGGATGTGTCCCATATTTGAAGCTTGACTATTGGCTCAGTATGCATGGTACTTAAAGAAACAAACTGTTTCCATGGCCGGGGAGGGGAGGGGATATGGGGTTTTGAAGGGAAGACATTATCTGGTTTTCCACAAATTGTTGTTTAGACTCATATCCTAATATCATACCCATATTGTCCTCTTTAAACACACACACATACATACTACATGTGTGTGCATGCATAAACACATACACATGGGACATGGAAACATGGGACTACAGCACTGGGAAGAAGAATCTTGCCAAAGATATCCAACTTGATAGGGTTAAATGCCTCACAGAGTGGGAAAAGGCGTCAGAGCTGGACAAAAACTGTGTTTGTTTGTTGACTACTGGAGTAGTCAAGTGTTTGATTGGAACCCATTGGAGCACTGACTTTGGGCTATTTTGAGTCTATACCAGCAGGAGACAGATTCCTCCTTTGGAATTCAAGTTAAACCCATGGGATACTTTCCAAATTTGACTTGAAAATAAGACACTTCTTTTCAGCTGACAGCCACAGGGCCCCATAGTCAGGTGGAAGCCTTAATATCCTGGACCAGGATGGCATAGCCCTGTATTGTGACTTAATGGACTGAAAGGCAAAGCAGTATGAGATGCAAAACCATCTCCATTGTTTTGAGGATCACAGATCACAGGATTTTAGTACTGCAAGGGACTATTTAGGTATGATCTAATCTAACTTTTTCATTCTCCAGGTGAGGATGCTCAGTACTTTCCTACAAGGCAACCTTCAAATCAAGAGAAGTCTCCATCTTTCTTTTAATTTCTTAGGTTCAGCAAACAGGCAATCTAATATTTAATTGAATTAATTTCTATTTTAAACATTTATTATGTACCTACCATGTACAATGCATTGTGATAAACTTTTGAAGTGGGTTCAAATAGAATGCACAAGAGAAGAGGAAGATCATGGGATCAGGTATCCAGGACTGGCAGGTTACCTAATCCAGCTTTTCTATTTTACAGATGAGAAATTTTAGGACTGGATTGGTGAAATGACTTTCCCTAAACACACAAGTAAGAAATGATAGAGCCAGGATTCAAACAAGTCAAATAGATGAAAGAACCTACAAGAGACAGTATTCAAGAAACAGATGAAGGACTATGCTTCCATAACATCAAAGCAAATGTTTGGAAATTGAAAGCTATATATGTCACAGAAAGCCAAATAACCAATTTGACAATGGTTTACTTATCTATTTTGACAGCCTTGATTGGTTATTTCCATGATGTGTAGAAATGATCTAAGACATTTTTTTTGCCTAGATGGCAACCAAAAAAAATTAAAACAAAAGAAAAATTAACATAACCAAAAAACCATTGCATGCAATATAACACAAATTATTTTTTTTCAGAATTCATGGTGCTATATTGCTAACTTTTAAGGGGGAAAATAAAGATAGCATTAAACCTATAGATTGAGAGGATGTAGTTTTCTTTTTTTCAGATTTGGATCTAATATTGGTATAGTGCAGGCCTGGATAGGAGATTGCTTTGCCCATTTTGTTTCTTTATGAATGCCCTTCTAAGTTTGAGAGAGTGATTAGTTTTCCAGAAAAAGAAAATTCTTTAAACAAAGCAGGGTAGTGAGATTATATTTGTTTTTGTGTCTATCTTCCATAGCACTGTCCCTAGAACAAAATAGACACTAAATAAATATTTCTCAAAAAGACTGATTGATACCTAATTAGAGAAGCAAAGAAGATGAAACTGTAAAGCATGTTTTTTTTTTGTGAATTTATTAACCACAAATTTTCTAGGTGCCCTCCTTTTTGCTTTCTTTTCCTTTGCTGAACTTTCTTGATCATTTCTATTTCCTCTTTTATTTAAAAATTTAAAAATTAAAAATTCCAAATTACATGTTGATACCATTTTTAATATTTGTTTTCTGACTTTTCACAATCCATGTTCTCTCCCTCCCTTCTACCCCTTCCCCTCCTCCCAAATAAGGTTGTAGATATATTATTATTTAATACATATTTCCATGTTTCTCAGGTTGTAAAACAAGACACATATTGCTTATACAAGAGAAAATCTCCTGGAAGAAATAAAGTGAAGAATGGAATGTTTTGATTTGCTTTCAGACTCTGTTCCTTCTATAGCAATGGATATAATTTTTTATCAAGAAAATTCTTTGGGGTTATCCCAGATCTTTGCCTTGTTGATAGTAGTTAAATCATTCATAGCTGGTCATCAGACACGATTCTTACTGTGGATAACATTTTCTTGGTTCTGTTCATTTTGAATCATTTCTCATGTCTTTCCAAGTTTTTTGTGATCGTCTTGTTTGTCATTCCTTATGGCATGATAGTATTCCATTACAGGGATGTACCATAACTTGCTCAAATATTCTCCAATTGATAGATATTCCTTCAGTTTCCAGTTCTTTGCCACAAGAAAAAGAGCTGCCATAATATTTTTGTACAGGTAGGTTCTTTTCCACTATCTTTAATCTCTTTGTGTTATAGACCCATTAATGGTTTTGTTGTGTTAAGAATATGAACAGTTTTATGGTCTTTTGGAACTCTTTCCTTATTAAATCCACTTAAGTTGCAAACCATGGTCACTTGTTCTTATCCAGGAGAGCACCTATGAAAGGTTGGCCAACCTCAGTCCTTTTCCTCCACCTCCAACTCCCATATGAGCATTTTCCTGCCCAGATTAAATGAAAGACTGAAAGTCTTGGCTTGGAGAACCAGGAA
This sequence comes from Monodelphis domestica, assembly GCF_027887165.1. NCBI lineage: Eukaryota > Metazoa > Chordata > Mammalia > Didelphimorphia > Didelphidae > Monodelphis > Monodelphis domestica. Next base: position 643,131,446 of record NC_077227.1, read on the forward strand.
TATTTCTTTTTTGTTGTTATTGTTCAGTCAGTCATGTGTGACTCATCATGGTCCCATCTAGGAATTTTTGCCAAAGAAAACTCCAGCTAATTTTATAGAGAAGGAAACTGAGGCAAATAAGGTTAAGGGATTTGTCATACATCTAGGAAATGTCTGAGGTCAAATTTGAACACTAGTCTTCCTGACTCCAATCCCTGGGTCCTATCCATTGTACCACTTTGATGCCATTTTTTTTGGTTAATATTTAAAAAAAGGTTAACAATATTTCAAAACACATATATTTATATATATTATACTAATGTTTATACATATGTATATTACTTAATGTTCATTTGTAAATATATGTGTACATATATGTATAGCAAATTAGTAATTAATAAAATGGATTTTAATAAAGAGTATTATAAAATAAACTGTTAAATACAGTTTATATATATGTGGTTAAAATGAACATGTTATTATTTAAATTGCTCTATGTATTTTCTGCACTTTGATTTTTTTCTTCTACACATCAAAAATATTTCATGACATTATTTTCAAGAATATTTTTGTGAATGTATAACACTACCCACCAACTTTCCATACTTCTCTCTAAATAGGACCATGTTATAAACTAGATCTCCCAAAATAGAAAGATCACCTATGAAAAGACTATTTCTATTTTCCTCAGTCTCCAGAACCCAGTGTAGAAAGGGTGGAAGTAATTATGGAAGATAGAGCTTGTTTTCCCTTAATTGAAACCTTTTGGTGACTTTGGGTTCCAAAATTTAGGAAATAAATTTTCCTTCCATTTCGAATATTGCCTTCCAGGACTCTCCCCACCCTTTCCTTTTTCTTAGACCTAAATGAAGCCCTTAGTTCAAGTGTCTTTCAAAAATATAAAGACCCAATCACTTACAAATTAGAACAGAACTCACACTTTGAGGCTTTAAAAGTCTCGCTACATTTGCTCTAGATATGCTGAGAATAGGATGGATATAAATGTGACTGATATGGAACTTAGAGTGAGATACTGAACAACAGTCAAATGAAAATATTTATCCATGCCCTCTTGTAAACAGGAGAGTGGTACACTTTCTGTCACTGTCAAGGGTAGTTCTCAGGTAAATCATTCCATTTGATGAAAGAATAGCTCCAGAAAGGGGTGAAAGACCATTTGTAGAACATTTGTATTCATGTGTATATATTTTGCTGTTTATAATTCTGTCATAACAATCATTTCCAGAAGCAGGATGCTTTGCCAGGGACCCCTACAGAATATAGTTTGGGTTTTCAGCAGGAGGAACTAGTGAATGAACAATTTATTTTTATTGTACAGAGTTTGTAAGAAGAAGGGTGCATTTATTTCAGGGTCATCGATAAATGTGTGAGTATTTACATGGCTCTGTATTTTTGTTCAGTCTCTTTATGTGGAAGAGGCAAAGCCTTTCAGTGTTAAAAGGTGTGTTTATTACCTTCAGCTATAAATTAATTTTAAAGGTAAATATCACTATGAAGAAAACAACATCCTTGCACATCAACTTGAACCCTATTTTTTGGTTTTTCAGAAAAAGCTCTCATGGTTAAGATTTTAAGCTGTCTACCCACTTCATCAATGCTGAGTCATTAAATCAAGGTAAGGAAAAAGAGAAAAGAGAATGAGGCAGTATATATGTTTGAGGCATCCAAGTCCATCTGCTCTGGTCAGCAATGATGATTAAGAAAAGATGATGCTTTCTGCCAGCTTCAGAAAAAAACACCACCTTTATTTTCTAATATTAGGAGCCTCCCTCAGCCCCCTAAAATATCCCCCTCTATGCCAAATGTTACCAAAGAAGAAAAAGAGGGATTTTGTAAATGGGATTTTTGTTCAAATGAATGTCTATTTACATGGCCTCAAAGGTATCTTCTACCTCTGAGATCCCTCGATTCTGGGCATTATAGCTTTGGTTTTCCTTGACTGGCTTAGGCTCAGATGAAAAAGATGATCTGGGAATCTGGTACCATGTGAAGATGTTATGAGGAGATCAATTTGTTCAAAAGTACAGTGATCTTAGTAAACTTCATCCTCCCCTGCCTACCACACATACTTTTATAAAAGTGAAGATTTAAGAAAATTGTTGAATTTTTCCACTTACATGTTTTGAGCATTCAGTATACAGTTTTTTAAAAAATATAAAATTATAAAATAAAAGATGATATACAGTAACCGTCCTTTTTAAGCTTATAGAAACCCATAGAGTGAGGACTAAAAGGGACCTAAGTCACCTAGTTTAAATGCTTCATTTTATGCAAAGGGATAGTAATAGCACCCTTCATCTGGAGGTTGTTGTGAGGAACAAATAATTTAATATTTGTAAAGGTTTTAGCACAGGATTTGGCACATAGTAGGTGCTATGTAAATGCCATTATATATACATTTTTTTCTTTTAGAGGTATTTAAATGTCATAATAGATAGATCAATGGGCTAGGATTCACTAAGCTCTGAGTTCAAATCTCTCTTTCAAATCTCAAATTATTCAAATCTCAAACACTTACCCTATGCAACTTGCTTAACCTCTATTGCTTCAGTTTCCTCAATTGTAAAATGGGGATAATAACATCTAATAACATCTACTTCAGAAGGTTGTTGTGAGGTTCAAATGAGATAAAACTGGTAAAGCATTTAGCACAGAGTCTGGCACATTGTAGATCCTACATATTTATTTTTTTCCTCTTATCTAAATGGACAAATCAAAATGCAGTGAAAGAAAATGATTATCACAAGGTCACACAGCTAGTAAGTAATCAGAGTAGAACTGGAAATCTTCTAATTGTAGAGGCAAAAGGTTTCCCGCCCCCCCTCCCCCCATACATCATTCTGCATTTGCTAAAATCTCCATTTGTTACTTCAAAACAAAAATACTGGTGTTTTCAATGTTCACACACAAAAGCTCAGGTCTTGTTTTAAAGCTGAATAACTGATTTCTTCAATGGTATTATTTGGGAATGTAAGCACATAGCCAGTGCTTTTTTTCCATTTCTCAGTCAGGCAGTAAACATCTAAATGCCTACTATTTGCCAGGTACTATATGCTAGGCATTATGTACAGAAGGAGGAAAAATGTCTCTGCTTTCTAGGAGTTAATTGTCTAATAGAGATGACAAGCATACAGTCATACAAACAAGATATATTATATGTAGAAATAATAGATAGATAGATAGATAGATAGATAGATAGATAGATAGATAGATAGATAGATAGATAGATTTATTGATTGATTGAGAGAAGGCACTAGGTTAAGGGGGATCAGAAAAGGCTCCTCATAGAAGTTTATAATTTAGATGAGACTTACTCCTTCCTATCATCCAAAATAGAATGATCTTTTATTCCCCCTTTCTCAAAAATATAGTGTATGTGAAGAAGAGTAAGACATCATGTACATAGCAGGCATTCCATAAACATTTGTTGTTAGAGAACTTACAAGAAAACAGTATTGAGACAGCCATAGAAGCAAAGTGGTTTCTATGTAAGACCCTAGATGAATGAAATCATCAATGGGAACACATTTTTTGGAAAATGTATAGGGTGAGGCAGTATGGCATGAAGGATAGAGAATTGGACTTGGGGTGAGGAAAATATGGAGTCAAGATTTACCCTATACAAATACTGGCTATGTGACCTAGAGTCAAGCCCTTTGATATCTTAGTTCCCCAGGTGGATCTCTAAGATTATTGACTACAGAGCAGGTGTTAATCTCTACTGCTAGGGGGACTTTCCTTATTTTCACTTCCCTAAACCAGTGAAACCACAGGTCTGAGTCGGAATAAGGGGCCATAAAAAATGTTATTCTTATTTTTCTGATAAAGGTCTACTCAGATGCAGAACCATGACTGAAAAAGCATAAGGGGCCAAAGCACAATTCAATTGGGTATCAGTAAGAAGTAGCATAGAGAAGGATGATCACTGGTTAAATGCAATCATCATATTGGGAGGGGAATGATTTTTCCCCACAAAAGTCTCACAAGATGGCATCTTATACTTCTAGAGGACCACCGTTCCAATGATAGCAATTGGTATGAGAAGAAATTAGTCAAGTGTGCCCTCTTTTCTAGGGGAAAGATTTCCATTACCTTACCATTCTAAGGTCCCGGGAGCATGCATTCCCATCCTACTTACAGTTTGTTATCATATCTCTTCATGCCATGGACAGCAACCTAGATTCTCAAAGGGTAGGCTCGCAAAATGCAAACACTTGCAGATCCTATCAAACTAAAACATCTTCAAGTTGTTCCCTATATTTTCTTATATATCTTTCCCTGGATGGCTGACAGAGGGGTTCAGGGGGACTCATCTCTCATTTGGCTACAGGAAGGTATGTTTTTTCAGAGAGGGTGATCTTGAACACTTTCTATTGAGATATAGAGAAGTTGCCATTTAAGTTGGAGGAAATGATATACAAAGTGATGAAATCCCAGAATTTTAAAGTATTGGAACATCATTGTTGTTGATAAGTGTCTGAAATAGAGGACAGAGGAGAAGTTTGACTTTGGGGAATTTAATTTGGATTCTGACAACCACAACTTGTTTAAACATGCAGATCTTCTTCTCCTTAAGTCTGGAATCTGAGGAACCATCTTTAAAATGGTCACTCAAAGTCAAAGTTGCTTATTTTCTTTCTATGAAAAAATAAATAGATTTTAAATGTTATGAATCAAATTCAGCTATCCTGTAGAAGAGAATCATGGAGATAAAGAGAGAGTTGGAAATTGGTAGCAAGCAAAGACATGGTAGCCTCCATTTTATTTAATAGAGCTTATCATTCCATGCTGGGAATATGCTTATTTATATGCATCTAAGAATCTCAGTTAAAATGTAAGCCCCTTGAAGACAGGTGCTATTTAATTCTTGTCTTTGCATCCCCATACCTAACACAATGCCTGCTATATTAAATGCTTAATAAGTGAATATTGATTAAGTAAACTGTTCTAAAAGGATTTTCATGCAACTGATTTGACCTTTTCAATTCTAGATTATGATGGAGACTGGTATGGGATAGAGCAGGGGTGAAGAATATAGGAGAAGGGAAAACTACTCACACTGTCCTAAAAATAATGGATAGTTTTTCCCCTTCATTCCCCCCCCCCCTTTTTTTTTGAGATACAGCAAACAATGAAGAATTCCTTGTCCTTGTCTCTTCCACAGGCAGGAAAAGCTCCATAAATCTAAAAATAAGCAGTAATAATGTCTATCCTTTGATGATGATGATGATTAACTATTTTGACAATAACAGTACATAATATGTATGTCATACATTTGGTTTGTTAAGCACTTTACAAGCATTTCATTTAATCTTCAAAAAATCCTGGGAGTAGATGGTACATGGGTATATCCCCATGTACAGTTAAAGAAAGTAAGACAGAAAAAAGGTTAAGTACCTTGTCTGGGGTCGCATAGCTGATATATATCTGGGGTGGGATTTCAACTCAGATCTTCCTTACTCAAGATCCAGTGCTCTATGTACTATATATACCATGTGCTATTGCTATTGTTATTATTATCCTTGTTATTATTTTGATTACTATTCTTAATGCTTTTGCTGAATCATGTCACAGGTCTATTATTTTCAAATGTTCACAGAAGGAAAGAAAAGGTTGCAAACCAGGCTGCGACATCAGTCTTTGGGATTTTGGTCATTTCTTCATTCTCATAAGAGCTCTTGGTGTTAGAGAAATCCTCTGTGTTTTAAGAAGAGGATTTTTTAAACAAATAATACCAATCTGCAAGCAGTGTGTTAAAAACCCGCAAGTGCCTTCTGCTTGGCACATACTTAACCCTGCAACTCTCACAGGGGCCTGGAAATTCCGATTTACTTTTTATCTAGTGGGCCACTGAAACGCTCCATGTTTAAACCATGGGAGCCCGAATAGCTCCCATTAAATATGAGATGAGTGAACAGAATCGGTTCACCCATGCTAACCAAATGCAAATCCTCAGATGGAAACTCATGGTCAGCTCTTTCGGTTGCTATTTTCAGAACTTCCACAAAGGACTGCGCTGTGATTATATGTATTCATGATATGTATATCATGTATTCAGCTCAAAGGATATTTGAATGATGCATTTAGAATTATTCCTAAAAAAAGGACTCAGCCAGCATCTGTAAACTGCTTCGTCTTTGAGAAGCGAGAAGAGGGAAAAAAAATGTAGCTTGATTTTCTTTAAAAAAAAATACCAACTCATAAAGCAGAGCAGCTTATGTGAGTTGGTGTTAATGCTACATTACACACAGACACACTTAGGCATAATCACATGCATTCACATGCATACTATCGCAAACACATAAACAACCTTATGGAATTTGTTTCCCCCTTATTATTTTCATCTCCAAATTCACTTTTTAAATCAAGGGAGCCCTCAGCATCAGATCACAGGCTTTCCTCCCTCCCTCCATGGAGAGACAGATGTCCACGGGACATCCATAAAAGATCAAAGATTTTCGTAGTTGGTTGATTGGTGGATTTTCCTCTTCTCCCTGCTACCTCCCCCTTCCTGCCATCATCTAAATGGCCAGTATGCATTTGCTACCTTGCTTCCTGCTTAAGTACTTTATTTTTCTTCCTGGATTGATATGTTAGGTTTTTTCTCTTTCCCTCTTTTTCCCCCACTTTCTTTTCCTCCACATATCCCCCTCCCCCCCAGTACTCATGCATTACTTTTTTTCTGACTGGGCTTCAGTGCTACAGACAAGGTCTGTGCTATCTAGCCCCTGTGAGACCAAGAGTGTCACATCCAAGTTGCTCCCCATTTCCAATGACCTGGAAAGAAGAAGACCTGAGGATGCTCCCTGATTTGGGTTCCTTGTTCCAAAACAGACAAGACCATGCCTCTGGTCTCTGGGCTGTCCACTTCATTTATCTCCATGATGCCATGCATTCCAGTTTGCTCCAAGTTTCTTCAACAGAAGGAATAAACTTTATAAATCAGTTCATGTTGCCAGCTGGGAGAACTTGGAATGAGACTAAATTGGAGATAACAATTGGGAAAAGAAGTGACCCCCAGCTATCTGCTCTCATTGGAGTTCTTTTACTTCCTTGCATGCTGTGAGATCTGAAGGAAGGCTTAATGGTGGGCGAGAAGTTTTGCTCCATGGCATATTAAGGTTTTCTTCGTCTCAGTGCAGAATGATGGGAAGACGTCTGGATTTGAAATGAATGGACCCATGTTAGAATAGATTTCGTATTTGGGTGACTTTGGGTAAGTCACTTAATTTCTCCAAAACTTCCCAAATTTCAAAAATGAAGGTCCTGAATTAGATGACCCCCCGCCCCCCACTGGCTCTAAGTCTAAGGTTGATCATCTTGCTATATACAAGATAGTTCCAAGGAGACAGTTTCTCAGTACATGTATTTATCTGTATTAAATACATCTCCCTCATCAGACTGTTCCTGGAAAGAAAAAACAAACAAACAAATGTATGTTTTCCTTCCTTTGCGATGGCCTGCAGAAGGATTATCCTTTGGGAAAGTGATAAAAGAGTTTTTCTTCTAACTTTAGCCTCTTTATCTCTCCTCCTCTAAGTGTCTTTGTATTTTTTAGTGACCCAGAGACATTACTTCTATGAGGACACATTCTCAGAAAAGAATCTGAAATTAGTCATTTGTGTTTCATTTTTGTATTTGTCACATTGTGTGTGTGTGTGTGTGTGGGGGTTATAGAGCTGGGGCAGACCCTTAGCAAAGGTCTGATAAATAGTTCTAGGACTGGAGGAAGGGACATACCTAGAATGAGAATTCAGACCTGTCCTTTCCATGGTCAAGTTGCTATGTGAATATAGGATGTCCTGAAGAGTCTGTTTGGAATGCACTGAGGCCTGGAAAGCATCTGCAGTTGGAGTTGTCTCTTGTTTTGCAATAAAAGATCTTGTTCCGGGGGCACCTGGGTAGCTCAGTAAATTGAGAGTCAGGCCTAGAGATGGGAGGTCCTGGGTTCAAATTTGGCCTCAGATACTTCCCAGCTGTGTGACCCTGGGCAAGTCACTTGACCCCCATTGCCTAGCCCTTACCACTCGTCTGCCTTAGAGCCAATACACAGTATTGACTCCAAGACAGAAGGTAAGGGTTTAAAAAAATAAAATAAAATGATATTGTCAAAAACCAAAAAGTATTGTTCCATCATGATGAAAAACCATTACATATGGATAATAAGTATTCTCCTCTTATATATACAGGTAACTGAGAACAAATCTATATATATTTACATGAATTACACAGTATTGACTCCAAGATGGAAGGTAAGGATTAAAAAAAAAAAAAAGATCTTGTTCCCTGTTAATGAAATTTCTTCAACTGCCCCCTTCGGATTATTCTATTTAAATGTTTGCTTTTTCCTACTGTCTGAAAGGGGCAACTGGGTGATTGGACCTGGAATTGGAAAAACTCCTCTTATTGAATTGAAATCTAGCCTCAAACATTCCCTAGCTGTGTGACCCTGGGCAAGTCACTTCACCTTTTTGCCTCTGTTTCCTCATCTGTAAAATGAGCTGGAGAAGGAAATGGCAAACTGCTTCAGTATCTCTGCCAAGAAAATCCCACATGGGGTCATGGAGAATCTGACGCTTCTGAAATGTCTGAACAACAAACTGTAAGGCTGCCAGGCCATACTTTGTGGAAGCTTGGGAACAACAGTAAAGCAGAGTGGGATCTAGAGACAGCTGTAGTACACAACAAATAAGTGAATGTATTTATCCATGATCTGTTAGCTCAGCAGGATAGATATTTTGAGAAAACTGATACTTTTAGGCATATTATGCCCCCAGGGAGCATGCCTTACAGCAGCTGGACAAAAGATGAAGCCCTGCGCCTTGACTGCATGCATGAAGTTGTCTTACTCTTTTTTTCCAGCATTCATGGAAACGGTTAGATGAGTGTGTAAAGGCAATGAGAGTGTAGCAGGAGCACTTTGCTAAGCAGCATCCAATGAGTGGAGCAGTGAAACATTGCTGAGCTACAAAATGGGGAGACCTAGGGTAGGAAGGGAAGAGGAAATCTGATTGCATAAAAGAAAAGAAATTCCAGATAATTTTCTTTTTATGTATGGCCAAGGTAGGAAACATGCTTCCAGATTAGTGAAGAGCAGAGAAGGGAAAATGGTCACATTGCTCTCAGAGGAACTCTTAGAAATATAGAATTGTAGATTCAAGGCAAATAGAATAAGTTCTTACACTTAGACCTTGGGCAAGTCACTTAACTCTGCTTCCCTCAGTTTCCTCATCTATAAATGGAAAGAGGAAGGAAGGAGCTAGAGAAGAAATGGCAAGCTATTTTATTATCTTTGCTAAGAAAACTCCAAGTGGGGTCACAAAGAGTTGGACACAAATGAAATAGATGGACAACATCAAAAAATAATTATTCACCTATTTGGTTTAATGTTCCATAAATGTTTGACATCTGACTGACAGACGTTGAGAAGAGTCTGTCTAGAAATGGAAAAACTGGAAAAGCATTCTTTCTCTGGTATTAAGATTTATTTGCAATAATAAAGATTGTCTGAAACTCTACACTAACTGTATCACGATAGCATTATGCAGTCTTTCCCCCAGTTTCATGAAAGAGGGTCTTTGGGTAGGAATAGGCAGGAAGAATTAAGGTGACTATTGGAGCAGTGGATAGAACACTAGGCCTAGGGTCAGGAAGACTCACCTTCCTGAATTCATATATGGCCTTAGACACTTACTAGCTATGGAATCCTGGACAAATAGCTTAACCCTGTTGGCCTTGGTTTCTTCATTTGTAAAAATGATCTAGAAAAAGAAATAGCAAACCACTCCAGTATCTTTTCCAAGGAAACCCTAAATGGGGTCATGAAGAGTGGGGCATGATTAAAAAGGACTCAACCACTACAAGAGGAGGAAAAATTAAACTACAGAAGAATTTCTTCTGCATTTCCCAGTAGAGTCTTTGTCTTCCAAAGTATAAGCATTGTAGAGTCAACACAGAATACATATTAACATCTTTTAAACTCCTCTAAAAATCACTTGTGATTTTTAGCCCTATGATTTAAGAAGTTCCATTACATGCAAAAAAGAAAATGGAAGAGGAAGGAATATCTATTTTGCTTATAGGATTGATTTTTGCTCCTGAATAAAACCCTGAATTATATGGGCTAGAAGTGCTTCCAAGTTCCCATGTTTTTTTCTTGACTGTGTAGCATGGCCTAAAAGGGAACTTTAAATGCCAGAGAGAGAACAAGTACTTATTTGGATTCTCCCAATCCTCCCATTTCTATTTGAATCCTTCTGCAAAAAAATCAGATAACAGCATTTATGCCATACTCAAATCAAATGAATGAGTATTCATTTGGTGTTGACTATATAAGATCATCTAATATTTGCTGGATAATTGGTATACCTTTCATTTTGAGATAGTATATCTATCCCATCAATCCAACTTTAAAAATGATTACCTGTTGTATATTTGCTGACCTTGTTCACATTGTGAGTCATTTCTGTGCAAGGCCTGGTGATTGGATTTTTACTTGCTCAGATGGAACTTATCTGAGGGCAAATTTTTAGCATAACTCTTATTCATATTAAGCCATGTCTCAAAGCAAAACTTGGTATGTATCAGTGAGAAATGTTGGCATTTCCCTTTCTGATTATTTCCTTCCCCAATAAGATTTAGACAAAAGTTACTAGTAAAATATTTGATAACTGTATTTTAGATATCAACACATACATACACTCTCTTTCGTTTTTGGTCTTCCTTTCTTCATATTTAGTTTTGGCAGATAGCCATTGGAATGAATGTCTCACATCCTAGAGATGAACTCAGCTTCATCCTCATTGACCTAGCAAGCCATTTTTTCCCTGATGACAAGCTGGGATCACATCTCATAATGACTGCTGCAAGATTGTCTTGTTAGGAGAAGGGCTAAGGTGGGATCGTCTTTAATGACAGTGAAAGCATCTCATAAAACCTGACTCCTCACTTTTACGGGCATGAGTCTGGGATTCTAGCAGATGTAGACTTACTAAATCAGTCAGTCAAAAATTATATCGGTTGAAGAGCAGTGTTCCTGGCAGTCCAAAAAACCTGAACATGTAGGTGATTTGGAGAGCATTTCGTTAACTCTTTAATTGGTCGTTTGAGTGCTGGAGGCAGTAGCTAATTGCCTGTAGGTCACAGTAGTTCTAGAGCTTAGGTAAATGTATATTGTCATATGTCACATTTTCATAGGGTTCCTTTGCACAGGTTGGTAAAAAATGATTGCAGCATAATTAAAATTAAGACAAGGTGGGAAAAGTGATTCAATTAAAGCCCTGAAGCCATTGCACAAATTATCTGATATACCAAAAACTAATGAATAGTTATAACTAGTTTTATCTTTTGGCTCCTTGTTCTTCCATCCTACAGCATCACAGTGCCCATTTTCCTTTCAAGTTCTCTGGGGCTTGGATGCTGGGTGGGCAGTAAGGCCAATGAATGAGCTCTCAAGACTCACAGTCCTTTAAAATGCATATCTACAGGAAATGGATTAAGCTGAAAATAAGCAGACACGAAACACAGGAGACCTCTGCTTTTTCCACAGTCCAATATTAGTTTGAAAACATCTGCAGTATTTCCCTGCCCATGGAGCCTATCATATATAGCTGGAAGGGTGATGACAGTCAAAATAAATGAGATATGTTGTAACCAAAACATTCTAAGCTCTATGTCATTTGTTTCACCAATGTCCCTTAGGCTTCTCTAGGAACTTTAAACATAGGTGAGAATAAGAAGAAACTTTGTGATTATAGATTTATCAAACAACGTCAATTGTCATTAGCAGGAGAACTGGATGGATGTTAAAAATAAAATGAATGTGAGAAAAAAGTTTGTTAAAATCTAGTACAATAATCAGTCTCTAAATCAGAAATCACCTAATATATCTGTGGATCTGCACTAAGGACACAGAGAAAAATGAAATCATTCCGGTTTTCACAAGGCTTATCCTGGTTTCTTGAGGAGAGAATGTATATGTACATATGAAATTATGCCTAGAATATGTGTGAGATAAGACAAGCTAGTTTGGGGACACTAGTATTTTGGGGACCAGAAAAGTTTTCCTTTGAAATATAGTTTGGACAGAGTCCCAAAGGAAGCAGGGATTTCTACAAGGAGAGGAAGACATACCTTCTAGGCATAGAAGATCAATAGTGCAAAGGAATGTGAGATGGAATACTGTAGAAGAGGGATAGAGAGAAGACCAATTTAGAGTGTAAAATATAGAATAAGAATATTATATAATATTGAATAATAAAATAACATAAAAGAATAATACAGGTGGCAGAGTGGATAGAATGTTGGGTCTGAAGTCATGTGTATGATCCTGGGCAAGTCACTTTAATCTCTGTTTGCCTCAGTTTCCTCAACTATAAAGTGAGGATAGCACCTACCTCCTATGGTTATTGTGAGGATCAAATGAGTAGTATTTGTAAAGAGCTTAATATAATGCCTGGTCCATACTAGGCACTATATAAATGCTAGTTTTATTATTGTTGTTATTATATAGTGAAATTGGAAGTATGTATTGATCTAGGTTATGAATGGGCATTAAAAACCAAACTGAGGGAGTCACTGGAGTTTATTTAGTATGGGAGTGACATGATTGGTTCTACATTTAAATAGAAACCATTTTGGAAGCTGAGCAAAGGATAGATTTGGAGTGAGGAGAGATAAGGCAGAGAGACCACTTGTATAGTCCAGGAAATGGGATAAGGGCTCAAACCAAGATGGTAGCTGTGTGAGGAGTGAGGAGGTGATGGCTGTCAGGAAAACAAAATTTGACAAATGATTGCATATATCAGGTGATCAGTTAAGTGACTTGGCTACTGTCATAGACTGGATCTGAACTCTTGTGTTCCTAACTATCCATTTTGCTATTAACTCAGGCTCTGGATATGGTTAAATAAAATAAAAATGTTGGTCATTTACTAGCTACCTAACACATTTTGAGAGTTGGTGGGATTTCTCTAAACTTGTCAGAATTCATAGTAATATGTTTGTGGCAAGCCTTTATAAAGTAGACTTGGTATCTTTAAAAGAAAGGCTTTTGGAGGCTTTGAAGAGAATTGGTAGACACATGGTTAGGTGGGCTGGCAAAAAGGAAGAAGTGATTGGTTTGTCATCTTTTTTACTCAGAGTTAGGCAATCTCCATAAAGCCAACCAGGTATGGAACCATAGATTTGGCAGACATCAGTTTGAAAAGGCTTCTTTCACTTTTGGTCTATTTTATTCCCTTTAAAAGTCCCCATCTAACCATCACAAATTAGTGGTTATGGACCTTATTGTCTTTGATTGCATTTCACCATGAACTTGTCCACATTAATGAAGTGTGAATCCCATTTGAGAAAGAATGATTTGAGTATCAGGTCCTTACTCTAGGACATCCTTACGAAAATGTCTTGTCCACAGCACTTTCTACTTTCAGAATATTTAAAGTATCTGACAGGAAGTTCTGCTGCAAACAAAATTTTTCAGAAAAGCTGTTATTAGAACTGATAAATTTTGGCTTGCAAATTATGTTAAAGGACACCAAAAACAGGATGCTGTAATCAAGCAAAGTTCACGTGTGACCTGAAGTAACTTTGTATGACCAAAATTATGTTCCTGACTAAAAAATTTTAGAAATTTCAGATTTATCCATGTTGTGAATGGCAATAAATCTTTTCCTTTCTTTATGGTGTGAACATATCCTTTTATTGGAGCTTAATCCCTCTCTCTCACCCCACCCCTTTCCCTGGCAATCAAAACCTGGGCATCTGTTTGAAAAATGAAGTTGATTCTTTCACTGCTGATGTTGACAGCAGAAAATCGATCTACCTATCTATTGATGTATTCTAAAGTGACTGTCTATGAGAACACTGAGCCACTCCCCCAAACAGAAGGATGAAGCCTGTCTCCAGTGATGGTAATTTACTCCCTCCAGCTGCTACATCACTGAAATCAGTGTATTGTAGAGGGGTGAGTGGATGACTATGAAGAGGGGATTTTAGTTCTTTTGAGAACATATTCCATTATATAAAAACATACAGTCATGTATAAACATGAAAGTTTTTCCCTAGCACTTCATTTGGGTTGTCTCTTAATTGGGTGTCTAGGAATTGTTTTGGGGAAATTGAACAAGTTCAGAGTTGATGTACTGAGAATTTTGGGACATCAGAGAAACTAAAGCTGTTTGAAAAGCTATTCTGGAAGCTTATCTAGAGAGGCATCAAAGAAGAACTGATAGCAGATTAAACTTGGAGTGAGGAATATTAGGTTTAAAACTGATCTCAGGTACTTGCTGTGTGACTTTTTGATGAGTAACTTAACGTCAGTCTCAGTGTCCTTGTCTATGAAATGGGAATAATAATAATAATAATAGTTTCTAGTTCATAGACTTGTGACAACCAAAAAAATTATGTAAACTGCTTTAAGGCTTTAGAATTCCAGAGAAATTAGAGTCAGAATGATGATGATGATGATGGAACAAGAGAGCAGTACTTGTCTCTAACTGCCCCTACTATTCTTCAGCCTACAATTCAAAAATATTTGTGAAACATGCACTCTATTCCAGGCTCTTCATCTTATTCCTCCTGGGGAATAAAAGGAGTACTGTAGCCCCTGCCCTTAGGCTATTTGCAAGGTATAAACACATCTAAAGTTAGGTAAGGATGCAAAAGTTAAGCAATAGCATATGACAAAAATACGAGAGAGGTCTTAAGTCACAGTATAATAAATCGCTAGATCTGTTCTACAGACGATGATTGCATGGATAGAGGGCCCATTAATCTTGGAAAGGGATATTGCATTCTGGTTCTCAGTCCTTTAACTTGTCTGAGGAGAAGTAAGAGATTAAATTAATAATAATAGGGATAATGACAATAATAATGATGATATCCTTGTGCTTTCTTTTTATTCTGATTTAGACAAAGGGCCTCTGTGGGACATTCTCAGTCTCCTTCCTGAGAATTCTAGAATAGGGAAAACTCTTAGAATGTACACCAATGACATATAACAACTCACTTCTGATCCAACCTCTGCTCTGATGATTGCCTGATTTGTTATACTAAGAACTGGGACTCCTTGTCACATTAGGAGACTTTTGGAGCTATCCTGAGGGGGGCCACCAGAATTCTGTGCACTAGAAAAGGGGAAATAGAGTCCTGGAGCTCATTCTATTAAAAAAAAAACACAACTAAAGGACATCTCCCCTCTATGCTTTACTGTTTTTTTTTTAATTCATATAATGGAAAGAATTCAGAGATACTATAATTCTTTGTGGTTATTAGGGCAATAACAGCACTTAGGAGCCCTAAATGATCATCATTTTGTTTAGAGATCGAGCAGGTTGTTGGGGGCAGTAGTAACAGCTTTGGAACAGAGCAATGGAATTTATGTTAAGACTGTCAAAGTCAAATTCTACCATTGAATTCTACTATTGGGCTGTGTGACTATGCCCTTCCAAGTCCCTAAACCTCTCCGTCTCAATTCCCTCATTGATAGGATCATTTCATGTGCACCAATTACAATATAGGGTTGGAGTAAGGAAAGCCCCTTAGAGACTTTATAGTAAAGAAAGTCAGATGATGGCTGATTTATTATGTTATTCAAGATTTAAACAATAGCATGAAGATAGTAATAATAAGGTTTGATAAACTTTACCCCCTCTTTACAGTTTAGGGATTACCTGTAGTCTATGTATGTTTGTCAAATGTATAAGATTATTTCTATATTTTCTTGTTCCTTCCAATAACTGTCTATAGTGGACATACATTTTAGCCTTGTTCTTTTTCACAATGGACAGTGACAAATTAGGTACACATTTCCTAGTAATAAATGACGATAGTAATTTTGGGTTTGAAAAATCAAAAGATCCAAGCTTTTGGGATAAGAACTATTTAGCAAAAACTATTGGGAAAATTGGAAAACCTTATGGCAGAGACTGGTGATACATTAATATCTCACACTGAATACCATGGTAAGATCTATGTAGGTACATTGTTTAGGCACACAGGGTAATACCATAAGCAAATAAGAGGAGTGTGGATAGTTTATATGTTAGACCTATGGTTATGGGAAGAATTTATGACCAAGCAATAGATAGAGACCATTATAAGACATAAAATGGTTAATTTTATTATATTGAATTTTAAAAGGTTTTGTATAAGCAAAACTAATGAAACCATGATTAGAAGGACAGCAGAAAGTTGAGGAAAATATGTATAGCAGATATCTTTGATAAAGGTCTCATTTCTCAGATACATGAAGAACTAAATCAAATTTATTAAAAACAAAACAAAACAAAACCTGAGTTGGTGTTTTTCAGTTGCATAGCCCTGAGTCCAGAATCTCAGCATTTGAAAGTCTAAGCCCTCTTCTTGACTAGGAAATCTAGCAGGTTAAATTCATAATGTTACTCATAATTATAACCATCTCCATTATAGCCATTTAATATACAATAGAACTTTTAAAGCTATTACACAATTCCCAAACCTGTGCATTCATTGATTAATGAATTCCTCTCACTAGTCAGGGTGACACTGACTGCACAGGTATTCTAGAAATTTTCTAGAAAGTTTTATTTTTCAGGGTTAAAGGGTGGATGGGAATGAGAGTTTCTTTAGGGTAGGGATTGTTTTACTTTGTTCTCTCTGTCTCTGTCTCTCCTTCTCTTCATCTCTCTCTCTCTCTCGTCTATTTCTCTTCCTTCCCTCCCTCCCTTTCTCTTGTTCTTTTTCTGTCTCTGTCTCTATGTCTCTTTAGGTAGATATATGCTCCCTGGATAGCACAATACCTTGCATATAGTAGGCGCTTAATAAATGTTTGTTGAATTTAATTAAATTGAATTGAAAAGGGAAATGTGAAACGAGGGGGAAAATAATATGCCATTCATTCAAAATGTTCATTCAAATCTGGCTAGCTAAAAACTCCCTAAGTGCTTATTTACCTGATTAGACAGTAAATGCTCCACTGAATGTGAACTACTGTATATGTAGGCAATTTCAGTTATTATCTGCCTAATATGTAATATAGCTTTTAGAGCCATTACACATTTTCTGAGCACATGCACTTATCAATTTATGACTGTCCGAATCAGAGGATTCTATCACTATCACTGTTGGGGTGGTAGCACCCATTTTCATGGATCCCTTTGAATAGGTGCACAGAGAAAAGTATGCAGAACTGGGTTTTTTAAGTATTGGGACTTTCTGGGGCTGCTACTTATTCCTGGACTTTTAGCTCAGTAAAGCTCCTGATTTTTTCAGTCATTCATTTTTGGCTCACAGTGTAACAGAAGTGAAACCTTGCAATTGGTGATTTTACCTATTAATCTCTCTCCTGATCTCTAATCCCACACCTCCACCGACTTCCTGGATGTCTTCCGGTGGCTATCCCATAGGGATCTGGAGCTCAACATGTACAAAATTGAATTTTTCTTTCCTTTTAAATGTTTCTCCTCTTTCCTTCACCATTTCTGATAAATATAACATCATAGTCCTAGTCACTCAGCTTCAAAAACTGGGAATCATCCTCAATTTTGTCATTCTCTCTAACCTCTCAGATTCAACTCGTTGTCAAGTATAGTCAGTTGCAATCTCTCCATATATGATTGTCTATCCATCCGTTTCTCCCTACTCACACCAAACAAATCTTATAACCTTATACCTCGATCATGGCAAGAGTCTCTGCATGAATTTCCCTTCATTGAGCCTCTATCTTTTCCAGTATTGCATTGCTGGAATATTACTTTGGCATCTATGTGAGTACATAAATAAAATACATAAAATGTGAATATACATAGGTGCCAAAGGGATAGTCCTAAAATATGAGTACAACTATGCTACTGTGATGCTCAAAAAATTTCATTGGTATTCTTTTGCCTCAAAAATTAAATGTAGATTCTTTCTTTTGTATTTAAAGCCCTTGATCTGACTAGAGCTTGTATTACCAAGTGGATTGTACTTAAGTTCCCCTTATAAACTCTTTGTTTTTATTATTTGGTCATTTCAGTCATGTCTAACACTTTGTGGCCCTATTGGGGGAGTTTCTTGGCAAAGGTACTGGATAAATTTGCTATTTCCTTCTCCAGCTCATTTTATAGATGAAGAAATCTTAGGAAAATAGGGTTAAGTGACTTGCCCAGGGTCACACAGCTAGTAAGTGTCTAAGACTGAATTTGAACTTGTCTTCCTGATCCCCAAACTCTATACCAACCTACCCTACACACACCCTTTAATTCAGGCAAACTGACCCTTGTAATCTTTTCTCCATGAAGAAAACCCCTAAGTCTATTGCTTTATGAACTTCACAGGTTTACCTTTATGCCTCATCACTTTCTCTTAGAAACTTTACTTCCCTTTAAAGCTCCGCTCAAGTTCAGTCTCTTACAAACAGCTTTTTTTAAAATCTCCACCCCACACAAACACTTTCACTACAGAATATATATTTTTTGTATATCCTGTACTTCAGCAAACATTTTTTTCCCAATGTACAATGTAAGATCCTTGAAGGCAAGGAATACGTTTTGCATTTTTATTCTCATAACATGACATAATATCTGGCAAGCAGATGTTAATAAATGATATTTATTGATTTATTGTATGATCTCAACAAAGTTTCCCCATGATAGATTTTAAGTAAACCCTATATATTTATATATTTTTTTTTCTTTAAAAGCTCAATAAAGGATAGCGAGATGGCTTAGGCGAAAGAGCACCAGACCTGAAGATGGCAACTTCAACTCAGACACTTCCTAGCTATATATAACCCTGGGCCATTCACTTAATCCCAATTGCCTACCCCTTATGACTCTTCTGCCTTGGAACCAATACTTAATTTTGACCTCAAGACAGAAGGTAAAATTGTTGTTTTGTTTGTTTTTTTTTTTAAAAGTCAGATGAAATAAGAATTGAATGGGAAACATCACATTTCAGACTCATCAACATGACATCAAGTCCACATAGGACCAGGTGGTTTGAGGACTTGATTATTAATAACTCAGTAATAGGGAATTTTTTGTTCTCTGTGGTTCCTAGGAACTAAAGAATCCACGTAAACAAAACAACTGCAAATCAATCTAATATAATCCAATCCAATCCAAAAGGCATTTAGTGCTAGCACTACAAGGACAAATGGAAAGCAGTGCCTACCCTCAAGGAGCTTATAATCTACTCATGAAATTATCAGGTGATGTGAGGTGTTCAGAAAAGGTTCATGAAAAAGGTAGGAGCTTTGGTTGAGTTTTGCAGGAAAGAGGTTTTAAGAGACAGAAGTGAGGAACGAATAAATGTATATTAAATGAGGTTGACAGTCAATGTGAAGGCATAGAAACAGAAAGTGAATTATCATGGGGGACAGATGATAGGAAAGCCACTCTGACTGCCTATTGGTCCTGTTGCTCTGGAAAAGCTTAAAGTCTATGCTAGGTCTAGAGATGGATTACTTATGCAAGGAATACATTGAATTATTTCAATAAAATTACAAATATTTAAATATAAAAATATAATATAATATATATACATATATATATGTTTCCCCTCTAAATTAACCCTTTCCTTATGAATAAGGAATCTTAGGTCCAAAGAGCTTTAATTAATTATTTTTATGGCCCTAGTTAATGGCAGAGCTAGTTTTTCTTGTAGTTTAATTCTGTATGATTCTTTGTGACCCCATTCAGGATTTTCATGCCAAAGATACTAAAGTGGTTTGCCATTTATTTCCCCAGCTAACTTTATAGAGGAGAAATAAAGGAATTAGGGTTAAGTGACTTGCCCAGGGTCACATAGCTAATAAAGTGTCTGAGTTCAGATTTGAACTCAGGAAGATGAGTCTTGCTGACTCCAGGCCCAAAGATCTTCCCACTGTGCTACCAAGTTGCCCCTAGTTTTCCTTACTCCAAGTCTTATCTTTCTCTCTCTACTACAAGTGATTAATCTTCTTTTCAACCTCTTAATCCAAGAGAGGAGGGGCACAAAAATTATTCAACTGTAAACTTCTGATTACTGGGAACTACACTTGGCATAGAACAGGATACTATATATAAGTGATCAAATAAGGAACAAGTGCATTTAATTAACAATTAAATACATACATTTAAGTATGTAGATTTATACTTGCTTACAAGGATACTGAATAAAATTAAGAAATGAGATTGTTATAAAGTGATGACAATAAAAAACGTTTTTATTTATGTGTATCTTTAAAGCTCAAATAAGATTAAGATTCAGTTTTTAGCACAATGTGTCTTTGTCTGAAATTGGAAACATATTCAACCAATAGAAAACATTTTGAAACTCTCAAAAAGTTTCTAGAGATAGAGCTAAGATAGATGAGTAGAAGCAGGGAAGCTCAAAACCAACAGTCTTAAAATAATGCCACAAAACAAATACAGGAGTGAAAGAACAAACAAGGAGACAGAGTGAAGCAACTTTCATTCAGAAAACAAACTGAAAGATTGGCAGAGATCATCTAGGTCACTGAGTGAGAGAGGAGCAAAACCAGCAGAAGGCTATACCAAGGAGTAGTGGGAAAGTCAACAACAAGCTCTGCCATACACACAATCTCTGCCAGATTCTGAATCTGGACCCAAGCCAACCTCCACACACTGAGACCCTGTCTGGGCTAACAATAGTGCAACCCAATTAAAGTTCTAAGCAAACCTGCAGTGAGGTTCAGAGTTCCAGCCCAGGGCAGGCTGTGCTGTTAAGTCTGATCTGTATGGACCCAGAGTGAGGTCAGGAGTCCCAGTGAGGATGTGGTAAGAACCTGAATCCTAATTTGGGGCAGTCATAGATCCATATCTGGGCCCTGATCTTAGGCAGGAGCAGTCCCTAAGGTGCTGGCTTGTAGGAGTTTATCTGTCCCTTGGCAAAATTCAAAGTGGAGTCCCAAAGCAGGACAGTCTGCAATGTGTGTTATGACTGACCTGATAAAATTAAGAATGATACCAAAAACCCACGCCCAAGCCTGAGGCTAGAATTTCAGCCATCAGGAGGTGATTGGATTAGCATTGGAAGGTGGCTCTCAGAGCTCCCAGCCCACAGGTAATCATACAACTTTAGAAGAACTGAAACTTGCAGAAACCCAGAAATAAGGCTAAGGGTAGCATCAAGGAAGTACTAAAATTTAAGAGAGTGTCTCATCCTCTCAGAGGATAGAATCTACCTTTAGAAAAAAAGGTATAGGTCACAAAAAAGGCTAGGGAAATGAGCAAATATAAAAAAAAATACCCACCTGACCATAGAGAATTTTTATGGAGACAAAGAGCAAGGCAGAGACACAGAAGGGGGACAGTGAAAGCAAATCAAACACATGCAATGCTCCAAAGAAAAATATGAATGGTACTCAGATTCTGGAAGAGTTTAAAAAGTATTTAAAAAATTAATTAAGAGAAGTTGAGGAGGGGGCAGCTGAGTGGCACAGTGGATTGAGAACCAGGCCTAGAGAAAGGAAGTCCTAGGTTCAATTCTGGTCTCAGATACTTCCTAGCTCTATGGCCCTGGGCACATCACTTAACACCCATTGCCTAGCCCTTACCACTCTTCTACCTTGGAACTAATACAGTGTACTGATTATAAGATGGAAGGTAAAGGTTATTAAGAAAAAAAGAGAAGCTGAGGGAAAATAGGGAAAAGAAATGAAAGCAATTTAAGAAGAAATGGATCAAATGATAAAGGAAGCTCAAAAGCTCGAGGAAGAAAATAATTTCTTAAAAATTAGAATTATGCAACTAGAAGTTAATAACTTATGAGACATCAAAAGACAATAAAACAAAGTCAAAAGAATGAAAAAAAACAGATGTGAAATATCTCTTTGAAAAAAAAACCAACAAAACAACTGACCTAGAAAATAGATCCAGGAGAGATAATGTAAGAATTAACACATTACCCAAAAACCATGATTAAAAAGAAAATTAAAAGGCTGGACCTTATATTAAAAGAAATTATTTTTAAAAAGACTTGAACAAGAAATTAAAATAGAAATTGAGAGAATCCATACCTTGTTTACAAGAATATCTTGTTTGCAAGAAACACATCTGAGGCAGAGTGACATACACAGAGTAAATGTAAGGGACTGAAGCATAATTTATTGTGCATCAGCTAAAGTAATAAAAGCAGGAGTAGCAATCATATTATCAAACAAAGCTACACCAAAAACCCATCTGATTAAAAGAGATAAGGAAGGAGGCTTCATCTGGTTAAAAGGTATTATAAACAATGAAGTGATATCAGTACTAAACATATATGTACAAAATGGTATAACCTCAATTTTTAAAGAAGAATTAAATTAACTTCAAGAGGAAATAGATACTAAAACTATACTAGTAGGGGACCTCAATTTCCCCCTTTCAGATACAGATAAATCAAACCAAAAAAAGAAAAAAAACAAGAAAGAAGTAAGGGAAGTAAATGAAATCTTGGTAAAGAAAGGAATAATAGATCTCTGGAGAGAATTGGATGGGAAAAGAAAGGAATATACCTTCTTTTCAGCATTACATGGCTCCTATACAAAAACTGACCATGTATTAGGGCATAAAAATAACACAACAAATATAGAAAGGCAGAAATAATAAATGCATTCTTTTGAGATCACAATGCAACAAAAATTATAATCAATAAGCTCCAATAAAAGATAAATTAAAAATTAATTGTAGACAAAATAATCTAATAATGAAAAAGGATGGGTCAAAAAATAAATTATAGAAACAATTGATAATTTTATTAATGAGAATGAAAATGAGGAGACAATGTATCAAAAATTTATTACATACAGCCAAAGCAGTTTTTAAAGGGGAAAATTTATATCTCTAAATACTTATATTGATAAAACAGAGAAAATTTAGATCAACGAATTGAGTATGCAACTAAAAAAATGTAGAAAAGGAACAAATTTAAAATAGTCTAAAGACTAAGTTCAAAGTCCTAAAGATTAAAGGAGAAATTAATAAAACTGAAAGTTAGAGAACCAAATGAGACTACGAGACTACTATAAAAAAACACACTGACATAAAATAGACAGAATATTGGTTAATTTGATTAAAAACTAAAAGAAAAAGAAATCAAATAATCAGTATCAGAACAATAAAGAGTAAACTCACCACCAATGAAGATGAAATTGAAGCAATCATTAGGAGCTATTTTGCCCAATTATATGCCAATAAATATAACAATCTAAGTTAAATGGATAGTAGTAGTCTCTCAGTAACCGAGGATGACAATTGTCTTTGTGTGCTTTCATCTGTGATGTAGATGAGTGTGCACAAAAACACTTGTGCATGAAGGAGATTTAAGTGGAAAAGCCGATGCCCAGAGACAGTCCCACTCTCTTGGCGTTGGAAGCCTGGGTCCAGGTAGCACGAAAAGTTGTTACACCTGGAGACTTCCTCAGCTGCATTGGGTGGCCGTGTTGTCTTTTGTGCTCCAGCACGCCCTGAGCACTCCACAGTGCTTTGCTGTGTCAACCTCTCAGCCATTGAACCTTCTTATTGGTTTCTTCTGTCTGTTCCGCCGAATCAGTCTTCACATGCTGGGTGAGCAAAGCCTTAGTTCACCAGGGGTCTACAACCCGATGGCTACCCTCATAAGGTTTAGCCGGCCTGTCGAAGCCATTGCCCGGGGTGTGGCTGCTGCAGCATGCTAGCAGCTACTAGGAGCCACAAATGAGAGCTGGGTGTCCAGTGAGGGTCAGAGACTGGAGAGCTGCCCTAGGAGGGCATGACAAGCCCTCCATACCAAAGATATTAATCCTCCCTGAGCACCCCATACACCCCAAATTAAATGGATAAATATTTACAAAAAATACAAATTGCCCATATTAACAAAAGAAGAAATAGAATCCTTAAATAATCCTATAACAGAAAATGAAAATGAACAAGCCATCAATGAACTCTCAAAAAAAAATTCCTATGGCTAGATGGATTCACAAGTAAATCCAGTCAAACATTTAAAGAACAATTAATCCCCAAACTATCTAAACTATTTGGGGAAATAGACAGAGAAGGAATCTTACCAAATCCTTTTCATGAAACTAATATGCTATTGTTAATCTAAGCCAAGTAGAACAAAACAGAGAAATAAAATTATAGTCAATTTCATTAATGGATACTAATGCAAAAAAAATTTTTTTTAAGATACTAACACCGCAATATATTACAAAGATCATTCAGAGTTACCAGGTGGGATTCATACCATGTATACAGGGTTGGTTTAATATTAGGAAAACCACAAGCATAATTGACCATATCAATAACCAAACTAACAAATCCCATGATTATCTCAATATATGCAGGAAAAGTCTTTGACAAAATACAACCCTCATTCCTATTAAAAACACTTGAAAGTATAGGTATAAATGGGTCATTCCTTAAAATGATAAGTAGTATCTACCTAAAATGTTCAGCAAGAATGAACTACAATGGGGTATATTAAAAGCTTTCCCAATAAGACCAGTGGTGAAGGAAGGATGTACATTATTACCACCATTATTTAAAATTGTATTAGAAATGCTAACTTTAGCAATAAGGAAAAAGAAATTGAAGGAATTAAAGTAGGCAATGAGGAAACTAAACTATCACCCTTTGTAGATGATTTGATGCTATACTTAGAGAACCTTAGAGAATCAAATAAAAAAAACTAGTCTAAATAATTAATAAGTTTAGTAAAATTGGAGGATACAAATAAATCTTTATAAAGCATCATCATTTTATGTTTATCAACAAAGACCAAAAGTGAGAGTTAGAGAAATTTTGTTTAAAATTACTACAAGAGGGCAGCTGGGTATCTCAGTGGATTGAGAGTCAGGCCTAGAGATAGGAAGTCCTAGGTTAAAATCTGGCCTCCGATACTTCCTAGCTGTGTGACCCTGGGCAAGTCACTTAACATCCATTGGCTAACCCATAATACTCTTCTGCTTTGGAACCAATACATAGTTTTGATTCTAAAGTGGAAGGTAAGGGTTTTTTTTTTTAAAACAACCTCTAAATGTTATAAATATTGAGGAAATGAATCTGAAAATCATTTCTAAGGGTTGATAGTATAAAAGGAAATTCTTTGTTTTCTCTGAGTTTATACTTGTGATAGGGAATCCTTTATTCCCTTTGTCTTTTTGAATTAAAACTAACTTAAGTATCTCACTAGATTGTGAAGATAAGATTAACTCTCCCTTTTCTACCTTTTGATTGAATCAACACAAGCTTGAAGGGGTTTGGTAAAACAGGTATATTAATGCTCACTTGATGGAACTGTGAACTGAGCTAGCCCATTCCAGAAAGCAATTTGGAACTGTGCCAAAAAAAACCAGCTATTAAACTATACATATCCCTTGTGACCAAAATAACACAACCAAGTCTATATTCTAAAGATATCAAAGAAAGAAGAAAAAGACTGATCTCGACAAAGCATATATACCGGCTGTTTTTGTGTTGGCGAAGAATTGGAAATTGAATGGATGCTCATCAATTGTGGAATGATTGAAGAAATTTTCATTAATGATTATGATGGCCTGCTACTATGCTGTAAAAAAAATGAAAAAGAAAAAGGGGGTGTTTCAGATAAAATTGGGAAAACTTGTATAACTTGAAAAATCATATTTTATATATATACATATATAAATCCTTACCTTTTGACTTAGAATAGACACTAAGTATGAAGTATTGGTTCTAGACAATTAGGGTTAAAGGTGACTTACCCAAGGTCATATAACTAGGAATTATCTCAGGCCAGATTTGAACAGATGGCCTTCTGTCTCAAGGTTTGGTTCTCTATCCATTGTCACCCAGTTGCCTCAACAATAATATTTTAACAACAAACAGCTTTGAAGGATTTAGACATTGTCAATACAATATTCAAATAGGACTCATGATGAAACATGTTACTCATCTTATCAGGAGATGATAAACTCAGAGACTGGATTGAGACTTTCAAAATATGGCTGACAATTTTTTGCTTTAATATATATGTATATATGTATGTGTATATATATGTGTGTGTATATGTAATAAGGTTTTTAGAGTTTTGTTTTTCTTGCTTTCTCACTGGAGGAAGTATATAGTTGGGAGGGAGAAAGGTGAATCTTGTTAAAAATAATGTAATTTAAAATAAATTAAAAACTGGTTCAATATCTGTAAGGAAATTAACCATAATAAAGACAAAACTAATCAAAGCTGAATTATTATATATTAGTAAATACAGTAAAATATTTTGAAATAATATATTTATTCAAACTAA
This sequence comes from Monodelphis domestica, assembly GCF_027887165.1. NCBI lineage: Eukaryota > Metazoa > Chordata > Mammalia > Didelphimorphia > Didelphidae > Monodelphis > Monodelphis domestica. The sequence continues at coordinate 643,157,654 of NC_077227.1, forward strand.
GAAAGCACAAGCCTAAAGCACAGAACTGTAAGAATTTCTTCAATATAATAAAAGTTTATTTTTGAAGCCAAAAGTTACCCATGGAGAAACACTAGATGATTCTAGCTTTCCTCAATATCATTTGAGGTAGTTCTAGAAATGCTATGGTTAGCAATAAGACAAAGAAGGAAATTAAAGGTGCAAATTTTGTCATAGCAGTTAAAAATATCTCTATTGGCAGCGAGCATGATAGGTTATTTAGAATATTGAATAGCAGCAGCAAAGAAATTATATAAGGCAGTAGTTTTAGTAAAGTTGTCAAAAATAATCTAAAAATTTAGCAAATTTCATATAGTGATAATAAAATCTAAGAATAAATATTGGAAAATGAACTATCAGCCAAAAAACTGCAAAATGAATAAAGTATCTATGAATCAATTTTGCAAGGCACTTAACACGTGTGAATACATTTACAAAACTATTTGGAAAACTAGTTAAATAAATGGAAGCATATTCATTGTGTCATGATTCAGTATAACAAAAATAATGGTACCTAAATTAATTTATAGATTTATTACAACGCTAATCAAGAGAGTACTTTATAGAGCTTGACAAAATAATAACAAAAATCATTTGGTGGAACAAAAGGTCAAGAATCTCAAAGGAAATAATGGGAGAAAGTATATATGCATGAGAGAATAGCACTTCTTGGCTGCAAATTATATTTTAAGGCAATAGTAATCAAAACTATTTGTTACTGGCTAAAATAAAAAAGTACACTACATAAGCAAAAATCATAAATAAGTCAATATCCAGTGTTCAGCATACCTGAAAATATAAACTACTAGGAGACTCCCTATTTGACAACAACCATTTTGGAACTGGGAAAAAAATCTGGGGGAAAATAGATTCAGAGCAGGATCTTACACCATATACCACAAAAAATTTCAAGTTCAACTTAATTATAATAGTCATAATTACAATAGTCATAAATAACTGGAGAAAATAGGTCCAAATTTTCCCATAATTTTAATCATAAAAAAGTTTTAATGGAAGGAACAATGTGAACAAAAAGAAAAATGAGATAATTTCAATTACTTGAAATTTTATTTTTTCTTTTTTAAAATAATATTTTATTTTGTCCCATAATATGTAAAACAAATTTTAATATTCCATTTTAGTTTTGAGTTCAAAATCCTCTCTCTTCTTCTGCCCTTCACTGGTCTCCTGTATCACCAAGGTGATAAGCAATCTGATATTGATTTTATATGTGTAATCATATAAAACATTTTTCAATATTAGTCTTTTTGTGGAAGAGATCTAAAATGAAGGGGAAAAGAAAAAGAAGAAAGAAAATGAAATAGATTATGTTTCAGGCTGCATTCAGACTCCATCAGTTCTTTCTCAGAGGGCAGATGGTATTTTTCATTTTGAGTCTGGGTTTGCCTTGGATCACTGCATTGCTGAGAATAGAGAGGTCGTTCACAATTATTCATCAAAAATATTGCTCTCATTGTGTACAAATTCTTCTGGATCTGATCACTTCACTTTGTGTCAGGTCATTTAAGTCTTTCCAGATTTTTCTGAAAACATCCTGCTTATCATTTCTTATAGCATGATAGTATTCCAAAGCTATCATATACCACAATTTGTTCAGCAATTCTCCAACTAGTGGACCCTTCAATATCCAACTTTTTGCTGCCACAACAAAGCAATATTTTTGTACAAATAGGTTCCTTCCCTCCCCATCCCTCTTTGTATCTCTTTGGGATACAGACCTAGTAATGGCATTGATATGCCAAAGGCTATTGATATCTTTCTCACAGGTAAAAACAATGCAGTCAAGATATGAATGTAAACTATCAATTAGAGGAAGACATGTATGAAATATCTCTGATGGTAGCCTAATATCTAAAATATATAAAGAAATACAAAAAACAAAAATAAGAAACAAAATCCTTGCAATATAAAAGTCTCATTTCCCAATATGTAAGTAGTTAAATGATATGACTATGTAATTCTTGAAGGAATAATGACAATATACTCATAAACATATGGAAGCTTGCCTAAAATCACCATTGATTAGAAAATTGCATAACAAAATAATTCTGTCTTGCTTCACACCAAGATAATTGATATCTATATCTATATCTATATATATATATATATAATAGGAATGATCAATCTTGAGTAGGTTATAGAAATATCAGAATACAAACATACTCATGATGGAGTTGTGAATTAGTTGAAATATTCTGGAAAACATATGAAATTATGTTATGAAAGTGACCAAAATATTCATCCATACTTTTTAATCCAGAGATTCCATTGCTAGGAATATACTTTAAGGAATCAAAGATGGGAGAAAAGTTATGTACATATATATACATACGCACACATATACACGAGAATATTAATAGCAATACTTTTTATGGTAGCACATAATAGGAAACAAAGTTTCTGCCCTTTGACTGGCAAAAGGCTAAACATTATTTTATATATTCTCTGAGTAATGTTGGAAAGTCACTTAAAATTACAAAATGGAATTAATAAAACCAGCTTTTTAATGCTTTATACTTCAAAGTACAAATGGAATGCCGTAATAATAAATTTTATTCACAGAAGTTGCTAGACACATAATCTAAGAATGCTCCTAAGTCCTGTCTCTGTGTTTTGACCAATCAGGAGTTGTTCAAACATCCGCTTAATAAAATAGACTTCTCTGTTACAAAATGAGATGAACAACAACATTCTGTGTGACACTTTGAAGTAGAAAGAGAATAGCAAGATTATTAACAGCCAGAGCAATCCTATCTGTCTTTATTACTTAAGAACAAAATGATCTTAAAGGAAATCATCCATATTATTGGAACATTGGGGGCACTAATCAACTAGAATTTGATAATATACTTAGTATAACCTGGCACAGGTTGAGTCAATGGGTTTTTGTTTTCAATTTCATTCTAACTGAAATTATTCATTTTTTGTTTTGTAATCATCTTCACCGCTATTTTGTTTAAGAATTTTCCCCATTGCCACATTTGAGAAATAAAATAATATTCTCTATTTTTTAACTTGACTTTTTATATCCAAGTAAAGTATCTAATTTGAAATTCTTGTGATATATGGTGTAAGATGCCAGTGTAAACCTATTTAAGATTGCTTTCCAAAGTAATTGTAAACTTCTCAAAGGTAGAGTCAGGGGAAGTCTTTTCTTTCTTTTTATCTCTCTGGTGTTTAGGACAGTGCCTGGCACATAGTAGGCATTTAATAAACGTTTATTGCTTGAATGATTTTCCCCAGTAATTCTTGGCAAATAGTCTTTCCCTTAAATAGTTTATATTATTAAACACAATATAATTTGTGATCTGAGTCATCAGGCCCTGTGGACATAGAATGAACACTGGCTTTGAAGACAATGAACTTGGACTAAAGAAAGACTCTGATATTTAATACTTATATCATCTTGGGCAATTTACTCAGCATTTTGGGGCCTCAGTTTCTTTCTGTGTAGAATTAGAGAGACTCAATAACCTCTGAGATCTTTTCCACATGTAAATTTATGATCATAATCAGAAATGTTTGATGCACATTTCTTCCTTATCTACCATATAATTTACTAATGCAGTTGTATATATTTTATTTTTGCAAATGCTTATCAGCTTTTCAAATTAGTGTAATAGTGAATGTTTCTCCAAGGAGAGTATCAATTAATGATAATAACATCAGCCACAATAATAATAGATAAAACCTTGAGGTTTACAAAACAATTTACAAATATTATAATTATAACCTTCCAACAACCTAAGGGGTTTGTACTATTATTTTGGATACTGTGTTTAAATAATTAAGTTTAAATCATTGTAATTGTATACCATATGTTTTTGTCATTACTGTTCTTCCTGTTTCAAATTTTTGACTTCTCCCACTTCTGTCTTCTGAACAATATTTCTCCCCATCTTCACCTTTCCCAACTTTGCAGTAAATTCATTAAGTATCAGTGTAGGTTGATTTGTTCAAATTCCATCAGTTTCTTCATAGAATTCCTTTATCTCTTCATCCTGTCATTAGTACAGGTGTGTAAGCTATATATTTTTTCAAGCAGATCTTCTTAAAAATACTTTTTGTTAGTTCTGAGACATAAAATGTTCAAATGTTCCATAGGATAATTTTAATAGCATTTAAACATATGATAAATCCCAATTTAATGATTCTGCTAAGGTCTCTTCAAGGAGGCATCCTTCCTTTTATCTGCAACTTCCTTTTTTCCTTTTGCTTACATTTATAGCAAGAATATGAAGATTGATATCATTCATCTCCTCCTGGAACATTTCAAATTGTTGTTCATTAGAAAAGGATCCTATATTTAACATAGGAAGATTAAAATTAAAGTTAAATAGAAAGATTCTAGAGAGCCTCCAAGTGCCCTTCCTGAGCACTTTCCAAATTTGTTTTTTAATCTATCAGAATGTAAGTTCCATGAGAGGGCAAGAATTGTCCTTGCTTTTGTGATTGTAGCCTAAGTGTTTGGCCCCTAGTTTTTAATAAATAGTATTCCTTTTTCCTTCCTTCCTTCCTTCCTTCCTTCCTTCCTTCCTTCCTTCCTTCCTTCCTTCCTTCCTTCCTTCTCTTACCCTTTCATCTTCCTTCACTTCTTGTTGTCTATTTCTCCTTCTCTTCTATCCTCCCTCTATCCCTTCCTTTATCCCTCTCTTTTTACTTTTTCACTTTTTACCATAAGATTGGGTTTTCTCTAAAGAGACATTAACAGAGATAGTTCCCTTATTTTCCCTTAAGAGTAATGTTTGTTAGTTTAGCCCTTCTTGAATTAAAGTGCCCAGGATTTCCATGACCATAGCATCAATAGCTTGGCAGCCAGATTTCTGCTGATGAATCTCTGTTCTTAGCTAGTCTTATTGTAAGCAATAGGTAGTGTTAGCAACAGATTGTTAACAGAATTATATTTCTATAGCATATGTCCTGTTGACAGAGAATGAATAAATGAACATTTATTAAGCTCTTACTACATGCCAGGCATTACATTTGGCAGTAGGGATCCACATAGAAAAATAAATATACTAGACTTTGCTCTCATGAAGCTTTCACCTACCCCTTTCAAAATGACAGGATATTAATAGCACATTTCTTTCTAAGTTTTTATTAACTCTCTTAGATACCAAGGGACTTCAGAGCAGTAACAAGGTCAGTGTTTTGAAGCTCTTTGTTTGGCTTTAAAAAAACAATTATGTATAATACACATATTCTTTTTTCCTTTCAAAATACCAGCTCTAGTTTACTGCCTGTGTGATCCTGGATAAGTCACTTAAGTGATATGGGTTCAGTGCCTCTATTTAGAAAAATGGTCTCTATGACCCTTTTCAACTATCAAAAGAAATAGTGTTAATTCTTCCTTTTTTGACTTATTTTGGAGTTTAGGTGACGACATTTTAGTAAAATATCCTAGTATTTACTAATTTCGTCTATTGTCCTAAAACATCCTTCCAAAAATAATTCATTTCCATATACAGTTTTCAGGCTATAATGTTTTTTAAAAATGCTCATTTGTATGTTGTGAGGCATAAAATATTAAAACCAGAATGAGGGGGCAGCTGGGTAGCTCAGTGGATTGAGAACCAGGCCTAGAGATGGGAAGTCCTAGGTTCAAATCTGGGCTCAGCCACTTCCTAGCTGTGTGACCCTGGGCAAGTCACTTGACCCCCATTGCCTAGCCCTTACCATTCTTCTGCCTTGGAGCCAATACACAGTATTGACTCCAAGACGGAAGGTAAGGGTTTAAAAAAAAAAACAGAATGAATCTTAGAAATCACCTAGTAAAACTCACTTTAAAGATGAAGAATCTGAGACTGCATAGTTCAAATAGTTTGTTCAAGGTTATAAAGCTATCTAATATTCTCAAACTGGAGTGTCATTCTCCTTGCCACACTATACCTCCCCCCCCCACCTCCAAAACAAAGAAAAAGAAAATATGCTTTAGTTTAAAATGATTATACTCTCCCAGGACCTCTCATTTTTAAGGTCATGAAAAAGTTACCTGAAGCAAGAAGGAAGAAAGGAAGAGCACTGAATAGACAAGAGTTCCAGAATTTTATTTTGTTTCTACTGCTCTTGGCTGCAAATATTCAGCCCAGAAGAGCCATTATTATGAGTTTATCTTCATGACCAAGAACTTTCTTGGGAAAGGGGGATTATGGTTACACATCTTAGTGGGAGGGAATTTATGTGGGTAATACCTCATGTGCCACATTAAAAATGGAACCTATTATCTCCAGACTTCCCTATTCCTAGTGCTCTTTTCCTAATGAATGATTCATGTATTAATAATGATAAAAATAATATTTAGTAATTATGTTCTGTTTTTTATCTCTAGGGTGCTTTGGTGGACACTAAGCACGACATCATCTTTCCCCCAGACTGTCTTGAGGAGTGGAAGAAAACCAGGCCATTGGGGAGGACAGTTCACATTTGCTTCATTTTGCAAACCAAGTTTTCATGCAAATTTTATTTCTCTGTGCCTTCTCTTCCAAAAGAAGAAAGCAAAGCTGGCTCAACCTTCTGGAATAATAAAGAACAACAATTGGTACACTGCAGTAAAGTTAGATGATAGGTTCATAACACTTATAGGAATATTGGCTTGTCATTCATTCCAATCCCCTGCCTCCAAGCAGGAACTGCCTCTGACTATTTTCAGCCTCTGTAAAGAGAACCAAAAACTTACCTTTTGTACCTTCAGTCATGGTTTATCACTTTTTTCTCTTTGGAAGTTCATTTTCATAACTAAAATCAACCTCTAATGAATCCATACTGCCTAGGATTCAATGAACTTGTTGTTTATTGCCATTTTGCAATGATCTCTGCCATTATTATTATTATATTTCATAAGGTTAGTAACATGTTTTGCATATCTTATCACTTCCTGATCCTTACAATATCCCTGGGAAGTGAGTGCTAACAATTTCCCTATTTTACAAATGAGGAAACTAAATTTTGGTCAGCCACCATATACTTGCTAATGTTCCAGGCACTGCCCTCAGAACTGGGGATACTGTGAAATTCAGAAACAATGTTCCTACCCTCAAGGAGCATCCATATGGAAGAAAAAACATTCAAATAGCTACAAATATAGGACATATATTGTATAAAGAAAAAGTAATGTCAGAGAGATAGCCGTGGAGGTAGGAAGGGCAAAATAGCTGAAGGGGAGGGACAATTAGGAAATTCCTCTTGTAGAAGGTAAGATTGGAGCTGAATTTTGAAGGAAGTCAGGGAAGAGAGAAGACATATGAGGATGGAGATAGACAGTGGGGATAGACAATGTAAATGAATGGAGTTGGACAAAGAATTTTGGATATGAAGAATTGCAAATGGGCCATTATAGATGGATATTACATTACTTGGAGGGAATAAAGTAAAACAAGATTTGAAAGATAGGTCACGTTGCAGAGGGCTTCAGCTACCAAACCAAGGATTTTACATTCCATTTTGGAGATAATATGGAGTGACTGGGGTTGGTTGAGTAGAAAAAAAATCTCTATTCTTTCCCCAAGTTGGGTCTTGTTCCTCTATTTCTGGGACAGAGTCAGTCTCTTGGATGAGAAAATTCAGCCTCCAGGCTCTGGATGATGAATTTTCTGCTAATAACTTGGCTGAGGGCTAGATTTATGTCTCATCTCCTGAGTTCCCTCAGCTCCCACCACTGCCTTGTACATTTGAGATAAATATTTCAGTCTTATGTCTATAGATCCCAATTTTAGCCCTTTCCCAACTTGCTCATCTTTCCTTATGTCTGCTGGGCAGCAGAATATAGAATTATTTTGTGGTGAGTTTGTGGGGTAGAAGCACTGAGAAAAGTTAGTAGAATTGCATGCATGGAATTTGGTTTGGAGTGAGGTAAAGATTTGTCTTCAAGGAAAGACATCGTCAGGTGTTTGCTTTAGGAAGTTCTCTTTGGCAGCTAAAGGGAGGATAGAATGAAGTAGGAAGGGATGAATCAGAGAGAACAGTTTGGAAGTTTAGACATAAACCATGGAGAGTGGAAGAGGAAGCACCAATTTTAGAAGACTTTCCCAAAGAGTTTATCTGAGAAAGGAAACGAAACTATAGGATAATTAATCAAGTGAGATTTAAAGCACTATATAAATTTATTAGAATATTTCTAGTTGAGTTTCTATTTATTCTTTATCCCTATACCCCTGTCAGAACAGTAAAAATGAAGATGCTAGTAGGTCAGCTGCCCACTTAAAAAGCATTTATCAAACACCTACTATGTGCAGCTAGGTAATGCAGTAATTGGGGGTTTCTGTAGGTCTAGGGTTCAATCCTCAGCTTTGAAGGTTGAAAAATTCAACTATATCCTTTCACTAGGAAGTAAAGGTCAGTAAGAGACTTCACATGATGCTGAGGACATGAATGTGAGTTTACTTCCTAATCTATAATGGGAGCAAGTATCTTTTCAATGTCTAAAAACCTATTTATGCTCTCTGTGGCATCCTCTTTTCATTTGACTTAATTTAAAAACCATTTATAAAGAATTGTCTATATGCAAGGTGCTCAGTTTTGCATAGGATATTAAAACACCCACATAAGGCAAAACTTATATTATTTCAGGGGAGGAGAGGCTATAATCTATGCATATAAGTAAACACAAATTAATCTGAGGAAAAAGAGGAAACTAACAAGTTATAAGATTATTAAAGGAAGTAGTACCTGAATCAACACAAGGGAAAATAAAGATTCTAAGGTTGAAAAAAAAAAAAGTAAGCATGGCATATGGTATGCAAAATGCATTGTGCAAATGCATGGAGGCCAGAAACAAGATGTTGAATTTAAAAAGCAATCACAGATTGGCTCTGTATCAAAGAATTTGGGAAACTATGCATAATGAGAAAATTGTTTGGTATGCATGGATTTGGTACGCAAAGGGAGTCCATTGGCCTTGCTGAATACTTCATGCAGATAGAGGTAAAATCTGGTAAATTATTTCTGTAGAAAGATATCTTTCCAGTGATGGGAATACTTCTGTGGACCAGATTTCTCTTTTTTTCTGGCCCAAGACTGTATAAATACCAGCCAATACATATTTTGATCATTCTTCAGTTTTGAGACTCTGAAGACCTTTGTGTTTCCCTTTGTCAATAACTTGTTACAGTCTTCGAGACAACAGTTTATTTTATGTTTAGTAACAATGTGATTGGTGAGATTTGAGAAGACATCCTCCTCTCATTCAACAAGCTATTTACTTACAAACCCTCTCTCTGGGTGGTTTTTTGCAGCTGTTCCATCATATCCACTTTATGTTGTTTCCTATTAGTGTCACTTTCAGATGGTGACACTTTCTGACCTCATCCCTGGATTCTGGGGTTGGAATCTGGGACTTTCATCATGCTTTGCAAAGACTATGGTTATAGGCGTGTAGAAAACTCTCCAGGAACATGTATTTTTTTTTTTTCCTGAAGGGAAGCTCTGTTTCTCTCAAATTCTGTGGGACAGCAGCTGCTGGGAGGATAGCAACAGCTGAACCAGGGACTGTTCACTACCTAGCCAGGGAGATGGAGACCGGATTGGGAATTTCAGCCATGTGGAGTACATCAGGGCCAACGTGGGCTAAATCTGTGTTGGCCTTCATCTGACCCCAAAAGAAGGAAACCTTCATAGGCTGAGACCCAGCTTGGCTCCCAGACACACGTGTAAGTAATACCACTCCCCCACCCCCATAAGCACTCAGACAGACACTCAGGGTCAATGTACTCTGTAACATAGTGCAGATGAGAGAAGGCAAAGGGTGCCCCAGTGTGCCTAGCTGCAATGAGCACAGTTGGCATCCAACTTCCCTTTAAGAAGCAGCAACACCTTCTTTAATCAATCTTTTGCATACTTGGTCACAAATAAAAGCTATCATTAATTTCATAAACTGGGATAATTTAAACAAAAGGGGAGACAATCCAGAAAAAACCCTAGTCCAATTTCTTTCCATGTAGGGTGCTACTTTTTTTTTCTTTACTCACCTTATTCTCCAGAAGAAACTTTCTAATCTTTAGGTGCATTTATTCAAACCATCCTGCAGAATGAGAAGATCTGATTGTCAGCAATTTCTCCCCCTCTCAGAAACTGGGGTCACATTTTATAGGCACTTAAGCCACGCAATCACAAACTGTCCATGTCTTGTCCAGACATCAGCATCACTATTTCCATATGAATCTAGGTCAAGTCAACAGTGAAATGTTAAAAACCTGGCATGCTTGGGGAAAAAGGAAATGCAGACACCAATAGTTCAGCTACCTGAAGTACTCACAAGAGTGTGTGTGTGTGTGTGTGTGTGTGTGTGTGTGTGTGTGTGTGTGTGTGTATGTGTGTGTGTAGAAACTTAGAACCAATCCCAAAGAATGGGTTCCTTGCTTAGGGTAACACCTTTATTTAAAACCACACTAAGAGTTGAAAAGTACAGTTTCTAAATTAAATTCTACCCTTAAAAAGAGCCATAAGCTTTTTCCTCCTCCCTTTTAAATCCCTTTGCACATAGGGAAAAAGGAAGACTCAGGCGAGGCTTGTTAGCACGTAAAAATCAATGGAGCTGCAAAGACTGCTCTATATGATGAAAAATTAATACATGCTAATTAATTTTGAACCTTAATTAATTAATGTTTGTAAAGCACTTTGAGATTCTCGGATGAAAGGTGGCATAAGTATAGAGGGTATTGTTTTATGATGTTGCTACAGCACTCCAAGCTGAGGTGCCAGATAGTAATATTATTAATGCAAATAATAGTAATGGCTCCTATTGGCAAAATGGTCAGAATCATCCAAGTGGCTCTGAAAAAAGCGCACAGTATCTGTCAGTTTATTGATGAAGTATGGCCCCAGATTATACTTATTTGGGAGTAAAAAGATAGTAAATAATGTGGTTGTCTCTCAGAGAAGCAAACAAATCAAGGGGGTTAAGGGGGCTGGGAAAGTTACACAGCAAGTATCAAAATAATGATGGTCCAAAAATCATTTTCATTTTGCTTTGAAATGCATGGCTATGCTCTGAAGACCTGTAGAAGGTTACAAAATAAAATACACAGAGATGATGGTCTCAGGACAGCTCTAGAGGGGAATCATGCCCAGCCCCAGGTTTAAGTTCTCGGGGTCAAAACCCACCTATCTTGCCTTAGTTACATCTCTTTTGCTCCACATAGAGCATACACTTTATGGATACCTAAAGAATCTAGTCTCTTATATATACCTAACTGCAGCTAGACTGCACTCAATTAAGTTGGATTCATGTATGATTTAAGTCCAATTACCTAGATCGAAATAACAAAGAGCAATGGGAAAAACAAAATATAGAACTTAGGACCTAGTAAGCTTCTTTTGTGTTATTGTTGTTTTTTCCCAGCACTAGCATAATATGAGGTCCTTAATCAATTACCCTTCAAGAATTGTAGAATCTTATAGCTCTAAAAGATGTTTAAAATCATTTCAAAACCCCTTCTCTTTACAGATAAGGACACTGAAGCCTCAAGACAGTGCTTACACATTATTTTCAAATGGCTTGTTAGGTAAATAGCTGGGACCAGAATTCATACCTCTTTGATACCCAATGGATTGTCTTTTCCATTGAGCCAATGCTATCTTCAATCTTTCTATGCCTCATATTCTACATCTGTAAAATCCGATGGTTGGATTAGATGATCTTTAAATTGCTAAATTAGATGGTCCTTTAAATTGCTAAATAGTTCTGCATCCAATTTGATAACATTATCAATATTTACCTTAAAAAGGGTGACAATTTTAATTATCCATGATAATGCTCATCTTCTCTACCATCAATAATTCTATGTCATGGGTATGTGCCTTCCTAGATGAAGATCATACTCTTGGGTATTAGATCAAGATTACAGTGTGAGACATGCTGCAGGAGGTCAGATCTCCTATTAAAGCCCCGACAACATTTTTTAATGCAATAGAAGGAATAATGAAAAAATTAAAAATAAATAGTTATAAGTTCCACCATTTGCCCAGAACCGTGCAAGATGACTGTCAGAACTCTATTGATACTAAATGGAGACAAAACCAGAGGAAGAGAAATCTAAGGAAGTGAGACAGTCTCCTTGATAGGCTTCACAGAAGACAGGCAATATAGCATCTAGACAATAGATAAACTTCTAGGTGGCACAGTTGATAAAGACCTAGTAGGGTATTTAAGCCTCCTGGAGGCTATCTGGCCTTAGACTTTTACTAGATGTGTAACCTTGAGCGTGTCTCTTAATCATTCTTTCTCTAAATTTCCTCATTTATAAAATCGGATTAAAATAGATGATAATTTAAAAGTGCTTAGCATAAGACCTGGCACATAGCAAACACTATATTCATACTGTTGCTATTACTATTTTGCTTAATTTCCAACAGGAAATAGGATCTGTATCTACAACACACATGGATAATACAAGTTTCAGAAGTCCTGTAGGAGGACTGGTGCCAGATCAATCAGTGATATCAGACTGGGTCTTGTCAGGGACTTAGAAAGGGCCAGAATCAAGTTTTGGTTGGAGACTGTATAAGGAAGAGATAGAAAAGGGGGCTGATTCCAAGACCAAATATGACTTGAGGTATTAGTAAACTGATTCAGAAGCCAGGGATTCCTACGGCATATAAAACCTATTAGCTTTAGAACTGACTCCATCATCCATGATGGCAATTAGAAGCATCAATACTACAGAGGTGAGGTGGAGCAAAGATGGCAAAGTACTATGGTTATAGAGAGTAACAAATTGAACTCCCTCCCTGCCCCCAACTCGAAATCCTCCAAACAAATACATCAGGCCAAATTCTGATGGGAAAAATCTAAGAACAAGCCACAATGAATCCAATTCAGAATATATTCAGAATAATAGAATTCTGTCACAGTGAACCAGCAAAGTTTTCTAGCTGCCTTATAGGGCTTGAGTCCAGACACATTCTACATTTGCCAATCCCCATACCCTAATCAAGAGACTTGAAGAGCTCAGACCAGGGTGGGACAGTGATCTGAATGGTCCTATGTCAAGCCACTTTGAAAGTTCTGAAAGTTTGCATGTCCTTAGCCTGTCTCAGAGATCCTAGAATAATAATGCTTGATATCCTAGGAAAGAAGTAACAAGACCAGATCATATTTACCTCCATATGTATGCAGAGTCCAACACTAACATTAAGTCTAACTAAGTTGGAAGAATGAACAAAAAAGCAAGCAAAAAACATAAAGCACAGATATGGTAGCAGGGATGCTAAAGTCATGAAGACAGAAAAAGAGAATGATTCCAAAACTTCTACAACAAAATTTCAGATAAAAAAAAAACGGTACAAATTTGGGTAGAAATTCAACTAGAATTCTTGGAAGAGAGGAAGCAAGGGATTGTTTTAATTATTAAAAAAGTGAGAGATGATCACATAATTGTAAAATAAGTGAGAGCTATAGAAAAAAAAAGAACTAGAAAAGGAATAATGAATAGCTTGTTTTAGGAGGTATAAAACCCTGTTAAAGCAATAAAGTCCTTGAAAATAATAATTGACAAAATAGTAGTTACTGTAACACAATAAGAGATTTAAAAACAAAGTTTAAAATAGATGAAAAAAGGGGGTAGAAAATGAAAAATATCTCATAGCAAAAAAAACTATCTTGGAAAATGGATCAAGGAGAAAAAATGTACAATATAAACTCTAGTACCATAAAAAAGCTTACACATTATATTTCAAGAAATATTAAGAGAAAATTGCCCAAATATATTAGAACCAGAGGGCCAATGAAAATAGAAAGAATCTTTTGGTTATCACCTGAAAATTTTAAAACTCTCAGGAATATTATAACCCAAATCCAGAGCTTCCATGTCAGAACAAAAGTACTACAAATAACCCCCAAAAAAACAATTCAATAACTAATGAGCCACAGTTAGAATCACATGATTTAGCAGCCAACACCACAGAGAGATAGAGATTATGGAATATGATATTACAGAAATCAAAGATATAGCTTTATAGCCAGGAATACTTACCTAGAAAAACTGAATATACTGATACTGGTTGGGGAAATAACCCTTTGTTAAAATAGAGGACTTCAAAATGTTCCTACTGAAAAGAACAAAGCTACATAGAAACAATAAAGTTCAAACACAGCAATTAAGAAGAACATTAAAAGGTAAACATGAATTAACTAAGGATAAGGGAGTAAACAAGGATGAACTGCTTACATTCAAATATGTGAAGATGATGCACATCTCCCCTTTGAGATCTATCATCATCAGGTACCTTTGAGGGGGTCTAATTAGAAAAAGTCCTAGGAGTGGCTCTCTTACGTCCTGATATTAAAAAAGAAGAATGGAAAGATGGGGAGAGAAGAATGAATGAGAAGGGATTAGGGGAAAAAAGGAAAAGCAAAGTTAGGGGAAGTTATCTCACATAATCAGTGTATAAGTAGACATCTATTCAAATAAGGAGTAAAGGTGAGGGACCCTTGAAACTCACTCATGGACCTGATCAATGAAAGAAACACACACACACACACACACACACACACACACACACACACACACACAGAGTTAGGAATAGAAATGCATTTCATTCATCAGGGAAATGGGATGAAAAGAGAAGAAGGGGAAAGGAAAATTAGAGAGAAATTAAATTAACAAAAAGATTAATTTCAAGCAATCGAAACTCTATGAATGCATACAAATACTTATGGAACTTTTTGTTATGGTAAAGAATGAAACTGAGAGATTGTCAGCAAAATAGAGAATGGCCAAATAAGCTTTGGTCTATAATGTTATTGAATACTATTGTCTTGCAATAAATGATGAAGAGACCTGGAAAGACTCATACAAAATGACTGTGAGATTCCTGTGGATGAGAAGATATCAGGAAGAAACACAATCACTCCCAATCACTCAAAGTCAACTTATTATTCACAGGTATGTAAATATCTCTTTGAATCCCTTACCATTAAGACTCATGGGCATACATTAATGGTGGATTTGGGAATATATTTTTTCTGAGATCCTGATCAAGAGTCCATATCTCCTGAGCATTTGCTCTTATATCTGATTGTAGGAAGATTCACAGAGACTGAGCCAGAGAGGGACCTCAGGAGTAGTAAACTGGTAAGTGGTCTAAACTGTAATCTCCATGACTTTATCAAACAGAAAGACACTATGATTATTAAGTTTACTAACTTTATACACCTGGATTAGATGAAGCTTGCAAAATTGGTCATTTAGGAACCTTGGATTCCAAAACTTAAATAAAGCTGACCAAGTCAGTTGATGAGATAGGAACTTCATTTTATATAGGTGGATCATCAGTAGGTGGTCAAACATGGAGTCACTTCTGTTAGTGAAGCCTTAGAAATAGGTAAATCCTCACACTTACACCTAGGGAAGAGAAGAAAACCAGGTGGAAAATCAATATCATGACAATATGGCAAAGACAAATAACTGGAACAACCTCCAGGAAGTGATGCAGAGCGAGAGGAGCAGAACCAGGAGAACATTGTACACAGAGACTAATACACTGTGGTATAATCGAACGTAATGGACTTCTCCATAAATGGTGGTGTAATGTCCCTGAACAATTTGCAGGGATCCAGGAGAAAAAAACACCATTCATAAGCAAAGGATAAACTATGGGAGTGGAAACACCGAGGTCGGCTATGGGGGGTGGGGGGGAGGAAAAGAAAATGATCTATGTCTTTAACGAATAATGCTTGGAAATGATCAAATAAAATATATTTAAAAAAAAGACAAATAACTGAAAGAATTAATAACTTTGATCAATGTAATGACCAACCACACTTTGGAGGAATAGTGATAACATATGTTAACCACCTCCTGAGAGAAAGGTGAAAGAAACATTATATTATATGACACATAGTTTTTTGGATATGGTCAGTAGGTAAATTTGGTTTGCTTGTCTATATTTATAGCAAGGATTTTGTTTTTCTTTTGTTCTCAAATGGTGTGTGATTGATTGAGATGAGAAGGTGAAAGCAGGTTTTTGTTTATATATAATTTTGTTAATGCATTATGTATAATTTAGTATTTGTTGATATATATATATACATATATAATTTTGTTAATATAGTACATATATATTTGTTCCTATATTTTATTTACATATACATTTTAAAGCAAGGTTACACAGGGAACAGGACTGAGTAGAGTTTGATCTCCATCAATCAAGACTGATGAATAAATTGAGTTTCACATAAGTATCAAGTTCTAAACAAAAAACCACAATGGGAGATAGTAGTATATAAAAGACAAGCTCAAATATAAAGAGGAATGCTATAAGTTTGAGAGATTCCTGAAAAGTAAACCTAGAAGTAAATAATAAATTTCCAGGAAGTTTAAATAGAACCTCAGAGAAAAGAGTGGTTTGACTTTAAGGTATACATGTATGGCTGGAAAAAATGAAGTAAGAGTTAAAAATAGAAGTGGAATTGGAATTAGAGCTCCAGAGTTAAAAAATGCAATAGAAAGAAATCCAGGAAGCCTTTACCCATGTAGAAAACTCCTTGAAAATTATTATACAGGAGAGGCCAGAACTCAACTTCATGATGTACAAAAAAAATATTCAAATAAAGTCAAACTATCTGAAACACAGAAGACTCCAGAACTCCCAGAAACAACATATATAGGATAGAACTTTTAAAACTATGTTGCCTTCCTAAAAACTGTGAATATTCAAAAAACCTGAATACCACATTTCATTAAATCATAATAGAAATGTTTCTAGATCTATCCGGACAAAGTAAAAGTAGAACAATTCCACTGATCAATTTCTGAAAAGCCAGAATTGAAGATAAAGGAAACATAGAAAATGTAAATCCATTTAAAGAGTCGAGCTATCAGGGTCTCATAAGGAGTAAATAATAACATATACAGGACTTACAGATGATTTGCTACTATATTTTTTATTTTAAGAGCAGTAACAGAAGGGTAGAAGAAAAGGGATATACTAGGAAAGAAAGAATAATGGGAGGGATTTACTATTTGTAATTGGGGTATAAAATATATAAAAATATGAAGGGGAGGTTAGGGAGAGAGTAACAGAATACAGCTCATGAACTCCCTCATCAGAAATAAATAAAGAAGAACCAAAAAGAAAAAACAAAAATAAATAGTTTGGATTAGAAATGAATTAATTTTGATTGGGAAATAGGTGGGAAGGGGGAAAGAAAAAAGGTGAGTTTAAGAAGAAGAGTGACGTGGAAGAGGGAAAATTATAAGGACAAGGAACTTTAAATTCATAGCTCATAAAGGGAGCTCCAAAATAAGAGAAAGGAAAGATAAGTATCATTGATAAATATCTGAGTAGATAAAGGGAAGAGAAGCAAAGCAAAGGAAAAAAATATAAATTATTGATATTGAATGGCTTTCACTCTTATCTACCACCAATGATTCATATATTGTCTTAGATTTTTAAAACAGGGAAAGATGTCAGATGAAACTATATTCAGTAAGTATTGAATAATGATGATGGTGGTGGTGATAACCATTCATATATCACTTTACAAAGCATGTTGCATATGTTGTCTTTTTATCCTAACATCTCTATGAGATAGGTGCAATTATTATCCTCATTTTACAGATATAGATAGATAGATAGATAGATAGATAGATAGGGAACTGATAACAAACATACAATAACAAAAGCCATCCCCAACAGAGAAATATTCATATGATATGAATGAACAAATTCCAAAAGGATAAATCTAAGCTATCAACTACCATATGAAATAAGTAATAATGAGAAAAAAGAAAATTAAAATATATCAAAGGCTACATGTCATATTAGCAAAGATGACACAAAGAAAATTACAATGTTTGGTTGGACTGTGGGAAGATGAGTAGAATGAGAGATAAACTGAAGGAGGTGCAAAATGGTCCAGCAATTTTGCAAAGCAATTTAATATTCTATCCCCCAAAGTCACTAGGTTGTATAAACCTTTTTGCCTGTTGATGACAAAGCTATATTCCAAAGAGATAAAGAAATAGAGACTACATGTAAAAATATTTTCAATAGCATTTAAAAAAAATAATTGAAAGCAAAGTGGGCATACCTCAATAGAGTTATGGCTGAACAAATTGTCATGGATGGCTGTGAAATGACAAAAATAACATTCAGAGAAACATGAGAAATCTTGTTTGATGTGATGTAGAATGAAGCATCTAAGCAAATGGAGAAAGATTACTCTTGCTACATGGTAATGGACAAATTGGAAAGAATTAACAACTCTCACCAATACAATGGATAGTTAGATCAGAAAACTTATGATGAAATGTGCTTCATACATCTTGGTAGAGTCATGATAGACTGTAGAAACAGAATGTGATATACATTTTCAGATCTGACCATTACAAAATAAATGTGTGAGTGTAAAAAAAGAAGAGGAAACTTTTGAAGGTAGTGTGGGTGAACCATACAACTTTGCTTCTAAGCACTGTTCCTGAACCAACTGAATTAATACTTGGAATATCTATATGAATACAGAAGGAAGTCTAAAAGATGTTATTTCCCTGATGTTTTGTAATTTACATAGTTAAATATTCAGAAACATATACAGAGAATGAGACAAAAACACATAAAATATCTTTAACCATATACACCAACATATATATTTATGTGCATATATGCATATAAAACATATCAGACTTAAATGACTTTATATTTGACATTCAATTAATATATTTTTAAAATCATTGTAATACTCTGCTTTAATTTTTTTTATTCCCAGAATATGTGCCTCATCTTTATTTTCCTCCAAAGGGAAAAAATCAATGAGAATGGCCTAGAACTTATTTGCTTCTCTATAGTAACAAAAAATAATGAAAGGGAGATACATCTTTAAAAAAAAAACAACCTTTTCAGTGGGGAATAAAGTATATGTCTGTTTTGAGATTTTCACAAATTCGAATACACACACATACATAATTTATAATTAATATGTGCATATATTAATTTTAAAATGCCTCTAACCAGTTAATTTATATAGAAGTATGTTCTTCTTCCTTGACTGTACTTATAATATTCATTCTTTATAATCTGATAAGAACTACATATGCTCAGAAGGGGCAGATAAGATCATTCTTTAAGGTATATTTGTACTTATTAGCTCTTCTGTGTTGATGGCACAACAGAGCTTGTGTTAGGCTCTCAGCAGGGATATTTATACACTGCAATAGGCTTAAGGACTGCTGTCTGGGTTAGTGCTACTCTATTGTCATTAAAGAACTCTCTACCTAATAAATAACACTAACCAACAGAATAGATATGGTTTCTACTCTGTCCATAGCTTGAATGATGAAAACGCGAGACAAGATACAACTTATTTTATGGATTCCAACAATTTGTTGTGTTGTTCCTTTACCCCCCTTTTTCTTCTCTTCTGGGGCTCAGACTTCAATGGAAAATAGACATTGCTTCAGTTTTTTTTTTTTCTCACTATAAAAGAAAGCTGAAGTATATAGCAAAAGGATTGAAGGGAGAGGTGGGGCTTGTTTTCTGACTGAGAACAGGGGCTATTGACCTAGGAGGGAAGATAGATAACGCTTTGTGGAATTTGGTGGAGAGGCAGAATGAAGAGAAAAAAGAAACATATAATAACTCCTTTTAATTCTATAGATTGGGTTTACTGGGCTAGGGATACTTACCCTGTATAAAACTGAATAATGGCATAATGATGTCTCTTAGATTTCTTCCATTTTTTTCATTTAGTACTCTTCTATACACCACATCTCAGATGATATTTTTCTCATCCTCTACTTTGGCTTTCAGAGAAAAGGTGCCATTCACCAGTTTCAGGTAAGTATTTTCTCACCGGCTTCTCTGGGCTTTTTTCTTTCCTCTCCTCATTTCCTATTAAAACTTATCTATCCTTGGTTCCATTTTCTCATTTCTTTCTGTCATCTCTCAGGTACACATCCATTTCTCTCCAATCACACACTAACCACCCTAGTTCAGGTCATCACCACCTCTCATCTATATTATTGTAATAGTTTCCTAACTGGTTCTTGCATCAAGCTGCTTCCCACACCAATCTAACTTCCATTCGTCTGACAAAATGATTTTCCTAAAGGGTAGTTTGGACCATATAGCATACCATCCATCTTCTACCCTCCAATTCAATAAATTCCATTGGCTCCCTATTACCTCTACAATCAAATATGAAATCATCTACTTAACATTTGTAACTCTTCAGAAACTGGGCCATTGTTATTTTTCCAGTCTTTGGGGAAAATATGTCTATACCACTCTTTTCTATACACTCTACAGTCTAGCCATAGTTGCCTACTAATCATTCTTCACAGATGGTACTGTATTTTTTGTCTTCCTGCTTTTGAATTGTCTGTCCCCTATATGCTTGGAATACTTTCCCTTCTCATCCCTGCCTTCTAGCATCTCCAAATTATTTTAAATTTCTCCTCAAATATTGCCTTTTTGTAGGAGACCTTTCCTTGTCATTCCTCCTCACCTCCAGTGACTAGTAACTTCCCCTTTAACATTACCATATATGTATCTGCTCTATAAGTGTCCTATTTATTCTTATTTATAAATGTATTTTCCTGATTATAATATAAACTCCTTGAGAGGAAGGGTTGTTTTTGCTATTCCCTTACATCCCTAGGACTGTTAAGGCATAGTACATGGGACACTGTGTGTGTTTAATAAATTCTAATTGATTGATAAGTTCTTCTCTCTAAAGTGTCTAATACCTACTTGTCCTTGCAGTCCCACCTGTTTACAAAGGCTGCTCTGATTACTCTTGCCATCACTAACTTTTTTTTATTCTCTGAAGATTATAGTACATTTGAATTGTATCTTGTAATGTATCTCATAACTTGCCAAAGGATTTTATGCTTTTTTAGTATTGTTCTCTCATGTCTTCAGACAGTTGGGTCCAAAGGACACTGGAGTGGGAATCAAGAGCCCTAGGTTTTAGATCTGGCATTGATACCAATTCAGTAAATTTATTTACTATAAGACCATGAAGATCAGTTAATCTCTCCAGGCTTAGTGGCTGAACAACAACAAAAAAGGCTCTGCAAACTTTTAAGCTCTAAAACAATGTTAGCTTTTGTTACTAATGGAACTTTCAACTAGATAACAAACATATAATCTATAAAAATGTTGGATATAATGCAGATGAACTCTGTAACAATAATCCAAAAAATATTAAATGCAGTTAGTAAATATCCAAAAGAAAAGGAGAAAGGGAAAAAGGAGAAGAAATAATATTAGCTAGTATTTATATAGTGTCTTAAGGATTGAAAAGGCTTTTTTATCATTTTATCCTCACAACAAACCTAGGCTGTAGAAGATATTATTATACCCATTTTATGGATGAGGATCCTGTGGCTGAGATTAAGTGACTTGTCCAAGATCATACATCTAATTTCTGATAAAAAAAAAAAGAAAAGGAGAAAGGAGAAAAAACGGGGAAAGAACTACCTTTCTGCTCATTCTTTTTTTTTTCACTAGTATGGTGGGCTTTTATTAACCTCTGCCAACAGAAAAAACCCCTGCTTCAGTAAACAAGGAACCTAGGACAGAAAGCAGGTCAAATTGTTACTATCTTGTGGCTGACTAGAAAAGAAAACAAGAAAGATCAAAAACCAAATCTCCAGAAGCTCTAGTTGTTGTTTCTCTTATTTCTTCTAAAGACAGGTCCTTCACAGACATTTCCCACTAAGCATGCTTTTTAGCTCAATCCACAGCATGACACAAGTTCCTATTGTAAATTTGAGAGGACAAAGTCACTTGAGAATCTGATGATGTCCAAACCCTTGAATGCACAGAAAACCACATCCCTATGATTTTTCAGGGACCACATCTACAAATCAAGTGGAAACCACCCAAGATTCAAAATTACCTGATTAAATAGATGACCACTGGTTATCATCTCTACCACATCAGGAGATAATGACAGTAAAGAGGGATTACATCTTCCCAATGCAATCACCTAGATGTTGTTAGTAGTTAAGTAAAGGCTATTAAAGAGGTTATGTGCTATACTACTTCTCAAATTCATTTCAGGGCTATATCTTCATCTTATTCTATTCTGGGATGAAGTCACTATCTATCACTAGCTTCTGTCCAAGAAATATGCATTGGAATATTGTCCATCTATTGCAATCTTGTCCAACTATATATTGTCTAGGCAATTGGTATTCCTTATCTTTTTTTCCTTTGTAGACAATAAGGCTAAAATCCTTTGAATATTAATGAATGTTATTTAAGATGTTCTGAAGTGTTCTGAGTCTTTATGACAAAAACACATCATACACAAAGAGGAGCATGTGGAAGACCTCACTCTGTATGAGGAATCCTTCACAGATTTCCTCTGTGTATTTAATATAGACCAATTGTTCATTAGTTCATTGTTTCTTCAGTTTGATCTCTATTTCTTTACAGTTTACTGTGTTTATCCAAGATTGTAATATAAAGGCACAAATATGGTGGTTTCCCCAATGCTGATGAAGAAAATAATTTCCTATTAAAATGAATGCAGTTTTTAGTTTTGCTTATTTTTTATTTTAAAAGGAAATTTATATTTCCTTATTTTTCCTTCTTGACCTCTTTCCAGTTCCTACTCTGAATAGTTTCAGGCTTACCTGACCAAATTGAGTTTCTTTCTGAATTGTCTGTAAATGTTTTTTTTCCTCTCATCATTTCTTTCTGTTTTAAGGGACTGTGATCAGCCACTCCATCATCTGCAAGCTTTTAGACATGAGTGAAATTCTAAAATGGTATTTTCTTTGGTTGATATCTCTTCTTATGGTAAGGGAACTTTGAGGGTCTTTTAGTATTTTCTATACTGACTAATTTATTATTGGTTAAACTTCCTAAAAAGTCATGATAATCAATGCTATTATCTATTCCTTTATCCATTTTCCATTTTGCTTGGTTAATTAAATAAAATTTGAGATATTTTTAATGCATGCAGTCTTTTTGTACTTTCATTCTACTTTGATATTAGCTACAAGAAATCAATGGTCTGGCTCAACATAATTCTTTAACCCAGGATTTGTTTTTAAATTTCACTAATCAGAGGATCTATTATGGTGTTCTACACACAGTGTGCTCTTAATGTACTTAAAGTTATGAATGAAAGTACAATTTATAGAATATGACTTTAAGGACATCAAGAAGAAGGAAGCAGGAAGAATGCCAAGTTCAAAACCATTTCCCTTCTTACTTGTTAATAGTAATAATAAGAACAAAAATAATTTTCTTTAGGAATATCATTCCTTGATTTTATGTTTTTTTTCCCCTATAAATACCTTGAGCTGCTACAAGTCATTTATAATTTAGGGACAATGATTTTAAATCATTTCATAGTTACAAAGTATGATATGGAGGAGAACAGAATGACTTTGATTACCTAAGTGGAGAAGGAGATGAATCTCAGAGATGGACAAGGATCAGAGGGAAAAACCTACTGCAAGGAATAAAGATACCCACCCTTCACGTAATTGGATGGCAAATAGTAGTACTGAACTCACAAGCCAGACAAAGCACCTTGGATGACAGCTGGACATCTTCTGAAGAACTATTTTCCCCTGCCTTGGGAAATACAATCCTCAAAAATCTCCTGTTCTTTTTTAATACCAATGTTCATGTCAGTATTTTTTAACCACAATAGGAAAATGAATTAATAAGGGGAAAAAAACTTTCAAAAGCAATTACTTTCTAAATTTCTTTTCTTGTAGTGGACTCAGATAATTTTTTTGAGTTTTTGTTTAATTAGGTTTTAAATCTTTCCTTTCTTAATTACTTTTATTTTTTTATTATTTTTTTGGTATTAACACCTAAATATACTGCTATTGGGAGCACAAACATACAGTGATAACAATTAGCAGAATAATTACACTCTTTCTGTCAGTGTAACCTCATGGCACAGAAAGTATTACAAATCCATTTTAAAACATATTAAATGTTCATATTAATGAGGATAATAGAGAACAAGTACCAGCAAACTAAATATTGTTAATGATTTTGAGCTATTAAATTCATTACCATTTTCTTTCATAATAAAGTGGTTACTTGCTAATTAGACCTTTTTTAACTCATCATTATTGAATTCATTACATTGTGTGCAGTTAACCCTTGGAGGTCTGTGGGTGTGTGAGCACAATTAAAATCCCTCTAATACAATATTACGATAGGAGGCTGAGGAATCCTTCTGGTCTTGCTGACAGGAGTTCTGGGTACTTTTGTTCTCTACATTTCTGGGGAACCATATGCCTGGAAGCTTCATAGATGTCATTCTTCATTCTCCAGAATATCTCATTGAAACAAGCTTTACTTATTTTAGGTAATACTACTTGGTATTAACATCAAAGTGTATCCTGTTTAATTCCTATAAAAACAAAACACTAAACAAGAGAAATTATACAGTCCAAGAGAGCACAATGTTTTATTTTTTATTGTTTTTTTTAGTCAAGAAAAAGAGCAAATAATTTTAGTTATTGTTTTCCTGGAAGTACTCTAGTATAATAAATGTTGGTCAATTATTTAGTCAGTCAATAAGCAAACCTGATATGTTGATTTCTGCATAAATAGGATTAAAGTGAAGGAGTGTTAGACAATGTCTTCAGTTTCATTCTCTCTTCCAGAGTCATAAAAGTCCAGTAACAAAAACAAAGCTAAGATGACTGTGAGGGCTGGAGATGACTGGCATGTTTGATGTGTAATACAGCTCTAAGCACACCTCAGAGACTTCCTCAGTTGCCTTCTTGGCTGTTGAAACAAATTCCCCCATTTCACCAAGGGGAAGTCTTCACATGCTTGGGAGACACCCACTTAACTCACCAACAGATTTGTGGCCCCTGAATTGCCCTCAAGCTTGTTTAGCTCATCTTCTTAGATGGTTAATTGGGGTATGGCCATTGTGCATGCTACAGCTTCTTGGAGCTGTAGGTGAGAGTTAAGTACCAGTTAGACACCAGAGATAGATGACTTGGCCTTAAAAGCATTCAGCAAGTCCTCATACCATTGGTGCTAGTCCTCCTTAAATATCTATGCTCTGCAGATGGAAGATAATCTGATAAGGGAAGGCACAATCCACTGCGATTGAAGGGAGGTGGACAGGGAAAGACCTTCTGAAGAAGATGAGTTTTGATCTAAGTCTTGCAGTACTCCAGAGATACTAGGCATAGGAAATAGATGCCATAAAGGTAAGAAGATGGGTCTTGGTTAAGGAGTGACTTGTTTGAGTAGCCCAGTGGAGCTTGATCAGAGAATGTGAGGAGACTGGAGAGAGAGGAAGGAGACACATTGTGAAGAATCAGAGGGCTGAAAGATACCTTAAACACTATTTAGTCCAACCTTATAGTTTCAGAAAAAGGCTACTGCAGTGAAAAGAATACTCTCCACCAAGGAAGAAGATCTAAATATGAAAGCCAGTTCTCCCACTCTGGGTGAACTATTAACTTGTCTAAGTCCCCATTTCTACAGTAAAATGGGAATAAGTATATTTTCTACTTTCATCTAAGGATACTCTGGTGTGAATCAATTGCAAAGGCTTTTTAAGTGTAAAATACTAGATAGCCATAATCTGTTACATTATGGATTTAGTAAACTAGATGTAGAGAGACAAAATAGACATCCTTCCTGATGGGGCTTTGATGAAGAAAACACTTTGCAAATATTAAGAAACTACATAAATATGAATGATGGTTATTACTAAAGATCACCTAGTTAGTGGAATATCTAGAACTAGAACTCAGGATTTCTGATTTCTAGCTCAGCTTTCTTGTTATCACAGAACTCATGGTATTTTCTTATCTATCCATCTAAAAATTTCATACTCAGCTCAGATTCTTAACCATTTTTGAGAGTGTCATGTACCTCTTTGAAAGCCTGATAAAACCTATGGATCTTCTCTCATAATTTTTACATAAAATAAAGCACAAGCAATTTCAAATGAAACCAATAATATTGAAGCACAATTATTAGTGTGTATATATGTATATATAAAATGGACCCAATGTTGAGGCTTAACCCCATAAAACTTGAAAGTTGTGCTTGTAATGAGCACTAAAAATAGGGCAAGGTTGATGTGTTTGATTGGTTTGATTTTCCATGACTCAGTTCTGTAGCTTCTCTTTGCAAATAAAAACCTAGAGGCTCAGTGGTCTACCTTATACACTTTCATGTTCCCATATAAAAATATTTTATCTCTGTCAATTCTCTCAGTCACCTATCCTTACAACCTTGGGTTCACCTTTACTTCCTTCTCTTCTATTACTCACAATCCACCAATAACCATTTCTTGTCATTTTAAATTTCTGAAACATATATTTTTTCACCTATGGCCCCTTTTGTGTATCTTTACTACGACCATTATATCTCAGACCCTTAATTCCTTCTTTAACTAGATAGCCTTCTGATAAGTCCCCCTTCCTTGAATCAATTCATTCTATACATTGTTATTCCTCTGGATACGTAGTTATAATTATGTCATACCACTGTTTAAAAGCCTTTAGTTCTTCTGTATTACTTATGTTACAAAACTCCTTAGTGTGGTACCCACGACCCTTGACAATCAAGCTCTGATCTCTGTCTACATTAAATGCTAAAGTCTATAATTCATGTCCTAAAAACAAAAGCAAACAAAGTAAAAACAAACATTTTTGAGAACTAGAATTGTACAGGATTCTATAGCTTCCTTGGCTGAGGGGCATTAGTAAATCTACACCACAAATGAAATAGGTTTAAAAAGTCTTTCTTTGGTGCAACATGGAAGAAACAATCATTTAAAAATTAAAAGTCATTTTTTAAGAGATAAACAACACCTGAAAAGTCACAAAGTACGTTAAATCTTTTGCCAACTTCTCAGACAGTATGGCTTCTCGCTGCAAAAAATTCAAAACAAAGGGTCCTAATAGAATACTTTTTGTTAGCTGCAGGAAAGACCAGTTTTTGGCTGAGAATCTTCCACTGTACTCTTCTCCATGGCTTTAGCGGCTCACGGAGGCTATTGAGTACCTACAGTTTGCTTTTTGAGTAGGGCTGTTGCATAACATCATCAGGCCTGCTTGCTTGAAACCAAGGCCCCTTCACCTGTAAAAAGCAAGGGCACCAATATGACTCCCCAATCATGCTGTCTTATTGTTCTGAGCAGTCCATTCAGTGTTTTTGGCAGGCACAGGCCCCTATGCTACTGTGGTCTTATTTTGTTATTGTTTAGAGGAGAGCACTGTGTGATTATCCATTCTTCCTTCAGGCATTGCAAGCCATCTGGAATGCTTATTAAACCCCCTGGCTGATCGGTAGGCTAGAGATCTAGTAATGTACATGGCGGTGGGTTGTCCTACATCATCAGAGCCTTGTTCCTCCAATGATGTAGTACGCAAAGAGGGCCATGATAATGGATTTAGAACACAGCACGCTGGAAGTGAGATGTGGTAAAGGAAGGATATTTTTGGCCTCTGGGTAATTGACTGAAGGATGGTAGGGAAATTTTTAATGTAAGGCAAGGAGGCTTCAAAACTTTCACACATTCAGTTTGTAGAAGCAGAAGGCCAGGTGATCAGCGAGAGGTTTGCAAAGAGGCCTTTGAAGCCCAAATCTTTGAGATGAGGTCGTGTCACCCTAAGCCTGTCGATCAGGGTAAAAAGCTCAGCAGAGCTTGTCCTGAAATAAAATGCTACTATTCTAATTTTAAATTTTAGGCATTTCGCAACCCACACTAAGCGGCACTTATATTTCTTTCCCTTTATTAGTGTCTCTGCAAAGAAAGAAGAACATTCTTCCTTCGATATAAATTTTGGTCTATAATTGTTGAACAGATTTTTTATTTTTTTGCACTAAGTCAAACTATGTCTTTTTCTGTGTTAGCTGTTTGTAAAATAAATGCTGGCCGGTTGGAGAAAGATAATTTATAATGTGGGTTGGGATTTCCTTTCAATTTAATTTGGATTTAACATTGAGTCAACTTTTGGTCAATTATAAAACTATGATTAGTTACCAGGTACTTAAATAAGCTCCTTTTAAAAATAGACCTATAAAAATGATACAGGGACTCTGTCCTTATCTGAGAAAATCTTGTATAGGGCAATCCTTGTAGTTATGAAAAAGAAATAAAAGAGGGTGGGACAAATACAATTTCTTTGGGGCTAACAAGCAAAAATATACAAATTCCTTCACCTGCTAAATCAAAGCCACTCAGCCTTAGCTGTGTCAGTGTGGGAAGAATGTCATAGTCCCATTTAGTAAATTCTCAGTGGTAGAAACTAGTATTTATTCTATGCAGATGAATGTTTCAGTTTAGGAAGTCTTTGTAAAGTATCCTGAGTGTATTTGCATGTGTTTACTTATTTATCTACCTGTAGGCATATATATGTGTGTAAATTTAAATGTAGATGCATTCCTATATACATATTTCTCTAGGTGTAAAGGAATGTCAAGTAGTAAAAGGAGCATTGGATTAGGAGTTAGAATTTAATTCAATTTAACAAACATTTATTAAGTGCTTTCTAAGCCTAAAGTATGACACTAGGTTTTTAAAGACACAAGGATAAAACAAGAAACAGTCTCTTTTCACAGAGCTTATATTCTATTGCAGGAATACAATGGACATATGAGGAAGTAAATACCAAGCAATCAAACTTATTTCAAGGGAGATCCAGTGATAGCCAATGAACAATGGAGAAAGGATTAGGAAAAACATCATGTAGATGGTGGCAGCTGAGCTATACCTTTAAGGAAGTCAAGGATTTAGTGATATGGAAGGAAGGAGAGACTTGATTCCTAACATATGGGACCACTTCTTCAAAAACACAGAGACAGAAAAATGAATGGTGTGGATGAGAAAAAGAGCTAACTTTTTAGCTAGGCCAATTGGATTGGAAAGGAAAAATAAGGCAAAAGGAATAATATGCAAAAAGATTAGAAAAGTAGGTGGGAAGCAGATTATACAGTGGTTTAAATATCAGACTGAGCAGGTTGTATTTTATGTTAAAAGCAGTAGAGAATCATTGAAGACCCCTGAGTGAGTATATGTGGGGAGATGATCAGATTTGTAATTTTAGAAAATAAATTTGACATTTGTAAGATGGATGGTTTGGGGATGAGAGAAAATGGAAGCAAGAAAATCTTGTGGGCACTATACTAGCAGAATTTAAGGGCAGAGCATCATTAGGACTGGAGTCAGCTTCAGACACATATTAGCTGTGTGACCCTGGGCAAATCACTTGATCTCTATTTATTTCAGTTTCCTTAATCATAAAATGTGAATGATAACACCTACCTCCCATGGTTATTGTGAGGATTAAATGAGATAATGTTCATAAATACAGTCCTAAGCATTGTGTCTGAAGCAAAGTAGGTCCTTAACAAATGCTTTTGCCCTTCACTCCATTCATTTGGTCTATAGATCAATATTATAAAATTATCTGTAAAAGATGCCATAATTAGGATGCTTATCAAAAATCATTTTAGCTACTCCCTCATATCAATATGGAGAAAGTAGAGATATACCATTAGTTTTGCACTATAGAGAATTTCTGTCTGACTGTATTTTTCCAAAGTTTTCTTGGATATTTGCTTCCATGTAACTAATTATGAATTTTTCTTTAGTCCCTCAATGAATCTAGATATTATTGATTTGGGGATTTTTTTCCAGTGGTACACATTCATATACTTCATCCTGAATGACTTTCATCCATATGCCTTCATGAGTATTCCACTGGAGTTCACGGTAAAGTTCTGCAGGTATTCTAGGTCCTAAAAAAGTATTCCTAGATTCCTGTGCAGCTCATGAACCATTCATTTGTTTATCCTTCAGTCTACCTACATGAACTGGTCAAGCTCTATTTTTTTATTACACATCACTTGGACATATATCTTTTATGTCACTTGCAGGCAAGGCAATGTAGGCAATATGTTGGACCTTCTTGTGCTCAACTGATGTCTCTCTGTGGGCCTTCCGTAACACATGAAATTAGTTACATAACCTTTGGAAAACTAATCTAATTTTTTGGCCTTTAGTTTTCTCAACAGCAAAATGAAGGGATTTGTAATTGTATGATTTTCTATTTATTTGTCCAATTAGGCAACACTCAGGTGACATCTAGTTCTAATTCTTAAATGATATAAGCTTTGTGAGATTACCTTTACATTAACCCACTGTAAAGATTAAAATTACAAAACTGAGGCAGGTAGAAATTAGTTTCTCTCTAGAAGTATAATATTTTATGAGGTTTATTAAAGATTGAGAATTTAAGAAAATACAGAATAAAAAAGCATGTGCCTAGATGGGCTGAGAGGCCCATTCAATTTCACTTACATCATGAGAGCCATGTCTGCTTGGAAGTGGACGCAGGAAGAGAGGGTCAGTAGGCTTTTACAACCAGTTAAATAAAACAAAAGTTCCCGCCAGGCTGAGGATCTCAGTGAGATTACAAAGCATCCTGGGAAGTGTCCAAGGACTTCTGGGGATTGGAGTCCTAGGTTCAAATCTCTCATTTTTACACCACATTATGAGTAGAAGAAATGATTTGGAACATTAAAGAAATAATGACAAAGTGATGTAATATCTCTCAGATATTAACTTAATCTAGAATGCTGTAATAGAAATCTATCCACTTTATTAGAGATATAACTAAATTTTTCTGCTCACTTATCTTCTAAAACATGGGTACATCACTGGACATGCCTAGAATTATACTTTTGTCACTCAAAATGACCTGATACTGTTATCTCTTTTCCCCAAACCCTCCCTCTTTTTCCATTTTTTCTTCTTAGAATTTCTCAGCAATTAAAGGTTGTACACAAATATCCTGTCTGTCTCTCCATCCGGACCATGGTTTTTCAGCCATGCTATGGCTCCATGGATGAAATGGGAGCAATAGTTATTAGGATCATAAAGCTAAACATGAAAGGGACCTCTGACCATGTAAGTCTAACCCCTCATATTATAGATGTGGACATTAAAGCCCAGTGAGGTTAACTTCCCAAAGGTCACACAGAAAGACATCAGAAGTATTATTTTAACTATTCAGGTTCTCCAATTTCAAAGGCAGTGCTCTTTGGTACCAATATGCCAACACCCAATTAGCTGGAATATATCACCCTCACTTTCCCCACAAAAACTATACCACACAGTATGGAAAGGAAAACTGAATTAAGCTTTGGACTTTCTGCCACTGAAGTGGAGCAAACAGCAGTTGGAAGGTTAGAGTGAAATTGATGAACAGCAATGACAGTTGGTGGGGGGAGGGGATCTTGGAGAGTGACAGTCGGTCTAGGGACTCTCTTTCCTGGCCCTTAGACTGGAAGGAGTGCTCTCTCTCTGTCTTGGGATAGAGGTACCTCTATTCCTGATTTTCCCAACTATGTGCTTTACCTGGACTCCTGTGATTGTGTCATTGAACAAAATTATTTAAGGGGAGCAGTTTGAACTTAAGGCCAGTCTTTAGGGGTGTCAGCCCAAAGAGATAAGCCCAAACAGCCAAAGTCAGAAGCTTTTCTTCCTCTTACTGTCTACTGCTAAAGACTTTGAACTTAAGATAGTTAGCATAGATTAGCATAGACAGGAATAAAAGAAACCCTCCCCTAGCCTGCTTGGCCTGGCCTCAGCTAAAAAGCTGAGAGACACTCAAACCTAATCTGGGGGAAAGTATAGGGAAATCCCCCATTCCCTCTACCCTGATACCTTCCTGATCCAAACTTGTTATTAAATTCATCTTGAGTTAAATAACCCCAGTCAGGTAAGAGGACTATCATTTCAGAGGGACATAGAGGGAGCTGAACCTAAGGATATCCATTCAACCATAAATAGTTCTTATTGAACCCCTGCTGGGCAACCTTTGTCTGGAGGGAGTCTTGTTCCTAGGGGGTCCATGCTTACCTGTCCTGGGGTATCTTCAACATCAATCAATAGAGAAGACATCCCCTCAGGCTATCATAGTTGGCCCATTTCTCTGGAAATCCAATTTTTAAAGTTAGTGTCTCAGCAGGGGGTATCTCTCTCCTTTTACCTCACCAGCATCCATATTCCATCTGTCCCTTCAACTCCTCCATTCCCTGTTACAAACCCTTCCTTATCCCCTGTACCTCTTCAATCCTCTACAATTCCTTTAACTATTACAACAGAAAGTTCAAACCTCCAACTGAAGAAATGAATGTGCCTGGTATGGTATGTCTAGTTTACTTGCCTTAAAAGCATGTATTTTAAAACCTAAGAAACTTTAGAGATTACTTAGTCAAACCTCCTAATTTACAGATGAAGAAATTGAGACCAAAGAAGTCATACAATTATAGGATCATAAATTGAGGTTTCAAGGGAATGAGAAAATTGAGGAAATAGAAGGTTAAATGACTTACCCAAGGTTACATTAGTAAGAAGCATCAGAGGCAGGATTTGAGCTCATGTTCTCTAGTTCAAAGTCAGCCTTTCTTTTGCTGGACCAAAACAAATTTCTCAAATAGTAAGTGATGAAGCTGAGATTCAAAACCAGTTCCTCTGACTCCTAAATCTACCATCTTTTAGTCTCCCTAGATTTCATTCATTGTCTCCCTTCAATAATCCTTTATTGATCAACTCTTATTTATCCATGACTGTGCTTGATATCATTGGAGATATTTAATCCAATCTATCTGGCATTTATTAGTGACCGTTGCAAAAGTGAAAATGAAAGGATTTTTAATTTTTTTAAATTTTATTTAATTAGATGATTTAGAATAATTTTCCATGGTTACAAGACTCATATTCCTTCCCTCCCCTCCTTCCACCCCTTCTATATATGACACACAATTCTGCTGGGTTTAACATGGGCCATCGATCAAGACCCATTTCCTTATTATTAGTATTTGCACTAAGGTGATTCTTTAGAGTCCACTTTCCCAGTCATAGCCCCACAGACTCATGTGATCAAGTGGTTGTTTTTCTTCTGTGTTTCTTTTCCCACAGTACTTCCTCTGGATATGGATAGCGTTCTTTCTCAAATGTCCCTCAAAATAGTTCTGGATCATTGCATTGCTTCTGGTAGAGAAATTCATTACATTTGAACTTACTACAGTGCACCAGTCTCTGTGTACAATGTTCTCTTGGTCCTGCTCCTTTCACTCCACATCAATTCCTGGAGGTCATTCCAGTTCACATGGAATTCCTCCAGTTAATTATTCCTTTGAGCACAATAGTATTCCATCACCAACATATACCACAATTTGTTCAGCCATTCCCCAATTGGAGGGCATCCCCTCATTTTCCAATTTTTTTTCCACCACAAACTTCAAGGCTATGAATATTTTTGTACGAGTCTTTTTCCTTATTTTCTCTTTGGGGTACAAACCCAGCAGTGTAATGGCTGGATCAAAGGGCAGACAGTTTTTAGTGCACTTCAGACATAGTTCCAAATTGCCTTCCAGAATGGTTGGATCAGTTCACAACCCCACCAGCAATGGATTAATGTCCCAATTTTGCCATATCCCCTCCAATATTCATTATTTTCCTTTGCTGTCATGTTGGCCAATCTGCTAGGTGTGAGGTGATACCTCAGAGTTGCTTTGATTGACATCTCTCTGATGATAAGAGATTTAGAACATTTTTTTCATATGCTTATTAATAGTTTTGATTTCTTTATCTTAAAATTACCTATTCATCTTCCTTGCCTATTCATCCACTGGGGTATGACTTGATTTTTTTGTACAATTGATTTAGTTCCTTATAGATTTGAGTGATTAGACCTTTGTCAGAGGTTTTTGTTATAAAGATTTTCCCCAATTTGTTACTTCCCTTTAAATTTTGACTGCATTGGCTTTGTTTGTACAAAAACCTGTTAATTTAATGTAATCAAAATTATCTATTTTGCACTTTGTAATTTTTTCTAACTCATGCTTGATCTTAAAATCTTTCATTTCATTTCATTTCATTTCCCAAAAATTTGACAAGTTCTGTGTTCACCTAATTTACTTATTGTTTCCTTCTTTATGTTCAAGTCATTCTGAGATTGGTCTATAATTTTATTTCTCTGTTTTTGATATCCTGGCTTTGGAATCAGTGCCATATTTGTGTTATAAAAGGAATTTCGTAGAACTCCTTCTTTGCTTATTATGTCAAATAGTTTGTATATGCAACCTCCCGGCCCGCGAGAGGTTACAAGGAGAGAAGATAGAAACAGGATAGAAGTTTTGGATCCCTCGAAGGGCGTGAACAAGCCGACTTTAGAGATGTAAATAATCGAGTCAGTAATCAATTAGTGATTTTCGGGAACCACAGCCTGCTCCGACCACTGGTGGTTACTAATTCAGGCTATTCCCATCCAATGATCTCAATAACACTGCACTGGTCAGAGGATAAAGCTAGCTCAGAAGGAAAGGAGATCAGAAACTAAAGGAGGTAGATAATGCTAGGTATTAGCATTAGAAGAAAGAGAGAGAGAGGAAGGCCTGGCCTAAAGACCAGGCCTCAGGGAGAAAGATAGAGAGGAGAGAGCAAGGGGAGAAGTTGCTCCTTTGCAAACCTGTTGGTGTCCTCCAAGTGGGCGGGCTGGCTGTGTCACGTCCATTTATTCTCTTTGATATACAAATGAGCTCAATACATATTGATCAGTTACATGATACCTCAATACATATGGATGAGTTACCTGGTATATTGCCATTGGATAATGCAACTTATGACAAGGTGAAGCTGGGGTTATTATCCTCGGGTGAGTGAGACAAAGGGAAGCAAGGTTTCGCGCCTAAACTTCAGCCACG
The DNA here is from genome assembly GCF_027887165.1 of Monodelphis domestica. Taxonomy (NCBI): domain Eukaryota; kingdom Metazoa; phylum Chordata; class Mammalia; order Didelphimorphia; family Didelphidae; genus Monodelphis; species Monodelphis domestica. Next base: position 643,192,364 of record NC_077227.1, read on the forward strand.
CTGGGAATAGAGCTCTTTGCCATGAGCAGGGTGGCCATGTGCTCACTCACAATCCTTGTCTCTCCATAATACCTATGGGCTGGACTGCTACAGTATAATATTGGGATTAGTTGGTTTTTGAATGTTTGATAGGATTCACTTGTGAATCCATCAGGCCCTGGGGATTTTTTCTTAAGGAGTTCTTTGATGGCTTTTTAATTTCTTTTTCTGATATGGGATTATTTAAGTATTCTATTTCTTCTTCTGCTATTCTAGGCAATTTATATTTTTGTAAATATTCATCCATATCACCTAGATTGCCATATTTATTGTCAAGTAGTTGGGCAAAATAGTTTTTAATGATTACCTTAATTTCCTCTTCATTGGAGGTGAGGTCTCCCTTTTCATCTTGGATACTCTCAATTTGGTTTTCTTCTTTATTTGTTTTATTAGACTGGCCAGTAATTTGTCTATTTTATTTGTTTTTTCAAAGTATCAGCTTCTAGCCTTATTTATTAATATAATAGTTCTTTTGCTTCCAATTTTATTAATTTCTCCTTTAATTTTTAAGATCTCTAATTTAGTTTTCATCTGGGGATTTTTAATTTGTTCACTTTCTAATTGTTTAATTTGCATGCCCTCTCTAATTTATTAATATATGAACTCAAGGATATAAATTTCCCCCTAAGTACTGCTTTAGCTTCATCCCATAGATATTGAAAGAATGTCTCTTCATTGTCATTTTCTTCAATGAAATTATTAAATGTTTCTGTGATTTGTTGTTTAACTAACCGATTTTGGAGAATCATATTATTTAATTTCCAATTAATTTTTGATTTACCTCTCCATATTCACTTACTAATTATTATTTTCATTGCATTGTGATCTGAGAAGGTTGCATTTATTATTTCTGATCTTTTGCACTTATTTGCAATGTTTTTGTGCCCTATTATATGGTCAATCTTTGTGAATGTATCATGTTCTGCTGAAAAGAAGGTGTAATCCTTTTTCTCTCTATTTTTCTCCACATATCTACTAATTCTATTTTTTCTAAGATTTCATTCACTTCTCTTACTTCTTTCTTATTTATTTTTTGGTTGGAGTTATTGAGTTCTGATAGAGGAAGGTTCAGGTCTCCCACTATTATAGTTTTTCTATCTATTTCATCTTTGAGCTCCACTAGTTTCTCCTTTAAAAATCTGGATGCTATGCCATTTGGTGCATACATGTTGAGTACTGATATTTCCTCATTGTCTATACTGCCTTTTATCAGGATGTAATTACCTTCCCTATCTCTTTTAACCAGATCTATTTTTACTTTGGCTTTGTCAGATATCAAGATTGAGACTCCTGTCTTCTTTTTATCAGTTGATGCCCAATAGATTTCGCACCATCCACTTACTTTTACCCTATGCATATCTACCTTCCTCATGTGTGCTTCTTGTAAACAACATATGGTAGGCTTTTGGTTTCTGATCCCCTCTGCTATTTGCTTTCACTTTACAGGTGAGTTCATCCCATTCACATTCAAAGTTATGATTACTGCCTGTGTATTTCCCAACATTTTCATTTTCTCTCCTTATCTTGCTCTTTCCTCTTTATTTCTTTCTACACCAGTATTCTGTTTTTAATCATTCCCCTAACCCGACCCTTATTTTACTTTCCTTTACCCCTCTTCTTATTCCTCTCTTATTTTTCTTTTGGGGTCTTTTTAAGTGACCCCACATACTCTCCTCCCTTGAATTACTTCCCTCCCCACCTTCCCTTTCTGCACCCTCCCTTTTTATTCCCCTTTTGTTTTTTTAAAGACTATCAAATTCTCTCCCACCACTTTACCTCTCCCCATTTTTAAAATTCTCCTCCCCAGTCCCCCTTTTAGTTTTTCCCTCTCAGCTTCCCTATAGGGTAAGATAGAATTCAATACCCCAATGTATCTAGCTTCTCTTTCCTCTTGGAATTGATTCCACTGAGAATAAGGTTTGAGTATTACCTTTTAGGTCTCTCTTCCTCTCCTTCTTATAGTTGTATTCTTCCCCTCCCTCTCCTGTGTGCCTTTTTGTGTATTATAGGTTATCCTAATTTTCTTATTCCTTGAAGTTTCTCTTGATGCCATCCCACCCTTTCTTTCTTCTTGTTTTTTTTTCCTATGATTTTAAACCACTTAGTGCCCCAATCTCTACCTATTGATAATTCTTCTAACTACTATAATAGTAAATACAATTTTTGACAGTTACAAATAACATTTTTCCATATAGGAATATAAACAATTTGGCCTTATTTGAGGCCCTTAGAGGACAAAAAATAAATTCTTTCTTATTTACCTTTTCATGTTTCTCTTGGTTTTTGGACTTTTATGTCAAATTTTCTGTTTAGTCCTGGTCTTATCTTTAAAAATATTTGCAAGTCTTCTATTTTGTTGAATGCCCATACTTCCCCCTGCAAGAATATAGTCATTTTTGATGGGTAGGTTATCCTTGCTTAAAGACCCAGTTCTCTTGCCTTTCTGAATATTGTATTCCAAGCCTTTCAGTCTTTTAGCATGGAAGCTGCCAGGTCCTGTGTAATCCTGATTGGTTCTCCTTGATATTTGAATTGTTTCTTTCTGTCTTCTTATAATATTTTCTCCTTAGCTTTGCAGTTCTTGAATTTGGCAATTACATTCCTGGGGATTATTTGAGGATTTAGTATGGCAGGTGACTCTTTTATTTTGCCCTCTTGTTGCAGACTCTTTTATTTTGCCCTCTTGTTGCAGAACCTCAGGGCAGTTTTCTTGGATAATTTCTTGTAGTATAGTGTAAGGTTTCTGTTTTTTTCCAGGTTTTCAGGTAGGCCTATGATTCTCAAATTGTCTCTCTAACTTCTATTTTCAAGGTCAACCACCTTCTCAGTGAGATATTTTGTTGCTTTCTAATCTGTCATTTTGGGGGCTTTATTTTATTAATTCTTTCTGTCATGTGAGATCATTGGGTTGTACTTGAGCAATTCAAGTTTTTAATGACTGGTTTTCAGCTAAGCTCTTTTGATTTAGCTTTTTGGATTGATCTATCCTGCTTTTCATGGCTTCCAGCAGGTCACTTCTGGTCTTCAATTTGCTAATTATTTCATTTGATTTTTGGGCTTCAATTTCCAAGTGGGAGATCCTGTCTTTTAAACTATTATTTTCTATTTGTACTATTTCCCACTTTTCTTGCCACATCTCTTCCATTTTTCTGACATTCTTGGATTTAAAGTCTTTAAGAACTTGTGACCAATTTCTATTTTTTCTTGAAGGTTTTGGTGTGTTTATTTGTAGATCATCTTCTGTTGTCTTTTCTTTAGACTGGGTTTTTTCTGTATAAAAATTATCAAAGGTAAACATTTTCTTCTTTTTTCAAATTTTTTATTTTTTTTTGGTATTTGTGGATTTTAGTTCCTGGGAGTTGGTGGCCATTGCCTTGTTCCTTCCTGGTCAGATGTCTAAGAGGGGAATGTGGGTGATCTTTGTATTAGGCTCTGGAGAGGTTTTTGCCCTGAGTATATTTTCCCCAGTATTAAGCAGTGTCTAGCTCCTCTTAGCAGCAGGTACAGCCCCTAAGAACTTAAAGATTGCCTTGCAGAGGTCTAGGTGTGGAGTGTAAGCAAGTCTCTATATTGAGCACTGGAGAGGTTTTCAACCAGAGGTTATTTTTCGGGTCTCTGTGGTATTTTGCTGTGAGCCTCCCCTTCTCCCCAAGCTTTGCAACACCCTATCTCCACATTTCCTCAGCCTCCCAGTGTTCTGAGTCCCAGTTGTTTCTCTTAGAGGGAAGTCTATGTTGAACTTAGCCATCCTCCCACATAGAACTTAGAAGTTTGTCTTGTGCTCACTTGGACTCTGGAAAGGTAGGTAAAATGGGGGGGGTGAGTTCACCCCTTGGTGGGGGAAATTTCACCCCCTTTTAGGTAGAAATGCCCTAACTTTGCCTACCTTCTGTGCTGTGTCCTACCGTGGAACTCCTTCACTCGCTTGATTTTGGTTTTGTCTATTTAAGGCACTCTGTCTTGATTGGTGGAGAGAAGAAGAAGAGCTCTGCTTCTACTCAGTAGACATCTTGACCCGGACGATCAAAAGCATTTTTTTAAAAAGTATGATGTCCCATTTGTTCAGATGCTGAAAAACTCACTAGAATCAAATAGTAACAACATATTCGAGTCAATAAGAACTCTAGAGAAGAACAGTTATAGTTGTTCATTTCTTACTGCTCAAAATTTCCTTTTTTTTATTTCCTATATATTTTGGATATAATTACATATGTATATAGCATGTCACCCGACACCCAGCTCTCACTTGTGGCTCCTAGTAGCTGCTAGCATGCAGCAGCGGCCACACCCCAGGCAACGGTTTCCACAGGCCTGCTAAACCTTGTGAGGGTAGCCATCAGGTCGCCGACCCCTGGTGAACTAGGGCTTTGCTCACCCAGCATGTGAAGACTGTTTTGGTGGAACAGACGGAAGAAACCAACAAGAAGGTTCAACGGCTGAGATGACGATGCAGCAAGGCACTGTGGAGTGCTCAGGGCGTGTTGAAGCACAAAAGACAACACGGCCATCCAATGCAGCTGAGGAAGTCTCCAGGTGTAACGACTTTTCATGCCACTGGACCCAGGCTTCCAACGCCGAGAGAGTGGGACTGTCTCTGTGCATTGACTTTTCCACTTAAATCTTCACGCACAAGTGTCTTTGTGCACAAAAATGCACAAAGACAATCGTCATCCTCGGTTACTGAGAGACTACTACTATATAGCATTTCCTCTGATATAATATAAGTTTTTAGGATGAACTCTTCACTCTTACCTTTGTAACCTCAATGCCTGGAATTGGGTCTGGCCTTTACTAGCTGTTTATGGATGAACTGATTATATTATGAAGGATTGCTATGAAATATAAAGAAGAGCCATTCTGAATTTCTACTATAGATGGCCTAAGAGGTTAAACTGAAGGAGGGACTCTATTGGGTATCCATATATAATTAACAGTGTAATTAACAGTGGATAACTGACTGACATTCAGGCCTTCTACTAAGTCCAGAATTCAAACTTAAAAACTGTTTCCAAGTCACCAATTAATTAAGGTCCCTTCTAACTGTAAGCACAAGCAAAGCTGTGGAGGCAGGATTTAACCAATGAGCAAGGTGGTTTAGCATCCATTCTAGTTCCCTGTTCCCCTCTAAATCTGCCCCAGAATTTATATTGCATGCATATGTAGCTATATTGAAAAATTAAGAGAAACGGACTTTGTTTTAGGACCAGATAATTACCAACATGTATTAAGTTCCTCCCTGCTGGTTTTCACAGGTAGTAGAAGATTTTATGTAGGGGACCTCATTATATTTCAAGGACAACCAGATAAATAATATTGATTCGAATTTGTTTGGGGGCAATAGTGATATCCACTTGCTGGTTAGATTAACCACAGGTGTGTGTTTCCTCGATCTACGGGCTTTAACCTAGATCATGTTTCTTGCACAAAGGTGGCAGTTAGGCAAAGAATCAGTAGTATCTAATAGCTCCTAACCTTTTCATCATTAATTATGAAAGGTTTCCTCTGGGCTGGGAGAGTGTTTGTCAAGAGTGGACAAATCAGGCTTTAGGTATTTGTTAAAGTTTCCTTAAAGTCTACCTTATTTGCAGACCATGTGGATAGACCACAAAGGCTAGGGAAGAATGACTCAGAAATCTGGAATTGGTACAAAAACCTAATAGACACTGTCAAAAACAACAAGTTGCCTTCCTGTGGCTCTAACTATTGATAAGTTTGAAAGGAGTAAACTTTTCCATAAACTAAAACTCAGAAGCAACTAAGTTTTGGATTAGAAGAATGACAATGTCTAATCATTGTAGCATGAAGTGGCGAAATACAATGACAGATAATATATTGTATATATATATATATACACATATATATATACAGTAGACATATACTATAGACAATATAACATACACACATATATATATAAGTGGTGAAATACGACAGATAATATATTGTATATATAATAGATATATACTATAGACAATATAATATAATACACACACACACACATATATATATAATATGTATGTATACATACATATGGATGAAGACACTGGCTATTAGTGGATCCACATAGGTCAGTATGTATTTTCTGATGGGCTTCCCAGGATGGCAATGCTGAGATTGAAAGAGGATATTTTTCTCTTCTATGTCCTTCTGAGCTTCCCAGAGAGTAAACTAAAGACTGATAAAACTCAAGATTCCAATTTCAATAGGAAGGCAAACTATTATTAAGAATGGATATTGTGGCCAAGAGAAGAACTGGAAATGCTTAGGCTTAGATGCAGTTTACCTTTGTAAACTGAGTATTGGATAGAGTCGACAGCTCATCGTTCTCTTTAGGCAAACAATGATCATAGCCACAGAAATAAAAACCATTATATTCACTTTAAAGGCAAATAAAGTCCAAAAGATATGAACCTTTGAAAGCTTTCTGTAACCATAAATAGGCTTCAGGGTGCACTGGCCATATTTTCCCTTGCCATTGTATCCAATCTGCTGTGAAAAATTTTTACTGTCTCCAAGTCGTCATGAAAACATTCTCAGTTAATTGAGACATTCCCAAACAATTAAGATGCCCAGATGCATCTGTTATTTGTAATTACCTGAACATGCATTCCTTTCTTGGAGAATAGTTCCATTTTTCAGCCTTTTGAACTGACCTAGATAATGAAAATGAAGATGGCTTTTCTATATTTTTTTCCACTGGGTCTAATTTTGACATGAAATTACCTATCTCCAAAATTAAGCAACAAAACTGGAAACATGTGTGCCACGAATAATTTCTCTCATTTTGTCCTTTTCCTAAGTGATACTATTCTTTACCTATATACATTATATTCCTGACAATTTAGAAGACTTGCATATTATATATTTTTTTAAAACCCATACCTTCTGTCTTAGTTGTATTGGTTCCAAGACAGAAGAGTGGTAAGGGCTATACGTGACTTAATCAGGGTCACACAGTTAGGAAGTGTGTGAGGCAAAATTATATCTTAAAATAATGGGTAATAAACTACTGAGGCTGCAGAAGATTCCAATAATTGATAATTTGTTTTTTATAAATATAGATATATGCATTTTAATATAGATTAATAAATATAAACCTAATGTACTTGATTCTCTCTTCTTTAATCCAAGGGTTGCTCCAATTTTTCCATCTACCCAGAATCTCCTCCCTCCTTTTTCTTTACTATTCATAGCCTTTAAGACCCATCTCAAATCCTAATCCTTCAAGGAATCTTTCCCTGTCCACTTAAAATTTAAGTGACCTTTTCCTTCTGATATCTCATGCTGTACTATCCTTTCAGAAATTATATTCTCACCACTTGGTTATTGTGTTAAAATATAATTTAAATCTTTTATTCTGATTTAGAGCCTTAGTCCTTTATATGTTGTCTATCCAATCAGGTTATAAACTCTTTTAGTTTCATTTGTGTTTCTTTATATTCTGGAAAGGTAAGTGTCCAAAGATAATACATTACATATTGTTTGTGCATACTACATATTTTATTTAAGGGATTTCTTCTCCTATGAAAACATTATATTTCATTCAGAAAACTTCTCCTTTCAGGGCTGGGAAGACCAAAATACTCATGTCTTGGAATGACCTAGTGGTTGACAGTATACATGTATGGAAGGAAGTTTGAGAGTCATTGCTGCCTCTCTGAGAACAGCTTACCGGAATCATAAAAGAATAGGACAGAGCAATAGAGAGCTGAATTTTGAGTCTTTTCAAAAATTTTTAAAATTTTTATTTAGAATATTTTTCCATGGTTATGTGATTCATAATTCTTCCTCCCCTCCTCTCTCCACCCCCCCACCTACACTGGCTTTTACATGTATCATTTTTCAAAACCTATTTCCATGATATTCATATTTGCAGTAGATTCTTTAACATCAAAACCCTAATCACATTCCTATTGCACTGCATGATTGAGCATATATTTTTCTAATGCATTTTTGTTTCCACAGTTCTTTCTTTGAATGTGGATAGCGTTATTTCTCATAAGTTCCTCTGGATTGTCCTGTGTCATTACATTTCTGCTGGTAGAGAAGTTCATTACATTTTATTATGCCATAATGTATCAGTCTCTGTGTAAAATGTTCTCCTGGTTCTGCTCTTTTCATTCTGCATCAATTCCTGGAGGTTGTTCCATTTCATATGGAATTCCTCCATTTCTTTATTCCTTTCAGCACAATAATATGAATTTCAAGTCTTTGGGCAGGAGTTAAATACTTTGCTTATTACCACCTGTGTGACCTTGGACAACATCCATTGTTTTCTTAACTGTAAAATAAGAAGGTTGGTCTTAAAGTTCCCTCTAGTTCTTAGGCTTGATATCAACATTTAAAGCTAGAGATTTGGAGCTTTGATATCTGGAGAGATAACACAATCAAGAAGCATGTACTATGGGGAAAGTGCTATGTGTTGCAAAAGTCATGGAATACCATAGAAGAAAATAACATGACTTCTCCTTTACAAATCACATCAATAATCAATCAATCAGGAAGCAGTTAAGTGCCTATCATGTGCCTGGCAGACATAGCATCATAGAGTGGCTAGAGAGCCACATTCTAAATCAGACTGAATTGTTTGAGTTCAAGTTCTCCTTCTGACAAGTACTAGCTGTGTGACCTGGGGAAAATTTCTCTTAAATTTCACCCCAGGAAACTCTTTTCATTCTATAAAATGCAGAGCAGGTAGAGAGTTTCATCAGTAAAATAGATTCCTTATCAGGTGTTGCTTATACCAATGAATTCATAGAAAGTGCCAGGAAAAAAATTCTGGTTATCAAATGAAGCAATAGAGAATAAAAAAGAGAAAAACAAAGTATTTTCTATTCACTCTGATGTAGTTCCATGGAACTCCTGGCATTTTTTTCTATAGGGTAGATGGCACAAATCTGTATAAGTGCACACAAAAGAAATAAAATGTGATTTGGGGAAGTGAGCATTAGCATCTAAGTGATCAATAAAAGTCTCATGTAGGAGTTGGCATTTAAAATAAGTTTTGAAGGAAATCCTCCATTGGAGCTTCTAATATTTTGTTTAGAGTGAGAAAACATGGCATAAATGGATAGGATGCTTGATATAAAAACCAGGAAAACATGGGTTTCATTTCAGTGTGACCTGTGGCTAGTCACTTAACCGTCTAGGTCTTTGTTTCCTCTGTAAAATGATAATAATAGCTATAGCACGGTCCTCATATGATTGTCAAGATATTCAGGCAAGTTCATGTATACAAAGTACTTGGGAAACTTTAAAGTGGTAAACAAATGACAATTGGTAATAAAGTGATGAATGGGTAGTTTCTATACCGATATAGATCAAATAATGCCAGTTTCAGATGTAGTACTTTGGAAGGAGAATCCATTATAACATGCATCTCTTTTTGATTTAAGTGAACCCCACTTAGGATTTATGGAAATATTAAACCAAAAGCCCAGTTGAGGTTCTTGACTTGTCACTGATAATCTAGCTCACCACTTTGGATCTTTTATATTTTGAGGGGAAAAAAAAACCAAGCAGAAACAATATAGTTTTTAAAAAAAATGAGGAAGTCCGTCATGCTTCCTTCTCTGTCTCCTTTTTCTTTCTCATTTAAGACCTACCCTTCACGCCAAAGATCTGGGGAAATCCTCTTAATTTAACCTCTTTCACTTCGGGGAGCTCCCTTTGCTGACGGCCTACATAAGGACTTAGCCTGGGACCTAAGGTATCAGGATATGTCAGAAAGTCAGGACTCCCTATCTTTCAATTCCCTAGTCAGCCATTAGCAGATGGAAGAAAAAAGAAATCTCATTGAAACTCTTGAATCTGATACCCTTATTATATTTTAAAAAGTTATTAAGCACCTAATTGCACATAGCTCATTGTCTAAAGTCAACTAAATTGGCATCTTCCCTGCCCTCGTATTGTGAATTCCATTGGCTGAAAACTATAATAGTGGACAGTGCATTATATTAGAGCGAACATTGGCCTGGGAAACCTGAAGCCTTTGTTTGGGTCTGGCTCTGATGCTAAGTCAACAAACACTTATTGGGGCTACTCTGTGCCAGGCACACTGCCCAACTCATTGTACAACCTTGTTAAAGGTGGCCCTGGGAATGTCTCTCAAGCTCTTCATGGCTTCACCTTTCAAATGAAGTAGTTGGATGATGTGTTCGATAAGGTTTCTTTGAGTGCTGAAACAACTGTTTGCTTCGAATTCTTGTGATTCCAAATAGGATGACTATGAAATAGAAGAGTCAGCAATGCCACGATCCAGGACAGCTCTAAGGGATTCTTGACAAAAAAGACTATCTATTGCTATAGAAGGAGCTAAGGAGGTTTGAATGCAAATTGAAGCATACTATTCTTCATTTTATTTCCTCCATGAGTTTTTCTCTAGTGCAAGTGATATCTGTCTTCTTTCACAATACAATGAACATGGAAATAAGTATTGTATAATAATACACATACAATCTATATCCTATTGCCTGGCTTCTTGGGAAGGCAGGAAAAATGAGAGGGAGGGTGATAACATGGATCACAAATGTCAGAAAATGACTTTGAAAATTGTTCTAATATGTAATCCAGAAAATAATTTTTTTTAACTTAAAAACGAGTCATCTAAAAGGAAGGTTTGTCTCCTCTCTCTGACTCTGAGTTGGGATCTTCTGACTGTTTTTCCTCCTTCCCTTTTGGAGATTTCTGAGAAATAGTCTTAGGAAATCTACATATTCCAACCTAACTTCCTAAGAAGAAGATGGGAAAAGGAAGGGACAGCATTTCCATGCCTCAAAATAATCAACAAGAAAGGCTAACACAAATAGTTTATACATAGTCTATATGCTGGGCAAGAAAGGAGGAAAATGCTTTTAAATTTAATATATACTCAAGGGGGAGCTATGTGGCACAGTGGATAGAGTCAGGAGTTGGAAGGAAAAGGGCTCAACCCTGACCTCAGACACTTCCTAGCTTTGTGACCCTAGGCAAGTCACTTAACCTACTTTGCCCAGTCCTTCTTCTTTTGTCTTAGACTTGTTACTAAGACAGAAAAATAAGAGATTTAAAATACTAAGATGTACTGACTCAAATTAGAAAAAAAAAACTGAAGAAACAATTTTTTAGTGATCTCTGAATCACCTACTTTATTGTTTTTGTTCAGTCATGTTCAATGGTGTCTGACTCTTTATGACCCCATTTGTAGTTTTCTTGGCCAAAATTCTCCAGTTCATTTTATAGATAAGGAAACTGAGGCAAAGAGGCTTAAGTGATTTGTCCAGGGTCATATAACTTGTAGAGTTTAAGATCAAATTTTTACTCAGGAAGTTGAGTCTTCCTGACTCTAGACTTATCATTTTATCCACTATTCCACTAAGTGCTCCAGAGTCATTCTTGCAGTTCTCTAAAAAGACTTTATGTAAAGAGTAGGTGAAACACAATAAAAGATTTTGCTATTATCAAAGCTCAAAACACTTGATGCCCCAGTGAAAAAAGTTGTTAAACTATCAGATGAAACTCTTGAATAATCTCTCATTTAGACTAAACCACTTGCTAAATGAGAATTTCCAAATCAAGAGCATGGAGGCTGAGCTGAGGACAATGACAGTGACAGAAACACATGAGTTGATAAGAATAGAGTACCGAAAAAAAAATGGAGTGGTGGTTCAAGGAGAGTAATATAATCAATTTTTTTAAAAAAGCTTTCAGATACAAAGCACCAATGTTTAAGATTGGACCCTATTTTTCTATTTTGCTGGAGCTCCATCCAGGAATCTTGAAGACCAGACAGGTCTTTGGAATGGGACAGTTTCTCACCAAGGAGGGAATCTCAAGATCAGAGATACACCTTTGTCTGTATTGTTTACTACATAAATAAGAATGTTCTATGTTTGAAGCCTTGCCAGCCTGAGTTCTTATAAGAGGAACCGATTATCTAGTTGTTATTTGAAGAGAAAGATACTGAAGAACTAAGGTTACTTTTGGGGACAGACCATGAGTCAGATAAAAGAGAGGTACACAATATATGAATAAACATTTAGTAATTGCCCACTCCATGCCAGCCACTCTGCAATGTGTGTTGTAAGGTAGTCTCTGTCCAAGTGTCACACATCCTAAGCATGAAATAGCAATAATAATTCTCTTCTACAGATAGCTAAAGGTTTAGCAACATTAATACATTACTTTAAAATTATTTAAGCACTGGGCTATCAATATTCATGCTTTTGAAAGGATACTCCTATGTCTTAGGCCCAACCATACTCTGGTTTGTGAATATGGCCAATTAAGCAATTTGCATGACTAATGATATGTATCAGAGAGATGATTCAAATATTTCAGCCATCTTTTTTTCCCTGACCTGTATCTCTTTCTTGTTCCTTTGGAACATAATCTAGTAAGAATGACATCACCAACAAAAATTTATAATCTCTGCCTTGAATTTTTATGACCTATTTCCTAATTAGGCCCTTGAAATTTGGGCACTTTCCCCAACATAGTACTGATGATGTTCCACAAAGACATTAACAACTTTGTTTTTCATTTCAAACAATTCTATGACACTCCACTTTCCTGGTTCTGCTACAGTATGTTCCTTCCTTCTGTTTCCCCTCTCCCCATATGAATGTCCTTTAAGACTTTGTCCTTAGTCCTCTTCTCTCTTTTCTCTACACTCTGTCACTTGATGGTCTTATCTACTTTGACAAAGTCAGGGATCACTTCTACTGCATAAATATGCACATTACTCCATCCTGAACTCCAATTCAGCATTTTTTCCCAATTTCCTGATACATATTTCCATTTGGATGTCCAGCCTTTATCTCAAGCTCAGAATGCCCAGAACCAACTCATATTCTTCCTAAACAAAGCTCTTCTCTTACCTTTCCTTTTCTGTGATTCACAGAACCATGCTTCCAGTAACCACGGGATAAACACTCAGAATTTTTTACTGCTTCCTATTCCATCACTCCCTGGTTCCAATCAATGATCAGACTTAACTTTAGTTTCTCCATCTTCAAAATATATATGAGGAGGGTGACTAGATTGTCCCTGAAGTCCCTTCTGGCTCTAAATCTATGACCCTTCCTTCTCCTACAGGTACCCATGTGTTCTAACCAAACTGAATCATTCAGGATTCCATTAACTCATCCTGCCTTTTCCTTCTTCTCTACTTTTGAATGTGCTGCACCTCCTGCCTAGAATGGATTCCACCTAATGTCTATCTATGAAATGTCTATCATCCTCCTCCTTTTTTTTCCATAGTTACCACCCTACTCTGGGCATTCATTATCTCTCACATGAGCAATTATAATAGCCTCTTAACTGTTCACTTTGTGTCCAGATTCCCCTCTCTCCAATCTATTCCCCACTAGCCTAGTCTGCCAATGCTCATGTGTAAAAAACATCATTATCCTTTTTGAAAATCTCCAGTGGTTCCCTATTCCATAATGGATAAAACACAAACTCATTACCTTATCATACTACATATCGTAATCTGTCTCAAAAACTATTATTTCAGGACTTACTGAGGATGTGGCATGGTGGAACAAGCAATGATTCTGGAGTTCAAGGGTCTAAATGCAAAGTCTACCTCTGACACTTCCTATGTGACCTGTGCAAGTCATTTCATTCTCTGTGCCTCAGTTTCCCCATGTGCAAAACTTAAATAGGGTGAGGTGGCTAGATGTTCTGTAAGGTACCCTCTAGCTCTAACCCATGGTCCTTTCTCTTTATATACCCCCCCCCTTCTTTTCAAACCAAATTGAATCACTCAGCATTTCATTAACTTATCCTGGTTTTCTCTCTTCTATATTTTGGAATGTTCTGTGCCTCATGCCAAGAATGGATTCCACCCACATCTTCCCCTATTAAAACCCTTCCCTTTCTCTCAATATAAGCTTATGTAGCAACTTCTCTATAAAACATTCCTGGTCCCCTCCACTGGCCCTTTTAAAATCTCTCTTACTATTCTGATTAAACCTCTCCAACATGCTTATCATAATTATATAGCTTGTGGTTATCAGAAGCTCTGTCTCAAATCTCCTACCCTTTTGTAAGATTCTTGAAGGAAGTGAATATGTATTGTTACATCTTAGTGGTCTTAGCATTTAGCACAATGGAATGATCATTGATAAATGTTTGTTGGATTGAATTAAATTGAATTAACTAGGGAAAGTCAAAAGAAAGCCTTATTCTGACTATTCTGCATATTTCTAGCCTATTTCTGACCTTAAAGTCAATTATTTTTAAAAATACAGTGATTTGCAAATCTCAATGTTATTACCACTATTATTATTATACTTATAAATCCTAGCATTATCAATCATCAAGCATTTTTTGAGTCTACTATGTGCTAGGTACTGCTAGGTGTAAAGATAAAAAGACAAAAACACTAAGCTCCTGTTATCAAGGGGCTTAATAACTTTTGCAGAAAACAGTGTCTAATAAAGTAAATAGATGCAAATGCTACAGAGAGATCAAGAAGGAAGTTGATTTGAGAAAAAGTTATTGGATTTGAAAATCATGATATGACTGGCATTTATGGAGAAAGGATTTTGGAGGTTGGGAGGCAAATTTCATGATGCTGAAACTAATGAAAAGATAGAAAATGGAGGCAAAAGGTAGACTTTTCTTAATTTGGTCAGAAAGGGGAAAATACTTATAAATGTAACACATTAAACAAACTCAACAAATATTTATTGATTTGATTTCAAAGGATTTGCAGCAACCCAAACTGAAAGGTGCAAAGTAACTGTCTTAGTGATAAAATCTCGAATTGTGAAAGGGAAATAAGAATTCAGGAATCCTGCCTTTTTGTCCATTACTTCCCCCCCCCCCAATATATCTGTCTGTTCAAGACTATTCATCCAATAATTCAGAAGAAATACCCCTTCTGAGTTTTGTAACTCAGGTTAGCGATAATAGGAAACTTCATTAGATCACTCTTCATTGCCTTCCAATTCTCTCACTTGAGTCAGACAGTTATATTATCTGCACCAACAAATATAACATATTTGGTGCCTGTAAAAAGAATTAGATTATAAAAAGAAAAAAATGCTTGTCTATTAAAACTGTTTTATAGATAGGCTTCTTTTTAGATAATCAGAATGGGCTTCCACTTTCCATAATCAGTTGGTCACGTGTGTGTTTGCAGCTAGTAAATTATCATCATTGAATACTCCTGGACATTCTGGCAAGTTTTTTTTAATTGACTATATCCTTAGGCAATCTTACCCCAAAAGCTAGAGCTGGGATAGCAAATAGACATGCAAATTAGCACAGGGTCAGAAGGTCAAAAAAGCATACTGCTCTTTACTCCTTATTTCATTCTATTCTTTGTTTCTCAAGTCTCAGCGTCTCAGTCTCCTCATGTACAAAATAAGAGAGCTGAACTGTCTGACATCTAACATTCCTTTCTGCACTACCATTCTTTCTGACATCTGCATATTCTTCGATGGGAATTCTCTGTCCCAAAACAACTGGTCTTACTACACTTATTATGCCATATACATGCTTTATACTTTCTTGCACTGTGCCTATATTCTTGGAGTTCTCTTTGGATTACCCTTCCCATTTTCCTCTATCTAGACAAATTCTACTCACCTTTCAAGACCCAATCCAGGTCTTGTATGCTTCATAAAACCTTCCCAGATAATTCCAGTCCATAAAAACTGAGGTTTCCCTTCTATGAAGCCCTAGAACTTATTTGTACCACTCACATAGATGATCCCTTACTGCTTTTTAAAAGCTCTGTGGTTTTGATTTTATACTTGTCTTGTATGTTTAGTTAATATCTTTATGAATCCTTTCCCAGGCTGGAATGTCATTGAGATCAAGAGATGATGTCTTTATACCCCTATAAGGGTCTGATCTCATGCCTCATATATCTTGGTCAGATTTGAATGTCTCCTTCCAGCTCAAAAAATAAGATTCTAGATTCTCCATTACTATTTGTCCATTTTATTTTATTTTAATCCCCAAATGGCCCAATCAAGTAAGTTTTTCAATTATTAGAAATTATAAAACCACATAGATGATTGGAAAGTTTATTGTATATATTAGAGTGAAAGAAGTATTTTCTTTAATAAAAATACAAACAATTTCATGACATCTCTTTTTAAACTCTACCTTCTCTAAAAATTTAGACTAAGACCTATTGGAAGAGGGAAAACATGAAGGAGGAATACAATTGATTGTTTCACAATGATGGAAAGAAAATAAATGGATGATATGTGATATATGTTTTAAATACAAATACTGTCTACCAAGAAAAGTTATTTCATAGGAATAGCAAGTTAACCAGCTCTGTTGAAAATCCTACTAGAATGCTCCATTTAGTTTTAGACCTTTCAGTTCTGGGCAAATGAAGTTAAATTAGAAGGGCAGTAAAGAAAAAAAGAAATAAGATGATTAAGCCAATAAAAGAATTGAATTGTCTTGGTAGATTAAAGAAAATGGATGGCATATGTAAGCCACTGCCAAAATAGGGAATAATTACAGTCTAAGAATAGTTCAAAGGTAAACTTGAAAAAGAGGAGAGACTACCTATCTAGATCCAGTGGGAATATACATAAAGGAAAAATTCTCTCTCTAACATGGCCATGACCCTAATTCAATTCCATGGCATCTTTTTCTTGAATAGAGTGTCCTCTAACTGTCCCCTTGTCTCTAGTCTATCCTCCACATAGCTGTCAACTTGATATCCCTAAATCACATATCTCATCATCACCTTCGAAGCTTCAGTGGCTCCCTACTACTTCTAAGATAAAATACAAACATTTTGTTTGGTACCTAATTGTCTTCTCAATCACTCTCTAATCAGTCTTCCCAGATTGCTTTCACATAACTCCATTTCATGCATTCTATGTTCAAACCAAGATTATTCTTACTTTATTCACTGTAGATATTTTTTTGTGTGTGTGCCCTTGCATAGACTATTTGTCATTCCTGGAATGCCCCCCCCCCTCAACTGTGACTCTTACCTCCTGTCTAGGGTCAATTCAAATGCCAGTTGCTCCAGAGTACTTTACCCATCTCTCCTCGGTATCAGTAGTAGTCTTCTTGCTTCCAAAAATGTTTTTACTTTTTGAATATTTTGAATTTACTTATCTGTATACATGGTTTCTTTTTCTCCCTAGTAGAAAAAAAAGTTGAAGTTAGGTGCTATTTTCTTTTTTGTTGTTGTACTCTTAGGCACCTAGGATAATCACTGGCACATATTAACCACTAAATAAATGCTTATTGAGTTGAAATATGCCCTTGTGGTTAGAAGAGGGCATGCATAATATTCCAAAGGACACTCCAGAACTAGAGATGGATTTGGATGAGGAAAAGGAGAAGGTGAAGGTCCAGGGTAGAAACAGAATTGGAAGGATTTCACATTCTTTGTGCAAAAAGAGCTTATCTGGGGGAGAATATCTCTAGGCAAGATGATGTAATCTGGCTTTATTCAGTGGCTATTCTCTCAACTAGTCTGGCCAAAAATATCAGAAGGTGAATTGTTGAGGATGAGAACAAGCTGCTCTAAGTACCTAGTAAAGATAATTCTGTAAGTCTACTTAGTTGTTACTTGCCTGAGAGTTTTTGTTTATTTTTATAAGGGTGATTTCTGAAAGATCCATATTTTTGACAAAATTCTTCTGGTTGTATTCTGTTGCTGCATATCATAGAATATTATCATAGCTGATAAATTAAATATTCTCCCAAAGGGCAACAAAATGTCACATAAGGGAATATGGGCAGATTTCATTATACCAAACTTAAGAATTGTGTAGAAGTGATCTATAGGAGGCATGCTGGGAAGAGGAGATAGACTGGGCTTAGTCCATGGATAGATTCCAATGGAGTCCACATAATGAGAGATAAAGAAGGAAGTCCAAAATACATGAGGTGAACTCCCTATGAAAGACTGATTGGAGGAAATGATTGAAAGTCACAAAGGATGAATGCATATTGATGAGTAGTGACTTCTTATCTCATCCCTCATTTATCATTAAATCCTTATTGTTTTAGGCCTTTCATTTTCTTTCATGGAGGACAGAGAATTCCATGTTGTGTTTCTTTATACTCCCCATACTTACTAACATGGAAATTTACACCTATGAGATAATTAAGAATTACATTTTAATTAATTCATTACTTCTTACTTTGGATACACATGATATGAAGCTTGCCTCTCCTTAAACCAACTTGTATTTATTTGGAATATATTAAGTTTATATTTAGATGGATGCTCCTTATTAGAGGAGCTTTTATCTATGTCTAGTAAAGATCTCAAATGCTATCTAGGTCAGCTCCCAGATTTTCTAGATGAGGAAATTGGGACCAAAGGAAAATTAGTGACTTGCTCAGTATTACCCAGGTACATGTTAGCGTCTCCATTAGAATATAAATTCTGTGATGAAAGCAATATAGAGAATATTTTTTTCTCTTATTGCCAGTGCCTAGCCCAGTGCCCAATACATAGGAAGTGCTTAATAGATACTTGCTGATAGAGTGATTGCCACCCCCAATATTATGACCACCTAATTCATATTCACACATCTTCTCACAAAACTGTATCCTTTTTGAAAATTTTTTCAATGTCTTTTCAAGATTAGAGAGCCAAACCCTCAAGGGAGTAAAATTCATCCAATTCAACCTCATCAGCTTGAGATGACTGCAGGCCTTCTGAGTTTGGTGAAATGTCTAAATAATGAAAGACTGAAACCATAAGCAGTAATGGCACCAGAAGGGTGGTAATTAAGTAGTGATGACACGCTGAGTATGGACAGAAAATGGTGATGAATTTCTCTTGTCCTCCTCGTCTTATTTTATGTGTATAAGACTTCTTAACTTCTAACAGTTGATCAACTGCAAGTATCTTTAATATGGCAAATACTAGCAAGGAGGCACCATATATTTTCTCTTTTTTGTCTAAAAAGACCAGCTAAAGAGAAATTATTTTATTAACATTCCTCAGCCCGACGCCAAATATCATCACATTCTATGGAGAGTGTATGCCTTAAATTACTTACTGAAATGGATATTTGTCTTTACAAAGAAATAATGGTTTCCTTGTGTCTCTCAGTAACAGGAACAATTTCCATCCTAGCTGGGTAAGATTAAAACACTAATCAGTATTGCGGTCTCTCTCAGGCAGCTAATGCAGATTCCCAAAATCAACATGATATTGTTGTTGAGTACCTAGATACAAATGGACACTTCCCTCTTTCCCTTTTTTCTTTCTGACTCCTACCCCCATTAAGATAGCTTAAAAGTACCCCCTTTCCCGCTTATCCCTCCCTGTCTCCAAATTAAGAGAGTTGTTGACAAAGGAAAGGTATGTCTTCCAAATAGCTCTTCCTAGATCATTCCACTTAGTGACTTACAAAATCTTCCATCAGGATTGTTTTGTTATAAGAATAGTGACAGGTGACAGTAGATTGGGTATGTGGATGGTAGAGTTATTGCAAGGACTTTTTTTGTACTGTGGCAAATACCACAAATGGCACCTGAGAAAAATAGTGAAATGTGACCACTATGGATATGAGGGGGAATCTTGGGGGAGAAGTGAGACAGAGACATCTGGCCATAGACATGAAGTTACTTGTAGAACTTTGTGGAGGTTAGGGCAAGAATTCACACATAGTACATCCCAATTCTGAGAGTACTATTGTAGTTACATTTCCTTACTAACTTGGTACTAATGTCTGCAGGACAGGTGCTGTTCTAAATTGGATGTCCTAAGTCAAAACTATTTTTACCCAACATTACTTATGATTCTATGGGAAGGGCACAAACAAGAGAGGAGATATTAATAATGCCAAATGAGTGAGATAAGTGTTTAACAACGGTTTCTCCCCCCAAAAAATGTAATCACATTTTAAAACTTAATTTACATTATTAATATTTTTCTATTACTTTCTTAAGGTTAGACAATCACCAAAATAATAAATCAAGTCCTGATTTATAACATTTGCTGATTTTATGATATTTAAATGCTTATATTGAAAATACAGCAGTCAACTCTCATCTCAAGTCAATTCAAGTCACTTTCATCTACCACAGGATGAGAAAAAAAGCTTGGAGCTTGGCTTCTGGCTGCTGACTCGTTTCCTCCAGACATTAGGAATGAAGCCTACTGTAGTAAAAAGAAAGGAGAGTTAGGGTATGGTCCTATAATTTTTTTTCTTTAGTATTGTATCTTGTCTCTCCAACTATATTGTTACCTCTTACAGGACAGTGATTGTGACTTGTTCTTCTTTATCTTTCCTATAGCTATGAGAAGCATGTCTTTCTCAAAGGAAGTAGCCAATAGTTGTTGACTGATAAATCCATAGGTCACAGGGCATAGGGGAAGGGCTGTTGGACTTGGCATCACAGAAATCTAGATGCAGATCTTACTTCTGATGTATTAGTTTTATAAACATGAACAAGTTACTTAAACCTTTTTGAGCCTCAATTTCTTCATCTGTGAAATGAGAGGGCTTGTTATGATTGCATTTAATATCCCTTGCATCTTTAGGATTCTATAACCTATATCCTATCCTATTATTAACAAGTCAGTTTTTCTTTCTTTTTCTTTAATTTTTTTTCATTTTTATTTAATTATTTAATTAATAATTTAATTAATTTAGGATGTTTTTCCATGGTTACATGATTCATGTTCTTTCCCTCCCCTCCTTCTTCCCCATTCCAGGAGCCAACGAGCAATTCCATTGGGTTTTACATGTATCACTGCTTGAAACTTTTTTCCATATTATTCATATTTGCAAGAGAATGATCATTTCAAGTCAACATCCCCAATCCTATTCCCATTGAACCCTGTGATAAATCATAGGTTTTTCTTCTGCATTTCTACTCCCACAGTTTTTTCTCTGAATGTGGATAGTGTTTTTTCTCATGAGTTCCTCTCAATTATCCTGAGTCATTGCATTGCTGCTAGTAGAGAAGCCCATTACATTAGATTGTGCCACAGTGTATCAGACTCTGTGTACAATGTTCTCCTGGTTCTTCTGTTCTTTTCACTCTGCATCAATTCCCAGGGGTCGTTCCAGTTCACATGGAATTCCTCCAGATAATTATTTCTTTCAGCAAAATCATATTCCATCACCATGAGATACCACAATTTATTTAGCCATTCCCTAATTGATGGGCATCCCCCCATTTTCAAATTTTTTGCCAACACAAGAGCGCCCCTATGAATATTTTTGTACACAGTTTCCCCATTATCTCTTTGGGGTACAAACCCATCAGTGCTGTGGCTAGATCAAAGGGCAGGCAGTCTTTTAAAGCCCTTTGGGCATAATTCCGAGTACCTACCAGAATGGTTGAACAATTCACAACTCCATCAGCAGTGCATTAATATCCCAATTTTGCCACATCACCTCCAAAATTTATTATTTTCTTTTGCTGTCATATTAGCCAATCTGCTAGGCATGAGGTGATACCTCAGAGTTCTTTTGATGTGCATTTCTCTAATTATAAGAGATTTAGAACACTTTTTATGTGCTTATTTTTAGTTTTGATTTAATTATCTGAAAACTACTTTTTCATTTCCTTTGCCCACAAGCCAGTTTTTCAATTCTGCTTTTACCAAATAAGCAAAGTTTGAGTATCTAATTCAATTCTAATTATTCTAATATTATTATTCTAATTCAACATCTAATATCAATCAAAAATCAAAAATCAATCAAAAATATCAATCAAAAAATCAATATCAGGTGATTCACAAAGCATAGAGATATATGTTTACCAATGACATTTGCCATTACCAAGAAGAATGACCTATTTAGGTCCTGAATGGAAAGAAGTCCCTAGATATGGTGAGATTTTCTAGATTCTTCTGTATGAGAAAGTTACTGGATTGACGGCATCCTGAGCAACAGAATTGCAGAATATAATGTGTGATTCCTGTTCTCCCCAGACCAAAGGATTGTCTATACTCAGCTACATTCTGTCTGTAGGAAGTGAGGGCAGGAAATGATTGTTTTTCTTTTATAATATATTTTATACTATTTTCTGACTATGTGATCTTAGAAAATAACAGTAGCTATAACAACAATAATAAACTAGTTTCAAGGTTTTCCAAGTTCTTATGTACATTATATCATTTGATCTTCATGACACCCTTGGAAGGTAAGTGATATTGTCCTCATTTTACAAACAAACACTGAAACTAAAAAGGGTTGTGATTTGTCCAGAGTCACAGAGCTCATAAGTATCTAAGACAGGATTTGAACTGAAGACTTTCTGATTCGGAGCTCAGTTTTCTGCCAACTGTGCTGTCTACCCATCTCTCTCTGGGCTTACATCTGGTACCTTGAAAACTGAAGGTATTAGATTAAATGATATATATGACCCTTAGCTAGGTGGCACAGTGGATAGGATGTCAAACATGGAATCAGGAAGACTCATTTTTCTGAGTAAAAAACAATCCTTAGATACTTACTAGCTGTGTCACCCTGGTCAATTCCACTTAGCCTCTTTTGCCTGTTTCCTCATCTGCAAAATGAGCTAGAAAAGGAAGAAATAACTAACTCATTACTTTTTTCTTTGTCAAGGAAACCCCAAATAGGGTCAAAAAGAATTGAATAGGTCTGAAACAACTGAACAAATTCCCTTCTAGCTCTCTATTTACAGTCTTATGAATTATATCCAGATGGCTGGAACTCTCAAGTTGGAGTACCTCAGTATTGTCACTAGACAATTTGTTTTGAAAGTGACCTACCTTCCGAGTTCACATTTAGCTTTGCTGTGATCTTGGCCCAGGCTGTGTCCAGCTCCAGTTTTCCCTTTGCTCATCCCACTTGACACAGGCATCTCTTCTTGGTAATATGATACCATTTGACTTGGCTCAGCCTCTTGTATTTAGCTATGACCTAACTGCCCCTTGGATCTGATGGCTCGATTTTGCCTGTCTGCCCTATGCTAGGCTAGACATCCCAGCAATGATGGCTTGGATCCTCTGAGGTTTCAGCCCTAAGCCCAGCTGTCAGTACTGCTTACCCAGCTGGACCACATTAGCAGTTCACTGTAGAACTTGTTTAGCCAGGACTGAACTGCCCTCTACCCATCTCTGCAATAGCCTTTCCACCTGCTGTCCTATTGCTAGGTGCTAATAGGAAGGAAGGAGATTATCAAAATAATTCAGATCCACATAATATATTTCCCTTGATATATCAAGTGGTTTTTTAACCAGACATATAGCTAATCTATTCCTTAACTTAGCAAAGGTATATATGGCTTCAAGTCAATTAATCAAAAATATTTCTTAACCAACTATAATAAACAAGGCTTGGTTCTAGGTATTAGATAGATATATTTATAACACTATCCTTACCCAGACTGAGATTACAACCTAGGCAGGGAGACATGACAAATATACAATGCAAGACAGTATATAATTAAGTGCTAAATTATGTAACAGACTATAAAGGCAATAGGAGCTAGGGGAAGGAAGAGATCAATTCTGGTCAATAATAGTCCTCAAGTACATGAAGGGTTCAAATATCAAGAAGGATGACCAGACGCCCTCCTGGTCACCTGAGCTTAGAATAAGAGGAAATTATTTTCAGCTGTAGCAAGAGGGCATTTTTTTTCTAAGCGGAAAACAATGTTAAACAATTTAACTATGGGGACATAGAATGTCTGGGCATCTTAATTTTCCCCTCTATTACATGTAAAAATAATTTTTAGCATTTATTTTTTAAAATTCTGAGTTTTAAATTTTATCCTTTCCATCCCCTCCCCACTTGAGAAGACAAGCACTTTTATATAGATTGGACATGTGAAATTATGCAAAACATTTTCAAATTAGCCATGTAGCAAAGGAGAATACAGTCCAAAAACAAAATCAACAACAGCAAAAATAGAGACATGAAAATAAAAATAACAAACAAACTACATTTCAATCTATATTTAAATTTCATCAGTTCTTTCTCTGGAGTGTGATGGTATCTTTCATCATAAATCCTTCAGAATTTTCTTGGATCATTATATTGCCAAGGATTAATAAATCATTCACAATTAAAAATTGTACAGAATTGCTGTTACTATATTCAATGTTCTTCTGTTTCTGCTCATTTCACTTTGCATCAGTTCATGTATGTTGACAGGCATTCCTTAGCTTCTGGTTCTTCGATACCACAAAAGGGGTTTCCTTAATTAATTTTGTACAAATAGGTCCTGTTCCTTTTCCTTTGATCTCTTTGAGATATGGAGCCTAGTAGCAGTAATCTTAGGTCAAAAGGTATGCATAGTTTTGTAGCCTTTTGGTTATAATTTGAAATTTTTCTCCAGAATGTTTGGATCAGTACACAAATTCCATTGAAGTGTGTTTGGATAACAGGCAATAGCTTTGAATGTTCTTGTCAAAGAAGGGTACTTCAACTTTATAATCTATGAAGGTCCCTTTCTTCCTTATGATTTTGATATAAAGAAGTGTATATATTTATATTGGAATGTACATATCATCACTTAGAAATAGAAAACCTACCTTTTATCTTGCTAACCCACACTCCTCTCCTCTTGTGGACATCCCCACCAAGCTTAATGTACTTCTTCATTACAGAACCAACATTTAGAATAATAATAGTACATGGTCTAAGAATAACTCATTGTGCCCAATAGTCATAAGAGCAAAATCCTCTTTCTTAGCCTTCAGAATTATTATTGCATCCAACCCATCTGGATAAACATTAAGCTCAGGAGACTGGGTAATGAATGCCCCATAAACAAACAGGAATAAGAGGGTTTTAAATGGATCTTATGGGTTGTTAAAGTTATATACACTGGGGAATGTCATTCAGCCTTGGAAGTGATAAATAAAGTTGAAGTTGGTACAAAGATGTGGAGGGGTGGTATTCCAATAGGTAAACACAAGAACTACAAATATATTTAAAATAGCAGACAAATCCTCTATAGTGAAGAGGCATTTCCTTGAATAGTATGCAGAATCGTGTGCTACCAGAACACCGTGTTGTCATGGAATGTACAAATTGTGCAGGGATTTAGAAAAAACCCAGTCTCTGTTTCTTCTTGAGTATTACTCCAGCAAAAATAATACCATTCCTGAACCCCTTTCTAATACCCCTAGCCCAACATCCCACTCACCAACACACAACAAACACACACACACACACACACACACTCACACACACACACACACACACACACACCCAATGTGCTGGCCTCTGAGTACAGAATGTGCTTAGTAGCTTCTTGGGGGAAAGGATGTAGGGAGACTAAAGATGAGAAATATGTATTGTAAATGGATGTAGATGCATCTGATCAAAATGTAAAATCTGACATTTCTCTGTTTGCGATACTGCAAAAAGGTGGTCTTACCAACATTGGATGGACCAAGAAATGGTTATTTTTCTATTAAGGGTAAATAAAATGAGGGTAAAATTTTAAGTTGAGGAATTTTCTGTTGCTAGAAGGCAAATTACTACATGCAATAGTACAAAAGAACAGGGGTAAACAATACAATATGCTGTGAATTGAGAATGCATGTGCAGTAATGTCATGAATATATTAACTTCCTTCATTGTCAAGGCAAGTGACAGAGGCTGACTGAAATTCAGAGAGGAGCCGGCTGTCACTGTTGAGCTCAAGCAGTCGCAGTCATATCTCCCCTAATAA
This sequence comes from Monodelphis domestica, assembly GCF_027887165.1. Lineage (NCBI taxonomy): Eukaryota > Metazoa > Chordata > Mammalia > Didelphimorphia > Didelphidae > Monodelphis > Monodelphis domestica. Next base: position 643,218,002 of record NC_077227.1, read on the forward strand.
CAAAGTCTATTCTGTTTACATTTGACATGGTGAGTGGAGGGGTTGGTGGGTTGCTTTTTAATGATTAAATAAATAAATAAATAAATCCACTCAATCTTCTAGCCCCCCCACTCCCCTGCAGCCCCAACACGCAGAGAGAACCCATTTCTGTTACCTGTTTGGATGGGGTGTGCATACAAACATTTATAAAGACAAATGGGGCATTTGATCTTTTGGGGAGGAAAGGGGGCAATTTATTTATTTTTAACTGTCTAGAGACTCCATATTTCTAAGTATCTCAGAGGTATGTTAGAAGGGAAACTTTAAAACTCAAATCTGTCAGAACCTTGAGAGATGGGGAAGATGAACATAGAAAAAGAAAGTAATATTGTGAATGGAATTATTGGGGGTTGGGGTGATTAATAGATGTTTTAGTTGGCTTTTGGGGTAGGGTTACCTGGGGTAAATCTAATCTACTGTATAACTTAGTCAGGGAGGTAAATGTTCCATTGTGCTTGCCTTAATAGCAGAATCCTAGGGAAAAAAAAAGAAAGAAAGAAAAAGCATTCCACTTGTGAAGAAAAAGAGCCGGAGGCAGATTATTAGGTTGGAATTAAAATGCAGACGAGATTCATTAAATTGTTGACCCTCCTCCCCACTCAAAAAAAAAAAAGTCAGGTTGCCATCTTAAATTGACAGCATTCGAGATGAATTATGTGCACTGATTAATAAGTAAATGTTTTTACCGTTATGATAGCGGCACCTGCTAGTTATGCTGCTGGTGAAGAGGCTCTCGAGCTATAGTGTTTCCAATAATAAAGGTATGAGGGGCTGAAAGTTGTGTGCAAGCATTAGTCCAGAAATAATCCATTTCCTTACAAAGTTGTAATGCCTAAAAAATGGGAACATGTTTTTTTCCCTCTCTCCTCTCCTCCTACATCACATTTGTTGTGTAGAAATTCACAGCATGTGTTCACACTGGTGTTGCAAAGGGGATTCAGGGTCACAACACATAATACCACAAAGTAGTGAATGCAGGCTAAAACTAATATGGAACACACCATTTGAAGCTACATGAAATAATTTGCAAATATGGTTCATTCTTTCCTTGGTTCCAAGAAAAAAACAGGTAATCTTATATGATTTGGGCCTTGGCCAAAGGTGCCATTTTGCCAAATGTTGCTTTAGCCATAAAGGAAGCTGGGTAGAAGGAGCCGGGTGGCCCTAGAACAGATTAACCAGCTTTGCTGTTCTATAATAGTGCTGCAAATGATCAATCTGAGACAATTAACCTGGAACAGGCACTTTCGAGGGCTTCATCCCTTTCACTGGTTTGGTTCTTCAGACAAGAACTGAGCAAATGAAAATTGGCTACTTGAAATGTGTGGGAATCTTTTGTACAACTTTTTGAATATGCATATGACCCATAAAGAGCGTGTAATGGGAAATCCAAGCTATGTAATTTGGAGATGTAATACTCCATCAACCAAATAAAATCATTAAAAAATATTAATGGGTATTTCTGTGGCTGACTTAAGATAAAAATGGTTTCCATCATTCTGTAATTTTTAATAACTCTTCTGTTGGGTACAAAGTAGGTTATTTTTCAACTATTTATTATTTACTGGGAAGCATGGAAAATCATTTTGGAATTATTTGGAATTATGTAGGTGCTAAAATAGCATCACATATTTTATCAGAATATTACTCTTTCACTTTTATGTTTAAAAATAGCTCCCATGACACATGGGAAGGAATCAAGTTTTGATTCTGCCTAAGAATGATCATTTGGACAATAAATAATAGGTAGAAAAAGGGTAAATGATCTCTAAGATGCCACTCTTCTTATTCTGACTAAACTGTCAGTATTTGAAAGTACTGAGACTTCATTTTTAGAACTATTGTCTCACTTGGAAGGGATTAAATTTAGGGTTTGACTAAATATGAAAATTCTAAGGTAATATTGTGGTCACTGATTTAAAATATTATAGCTCAAATCAAAATGACTTTTAGTAGCATTTATTTGCAAAGTGGTGGAAAGAGTGAAAGTAGAGAAATATAAGAAGAGGGTAGAGAAAATGTCTAGTCTGTCACACTAAATGTTACTCGGGTGTCTGGCTCAGCCCAAGCAGGGCTTGATAACCCTTAGCCAGAGGACCCTGTGGTGTCTTATGCAAGGGTTCCACTTATGCAGCCTCCTCCAGGAAAGGAAGGCCACTCCAGATCTCATCTCTCCAGAAGTCAGGAAAGGAAGGATACTCACTCACCCAAGATGAAGACCAAAGGAGGAGATCTAGGATCAGTCCTTTAAGAAGTAGTCCAAGAGCCAAAGTCAAGGTCCATGCTGAAGGTACAGTACAAAACCACCTCCAGAAACCAAGTCACCAGCAGAGGTTCCTCAGATAGGAAGTTCAGGACTTTTTATAGTCCTTTTTCCACATCACTTCCTGTCCTTCTGCTTTACAGGAACCAATTACAGTCTTTCAATTTGCTTAGCACTGCCCAGAGGGTGGTCAGTTGCCTCTAAAGTTGTAACTCACTTTGAGCAAGTGACTAGCAAACACTCTTACATAGTGTTATGTAGGAGTACTTAAGTTTTTGATTGATTAACTTAAAAATTGCTGATTGATAGATAAAGAAAGTTTTATTCTCTCTTCACACATTTTAATGGATTAAATAAACCAAACAATTATTGAAAATATATTATGTGCATAGCATTGGTGTAGGTGTTGGTGGAAGAGTGAGGATTGGAGGGGAGGAGCATTAAATTTAAGACAGGACTAAAAAGGGTTTACCATTTAGATTAAAAGATAAGGTATGATAATTAACTGGTAACTGAGTTAATACATGACAAAGGGCTAGCTGGTCAAGGGAGAAATAGATGTGGGCGAATCATTTTTCAAACATGAAAATACTACATAAATATTATTATTGTTTTTGTTATTGTCAAAGTCACATATAGCAGAGATGTAATTTCTTCTGGATTTTGAGGGATCTGAAAATCTGAGAAGTACAAGATTTGTGGCTGAAGGGTGCAAAGAGGAAATTCTAGGTAAGGAAGGAAAGAGAAACAGTCTTCACCTTAAGAACAGCATCTCAGTGGTTTATCTCTTGCAGCTGTCCAACCAACATTCTTTTAAATTGTTTATTCAGAGGTAGAAATGCACATGGGATTCTGAAATCATTTTAGTAAACAAATTATTTTCAAGTGATTGGCTTGTGCTATAGAGTAGTGGGAAATAAGTTTGAAAATGTGAACTCTTTAGTTGGCCTTAGTCAGATGAAGATTTTAGTAATCACCATAAGACCAAAGATTTAGAGATAGAAGGATCATAAGATCACAATTAGAGCTAGAAAAGATCTTCGAGATCATCTTGTCCAAAACTTTTCTTTTACTACTGAGCCTTTCTGACTGAATCTCATCCCGAGCAATGTTGGCTAAGTCATTTTTCCTCCCTTCGCCCCAGAAAATAAGGGGGTTGGAGTAGATGGCCATTGAAATCCTTTTCAGCACCAACTCTGTTATAATGATACTGTAACATCCCACTATAAGACTAATTCCCCTGTTCTCATTTACATTAGGAGAGTTGGCCCACCAGAAAATCAATAAATACTTTTTTCAGGAAATTGGGGTAGCCCTAAGGGATTGTATTTCTTTCTTGTCCTGTTACTTATGAGTTCTTTCTGGTCAGCTTCTTCCTTAACAATCATCCAGATATACATATATACATAAACACACATACATACATATTTGACAAAGTACTTACTAAAATGGTATAGCAAGAAAAGTTTGTATAGACATGCCCATCCTCTCAAACTGGGGGTGAACTCTCTTACTAATACACATAGATTCTATGATAAAAGTAGGCACAAACTTAAAGAACAATAGAAATTCAACATGTGTAGATACTACATGTGATAAAGAAATGTATCACAGTTCCTGGAAACAGGATGCTCTGTTCTTCCTTTATAGCATCCTCACAAAATTCTCTTTAGATCCAGCTAGTCTCCATTGGCCAGTACCTTTAAAAAATCCATAGTCAGAATTTCTCTCTCTCAAGACTGATCATGTTCTTTGAAGCTGCATCCTTTGGGTATCTCTAGGTTTGTGCTGATTGTGCTATTTTCTATAGATCCAGTCCAATTCCACACACTCTTTAGTAGGTCATTTTTCATTTATGTCCAACTCTTTATGACCTTATTTCAGGTTTTTCTTGGCAGAGATACTAGAATTGTTTGCCATTTCCTTCGCCAGCTTATTTTACAGGTGAGGAAACTGAGGTAAATAGTTTGGGACCTTCAAAGATCACATTAATTAATGTAGGGAATAGAGTCCTATCCTTACATTCCTATGAATCATCCATTACTTGCATAATTTTTGTAGGAGAATATGCAAAAAAATTCAACTTAAATATTATTATAAATTGAAAGGTGTTTGAAATGGCATGATTTGGGTGCTTTTAGTCATAAAGCCATCCCTCTCTGAAATTAACTTGATCAAATGAGTTCTTGAGTAGCCTTCCTATTCTTTTCAGTTACAATCTATAATTATATGGTAGATTTGAGAATAGACTTGAGTGGGCTTCTTCAATAACCAGGCCTACTTACTATGTTTCCTGAATTTATCATATGTAGGAGTGCATTGACCAAAATCAGTGTTTGAAAATTATTGTTGAGTGATTAAAAATTCTTATCAGAAGTCCTAAGAAGCAAAATAATTCTGGACAATTCTGAGCAATGGGAGGGAAAAACACATTATTTACTAGTTGAAAGCTATCTTTTCACCCTTCCTTTGTGTCTCTGAGAAGACTTTTTCTTTTGAAGGGCATAAGGTGTTATACTTCTTTTTACTAGTCCTAATGCCAAACCAATGTGAAGAGAACAATGGAAAAATATTGAAATTGGAATAAATCTTCCTGGCACATAGTAGGTGCTTAACAAATACTTCTTGGTTGATTGATTACTCAAAGGACCTGAATGTGAATCTAGCTGTACCACGGTCTCTGTGTGATATCTTGGGCAGGATTCTGTGTGGTAGCCATTAAAACATTGTCTTTCTTGTACTAATTAAAGACTTGTTCTTTTTAACTATTTGGTGCTTCTGTGTTCTTCAAGGTTGATGCATATGACATATATAAAACATATTATAATGCATATAGAATATACTCTATACTGTTTTATCTATGACTTAATGTTTTATTACTAGATAATATAAATCATATGGTTTTATATATTGCATATTCTGCAATGTGATAATAAAATTATGTAAAATGTTATTCTCTAACATATTATATATATTAAATACACTTTATAATGTTACTATACATATATTACTATGTAAACCATTTCTATGCTTATATGTATGTATATGCTATACACAGATGTAGCACATGTGTATATTATATGAATATGTACATGCCTGTATACATGTTTGTTATACATACATGTAAGTATGGGTAAGGTATTACACTGGTCCAGTAATTCAAAAGCCATAGCAAGTTTTTTTTAAAGTTATTCCCTAGGACAATTGCCTCTGCTCTGCAATTTACATTGTTAGAAAGTTGCCTAAAGGCACTGATATAATGATTTGCCCTGGGTTAGATATCCAAGAGGTTTCAGAGCTCTTCCTGAATTGAAGGTAAGTTCTTTCCATTGTTTCATTTATTTTTCATCTCTTTTTATATTCTTATTTCTCTAGGTATCATTTCCACTGATATAATTCAAGAACTTTTTCTTTGTATTCTCAGAGCATACACTTTGCATGGCACATAGTAGGCACTTTATAAAATGTTGGTCAATTTGATCAATTGACTGAAATGGGTTGCCCACTGCTCTCTGCTAGTACAGTTTCCCTGAAATTGATAACCTTAGTTACTCTGACAAGCTCCTGGTAGTCCTTCAGCTCTCTAGGTACCTCAAAGGTCAATTTGGCTACTACTGACATAACCAGAAGGATCCTTCTTTTTCTCTCCTGATCCAGCTTTGGAATAAAAATTTCACATTTCTCTTCTCTTTCTGACTCTGTCTCTGTCTCTGTCCCATCTCTCTCTCCCTTCACCCCTCCCAGCTTATCCCATATATTTAGCTCTGAGTAAGTAACAAAAGTTTACCCAGTGTTAAAAGTCATGTCTCCTGCTTCCCCTTTGTATCTTGGATCTCAGTTACAATTGAGATAGCCTTGATAATCATAACCACATCTCAGCTCCAGGTATCTTAGTACCTCTCAACAATAGTTCAGACTCTATTTCCCAAGGGATCATCCTTTATTGCCTAGAGCCTAATAAAGCACCCACTTGTCTCCCCTCAGCCCTATTTTATCCTCTCTCTGCACTTTGTGGGAATAAGCAAATTTAAAAAAAAAATTCACTTTCAGTTATAAGTACTGGTCTCTATGTCCACTCTAGGCTGCCATTGCCACCTTGTCTGGAATATCATTGTGACCTCCTCAGATACATTTCCATTCATCATGTGTCTAATCTATTCAAAGCACTGATCTCAAAACAGATCATGACCTCAGTGATCTGACATTACATTACTTATCTTCATAGAGATTCTACCTTCACATTTTGTCCCATATAAGCCATTCTTTCTATAGCTACTGCAGTTACTCTGTAGTCTAAAAATCTCCAGTGGCTTCCCATTGCCAATCATATTAACTCGGGCTCCTTTACCTGGTTTTCAACACTTCCAAGGCCTGGTTCCAAGAATGATTTATTAAGCTTTACCATGTGCCACAACATTTTCAATCTTACCTATATGTCAGTCCCTCTGTATACTCTACCATCTACACAAAATGGAATGTTATCTGCCATGGAACCTGCCCTTTGCTACTGGATTTCCTCAGATTCACTTATTCTCTTCTCTCTCTAAGTAGAATGGCCTCCTCCTTCTGTATCTATTGGATTTCTAACTTTTCTTAGTTAAATTCAAATTCTCTTTTCTCTAGGAATTTTTCCATTTTCCCCAGCTTAACATACACCTTAACATAACACTTTTCTTGTATTCCTCTATTTCATTTGGGTAATTTTGTGGCTTATAGTTCGCTTTGCCACAAGAAATCATAGTTTTAGAGCTCAATAGAACTTTATAGGTTATCTGATCTACCCCCAATCATTTTACAGATGGGGAAACTAATGCCCCAATATGAAGTGACTTACTCATTGATGCATAGAAAATTAAATAGCAGAGTCAGGATTTGAACCCAGCTTGTGTGATTCCTAACACAGTGTTTTGTTTTGTTTTTAATATACTGTGTTATACTATGTTTTCATCTTATTCTCTGATTGGGAAAGGAAATACCCCCATGACCTTTTTTTGCTCCTATTATATGCATTATGCTAAGAATTTTACAAATATTAACACATTTTATCATCACAACAATCTGTGAAGTTAAGAGTTATTATTATCACCATTTTACAGTGGAGGACATTGAGGCAGACAGTCTCATTGAGTGATCTACCCAAAGTCACACAAGTTGTACATGTCTATGGCCAGATTTGAACTCAAACTTTACTGACTCAAGAGCAGCTAGGTGCCATAGTACATAGAATGCCAAATCTGAAGTCAGGAAGACCCATCTTCCTGAATTCATTTCTGACCTCATGCACTTGCTTCCTAGCTGGGGGACTGTGGGCAAGTCACTTAAGTCAATTTGCTTGTTTCCTCCTATGTAAAATAAGATTATTTCATATTCATCTTTCTATCTCCATGTCAGTAACTAGCATACTGCATAATAGTCAATTCAGTGAACCTGCATTTATTGTGAATGAATGAACGAATGATGGTATGATACTTGATGTTCCTGTATATGTAGATGTACTGTCTATCTTGAGTCTACTTTCTTGTACTACTTTAATAGGATCATAGATTTAGGGCTGGGAGGAACCTTAGAAACCCATCATTTTAGAAATGAAGGAACTAAGGCCCTGAAAGTTTAGTCTGCTCAAGGCCAATCAGGGAGTAAATGATGGAGACAGGATCTGAACTCTGTTTCTATCACCACTGGTTTTGATTCTCTTTCCTTCACAACATAGAGTACAACTTCTATTCCAATTCCAATTAGTAGATGGTTGTTGAGAGCTGCTGTGACTGAAAAAAAAATCCATCACCCTAAAGTTCATCTGGTGATGAACCTCCCCCAAATTAGATAAAGCAAGTCTTCTAAAAAAGTCATTAGAGCAACACATTGCCCAGCTCAGAAATGAAACCTTTCCTGATCCATTGAAGCTCACACTCTACAGGGCTATCCTTTCAGAATCCAGGGTCCCTTTGATGCCAACTTGAACATTTCTAAGGAAATTATTTATATTCTAAGGAGCTCATGCAGCTTCTTACAAATTATCTTTTCTATTGAATGTCAAGTCAGGGAGCTTAATACATGCTCACTGGTTGAGTGAAGAATGGTGACCCTCTCCTTTAACATAGAGCCAACAATTCCACCCACTAAAAAAAAAGGTTCAGTTCTAGAGACCGAATGCTTAGAAAATACCAGAGCAGAGGCAAATATCAAAATTAGGGTTATTAGCATGCTAAGTTTAACAACCCCTTAACCTATTGATTACCCCCACACAAGAAAACAACACCTTTTCTAGGTTTTGGCTTTCAGAGTAATTGGATTCAAATTCACATCTGTAGCATTAAACCAATGTTTTCAACCTCCCCCCCTTTTCAATTGTTTAACCTTCTTCTCCATCTCTGGCATAAATTTAAGCCTTTATTTGTGAATATTCCGATAAGCACTTTGCCTCTCACTGCATTGTTCAAGGACCAGCGTCATTGTTACAGCTGTAATTGTAACTATCAAGACACAGCTCTTTGTAATTAGAAAGTCAAGATGGTATTCAGCAGTATGGCAGCACAGACTCTCATTTGTGAGGCTATTAGAAAAAAAATGTTTACAGAGAAAACAGTGTCATTGTTTAGTGCTCTTAATTGACCATCTGCCTGGTAAAGAAATGTCCAAAGAAGGATAAATAAGACTATAGTATACTTATTTATTTATTTTCTTTGTGCAGGGAGGAAATTAGGGAAAGCAGCAGCCCAGACAAACTAGACAAGACATTGCTAAATCAGGCAGCAAGTGAAAGCATGTCATGCATACATTGCCTCTTATTTCCCCCAGTGTCAAGACAAGGATCTATGATCTGTGGCCTCCTCAGTTTGTTTAAGAAAAATGGATTGGCATTGGCATTTGAAGCCCTCTACAATCTGGCTCAGCCAATCTGGCCTCCTCTCGGCTCCCACTGTGTAATTATGGACTGTGCTTCCTGACTCTGCAGCCCTTAAACCATCATAACCAGGGCCACTAAATCCCGTCCTCCCCTGATTCCCTTTTCTTCCCACTTATTTCCCCCACCCTCATCTGGGACCAGGCCAAGCCCTATGTAGGGAAAACAGATGAACTCATGGATGAAAATTGCTACTGGTTCAGTTCTGACTATATACTTGTAGCAGAAATTGAGATTTTCATTGTTTCAGTATAACCAATCTCTCTGCCTTTCAATATTTTTTACTCTAACTCTGATAACTGAGCCCATATCTTATTCTCCTACCCCATCCCTTTGACAATTACTCTCCCAAACCTTATTCTCTACAGCTGGGTCATTCCTACCTCCTGCCACACATCCCTGATGCAATACGTATATTTAGAGTTTTTGACCCAATAAACCAGATATTGTGCTCCAACCACCCACTCCTTTGTTGCTCTGTGCCCAAGGGTAGATCCCTCTAATGCTTACCATCTACTTAGACCTTTACCTTGATATTGTATCTCTCTTTCTAGATTCCTTTTGAGATGCTATGATCCATGGGTTTCCTGGATCACTTGCCCTTTTCTAATAGTCCTCTGAGTCTTGCCTCTGGGTCTCCAAATGTCACATCACTGAATCTTCCTTCCTTTTTCTGCATGCCAATATCAACATATTAACCTTGTCTTTGAATCCTATATTCGAATCAAAATAGTCCTGTATTGTTGTTTTTGCCATTTCTCAAGTCTGTAACATTTTAATGCTAATTACACTTTTACCCCATTTATCTAAATCCTATCCATCTCAAGTCTGATTTCTTTCATTAGATTTTCTGTAAATATGTCAAACTGAAATTCTCTTTACTTCCTATGAACTCCTACAGAACATAGTATCCATACTTCTCAAGTGGTTCGAAATTTTGGCCAATAGCTCTGAACTCTCATTTATTTATTTATTTATTCATTCATTGAAAATTTTTATTTATTAATTCTCATTTATATCTGGTACACTTAGTTGACATTGTATTTGTTCATCTCTTATTTCCTGAATATAAGGCCCACAAAAGGAGGGAACATGTCCTTTTTCCACTGAATCTCCCATATAGTATCAAAAACATTGTTTTGATTTGAGAAGGCAAAAGTAGGACCATCTTGACAGACATTGTGAAAGTTGATGATATTCATCTTTTTTCCAAGACCATGTTTATGCAGCATCTTAGACGTGGTGCTAGATTAAACCATGTAGAAATACAATTCTTAAAGATGAGTTTGCACACATTTCTCTGTTGAAAATAAAAGGAATCCAGTTTCATCTTTAATGGGTGTTTTCTGCTTTAGTGTCACTAGAATAGACCTTATAGGAAAGACCATTGACAGTTAGTGGAAACAGAGAGAGAGAGAGAGAGAGAGAGAGAGAGAGAGAGAGAGAGAGAGAGAGAGAGAGAGAGAGAGAGATGGATGAATTTTCCATCAGGATAGAACTGATCCCCACATTCAAACATTTGGGTCCACACCTATTTATGGAATGAGATCCAAGTGACTGATTTAGGGTCAATTTTAGCCTTGCAATATCTATTTATACCCATTTTCCTTATATTGTCTATATCTATATCTCTCTATATATTTACACACACAAAAAGAGAGATGGGGGAGAGGGAGAGTGAATGAGCCTACAAGGAAACAAGAACAAGACACAGCAATAGACAGAGACAGAGAGCCATCAGCCCTGATGAAAGTATCCCCACTGTTTTCTTATGTTCAGAAGGTCTGTGTTCTGTTCAGTAAGAAGGCAGTAATGCAATCATTATCCAGCCTTATGCTTGGCTACTAATGCTCTTCCAGGAGTACAGATGGAAATCTCCCATTATAGGCACACACAGATTTACCACAACATGGAAAATATTCAGGGCAGTCAAGGGAGCAAAAATACAAAACATGACATGACCCAACACCATGAGGGTATTTGGCTGTTATGAAAACTGGTAGATGACTTAGTCTAATGATTCTCTGTTCTTTTTTTTATTGTTTGCCTTTGTATTGGTTTGTTTCCTTCCTTTTGGCATTGTGATGCATTGGGACAACTCTTCCATGTCATGAGTGAAGGCATTCATACAATTTCCACTAAGAGTCTCAAGAATATAATGTTAGAGTTAGAAAACACCATAAAGATCCTCTCGTTTTATAGGGGAGAAACTGAAGTACAAAGAAGAGAAAATAAATTGCCCAGTTACAAAGCTAGTTGTATTTCTTATAGTACTTTCAGCACTAGTATCTTCAAATGTGGAAAAGAAAAAGTAGACAGGCACAGATATACAAGATATTTTGGATTTTTCATATTCTAACTCATGATCATCTTGGGAAATCCATCATTAAAGTTGAAAAAAATGTTCAAAGTTTCTGAATTTGCTAACACTTTCTGCCTACCAACTCTACCTATTGTATTTATTACCTGACCCAGTAAAATTGTACTCTCTCCATTTGATGAAACCTTTTTAAAATAATATACTTTCCCCTGAAAGAGATATACATACTGAGAGGGAGAGGGGGAGACAGAGATTGCTGATAGTTTCATAAGGCATTATAAGAATGTCAATGATTTTCTTCTTCTTAGAAGAACCTTAACTGAGTCTAGAGTGATTAAAGTGGCTAATACAATAATTAGAGGTCTAGTCATAAACAATATGAAAAATCAAGAAAATAACCCATTCAGGATAATTCATGAGATTTCTATTAGTCCTCTCTCAATAGTATTTTCCAAACAAGTTAAAATGAACATTTGAGGGTCTTATTTTTGGTGCCTTTTTAAGGAGATGGCAATTATTAGTGGGGAGGGAGGGTTAATTAAAAAAATCTCTATTCTAATATATGTCATAGAAATAGATTCCCTCTACCTTGACACATGCCTTTCGTGTCTGTGACTGTCTTTGCCCAATTACCATATAGCTCCAATACAGGAAATTGTAATGGAAGGCAGAAGATTCAGGTTCAAACCTTAGCTGTGCTACAAACTAGCAATGTGATGTAAGGTACATTACTTGAGGTCTCTGAGGCTCAGTTTTCTCATCTGTCAAATGAAATGGTTGTACTCGATGACTTTTGAGGTCAGTCCATCTCTGTTATTCTATCAGACTATTTGGCTGAAGTGACATTAACTAAAAAATCTTATTGTTTTGTTTTCAGATTAAACAGACTCATCAGAATGTAGCAATCTATAAGGTTAGACTTTTTTTATATTTTACCCTGTTTTAGTGATCAATTGTGGACCCATCTAGCCTGGTCTTTTATATGGTAGAAAATGCTTGATCTCCTTTTGGGGTCTTTGTTTCTCTTTTGTTCTATTTACAATTTAATTTTTCTTTCTCATTTTTTTGGCATTTTCTTTCTTCCTTTATAACTATACCTACATGCCAAGTTCAAGTTCTGAGCTAAAATTAGATTTGTTTGTCAATGCCAAGAGAAAAAACAGGAGAGAGAAAGAGACAGACAGACAGACAGACAGACAGACAGAGACAGAAACCGAGAGAAACAGAGACAGAGAGAGGAACAAAAAAAACCCAACAACTCAACTTTATCTGTGTGCCTGACTCATTCTTCAATTTTTAAATGTTACCCAAATTCAATGGTATTCCAGACCAACTTTTTTGTTAAGTCAACATTTATATTTTGCTTACTTTGTTCTGAGCTTAGAGCACCATGGGAGGATATAAAAGAAATAGAAAATTACCCTTAGGCAGCCTAAAGTTCAATTGATAAGACAAAATAACCACACACATAAGGGGGACTGAAAATGTCGAATGCTCTTGCAAACCAATTTATATATGTAACCTGTAACCCTCCCATTTTAGCCACAATGGTCCAATCAGTGTCTCCAACAATGCCTTATGCATTTCTCTCTCTAACCTTTTACTCTCACAGTTCCTCAAGCTAGAATCATCCCCTCCTCTCCCAGTTATCCAACTCCTATACATTCTTTACACAAAGTTCTTTTTCTTCTTGTTCCATCATGCCTTTCTAGATCAAGCAAGCCCTTAAATTATCTTGCCACTTCTGAAGTCATTATATTTGTCCTAAATATGGATTGTTTGACATAACAGAAACTTAATTTCCCTTGCTGGGAAGGAGCATGGTACAACAAAATGGACATTGAAACTAGCATCCCGAAATCTGGGTTTGAGTCCAAGTTCTATTACTTATAAGTTTTCTACATGATCTTGAGCAAATCCTGTGATTTCCCTGTGCCTCAGTTTCTTCATCTATAAAATGGACATGATAATGCTTACACTACCAACACTGGACTGATTTTCTGTTTAAAGTTTATATAACTCTAAGGTATAATTAGAAAAATGTTAAAGGTTCTATTTCAGTTCATCATGAAATCCAAACATTATATCAGGCAGACTAGGGTTCTGCATTCCTGAGAAAGAAGTGAGGTTGTTTTGAGGGGGGGGGGAAGGGCTCTTCTAAGGAGTAGAGGGGTGGAAGCATTTATATGACACTCACTCTGTGCCAGGCACTGTGCTAACTGCTTTATAAATACCTCATTTGATCCTCATAACAACCCTATGTATGAGCCAGGTGCTATTTTATCCTTTTATAATCAAGGAAATTGAGTCAGGCCACATTTAAGTAGATTGCCAAGGGTTGCACAGCTAGTTAGTATTTTACACCACTGTCTTCTAACTACAGCCTTAGGTCTATTCGACACTACGTATTGGAGATAGACTGATCTTGGGCTCTGTAGCTCCTCAAAAAAAAAAGTTAACAAAAGAAAAGACATTATTAGACCTTGTTTATTGAAAAGTACTGAAGTTGTGCTGTTTATTACTGACCTATAGATGAGGAATAGTGGAAACCATTTAGCTGATACAAATTGGTGATCATCAATCCTGATACCTCTCAGAATTTTAAAGCTAAAAGACTTAAGAAACTTAAAATCAATGCACATTTCTAGAGTATACTGTTATACATCTTGGGAAATGGAAAGAAAACAGGACCTCATCCTTGATTTCATATACAATATAATCCAGTTGGCAAATAAATTCATACATACAAAAAAGACAGAAAAGGAATATAATAAAAAGTAAGAAGATAAATAAATAACTGACATGAAAGAAGCATGAAAGAACTAATCTTTTAAACTAGAGAACTAAATGAATTTGAAAATAAAACAATACAGAATAGATAAGTCAAACATGTCTTTTTAGATTAACAAAATTGATAGAGTAGCTAATGACAGAAAGGACAAATTGCCAAAATAAAAACAAATGAACATATTGAACACATAGGGAATTAAATGATTATAATACATTATCATATTGAATTATATGACAACAAAAATGGAAATTTGAAAAGGAAATAGATGATCATCACAAAAAAAATGTCAAAGACCTCAATTAACAAGACAAGAAAGAAAAATCCCAAACAACTAGCAAGACACCCCAAAAGTCCTTCCCTTGACTTTCACCTAAAAGTTCATTACTCTGCTTCCTTGACATGGTTCTTGGATTTCTTTGTGTCTTCATTTCCTTAACATATAGAGCTACTCTATTGGACCCATTATAATGATCTCCTTACTTTGTGATAGGCATAGTTTTTCAAAATCACTTTCATGGTTCTTATTCTATCAAATTTAACACCTTTGAAGTAAAATAGTATTTTCCTTGCTTTAGCATTTATAGTTCACCTTCCTTGTTATCTTTACTTTTTATTGTTTTTAAGATAGTTGAGGTAATTAGTGTTATTGATAGCTCTTTTCTTGAATTGTGTCTCCTAGCAAAAATGCCTTGAAATCTCTTGGTGTCTCAATTACTATTCCTATAGTGTAGAAACTCTCTATTATATTTTAGATTGATGGGCAAAATATAGAAGAGAATAAGGCAAAACAGGGTTCAAATTCTGTCTCTGGCATTTATTAGCTTTGTGATCATGGGCATATTGTTTAATCCCTCTTCCTTGTATAAAAGTGAGATTACAGCTATATTACTTACCTATCAGAGTTGTTTTAAGATTTTAATAAGATAATGTGCATGGGGAATTGGATATTCAGGGAAAATAAACACCTCTGGATTTAGGTTAATCTGAGTTATTTTCAGGGCTTCTCATCCACCTCACCTGTTCATCTCTCACCCAACTTACTTGTGGCTCCAAGAAGCTGTAGCATGTGTAGTATCTACAACTCTGGAAGCAGGCTAAACCAGGATGAGAGTAATTGGCAGACCTCCAACCCATCATTGAATGAGGGGCATGTCTATCTCAGGCATGTGAATACTTCCCCCAGTGGAATAGATAGATGAGGAAGTTTTGTTCCAAAGGCAGTTGAACAGATGCTGTGAAGTGTTTAGAGATTAGTTAGACATTGAAGTTTTGCTGGGCAACCGAGCTTGCTGAGGATCACTCGCAATGCGTCCCTGTTCACTGTGTTGAACGCCTTTGTCAGGTCTATGAAGACAATGTAGAGACTCAGGTTCTGCTCAAGGCATTTTTCCTGCATTTGCCTCACTGTGAAAACCATGTCGATGGTGTTGCGATCTGGTCGCAATGCCTGACTGCAAAAACAAAGACAACAGAGAGACTCATCCTGGAAGCTCTCTTTGCAGATGACTGTGCTCTCATGGCCCACCAAGAAAATCATCTCCAAACCATTGTGGACAGGTTCTTTACCACAACAAAACTGTTTGGCCTGACTATCAGCCTCAGCAAAACAGAGGTGCTGTTCCAACCTGCCCCAGGGAGGCCAACGAACCAGTCGTGCATTACAATCGATGGCACGCAGCTTTCTAACGTCAACACTTTCAAGTACCTGGGCAGCACCATCGCCAACGACGGGTCCCTAGACCACGAGATCAATGCCAGGATCCAAAAGGCCAGCCAGGCACTCGGGCGGCTGCGCTGCAAAGTCCTCCAACACAGCAGTGTAAGCACTGCGACGAAGCTCAAAGTGTACAACGCAGTGGTCCTCAGCTCACTCCTGTACGGTTGTGAGACATGGACACTGTACGGGAAGCACATGAAACAGCTGGAGCAATTCCACCAAAGCTCCCTCCGGTCAATCATGAGGATCCGATGGCAGGACCGAATCACCAACCAGGAAGTCCTCGACAGAGCCAACTCCACCAGCATCGAAGTCCTGGTCCTCAGAACCCAGCTACGATGGTCTGGACACGTCATCCGCATGGACCCACAGCGAATACCAAGACAGGTATTCTATGGTGAACTGCCAGCTGGACTCAGGAAACAAGGCCGGCCGAAGAGAAGATTCAAGGATCAGCTAAAGTCCAACTTGAAGTGGGCTGGCATGACACCAAAGCAACCAGAACTCGCTGCCTCTGACAGAAGCAGCTGGCGAACCCACATTAACCATGTCGCCACCACCTTTGAAGATGAGCGACGTCGACGTCTTGCTGCTGCTCATGAACAGCGACACCAGGCCACAACCGCACCTCCTGTAACAACTGGCGTCCCATGTCCCGTGTGCCACAGACTCTGCGCCTCAGCCTTTGGACTCCAAAGCCACATGAGGGTACACCGTAGATGAAACTGCACAAAGACAATAGTCATTCTCGGTCACCGAGAGACTACCACTACTACTACTACTACTACTACTAGACATTGAAGATTTCAGGTTCATCTATTACATTCTGGGCCATCACTATAGTCTTCTTGACTTTTCTTTTGTCAGTTTATTTGATGACTTTGGAAGAGAGAGTGACACAACTCTGCTCCACTTAAATCCATTTCACATTCAGGTCAAGACATTGCCCCCATGATTCCGTTGGTCCTCTTTGAAAACAAAGGATAGGGGCAGCTAAGTGGCTCAGTGATAGATGGAAATTCAGACCTAGAGACAAGATATCCTAGGTTCAAATCTGTCTTCAAACATGTCTTAGCTGTGAACCTGAGCAAGCCACTTTACCCCAATTAATTGCCTAGCCTTTACCATACTATTTTAGAATAAATGCTAAGATAGAAGGTAAAAGCTTAAAGAAAAGAAAATGAAGGAAGAATAATAAGTATAAAAGGATGGGTTCCCCACCCCACTATTCATTTTAAAGTTAAATCCTTTTTAGTCATTACATTAATAAAATTTTAGGGTAGTAGCTCTTAACTTGGAATTTATGAACATTTTTGTTTTACCATTTTGGTAACTATTTCAAGATGATTAGTTTCTTTCATTACCCTATGTATTTATTTTACATATATATGGATAGTTATTATTTCTAGAAGGGATTCTTAGACTTCACTAGACAGTCGAAGAGGTCAATGACAAAATCAATTATGAAGCCCTGTTCTGGGACAATACACTCTTTCACATATACATAATATATACACATATACAATATATATATATACATATTTATACATATATAAGAAATAAATGTATTATGCATTTTATTAAAATCTCGTTTCTACTTTATACTTATTCCCTATATGCCCTGTGTCCTACAAACCTACTAAAGTGATCTTTCCACAGTAAAAATACCAAACTATCTAAGCAAGCTCAATTATCAAAAGTAAATACACCTGATCTTCTGTGCTTGTCCTCCCCTTTCTTCCTTTCTGTAAGCAAGGAGATGCTTCTCCATCTCTGAGACCAAGATTGGATAGCATAATTAATCAGCATTTAGTTTCATGTTAATATTATTTTAGATTACATTATTGTAGTAATTGTACATATTCTTGTTAGTAGTCCTGCTTACTAGACTGTTCTACATATCTTTTGTCACTTTTATAGCAAAATAATAATCCAAGACATTTACATTCCCCTCTCCTTAGCAATTCCCTTACTGATGGGAGACATCCTAATTTGCAGGATTTTTGTTTTTTATTTATTTTTGATAATAAAAGGTGCTAGTCTGAATACTTTATTATATATAAGGACTTTTTATAAGCAAACACATTCCCACTTGCCATTATTAAATGCTCCCCAAATGAATTGGCAGTTCAAGATTCTTATATACTATCACAAACCACCTTTTTAAAGTACCTGCTCACTTCCCAAGAGGTAACTAATAGGTTGAACATGAAATAACCCAACGTGACTATGTCAAAAAGTTGTAGTAAAAAAGGGTTCCTATTCCTTTTTTAAAAAATAACAACAAAAAACAAGGCTCAAAAAGTAGATTTCAGAAGTTTAAAAAAGATATCCATGGTCTTTATTTACAATAGAAAGTCAATACTATTTAGGAGTAAACACTGAAACTTCCAGAAAATAAAATCAGATAGAATGGAGTCTTGCCAACTTCTTAAACGACTCCATTCTATGTTGATTTCATTTATAGGCCAATACCACATGCATTAACATTCATTTGCTGTAATTAATTTAGATTCCACCATATTTTATAAACTACTTGAGATTAAACACCAAGACTTATACTGCCTCCTTCACAACATTTAAGATAGGAAATAGTATATTTTCATAACATGTATTGAGATACACATCCATTTATATAATTCACATATTTATATATATACATGTATATATATATGACTATATTGTCTGAATATATTTTCATATAGTCTACTAGGAAAGGAATATACACATGTATATATTTTATGTTTATATATTTATATACATATATGCATGCATATATGTATGTGTGTGTGAGTATGTATATGTGGTCAGTGATATGATAATAAGTCAATGCTATGGATGATGTATCTTAATGTGTGCCTCCTGCCTAATTTTTTAGTGTTGACTAACTTTATATACAGAGAGAGACAGAGAGAGAGAGAGAGAGAGAGAGAGAGAGAGAGAGAGAGAGACAGAGAGACAGAGAGACAGAGAGACAGAGAGACAGAGAGAGACAGAGAGACAGAGAGAGAGAGACAGAGAGAGAGAAAGAGAGAGAGAGAGAGAGAGAGAGAGAGAGAGAGAGAGAGAGACAGAGACAGAGAGACAGAGAGAGAGAGAGAGAGAGAGAGAGAGAGAGAGAGAGAGAGAGATAGAGAGAGAGAGAGAGAGAGAGAGAGAGAGAGAGTGTTTGGTGTCTGAATACAAGTTCTATTGTTATTGATGAATACCCAGGATATCTTTTCCAGACTTCTGGAATTGTTTTTTTTTTTCAGACTACAGTATGTTATAGGGGAAGAGACTTTTCTGCTCTGTTACAACCTCTTAGTTCAATCATTTTGGGTTGTTTCAAGTTGAACCTACTTAATCATTCCTTGAGGTGTGAACAGAGAATTAAGAAGGTGATGCTTTGGGTTTCTGGAACAGGGTTGAAAATATAAGAATATTGGACATTTGGTCACAAATGGAGTACACTCAGTAAAGGCCACTATAATGTATTTATTCACAGAAAGACTATATATATATATATATGTGTATATATATATATATACACACTATGCACTCATGATTGTATGTATGAATGCATGTTTGTATGTACACATGTACATATACATGTATGTATATATGATCCAATTTTCCTCTAAACAATTCAGTCTTACCCAAACCCTTTGGCAGATATTCCAAAAGACTATTTGCTTTGCTTAACAGGATAGAAGCAATCCTGGTACATTTTTTGGTCTTGCCAGATGGCCTCACTAACCTCCATTGAGCAACACAGTTTAAGGGTAGTTCCTTAGAAAAAGGAGTTCAAGGACTACTCTCTCTTTGGATTGGTTTGACTTTACTCATTTTGACATAGGATCCAGCATGAAATTGGAAATCCTTACTGTTAAACATTGTATTACTAGGTGAATGAGAAATCATAGTTTGAGATCCAAGGCCTGATCCTGGCCTCTTTTCTGATTGATCTTTATAACGAGGCTAGAATAATTAGATAATTCAGAATTAATACGATAGCCATCCTCAATGATAACTTTAGAGGCAATTCTGCATGTATGAGGAAGTGAGGGGAGTCTAGACTAGTGGTAGATTCATCACTTTGAGAAGTTGGAGTATGGAAACTCTCTCATCTCTTTCTCTCTTTCTGCATATATACATACATACACAATAGCATAAACTCATAAGCAATTTTGGCATAGAGTCTAGAGTGCTAGAATCAAGAAGACTGTGTTTACTTAACCTGAATTTCAGTTTCCTCAGTAATAAAATGGTGATGATAATACCTATAGTGCCTATCTCAGAGGCCATGCAGTAATGATAGGCTTGTCTAGGTCAGAACAACTTGAGTGCAACCTCTATCTTCAACAAAGGCTGTATGTGTCTTAAAATAAAACTCTGGAGACTATAAACTGCAGAATAATTGCAAATCTGCATTGGCAGAAGAATTTTTCTCACTGTGAACTCACTATAATGATGAAATAGTGTGTACAGGCAAAAAATGTACTTTTTTCATATGGCCTTTGTAAATATCAAATGAGATAATATATGCAATGTGCTTTGCAAACACTTGAAAGCATGATATAAATGTCAGCTATTATTAATATCAGGTAGATGGTAAAGGGGATTCTTTTTTGAGGTTTGAGGTGGTCAAGATGGTTGCTAAAGCCCCTTCCAACCATTGTGGCTCTTCAAATATCTTACTTTATGATGAATTCCCAGGGAATAAGGGGGTGATCTCTCCATAGTTCATCTAGTTCTAATTCTCAGAAAGGGAGGAACCAGGCTTGCCACAATTGAGTTCTTTTGTTTTCTTTCCAACAATTTCTCCTTCTGTTTTACACCTTAGTCAATTTTATCTACTTACTGTTCCCTGAATAGGATTTTACTTATTTTTGCCTGCTTCTTCTATATTCCCACCATTTCAGTCTCCCACCTCCAGAATAGATATTCTATTTCTTTTTTTCCCATTACTTTTCCTGTTTATTCATGGCTCATCCAAGGTCTTTATCTTGCTTTCTTTACTAGCCCTATAGTAAAGCTCAATAGTTACTACAGAAGTCTCATTTTTGTCCTCTCCAGATTATCTGACATTTAATTATGGATTAGAAAAAGATCTGTTCTAATTTCTTTTTGCAAGCAAAGTTATCCATGCCCTAATCTCCCTAATTCTATGGGGCTATTTTTCTCTCCTAAAATTACTTTAGGTTTATATATGCTTATATATTTTTATGTCCCTAGAAAAATATAAGTACCTCAAAAGGATGTACCATTTTTCATTTTATCTTCATAACCCAAACACAGAACACATTGCTTTACACTTTACCCAACTCAACAAATGTGAATTAATTTGATCCTTAAGCATCTGGTTCAGGAGTTCATCACTTGAACCTGAGAATTTGTTTCTTTAATATTTTGATAAGTGTCTTGTATTATAATCAGTTTCCCCTGTAATTCTATATAGCTCATATTATAAGAAGTATTATTTTTTAAATTTTATTTAATTAGTCAAATTAGAAAATGTTTCCTTGATTACAAGAATCATATTCTTTCCCTCCCCTCTCCCTACCTCTTCCCATATCGACACACAATTCCACTGGGTTTTACACATGTCCTTGATCAAAACCAATTTCCATGTTGCTGATGTTTACACTAGGATATTCATTTAGAGTCTCCATCCCCAATAATATCCCCATTGACCCATGTGATCAAGCAGTTGTTCTTCTTCTGTGTTTCTACTCCAACAGTTTTTCCTCTGAATGCATATAGTGTTCTTTCTCATAAATTACTCCGACTTATTCTGGATCACTGCATTGCTACTATTGGAGAAGTCCATTACATTTGATTATACCATAGTATATCAGTCTTTGTGTACAATGTTCTCCTGGTTCTGCTCCTTTCACTCTGCATCAATTCCAGTTCACATGGAATTCCTCCAGTTCATTATTCCTTTGGGCACAATAGTATTCCAATAACAGCATATACCACAATTAGTTCAACCATTCCCCAATTGGAGGGCATCCCCCATTTTCCAAATTTTTTTTGCCACCACAAAGTGTGGAGCCATGAATATTCTTTTATAAGACTTTTTCCTTATTATCTCTTTGCTGTACAAACCCAGCAGTGCTATGGCTGGATCAAAGGGCAGACAGTCTTTTATTGCTCTTTGGGCATAGTTCCAAGAATGGTTGGATCAGTTCACAACTCCACCAGCAATGCATTAATGTCTCAATTTTTCCACATCCCCTCCAACATTTGTTACTTTCCTTTGCTGTCATGTTAGTCAATCTGCTAGGTGTGAGGTGGCATCTGAGTTGTTTTGATTTGCATTTCTCTGATTATAAGAGATTTAGAACACTTTTTCATGTACTTATTAGTAGTTTTGATTTCTTTATCTGACAATTGCCTTTTCATGTATCATTTGGAGAATAGCTTGATTGTTTTATACAATTGATTTAGCTCTTTACAAATTTGAGCAATTAGACCTTTGCAGAGGTTTCTGTCATGAACATTTTCCCCAATTTGTTGCTTCCCTTCTAATTTTGGTTGCGTTGGTTTTGTTTGTAAAAAAAAAAAAACTTTTTAATTTAATGTATTCAAAATTATTTATTTTACATTTTGTGACTCTTTCTAAGTCTTGCTTGGTTTTTAAATCTTTCCCTCCCCAAAAGTCTGACATGTATACTATTCTGTGTTCACCTAATTTATTTATAGTTTCCTACTTTATATTCATGTTATTCACCCATTCTGAGTTTATCTTAGTGTAGGGTTTGAGATGTTGATCCAAACCTAATCTCTCCTATACTGTATTCTTATTTTCCCAGCAGTTTTTATCAAATAGTGAATTTTTGTCCTAAAAGCTGGGATCTTTGGGTTTATCATAGACTATTTTGCTGAGGTTACTTTCCCCAAGTCTATTCCACTGATCTTTCTTTCTGTCACTTAGCCAGTACCATATTGTTTTGATGACTGCTGCTTTGTAATATAGTTTGAGATCTGGTACTGCAAGGCCACCTTCCTTCACATTTTTTTTTCATTATTTCCCTGGATATCCTTGATATTTTGTTCTTCCAAATGAACTTTGTTGTGGTTTTTTTCTAATTCAGTAAAAAAGTTTCTTGGTAGTTCAATGGGTATGGCACTAAATAAGTAAATAAGTTTGGGTAGGATTGTCATTTTTATTATGTTAGCTCATTCTACCCATGAGCAATTAATGCTTTTCCAATTGTTTAGATCTAGTTTTAATTGCGTGGAAAGTATTTTGTAGTTGTGTTCACATATTTCCTGTCTTGGTCTTGGCAGATATATTCCATAATATTTTATATTGTCTATGGTGATTTTAAATGGAATTTCTCTTTCTAATTCTTACTGCTGAGATGTGTTGGAAATATATAGAAATGCTTATGGCTTATATGGGTTTATTTTATATTCTGCAATTTGGTAAAGTTGTTGATTATTTTGACTAGCTTTTTAGTTGATTCTCTAGGATTCTTTAAGTAGACCATCATAATATCTGCAAAGAGTGATAGCTTGGTCTCTTCATTGCCTATTTTAATACCTTCAAAAGAAGTATTATTTTGAGGAAGAGTCCATAGGCTTCTGCCAGACTGCCAAAAGGGCTCATGGCAGAGTAAAGGCTAAGAACTGCTGATCTAGCTGAATTACTTTAGAATTCATTTCTCTTCCTCTTTGGGCCCTTATGGTATTCTGTCTTGGGTTGTTACTTGACTTTTTTTATCTGGATGTGCCCTGTCTCTCCAGCTAACCCATAAATTCTTTAAGAACTGAGACTATGTCTTTTAAGTCTTTGCATTTCCCACAGCAGCCAGCATAGTGCCATACAAACAGTGAGTACTTAAATACTTTTTGAAAAAATTAAATCATTTCTGGAAACACAAGTTTTAGTATCACACTGCTTTACATTTTGACACCTCATTATAGTGAATCATCCCTAGTTAGTTTGGTTTTTCAGCAACAGAAGGAAACCTTTTTTCATTTCCATCCACATGATCCTGAGAAATTTGAGGTTTTCTAAAATCATCAGCAATGATTTCCTGAAATCCTGCCCAATCATCAAAGTCTCTGGGGGTAGTCACTCATGAAATCAGGTGGAAGAAAGGGTTCTATTTTTAGGGCTTTCTTCCAGTACTCTGAGGAGATCATGAGAATCTCTGACAACAACTGAAATCAGATCCAAAAAGAAAAATGAAGCAAAAACAGATCTGTTATGAAATATCTCTGCTAGGCCAGTGGATTTCTTTTCCTAGGAGAAAAGGAAAGAGAAAGCTTTTTAGAGCTTTGGTACCTGGGACCAGTGGGATGTTTACTTCTTCCTTTGTAGGGAAGGGATTCGGGTTGGGAATCACTATTGCCACCAAATAAGGAATTACTGCCTTCCGAATTGTTCCATCCAAAAAAACATTTAGCCTCATGCCAGGGCTTGCTCTAGGCAGTGCCTAAAGCAGCTCCTTAATACCCACGGTCCTTATTCTAGCTCAGAAATATCTAAGCCTGACTAGATCCCTTCAGTGTCTGAAGCAGTCTCATGGGATGGGACCTGGCAGGTACTCTGACTTACATAAAACGGTGTCTTAGGATAGGAAAGGGCCCTAATCTCTTTACCAGGTCATGGCATAAGATCTTTATTGGGTCAGGACCTCACATGAACTACAAGCCTCTTATAAAGGTAATCTTCCTAGCTCATCCTGTCACTTCTCAACTTAGTGTCACTCAGGAATGATGGGTTTTGGAATTGTCATCTCTGTTATATCCTCAGCCAAGTCTCTGCCTTTTCAGTTAGTCTGGAAGGATCTTGAAAGCTTTTATTTGAGTGTTGGGTAATTGCACATGAAGATGTGTGAATGACTCAACCTGTTTTCACTGTACCCTATGCCTGACAGTGTGTGAATTAGAGAGGAGCCACCCCTTTTGGTCCATAGGGATGATCAAAGGTAGAAAACAAACAAAATCCAAAGCCATGAGAAAACAAGGGGTTTCTTCCCAGAAGCATTCAGGAAAGCCTGAAAGAGACCGCCAAGTGCTGCTCCAAGCCTTTCCCACCCCCAACCCCACCAATCTCCCTTATCGACAATAGATCTTGTGTTAACTGTACCTGCCCATTTATTGTGGGTGACAGACTAATAAAATGAAGTCATTTTAATAAACACTGTATCAGAATATCCCATCTTCTAATGTGGCAATGTGAAATTCCACTACTGAAGGAAACATTTAACATTCTGACTATTTTAATACTTTTAATAAATATTTGCAATTCCTATGATAAAGCATCCCAGTAGAAATGCATTTTCCTCCAAAATTTATGTGCCTGCTGGCAGGTGGCCATTTTCCAATTTTCTGTCTCACTTATATACATTTATTACATATTTCTAACTACCTCCCTCCTTTTTTTATTCTTTGGATTGCCATGCAAATACCATTTGTTTTGAGTAAGAATGAACTGTACATGGAGCAAACTGAGGCTGATGAACATGAGCATTCTGTAGGGCTGGTCTGCAAATTGAAGGGTTTGCCAGGGCCTCTTAATGGCCCGTTGCTTTCTCTTCATCTGGCCCTGCACAACATTGGGATCAGCAATTTATAATCCACACATCATTTCTCACTTCCAAATTCATATATACATTCATTCTTTCACCCATTCATTCAAAAAATATGCACTGAGTGGATATAATGCATAAGGCACAATAAAAGCATTTTTATCCATCATGTCAGCCTATTTTCTTTCCTCTATATAATATCCCATTGCTCACCTTTGTGCCTTTGCATAAAGCTGTACCCCATTCCTGGAATATGTTTTCTCTTCACTTCCATCTCTTGGAACCCCAAGCTCTCTTTGGGTATTATCTTAAATGCTTCTTCTTTCAAGTGGCTTTTTTCTGATTATTCTGTATGTTAATGCTTGTCTCATTTCCACCTCCATGCTTTTTTAATTTTAATTTTTATATGTTGATATAATTTTAAATAATACTTTCTCATGATTTATAATTCATGTTCTTTCCTTCCCTTCTCTTCCTCTTCTCTTCCCCAATATGGAGGGTAATATGATATAGGTTGTACGTGTTATCATATAATACATATTTCCATATTCCTTATGTCTTAAAAAAGACATATATTTTACATTAGAGAAAAATTCATGGAGGAGATAAAGTGACCAATAGCATGTTTCAATAAGCATTCAGACTCAGACAGTTCCCTCTATGGCTATGGACAGCCTTTCCATCATGAGACCTTTGGAGTTGTCCTGGTATGTCTTTGTTTTGTGTATAATTATAGCTAGCAGTGATATAGACCTTATGCTCTACAAAGAAATTTACACACATTTTCCCCTATTTTTAAGGTGAGGATACTAAGGTATAGAGAAGGTCAGTGAGCCTGTGGATGGATTTCAACTTGAGTCTTCCTGATTTCAAACCCAGCCTTCTAATCTGCTCTACCACCTATCCTCTGTGGAATTATTTAAGAACATGTTGAATTCCCCCAAGAGTATGTAAGATCTTTGAGAAAAAGAACTATCCCACTTTTATATTTATACCCCTAGGACTCAACAGTGCCTGACATATAGTGAGCTCTTAATAATGCTCTTTGATTAATTACGTGCAGATTTATTCCACAAATTTTGGTTAGCTAAAAGTAAAATTGACTAATACAATATGAGTTCATATGTGGGTTACAATGAGGCAATTGGAAAATATCATAATTCCAGAATCTCACATTTAGAAAGGTCCTTGTAGCCCATCCCATATTGAAATTGGAATTGTTTCTATAGCATTCCTGACAAGTGGCTATTGATTCATTAATGGAAAAATTTTAGTAAAGAGATGTCCATTTTATTCCCAAGGTAGTTCCTTCTATTTTGGCATAGTTCTTATTTCAAGGTTTTTTTTTATATATATTAGCCTAAAAACTGAACAAAAATTTGTTCAATAATTTAATTCAATTTTAACAAACATTTATTAAGAAATTACAAAATATAAACAATTTGTGTTAGAGAATGAAAATAATACATCAATAATGAATCAACCCCTACCATCAAAGAAATTCTATTCTACTTCTTTGACATGTAACATCTGGACAAGTAAGGAAATACAAAACATATTCAAAATAGAGCAAAAACAAGAGAATGAAAGATGTGTTGGCAAATATCTAACAATTGAAAAATGTATACAAGATGGACATTTAAGATATTTTTATTATTAATATTATCATTATTAAATTGTTAAGATCTCCATTATTTTCTTAAGTCCAGATAGTCAACAAAACAATAGATCAAGGGTGTAGCTGGGTGGCTCAGTGGATTGAGAGCCAAGCCTAGAGATGGGAGATCCTAGGTTCAAATCTGGTCTCAGACACTTCCCTGGTCAAGTCACTTGACTCCCATTGCCTAGCCTTTACAGTTCTTCTGCTTTGGAACCAATATATAGTAGTGATTCTAAGGTGGAAGATAAGGGTTTAAAACAAAACAAATTGATTAAGCCTTGATTTGTAACATTTAAACTGGTTCTGGTTAGCTGATTGGAGCTAGCTCCAGAATACCTGTGAAAAAAGTTAATGAGTGGGGAAGAGTAGTTAATCAATTGTAATATTCATAAATGGGATTCTTAAAGGAAATAGAACCCAAGTTGGGTCTTGAGAGAGGGCAGTGAATCCAAGAGATGAAGGCAAGGAGACAGGATTGTAGAAAGAATTGGAAGCAGGAGATAGAATGTTTTGTAAATGGAAGAGCATATTAAGTCAGTTTGACTGGAAGAGAAAGTGCATAAAAGAATGAGACTTGGGGCTTAATATATGAAGTAAGTCTGGAAAGAGGAGTGGGAGCCAGATTGTTTTCCAGCCCTCTGGGACCAAGAGCAAGCTTAATATCTCTTCTTCATAACAGTCCCCAAATTCTTGTAGAAAAACCAGGCTTAGAAGAAAAGGAATAGATAACTTTACAGGAAAAATGTTACTTTACTGAATACATGGGTCCCTGAAATGTATATGATATGCAAATTGAACTGCATTTTAAATACATTAGGAAAGTTGACTATTTAACAGAATCACTATAAATCCTTTTATGAAATAAGATAAAAGTGTAATGCAGTAGATAATCAACCATTAGTTTCTGCTTTGCAAATCCAAGTTTCCATATATAGAGGTTGCTTACTGCTAGGTATACTTATATCCTGCCAGCTGATCCAGAAACAGTTCCAGATTTGCATTTCCATCACTATCTCTTGAAGCCTGATTAATTTAACAATTCCCCTGGTTGTTTTGAGATACCTTTCCCTTTGTACATATCTAACTCGTACTTTCTTTTTAAAGTACCTGTCACTTCTTATATACTTTTCAAATTTTCTGCCTACATGAAATGTTGGGAAAAGATTTTAATTTTCTCATTTAGCTTATTTTGCTTGGCTGAAGACACAAGTAATCTATAATTTTAGACTTGGAAAATACTTGAGAAATTAAGCTAGTCAGTTTCTCAATAAATATTTATTAAATACCTACTGTGTGCCACACACTAAGCTAAGCTAAGATACTACAAAAGGCCAAAGACAGTCCATTCCCCCTCAAAATCTTACCATCTAATGAGGGAAGACATGTCAAAATAAACTGAAAATGGGAGGAACATATTCAGCATGGGGCAAGATAAGGTCTAGAAGAAAGAGCCCAATGAGGTGGA
This sequence comes from Monodelphis domestica, assembly GCF_027887165.1. NCBI lineage: Eukaryota > Metazoa > Chordata > Mammalia > Didelphimorphia > Didelphidae > Monodelphis > Monodelphis domestica. Next base: position 643,246,691 of record NC_077227.1, read on the forward strand.
AAATGAGGAGATAGTTGCCCCAGATGCTTTCCTTCAACAGAGGATCTGGGAGGATCTGTTCATCCTCTACCTTCTCCAATCAGAGGGAGGGCAAGGGGGAACAGAGGAGGTGTGTTTCAAGGTTGATATGATCTTGCAATCTCATCATCAGACAAACATCTTGGTTTCCCATCTATTGACACCTTCAACTTTATCAGTGTCTCTTTTAAAATATGGTGCCCAGGGCTTGCCATGATATTTCAGCTGCTTACTATTTTTAACAAACTTGTAACCTTTATGTCTGAGGCTTTCACATAGAACAAAGGGACTGGGAACACTTGGGGAATTAAAATTTTCTAAAATCTGGGAACTTCACTATCTGACATTGACAGTATGTTGTCACCAACTCCCCTTGAAAGTATAAAGTTCACAGAAGTCAAAGATGAAAAAGTTTATTTATGGGTCACAGAATAGATGACAGAGACTGGGGAAAACACCACCTCTCAATGAGCGATGCTTCCACAGAGACCTGTATTTCCTCATTTATTTACAGTTGGAACATTAGGCAATTCTCCCAGAAAGAACTGCCCAATATAGCTTCTCAATATAGGCACCTATTGAACCTTTCTACAGCTTTCAGCAGGTCATATCCAATATCACTTTTCCTGAAATTCAGCAGGGGTTCTTAATCTGCGGGTATGAGTTTCATATACACTTAATATTAATTATGATAATAATGACAATAATAATAGTAATAATAGCTAATATTTATAAAGAGCTTATTATCCACCAGGCACTGTTTTAAGCAATTTACAAGTACTCACAACAACCCTGGGAGGTAGGTGTGTTATTACTATTCCCAGTTTACAGATGAGGAAACTTGAGGCAAACAGAAGCTCTGATATCAGACACCAGGTGGAGGACCATTGACAAGGCATTTAGCTTCTTTTTGTCTAAATTTGTAGGTATATGTGTTTGCACACACACTCATATATATATATATATGTATATAGATAGATAGATACCGATATATAGATATTTTGTATTTATACATATATATGAATATGTACATGCATTTGAAGAGAATTTCTTTCTTTTGTAATATTATTTTAGTACTTTATGCAACACATTAAAATATTTTTCAGTGGGGGGGCAGCTGGGTATCTCAGTGGATTGAGAGCCAGAAATAGAGATGAGAGGTCCTAGGTTCAAATCTGGCCTCAGACACTTTCCAGCTGTGTGACCCTTGGCAAGTCATTTAGTCCCTATTGCCTAGCCCTTACCACTCTTCTGCCTTGGAACCAATTCACAGTATTGATTCCAAGATGGAAGGTAAGGTTTTTTTTTTAATATTATTCTGAAAAGTAGTTCATAGGCATTACCAGGCTGCCAAAGTGTTCCATAATGAAAAATAGGTTCTTTGATGATTTCCAGGATGGAATGATGACTATAGCTCAATAGTTACTCTTCCTGCAGTGCTCCACAGTTACCAGAAGGTGGAACTATTAACTACTATACACTTATTTCCTTGCTCCTCAAAAAAAAATGATGAGGAGGATGAGGATGAGTGCTATCTCTATACTAGAGAGTGGAGTGATTTTTCCTATGGCAAAAGATATATAAATACAACTCATATATAATGCTATCCAGAATGCCTAAATTCTGAAGCCTTTTTCATATACCTAACAGTTTAATATTAACAACAACTAGCATTTAAACAACATTTAAGGTTTTCAAAGTGCTTTATGATCACCACCTCATTTGATCCTCAAAACAACCCTATGAGGTGGATGCTATTATTATTCTCATTTTACAGATAGGGAAACTGAACCCAACAGAGATTTAGTGGCAATTTGTTTAAGTCTGTATTTGAGCGGTGATTCTTTTGATTTCAAGTCAGAGACTATCTACTGATTCTAAAGAAAACATCTGTCAGTAGCAGACATCTCTCCTCTCAAAGTGAGCTAATTTGTTAGTAGTCACTGAGAAAATAGTGACTTGTCTGATGTCATCTTTTCTTTCACCCAAGGCCCAAGGTCATATATTTTCTCTTTTCATCATGACTTTTCATGCATCTGGTAGCTTGGCAAAATTCCCAATTCCTCTATCCCATTTTTTGAGACTAAAGACTTCCAAATATAAATTATGTAGTGTCAGTTTTGCCCATATTTGGTGGGGTGAAAGAGGAGCAAGGCTGTACTTTGCATTAAAGAACACTTGAGGATGGAAGGTTGGATAAAAAAAAATGTGATTCCCTAGTATGCACTAGTTTTAAGTGAGGGAAAAAATCCTCAAAAAATATTTCTTTCAGATTTTTTTAAATCTGAGTGTTAGTCATTTAGTGGAAAGAATAATGGACTTGGAGTAAAGAATGTGGTTTCAAATCTTCCATCTGTGACTTCTGTGAGATCTTATATAAGTCACTGAACTTTTGAGTTAAAACAGATTGTTCATGTACATAGAATGCAAAAAAAGCTATTGCCAGGAGCCAAGGCTTCCTATAATGACTAGAAAATTGTGCTAGGTAGGATTTCATTTCTTTGTCAATATTTTAATATGACCATGAATTCATCAATGTTGGTACTCGTTCAGAATGTAAAATCTGAAATCCAACCACAACCTCTTTTAGTAACATATTGTTACTTTCACCCATATCTATGTCTGTTTCCATATCCTATAATTCTCTATTCTAGCCACATTGAACAGTAATCAACTCACCAACTTTGATGCTCTTTTCTCTGTGTCCATGTCTTATCATAGGTTGCTCCACCCATGACCGCCATGTTCTACCTTCTCATCTCTTCCACTCAGAATAGGTGTCTGCCTAAATTTTAGTTCAAGTACCAGTTCTTCCTTTGAAGTCTTCTGTGATATCCCTCAGAGTTATTATATTTTTCTTTTTCAAACTTCCTTAAATTAAACTTATCTTTGTAAATGTTACATATGGCTGATCTCCTAACTCTAGGAGAATCTAAAATCCTTGGGGACAAGAACTGTTTTCTTTTTGTCTTTGTATAGAAAATATTCCTTGAATGGCAAAATTATTCACCAATAAATGTCATCATATAATTAAGTAAATAAGTAATATTTAATAAGTAGATGCTTAATTAGAATTTGGTGGATTTAATTAGTGTGGTGATATCATGGTACAGTGGAAAAAATATGATCCCAAGTCACAGAACTTGATTTTGAATATTTTATTTGAGCATTCAAAACCATCATCACCTAGGCCCATCTTAACTTGCAGTTTCCTTACATCTTTCTTTCATACATACCACCTTTGATCAGGTAACACTGGGCTCCTTACTGTTCCAGGAACAAAACACTCCTTTTTTTTTTTTGCTCCTGACATTATTTTTGGCTATGTCCTATGCCTGGAAAGCTCTCCTCCCTTTATGCTGACTCCTGACCTCCAGAGTTCCCTTTAGGTCTCAAATAAAACCTTACCTGCTACAAGAAGCCTTCCCAACTCTTCTTAATTCTAGCACCTTCCCTCTTTTGATTATTTTCTGTATTTCATGTATGCAGCTTGCTTTGTATATTTGTTTGCATGTTATTTCCCCCATTCGATTGTAAATGCCTTCAGGTCAGAGAATGTCTTTTACCTCTCTTTTAATCCCCAGCCTTTAGCACAGTGCCTGGCACCCAGCAGCTAATTAATAAATGTTTTATTGAATCAAATTGAATTTTAAATCCCCGTCTATTTTTGATAGAGACTATTTGCCTCTGTACAAATCACTTGCACTTCAATGTTCAGTTTCCTTATCTGAAAAGAGAAAGAGGTTAGGACAGATAGCCTTGTCCTGTCCAGCCTTAGATCTATGATTCTATTCCCAAACAACTGACCAAACTCATTAAAACATATCGCAAAAGCAAGAGGAATAGTTTGATTTGAGCAGAAAAATTTTAATGTATAATAGCTAGAAGGTAATATTGGTTTCTGGCATCAGTTCTTTCCCCTCAGGTCAGTAAGAAATAGTATTTTAGGAAACAGAAGACCCTTAGACTATGGACTTCTTCCATCACAGAAACCGTAGACTAGATTGTAAACTAGGTTGAAGCAGAATGCATATGACAATGTCCTTGGCAAAATGGAAAATGGAATAATAGGATTTTTTAACTCAGATGTTTGGAATGACCTGACAGTACATTCCTTTCCTTTTTAAAATGTAGAACTGACTACATGCAGTCAACAAAGTTGAGTTCCTCTCAGATCTTAAATCTGTGCATCCCAAACACACAGAAACTAAAGCAGATTGCTTGATTCTCTAATCATCTTCTCAAGACTTAGTATCATCAAAAGAAAATCCTAGCTAAATCAACATAGATAAGTAGGAGAAGAGGAAACAGCATCCCATTAAAAAAAAAAGTCATCTACTGTCTTGTTCCCCCTACAGGTGTCTTTGGGAAAGACAGTAATCTTTCCTGTAAGGATCACCAGGACCTTCTGGATAGACGAAGTGAAACGTCACTGCATTTCTTATCTAACTCTGTGGTCAAAGATATTTTGGAAAGATTAGACAAAGATATGAAGAGGAGGAGGAGAAAGATAATTAGATTCATATAGTTCTTTAAAGCTTGCAAAACATATATATAGAGAGAAGACATCTAAAATGAATACAAGATTATAATCTAAATACATACAAACAACTAATACTTTCATTTTTGAAGTCTAAGAATGTTAAAAAATGTAGAAGTTATTCAGAAGTTAGTCATTGGTCAAGCTGACAAGTAACATCTGACCTTTTCAGAGGTGTGTTGGCAGATTTTTGGTTGACCATGCCCATTAGTCCTTTGTCTGATCTTACTAATGAATTTACATTTAATTCCTTTTGTTGCTGGGCAAACTAAACTCCATAAATTTTTAAAATGAGGGCTTTGGGTCATTAAGAAGATGTAATTCCCTAGACAGTATCCAATAAGGCATACATATGGTTTGAGTTACATTTCTATAACTTATATTTATCAAAAGTTGTGTATTGAATTACAACCTGATAATGTCTATTTTTCTGTGCATTATCCTCTCTCTAATGATAACAAATTCATAGTAATCTGCTCTGAGGTTTGGGGGAACACTGAAGCCTGAGTAGCCCCATTAGCCAGCTTCTTATAGCCAAATACTTTCTTCCTATCATTCCTCTTCTGAATAAAATACTCTTCTTCCCTTTAACATACTCTAATCTTTCCATTTCTATTACTCTACTTTATTAGTTGGTTTGTTTTTGTTTTTTTTTTACTGTCTCATTGCTTTGTAGAACAGAAGTAAAGAACCCTTGAATTCACAATAACCTTTAGTAGGAAACTTCTATTTTCGAAAGATTTTAGTTATTTCCTCCCTGTTGGCGCACCACTATGTTTGAGTCATTGAGAGGAGTCAATATGCATAGATACATATTGACTTCCTTCCCTGCCATCATAAACAATGTATTTATCTGTATCTTCTACATTCCTGCACATGTAGGAAGGTTATATATGTGAAGAGAAGAATTCATTGAGTTGAGCTATTTCTTCCTTTTTCAGGGTGCTCTGTTACAAGGCTATAATGATTTGGAGAAACTGTATAAGCATTTATGAAGAAACTACTGACTCTGTCAGGCAACTGGCTAAGCATTTTTTATGAATATTTCATTTGATCATTTGAACAGAAAGAATCAATATCTAGTGCTACCCTCCCCATTTCATTAATCATCACCTCTATGGCAAATAATAAAAGAAGATGACTTTCTTCTCTCTAATGATAATGACCCCATCTTTGTATGGATATGTGGAATATATACACTCTTAACATAAGTAAACCTCTTTTTTGTTTATATATATGTACATATACATATATTTGATTATGTTACACATATGAAATCCCACCTCTTTTATTTTCAATGGCACCTTGGGCAAGTCACATACATCCTATAAACCTAAAATTCTTCAAAAAAGAGTTAGAGTTGTAGGAAATAGTCTCTAAGATCCTTTCTAAGTGTAACTCTTTATGCCTGTATAATGTAATTATGCTATATAAATGTAATTTTGGTACCCAACTAAACAGCCCAAAATCAGTCTTTAAATTAACCTCTAACTAAATCCCCCAAATATTAGTCTTATGAAGAAAACTCTAGAACATGACCTTTTTTGGGGAAAAGACCCTACCCACTCACTCCTAATGCTCTTGGGGAGACACTGCCACTCAGAAAGGAACAGAGCAGGGAAAGAGATCTCCTGTTATGTGGCCTAAGGCGAGGAGAAGCAAGTCATCTTATATCTTCTTAGTTTAACTAATTATTCTTGCTAATTAATTTAAATCACTTCCCCAAAGGAGCAAAAATACTGTCAAAATATTTTTAATATACAATCTTTTAAAATCATTAAAAAATTTGCACCTCTAAATTTTAGAGCTATGGGGCAGAGTCCCAGTTGCCTTGCCCTAGTTATGGCTCTAGAAAGAACAGGAGTATGATTTTTTCTTAATACTAATATTATGCAACTATAGTCAACTATATAGCCAACTATATTAATGTCCTTATGTATTTTATATAAGGAAAAGGATAAGTATATTTATATAATATATCATATACACATATAATATTATATATATAATATAAATATATATGTATATATTTGTCTAATATTATTGATTCTTTCCATAAGTTCAATGATTATTTAGTCATTCTGAGTCATTTTTAGGTGCTCTACTTTGTTCTCAATTGAAAACTACTGGGATATTATAGAATGAATGTTTTAAATAGAGATACCAGCTCTCTGAAAAATTCAAATATATTACCTATTACCTATTTAGGAGGTACTTTATTATCTTGATAATAAGATACTACTATTTAAAGTCTGAATTTTTTCTCTAAGGTCTCTATGACTCTAAGGTCAAATGAACTGCCAAGGAGAAGAGCAAAATATAAGCAGGTATAGCATAATACCCAACGTTGCCTTCAACGAGTATTTCAGGGCTTGGCTCTTTGGCTTCCCTTTTTGGTGTTTACAGTCATTGCTGTAAGAGAGGAATATGCTAGAGGAAGAAGAGAAGCAGATCCATCATACTGGGGACCTATTCAAGTGGGGGAAGGGCAGGAAGAAGAGAGTTCTAAAGGGAGAACAGAAGTGAGAGAATCTGGTCAGCTGGAGAGGACTGCTCTGTGGGAAGCTCACCAGAAAGGTTGACCTGAGCAGATCCCTGAGCCAGCACCATCCTCCTGTGATTTCTGACCCAGTGAAGACAAGCAGAGTGAATAGAACTTGGCCAAAAGCTATCCACCAGGAGATGTCCTCTAAATCCCCTGAAATTTTTTGAACTTGTTACAATAGCTAGAGCAGCTAGGAAGTCAGGACATCTTCACAACTGACTTCAGAGGGTCAAGCAGGCAAAGCCTGACCCTGCCAGACTTTGGGGAGAAGGGGTTCAGTTACTTTTAGGGACCTCTCACTCCCTCTTTCCCAATACCTCATTCCTCAGTTCAATTGCCCTGCCCTTCATTTGTTCCCTTAGTTGTTTTTTTTTCCTCTAAGCTTTTGGGCAACTTGTAAGGATGTTATAAAATACTATCTCCACAGCCTTGAAATGTTCCAGTGACTAGAAATATGAATTTGATCAATCACTAGAGGAAAGAACAATACTGGTTTTGGAATCAGAGGAACTGGCGTCAAATCCTGACACTTTCTACCTCTTTGATCTAGGGCAAGTCACCATTCTCTCAGGATCTAGGTGTTCTCATCAATAAAATGAAGAGATTGGACTAAATGTCTTCTAAAATTTATCTAATAATAAGTCTATAATCCTATGAACAGATAGTTCCTTTAGACTTGAAAGGTTATTGTTCTAAATATTAAGCCATCAATCAACATTTATAAAGCAACTACTTTAAGCTCAGCACTAGGCTGAGCATTGAAAATATAAAAAGGCAAATTATAATCTGTCCTCGAATAGCTTAGACTTTAAAGAGGCAGATAAGAAGCAAAAACACATGGTGTGTAACTTTTTTGTTCAGTAGTTTTTCAGTTATTGTCTGACTCTTCCATTTGGGGTTTTCTTGGCAAAGATACTAGAGTGGTTTGCCATTTCCTTTTCCAGCTCACTTTCAGATGAGCAAACTGAGACAAACAGGGTTAAATGAGTTGCTTATGGCCACAAAGCTAGTAAATGTCTAGGATTTGATTTGAACTTAAGAAAAGAAGTCTTCTTAACTCCAGACCCCATTCTCTATCCACTGTTCCATGTGCCTTTAGGCAGATCATTTTATCATCTTGGGCCTCAGTTGGGTCATTTGTTACATTGAGGCGTGGTTCAGACTAGATGATCTTGAAAGTCCCTGCTACTTCTCATGTTCTGTGATTCTATCTCAATGGTTCAAAAGTACTTTGAAGTGCCTCCTGAATGAGAAAGTATGAATTTATGAATACTTTTGATTTGATTGAAATTTATGAATTTAGAACTTTGATTCAAAATAGAACTACTTATCTTTCCCCACATTAGACTCTAAACTCCTTGAGGTCTGGAATTATTTAAATTTCAACTTTGCATCCTCAAACCTTTGCACAGTGCTTGGCATATAGTAGGCACTTCATTAATGCTTACTGATTGGTCAGAAGAGTGCTCTCATGAATAGTTTTGGGAAGCTTATTTTGGTTGTGTATTGAAGAAGAGAGACAGTGGAGTCAGTAATGATAGGTAGGAAGCAACAACAGGAGTGCAGGGATGAAAATAAATTCTAGAACTCACATGGTGGCTATGGAGATGTGAAGGAAGACAGAAGGGGAGAAATAGCCACTTCTCATCATTCACAGGAGTATGTGTCCTGGTCTAGGGTTCTAAAAGCTTAAGTATGAATCTCAGGTTGACTTCAGGAAGAAGCTATGTAATCACAAGTTCTATGACCTCAGTTTATTCACCCATAAAATAAAGACTAGGGTTGAATCATAAGGAGTGATAGCTCTGGAGTCACAGGACTTTTGTTCAAATCTTGTTTCTGATACTTATATAAACTGTGACTTTAGACAAATCAAGTTAAGTTAATTAATTCCCCTGAATCTCCATTTTTATCAGCTATAAAATAAGGGGTTAGGGTTGCCTTATATGACTTCTAAAGTCCTTTCCTTTCCAGCTTCTAAGATCTGCTGATCCTAAACCTGGATAAGTAAAAAAAATATATTTAAAATATTCTAGCATTTGAAAGTGATTTAAGGTTTGCAAACCATTTTACCAATATTATATCATTTGATCTTCACAACAATGCTGGAAGATGAGTACTAATTTTATCTCTGAACCATAGAGGTGAAAACTAAATGCCATCTGAGGTTAAGTGACTTGCTCAGCTAATAAGTATCTGAGACTAGATTTTTATCTTAGGTCTTCCTGATCCTAAATCCAATGCTCTATCCATTACACTACCTGTGGTCCTTTATCTCAGGGAATGATATAAAAATATGGGCCTCTAAATATATTTTAAAATCTTTAAATTTTACATTTTAATTCTGCCCCTCCCCTATATTTGAACCTAGTCTATCAAATGATTTATCATTCATAAGACACTGGCAATCAGTATGGTGTGGCCACTTAGTTTATTAGTCATAGAAAAGATGAAAATGAACCGATTAAGTACTTGAGAGACTCCATCCAATAATCTTCCCAACTCCTCCTAACTACCCTTTTGCTACTTGGCACTCTGAAAATGTACTGAAGCAAATATAGGTGACTTTTGTGGAGCAAAAATGAGGGGATATGGGAGGTGCTATTTGCATGCATATATTGTTTTTTAGCCTAAGAATTTATTTTTTCATTTACTATATTCTTATATATTAGAGAGAATTATTATGTTTCCTTTGTCTGTGATCTAGGTTAGAGATACCATGTAGTCTGAATGGGTATTTTTTTTTTTTTGGTTTTGGGAATCCCAGAAAATGGTTTGCTTTTTAACATAATTTTCTTAATAAATGGAATCTTTTCCTGTGGGTATGACCTGTCCACCTCTAGGGATGGGAAAGGGTAGATAGGTTGAAGGCCAACTTCTTAATCAGGCATTAGAAATTGTGAAGATTGGATTTGGCTCTCCCCTAATTGTAACAATGAAGGTTCTTAGCTCTTCTTTGACAGTGAAGATAAAATTGTAATCCCCTGTCTATTTTTAGATTCTAATCCCCAAAGTGTTAACTTAGTAGTTAAAGTAGTTCTACCCATTTTAACTACAAAAAGGTGTTAACTAACTGCAAAAGCTGTTAACTAACAAAAAAGGTGTTAACTAACCACAAAAAGGTGTTAACTAACTACAAAAGATGTGAACACCCATTTCATACATTGAGTGGGCAGTCCTGAAGATGAGTGTCTACTGTGATTGGTAGACATAAAATTTAGGGGAGGTGACACAAGGGAAAAAAGATCATTAAATATAGGAAACAGAGGCACACAAGGATCAATAGATCAAGATTCAGTCACTGGGAATTGGACTGGATCAGTCACTGGGGCTTGGAGTGAAGAGTAGTTACTCGGAGGAGAGACTAGAAGAAGACGGAGTTGGACTGGAAGACAGACACTCAGTCTTGAAGTGAAGACACTTGGCTGTGTAACTGGACCCCTGGAGGAGCTAGTGCAGGAGACCTCAGAATGTTTTCTTTTTAGATGGTCACCATGGTGAGTGAAAGGCTGACTTAATGTCCTTGCTTTTCTGGCTGGGTCTTAGAATTTCTACCTGGCTCTGAGGAAGCAAGAGCTCTCTCTCTCTCTCTCTCTCTCTCTCTCTCTCTCTCTCTCTCTCTCTCTCTCTCATTTTCTCTCTTCCTAAATATCTTCCCTCTATTGTAAAATAAATTACCATAAATTACATTTTACTTTAGTAATTCATTTTGGGATTTAGAAATTATATACCTGGTGACCACCAATTTAATAAAATCAAGTCCAACCATAAATAAAAATTTAACAGAATTGAAGATTTCTTGGGATGGTCAAGGGAGGGGCTGAATAATGAGTTCCTAAACATCTATTTATCAGGCTTCCCCACTCAGCTTAGATAATCCCCTCTTTAGGAGAGACAGCCATGGAAACCTATATTACTTTATCATTTATTTTACTGGCCTAACCAATAAATCTGACATAATCAATAAACTGGTATTCTTACCCCAAAATCAATCTCTCAAGATAATTTTCATCATTAACATTAGGTTTTGACCTCAGTGTTTAAATAGATATAGAGATGGCACAGAGAGAGATCTCAGTCTGCCAGCCCTGGAGCATCATTCCTCCGACCTTGATTATACATGACTTTATCAGGACTCTTATCCTTCCTCAATTCAATACCCCTCCTTTCTAATATCCTGTTTTGTAAACTTGAAAACATTCATGTTGAACATTACAAGTTGAGGCTCAAACTGTGGTTGCTGCTATTAGTGTCTGGTCCAACCTCTACATTTAGATCTAGTTATAGAAGCTAGATTGATTCTCATACTTTCTGGTTTTTAGAAATATAAAAACCTAATCTCCAAAATCTATCTACTGCTCTGTTTGCATGGTGGGCAAGAAACCTTCATCCTATAGCTATTGGTCTCTCTGTTCCCCTGGGACCTCCAAATAACCTGTAGGAAGTCTTTTTACCATGGAAATCCCAAGAGTCTAATTATTCAAAAGGCTATTTGGATACATGATGGTCAGAAAGTCACTGTCCATTTACAATAGGGCTCTTCTCCTTTTATGTGGTTAGGAGGAAATCACTCTTAAGGGCAAAGTAAAAAAGATATAGGAGTCTGCTTATGACTTTCTACTTCCCAGATGTTCACCAATCTGTTTCTCTGTAGCAGAAGTTCTAGGGGTTTTCTCACTCTCCAACAGAGATGAGTCATGTAATAGGAAATTCTGCATAAAGTCACTTCCAGAAAGATGTGATATTAGTCCTTCCAAAAAGCTAGGTTATCTGGCACAAGTGCCTAGATGTGCACATTTCTGATACTTGTCCAGCACAAATTTTAAGCCTGGTAACCAAGATGAATACTTTTGGAATTTAGCTTCAGTAACACATTTAACATGAATTTAAAGGAAAAAAAGAAAGAAAAATCTAATTCTTCCTCTTCCCCCATCAAGAAAAAAAAAACAAACCCCAAAACCTAAATGAAAAAAAAGTCACAGAAAGTGAAAATCGTCAAAGCAGTTTGTATATTTTAAAAAATAGCCTCAGTTGGCTTTTATCCTTAAAGATCAAGATTTTCTCCATGTTATGCCTAGAAAAAAGGCTTCATAAGTACAGTCATTACCAGAGAACATGTTTGTTTTTTGCCCTTAAATATGGAAAAGCCTTTAGATTTAATCTTGTTCTACTTCCTATTTTCACAAACGAGAGGTCGAAAAAGGGGAACCCATTTGCTCAAGGACACATATCTGAGTAGTAGGAGAGCTGAGACTAGAATCAATGTCTCCTGACCAAAGTCAAGGCCTTTATAGAGGATTTTTATTTCTCTCCCCTCTTGTATCCAACTTTGTCTAGACATTCTCTTCATTTCAATATCGAAAAGCTTTGTAATTTCTTTAGTGTGAGTGCTCTTTATCTAACTTCTTTAAATAAATTGTTGTGATCAACATTTCATCACACTCACATCTACTTGGTGATGAGTCATGCCAACTAAACTGGCCGATTCCTCAGAAAATAGCCATGCCATACAGTTGTTGGTCCCATGTTCAAATTATTTTCATCCTTGTAGTTTGTCATACTTTTCAATCTTCAGGCAAGACCTATGAGAATCCAGAGTTGCTTTTATGTCATGATGATATTTTCTAATAGGACCTAATAGAAAGCACCATTTCATTAGTAAAATATGAAATACTTTCATTTCAAGCAAGGTAAAACAAAAGGAACACACAAATACAAAAGGATCAGATGTTGGTTTTTTCTTTAAAAAATCAATTGGCTGCCATTTATAACCAAATATATTTGCAGAGAAATGAAAATGTTACTCCTTCACCAAATGATACTAACATTATAGCTATCTTGCATGTTTTGTGACCAATATTCAATGTATAACATTAAACATATATAGCCCACAATAGAGAGTGATGTTTGCAACAACAACAAAAATAATAATCCTAAGGCTCTCCCTCGTTAGAGGGAAGAGGCGAGGAATAGAGAGGAAATTGAGGTAGGGGTAGGAAAAATGTGTGGAGAGAAAAATCTTTCAGAAGTTCTGATTATACAAAGTGATTCATTTGTGTGCTCTGGGATCAGTGAATTTTGCAAAAGCTATGACATTGTGTTAAAAGAAAATTTCTCATATGGTTACAAAAGAAAATGGGGAAAAGATGAGTTTGGGTGCTAGGAAATCTCCCCAGTTAGCCAACCTTTATTTTCATTGAGCCTGGCAGTATCTATTAGGAAGAGAGGGGAAACTGCCAAAGTGTATACAATATATTCCTTTTCTGTTTTCATAACCCAAGCTGAAATGGCATTGCCTTACATGGAGAATGTAAAGAAACGGCATTAGCTTTCTTCTCCATTAAAATAAAGTAACACATTATTCTGATCAGAAAAATATTTTTCATTAGGGCCTCTAGTGAGATAATCGACCTTGACATTGCCTTCAGCTCAGGGCATATAACTGTTATCACAATGACTTATCTGGAGGTAAGACATGCAGCACCAAGGACTATTTATTTAATTATTCTCCATTTTAAGTCCCCATAAACCTCACATTGCAAGGACAAATACATAGCTACACAGTGGCCAAGAGAGAGAATATATGTTACCAAAATGAAAACTATGATGTGATTATGCCTTGGTAAAAATTTAATCCTTGGTTAAACACCAGTGTTATTAATATTTTTGACTTGCTCAGTTGCTTCTTAACATGTTTATATGATTGGAGAATTATAATTCTGGAATATGAGGGAATCTTATTAGCTGTTGAACAGGAACTAGAGACTTAGATGAGATTATTGCTCACTAGTATGAATAGGACAAGTAAGGAATAGCAAATAAAGGAATGGGAATGGAGTCAAGAAGACCAGAAGTTCAAAATTTGCCTCTAACATTCATAAACTGTGTGACTTTGGGCAAATTGTTTAACCTTTCTGAAGCTCAAAAAAGTTTAGAAACCATATAATATGAATTGGTTTCAGTAAGTCTTTGGTGGAAGGAGTTCCTCAAGGAATTATAGAGCATTGATGAATGAATAAGAAAGGAGCTCTTATACAATGTTTGAAGAATATTATAAGCTGCTTTTGATAAAAATCAACTTAGAAAATAATCATTTAAAATCTAAATTAAATGGACTTGGGATACACTTTCAGAGTATATAATTTTACTCAATAAACTGATAACCACAGTCAACCCAGGCTAAGTAGCTTTCTCTTCTAGGTACTCTTGTAGAGCTAGTGACATTTCTGTTTTGTGACACAACTTTTTATTTTTCCACTTATATCTTCAATCAAGATACTGTAAAGATTTTTATGGGAAAGAGAGATTAGCTCTTCTTGGCCACAGAAGATAGAACCAATAGCAAAGTACACTTTGGCCCAATATAAGGCAAAACACTAGCATTTAGATTTGTCCCCAAATGCAACAGTCTGACTTTAGAGGTAGTGCGTTCTCCAGCATTGGATATATTCAATAAAAGGCTTAGTGGCAAGATGGCAGCTTAGAGAAACATAAAGTTCAGAGCTCCAGAAACCCTTCCTTACCAATCTCAAACTGAATGCTCCCAGGGCACTGAAATTCAAAACAAACAACAGAATAGACCCCTGGAACACTCCTCCTGGACCTGGATCAAAAGGAACTGCCCCCCAAAAGTCAGAACCCTAGATCACTTGGATCTAAGGGGTAGGCAAAAGGAAGGTCCCAGGACCCATCCCCCCCAACCCAGAGCGCTGAGTCCAAGGCAGCAGCAGGAACCTCAGGGCAGGCAAAAGGGCCTTGGGAGACGGCAATTCTGAAGACCACACCCTGGGATCAGCCTGAGCCAGTCGCAAGGGCAACCAGACATCAGGGAAACAGAGAGAGATGGGGGGAGCCTGTAGTCCCCTGACAGATCCTTCCATCTGAGTCTCACCCAAGGTCCCTGCCTCAGGGCATACTCAGTCTGAGGTTAATCCTATCACTAGCCCTTGGAGTTCCAGGAAGCCACAGCCCCTCCCCCTCAGAGTGCAGGCTCCTCTGGCCAGTAAAGGCATTAAAATACATCTGAGAGTGTCAAGCCAAGCTCAGAGCATAAAAGTAAGGCAACAGAGAAGCATTGGGAGGAAACTGAGAAGGGTAGTAACACTGAAACACCAGCAATTCTGGGCTTCCTGGGGAAGACAGATAATTTGCCTGGGGATAAAGCCACTGAACACCAGACAGATAACAGAAGTGCCAGCACCCCTCACTCACATAGAGATGGCAAATAGCACACAAGCAAAAAAGCCTCAAAACAACAAGAAAAACAAGAAGGGGGCAACTTTGGACACATTTTATGGAGCAAAAATACAAAATACAGAGGAGATAGAAGAGGAAGCACAAGCAAATGCACTGAAACCTTCCAAAGGAAATGGAAACTCTCCACAAACTTTTGAAGAATTTGAATGGAAAATGATCAAAAAGATGGAAATCTTCTGGCAGGAAAAGTGGGAATTAATGCAAAAGAATTTTACAAAACTACAAAACCGGTTTGACCAAACTGAAAAGGAAAACCAGGCTTTAAAGGTCAGAATTAGGCAACTGGAAGACAACAAGCAGGTAAAAGAGCAAAAATCAATAAAGCAAAGCCAAAAGATCAAGAAATTAGAAGAGAACATAAAATATCTCACTGACAAGGTGACAGACTTGGAAAATAGAGGAAGAAGAGATAATTTAAGAATAATTGGACTACCAGAAAATCCAGAAATAAACAGCAAACTCGACATCGTAATACAAGATATAATCAAAGAAAATTGCCCAGAGATTCTAGAACAAGGGGGCAATACAGCCACTGAAAGAGCTCACAGAACACCCTCTTCACTAAATCCCCAAAAGACAACTCCCAGGAATGTAATTGCCAAATTCCAAAGCTTTCAAGCAAAAGAAAAAATCCTACAAGAAGCCAGAAAAAGACAATTTAGATATAAAGGAATGCCAATCAGGGTCACACAAGACCTTGCAAGTTCCACTCTGAATGATCATAAGGCATGGAACATGATTTTCAGAAAGGCAAGAGAGCTGGGTCTTCAACCAAGAATAAGCTATCCAGCAAAACTGACTATATACTTCCAAGGGAAAGTATGGGCATTCAACAAAATAGAAGATTTCCAACTTTTTGCAAAGAAAAGACCAGAGCTCTGTGGAAAGTTCAATATCGAAAAACAAAGATCATGGAATAACCAAAAAGGTAAATACGATGGAAAGGGAAATGGAGAAAAATGTTATCTTTTCATTTATTCAAACTCTCTTCTATAAGGACTATATTTATATCAATCTATATATATTAATATATGGAAAATGTAATGTGTAAATAGGGGGGAAAGAAAAATCAAATAGAATAATCTTTCTCACACAAAGATTCACAAGGGAAGGGGAGGGGAAGAAAACTCCTATAAGAAGGAGAGGAAGAGAGTTTTTACTTAAACCTTACTCTCAGGGAAATCAACTCTGAGAGGGAAAAACATCCAGATCCATTGGGATCTTGAATTCTATCTTACCCAATAAGGGTAGGGTGAAGGGAAAACCAAGGGGGTGAGGGGGGGAGGGAAAACAAAAGAGGAGGGAAGGAGAGGGGGGGAGGGGGAGGGAACAAAAAGGGAGGGACTAGAAAGGGAAACATATCAAGAGAGGGGACAAGGGGGACTGATTTAAAGTAAATCACTGGATTAAAAGGTTAGATTTGGAAAACCAAATCAAAAATTCATTGGAAATTAAACAATATGATACTCCAAAATTGTTTAGTTAGAGAAGAAATCACAGAAACAATTAATAATTTCATCAAGGAAAATGACAACGGCGAGACATCCTTTCAAACCTTTTGGGATGCAGCCGAAGCAGTAATCAGAGGTAAATTCATATCCCTGAGTGCATATATTAACAAACTAGGGAGAGCAGAAATCAATCAATTGGAAATGCAAATAAAAAAACTTGAAAGCGATCAAATTAAAACCCCCCAGCAGAAAACAAAACTAGAAATCCTAAAAATTAAGGGAGAAATTAATAAAATTGAAAGTGAGAGAACTATTGATTTAATAAATAAGACAAGAAGCTGGTACTTTGAAAAAAACAAACAAAATAGAAAAAGTACTGGTCAATCTAATTAAAAAAAGGAAAGAAGAAAAGCAAATTAACAGTATCAAAGATGGAAAGGGGGACATCACCTTTAATGAAGAGGAAATCAAGGCAATCATTAAAAATTACTTTGCCCATTTATATGGCAATAAATACAGCAATCTAGGCAATATGGATGAATATATACAAAAATACATACTTCCTAGACTAACAGAAGAAGAAATAGAATTCTTAAATAATCCCATATCGGAAAATGAAATCCAACAGGCCATCAAAGAACTCCCTAAGAAAAAATCCCCAGGGCCTGATGGATTCACAAGTGAATTCTATCAAACATTCAGAGAACAGTTAATCCCAATACTATACAAACTATTTGACATAATAAGCAAAGAGGGAATTCTACCAAACTCTTTTTATGACACAAACATGGTACTGATTCCAAAACCAGGCAGGTCAAAAACAGAGAAAGAAAATTATAGACCAATCTCCCTAATGAATATAGATGCCAAAATCTTAATTAGGATACTAGCAAAAAGACTCCAGCAAGTGATCAGAAGGGTCATCCACCATGATCAAGTAGGATTTATACCAGGGATGCAGGGCTGGTTCAATATTAGGAAAACTATCCACATAATTGACCATATCAACAAGTAAACCAACAAAAATCACATGATTATTTCAATAGACGCAGAAAAAGCCTTTGATAAAATACATCCATTCCTATTGAAAACACTAGAAAGCATAGGAATAGGAGGGTCATTCCTAAAAATAATAAACAGTATATATCTAAAACCATCAGCCAATATCATCTGCAATGGGGATAAACTAGATGCATTCCCAATAAGATCAGGAGTGAAACAAGGATGCCCATTATCATCTTTACTATTTGACATTGTACTAGAAACATTAGCAGTAGCAATTAGAAAAGAAAAAGAAATTAAAGGCATCAAAATAGTCAAGGAGGAGACTAAGCTATCGCTCTTTGCAGATGACATGATGGTCTACTTAAAGAATCCTAGAGATTCAACCAAAAAACTAATTGAAATAATCAACTTTAGCAAAGTTGCAGGATACAAAATAAACCCACATAAGTCATCAGCATTTCTATATAATTCCAACACAGCTCAGCAGTAAAAACTAGAAAGAGAAATCTCATTCAAAATCACCTTAGACAAAATAAAATACCTAGGAATCTATCTCCCGAGACAAACACAGGAACTATATGAACACAACTACAAAACACTCTCCACACAACTAAAACTAGACTTGAGCAATTGGAAAAGCATTAACTGCTCATGGGTAGGGTGAGCCAATATAGTAAAAATGACCATCCTACCCCAACTTATCTATCTATTTAGTGCCATACCATAGAACTTCCAAAAAATTTCCTTACTGATTTAGAAAAAAACCATAACAAAGTTCATTTGGAATAACAAAGGATCAAGGATATCCAGGGAAATAATGAAAAAAAAATACAAAGGAAGGGGGCCTTGCAGTCCCTGATCTCAAACTATATTACAAATCAACAGTCATCAAAACAATTTGGTACTGGCTAAGATATATAAAAGATGATCAGTGGAATAGAGTTGGGGCAAGTGACCTCAGCAAGACAATATATGATAAAACCAAAGATCCCAACTTTTGGGTCAAAAATCCACTATTCAATAAAAACTATTGGGAAAACTGGAAGACAGTGTGGGAGAGATTAGGATTAGATCGACACCTCACACCCTACACCAAGATAAATTCGAAATGGGTGACTGACATGAACATAAAGAAGGAAACTATAAGTAAATTAGGTAAACACAGAATAGTATACATGTCAGACCTTTGGGAAGGGAAAGACTTTAAAACCAAGCAAGACATAGAAAAAGTCACAAAATGTAAAATAAATAATTTTGACTACATCAAATTAAAAAGCTTTTATACAAACAAAACCAATATAAACAAAATCAGAAGGAAAGCAACAAATTGGGAAGCAATCTTCACAAAACCCTCTGACAAAGGTTTAATTACTCAAATTTACAAAAAGCTAAATCAATTGTACAAAAAATCAAGCCATTCTCCAATTGATAAATGGGCAAGGGACATGAACAGGCAGTTCTCAGCCAAAGAAATCAAAACTATTAATAAGCACATGAAAAAGTGTTCTACATTTCTTATAATCAGAGAGATGCAAATCAAAACAACTCTGAGGTATCACCTCACACCTAGCAGATTGGCTAACATGACAGCTATGGAAAGTAATGAATGCTAGAGGGGATGAGGCAAAATAGGGACATTAATTCATTGCTGGTGGAGTTGTGAACTGATCCAACCATTCTAGAGGGCAATTTGGAATTATGCCCAAAGGGCGATAAAAGACTGTCTGCCCTTTGATCCAGCCATAGCACTGCTGGGTTTGTACCCCAAAGAGATAATAAGGAAAAAAACTTGTACAAAAATATTCATAGCTGCGCTCTTTGTGGTGGCCAAAAATTGGAAAATGAGGGTATGCCCATCAATTGGGGAATGGCTGAATAAATTGTGGTATATGTTGGTGATGGAATACTATTGTGCTAAAAGGAATAATAAAATAGAGGAATTCCATGGAGACTGGAACAACCTCCAGGAAATGATGAAAGGAGCAGAACCAGGAAAACATTGTACACAGAGACTGATACACTGTGGTACAATTGAAGGTAATGTACTCCTCCACTAGGGACAATGCAATGTCTCTGAACAATCTGCAGGGATCTAAAAAAAAAACACTATCTGCAAGCAGAGGATAAACTGTGGGAGTAAAAACACTGATGAAAAGCAACTGCTTGACTACAGGGGCTGAGAGGAAATGACTGAGGAGAGACTCTAAATGAACACTCTAGTGCAAATACCAACAATATGGAAATGGGTTTGAACCAAGAACACATGTGAAACCCAGTGGAATTGAGTGCTGGCTATGGGAGAAGTAGTGGGAGGGGCACAGGGGGAGGAAAAGATAATGATCATTGTTTCCAATGAATAATGTTTGTAAATAACCAAATAAAATAATGTTTAAAAAGTAAAAAAATAAAATAAAATAATTGCATCAGAAATCTTAAAAAAAAAACAAAATAAAAGGCTTAGTGACCAATTGCTAGTGGGGTGCTAGGGTAGGCAATTTCTGTTTAGGTATAAGTTTGACTAAGAACCTTAGAATCAGAGATTCTGTGAGACTCCAACCTTCTTCCAGTGACTATTCTTTCATTCTTTTTTCTCAGGTGTTAGCAAAGAATTTGATACTAGTATTTCATAAGAGATATTAATGAATATATTTGTTGATGTTACTTCACTCTGTGATATTTACATTTGACTGTTCATCATTCAACTCTAGGCATTTTTACAGACTGTCCCCCATGTCTGGAATTCTCTCCATCTCCTGGCTCCCTTGCCTTCCTTTAAGTTAGAACTAAAATTCCATATTCTAATAGATTTCCCAATCCCTCTTAATTCTAACACTTTCCCTCTATTGATTATTTCCTATCTGTCCTGTATGTATCTTGTTTGTAAGAAGTTGTTTTCATTTTGTTTCCCCTCTTATTTTATGAGCTCTCAATAGCTGGGACTAGTTTTTGCCTTTCTTCATATTGCCATTAGTCAGCACAATGCCTATGTAGTATAATAATATAAATAATAAATGCTTATTGACTGACTAATGGACTTAATATTATCTCTGGGTCCAACAGCAAGATTCTAGTGGGATCTGGAAAAGTGTTAAGTTCCATAAAAGTATAATTTCATTCTTTTGTCTCTACATTCTCTTGTGTAGCACAATGGTTGGATAATAGTAGGTTTTTGTTGTGTTCTTGGATTGGAGTAAATTGAATCTCTACTGTGGAAGACATAAGTTTCTATGCTGTGACAAGAATTGTGGGCATCTGCAAAAGAGAGAATTAGTCACATCACTTGAATAGTTTGTTCCTCTGGGTAAATGAAAGTCAACTCTTCCTTTAATCTTACATAGCCTTTGAAATTGGCCAATGAAGACACAATGTTCCTTGGATTGACTTGCAGTCATTAAGTCCAACCTGATCAGTTCATACACTGGATTCTCAGAGGAGAACTGATATTTTAAATCTTATGGGAAACTTTGTTTTATCAATTATTCCCTTGGAGTTCTTGGGCATATAGACAAACACATTCATTTGCATTAACTGGGAAGGAAGGAAGGAACAAACAAATGAACAAATGGAGAAAGGAAGGGAGGGAACACTTATTTACTAAGTACCTACTCTACATCAGACACTATATTAAGTGCTTTAGAAATATTATCTCACTTAATCATCCCAACGACCCTGGGAGGTAAGTGCAATTATGATTTTCTCTATTTTACAGTTCAGGAAACTGAGGCAGATAGTACTTAAGTGACTTACCCAAGGTCATATAGCTAGAAAGTGCCTGAGGCTAGACTGGAATTCAGGTCTTTTCAGCTTCAAATCCATCACTGTCTACAATATGCTATGTGGTCACTGGTTTTGAAGTAACTCAAACCAAGTACATTCATGAAATTTTTAGGTACTACTCAGCTCAACTCACTCTTCAGACTTCACTTCCTAGCCAGCATCTTCCCCCACACCTCTAACTCCCATATGACTTTGCTCTGGGTCCTGCTTTCAAAACTGGTGAGTGCCTAGACTAATCCAGTTCAACTCACTTTCTGTACTTCTCTAGCTTCTTGCTAGCAGTCTTGTGTCCATGTAATTACCATTCATCTCTTCCCTTCCTTTATTAGACTATCAGTTCCTTGAGGGTTTTTTCTTTGATTTACTGATTGATTCTTTAGGTAGGAGTTGATCATTGAACCTTCCAACTATGAAATTCTATGCTTCTTTGATTTGGTGAATGAGGTAGTAGCTAGATCCCCAGGTTTGGTAACCAGGGGGCCCTGGATTTAAATTGTGGGAGTGGCCAAAATCACTATATTTGGAATCAAAAATCATTATATTTAGAATCTGGGTTCTTTGCTACTATGTCAGTCAGGCAGTCAGCCAACAAGTAATTATCCAATGCTTATGTGAACAAGTCACTTAATCTCTTTAGGCTTCGGTCTCACCTGTAAAATTGGGGTAAGGGAAAGGTTTAGACTATATGACTCCTGAGGTCTTTTTTGGTTCTAAATCAAATGACTGTATGAAATCAAACTGCTACCTTTAGAAAATTTTGCTTCACAATTTCTAAAAGAAGTAACGTTTTTAAAGTAGGACACATGGAGTCAAGGAGTTGGCGGAGAAAGGGAACAAGTATTTGCTAAAACAACCACTCTAATTTGTATTAACTGGGTGGAAAGTAAGAAAACAAAATTTATTAAGCACCTACCGTGTGCCATATACTGTGCTGTGTTTTACAAATATTGCCAGTTCTGATATTCATCTCAATCACAAGAGGGAAGTAGTTTAGCTTTCCCCATTTTTCAATGGAGCAGCAGGCAGAGGTTGAGTGATTTGTCCAAGTTCACAAAGCTAGTGTCTGAGCCAGAATTTGAACTCAGTTTTTCCTGACTCTAAGAGACCTCATACTTCACTGGGGCCATCTAGCTAATAATAGATTTGGTTCCAATTCCAATTCTTCTACAAAAACAAAAAAGCTATGTGGTCTTGGGGAAATCATTTAATCTAGTTGTGATTTTATTTCTTCACTTGTAAAATATGGACATGGAATTAGATATTTTCAGAGGTCCTCCACCAGCTCTTCTTATATATGATTATATGATTTTATAAACCAACATCATGGTGATTGACATTAACTGATCTGTTTGAGTGTAATAACCATAAAAAAAAAAGATGATGAAGAAGAAAAGATTTCTTGAAAGGATCTTAGTACCTTGCTCAGTTGACATCTGGAGATGCCTGGTTTCTCTGCAACATATAGTTATTAGTTACCAGGAATATAACCACTTGCTCCGCAACACCTAAAAATAAACACTTTCTTCTAATTTTTGCATCTGGTCCCAGGGTTTTTGTTAACAATGAATTCAGCCCATCTGTCTGATTTCAGTCTTGTCCCACCAGCAGGTGAAGATTTATCTTACTAAACCATTTTGGAATTGCCAAGAGAATATTAATAAAAGTTTGGACGTGCTTCCCACTCTAAGCAAGGAGAAAACCTGAGAAGTTTGAAAGCTTTCGTGAGAGATTAGAGGAGGCTGAGAGAAAATATGCTCTCTAGTGCTTGGCCCCCAGTGTGGGTATTTCACTATCCAAGGATCTCTAATTACTAATACTGTACATGAACAGTATGATAGGTTCTTACAGTTGCAGAAGCCTTTTCAAAGATAATCCTTAATAGTTTATTTGACAACCTGTAAAATTATAGAAAATTATTAGTCTTGGGAATTACAAAAATCCCTATAGTACCGTCAAACAATAAAATGATAATTACCTGTGGGTAATTGAAATTTAACTGTTTTTTTATTGTATATTACACATCAATAGCAACATAAGTTCAAGAGGTTTTTTTCTTCTTCTTCTTCTTTTCTTTTCTCCCGGAAGCTGAGAAAATGGACAGCACTGTTGGTGGCTTGTGAGTTCCTGTCATAGTACTGAGCTTGAACAATTTCGATTAAAGCTGCATGTTTGAAACTGTCATTAGACCTGCATTAAATTACATATCTGGAGTGTTAAAAAATAAAGAGTACAGTGGCTTATTCCCAGCTACCTGAGGTATGTAGTTAAGGTCTTGATTATCTTTAAAGATCTATTTCCCCCCCTCTACGGAAAGTCATTGTTTCTTTCATTAAACATAAAACACATTTAAGAGCACTAAAGTGTGCAGACAGGAATATTAGGATGGCATATACCAAAGTACCTTTGTTCTGCATTCATTGCTTGCAGTTGACTTCAGAATTGTATGCTGTGATTTTATTATTTAGCCCTCACTCTAGGTAAGCTGAACAGGCCTGGCATGGCAAGGTAGTTTTGTTCCCTGGGCCTTTGCTATATAGTAGGTAGATGCCCAACCCCAGCTAGATGAAAGGTGCATTTGAATTACAGCCCATCATTTCTACTTAGCACTACTTGAAAATGCCTTTATCCCCTAGGCCACCAGTCTCCATCTCTTCGGTAGCCTTTGTTTAAAAGAACTATATGGCCCTGCCCAGCTGGCAGAATGGTTTGATCCAGTAACAGGGAAGTAATGGAACCCTTGGGAGGTGGGGGGTGGAGTACCGGGGTACAAGAACCTGGCTCTGCATATGCCCATAAACATACCCTTATTGGTTTTCACTGTCCCCCAATCCCTTTTGGTGTTCTGCTATGTCATTTTGGTCAACTTTCTTGCAAAGTGTGTAAGAGGAGAGTAGACACTGTATAGGGCTTACAAATTATTTACACAGGCAGCTACAACTGGAAACCAAATGGCCTGACCATCTCTTGCCCTGAGGCTTGGGGAACAATGAGAAAGAAAGTCTGCATTTTTTCCCTAGTGATTTTTAAGGTTTTCCTTTTCTTGTCTCTTTTCTCCTTTCTTTCCTTCCTTCCTTCCTTCCTTCCTTCCTTCCTTCCTTCCTTCCTTCCTTCCTTCCTTCCTCCCTTCCTTCCTTCCTTCCTCCCTTCCTCCCTTCCTCCCTTCCTTCCTTCCTTCCTTCCTTCCTTCCTTCCTTTCTTCCTTTCTTTCTTCCTTTCTTTCTTTCTTTCTCTCTCTCTCTCTCTCTCTCTCTCTTCCTTCCTTCCTTCCTTCCTTCCTTCCTTCCTTCCTTCCTTCCTTTCTTCCTTTCTTTCTTCCTTTCTTTCTTTCTTTCTCTCTCTCTCTCTTTCTCTCTCTCTTCCTTCCTTCCTTCCTTCCTTCATTTGTTTTTGTTTGTTTGTTTGTTTTGTTTGTCTGTCTGTCTCTTTCTTTCTTTCTTTCTTTCTTTCTTTCTTTCTTTCTTTCTTTCTTTCTTTCTTTCTTTCTTTCTTTCTTTCTTTCTTCCTTTCTTTCCTCTCCTATCTGTCTCTTTCTTTGTCTCTCCTTCCTCCTTCTCTAACCATTTTCTCTTAAATCTAGAAAGTGAATAAAACAGGGCAAAGGAATCTGAATGGAAAAGGAGTTTGCTATGAGAAATTATGTCAGCCTTTATGTCTGAAGGGTACTGACAGACCTGCATTGAGAATGCAGGATACCTTCAGATTTGAGGTTATAAGTGAAACTACTGGAATTTGTGCTGTATGTGGCCATGTCCAGTGTCAATACTATACTTTCAGATCAGCATGCTGAGTGTCATTGATTCCCTATTAATTCACAGGAACCTGGAAATGAAGGAGCAAATCTTTAGCTATCTTTTCCTAGTTTTAATAAAAAAGACAAAAGAAGGCACATAAAGTCTGGAAAAAGCAACATCAGCTCCTTTCCCATCTTGCTGGTGGAATTATCTTCACTATCTCAAAGCATTTACTTAGTTCAAGCATAAGAAGTGACAAAGAAGATGTCAAGGCTACCTTTGAGATGGAATATTATCCTCAGTAATTATCATCCCCCAGTTGATTTTAAAAAAACAATTAATACTATAAATGGAAGAAAGCAAGTAATTGAACACATCTTGGTCAACATAAGTAATGTGGCATATTTAAAACCAGATTTACTTAATCATAAAATCATAGATTAGAGCTGGAAGGGAGCTCATAGGTAATATAATCAAAATCCTAAATTATTACAAATGAAGAAATTGAGAACCTGAGACATCATATATAACTTGAAATAGGGAATGATAAAAAAGAGAAAATAGAGAGAGAAAAGAAAAAAAGAATCCAGGTTAGAGTTGTGAGAGGTATCCATAAATAGGGGGTAAGATCTGGAGAAAAAAACTAGCTAAGGAGAGTAGTCAAACAGGAGGCAAATAGTACAGAGGCAAGTGTCACAGAATCCAAAGGAGAATATCCATGAAGAGGGATTGATTACCAGACTCCAAAGCTATAGAAAATAATTAAGAAAAGATGCATTAGATTGAGCCATAGATCAGAGTCGGGCAAAAGATAGACACCAAAGGTGGAAGAACAGCCTTGAAAAGAGCTAGGGAAGCCCATATACCAGAGGGGGTTAGTCTTCCTTGAACACTAATGCATCCCATTTGAGATTGACATCACTGTCAAACTAAACTGGGTGACTGAAGTAGAGCAAGTGACTTTGGAGATCCCCTCCAAAGCTGAAACTTTATTTTTGTCATTTCTGCAATATCTGCTCCCCTTCTGGAATTTTCCTTTATTCCTTTCTTAATGCTAGTAGTGTTAGGAGCAGAGACTCTCTTACCTTTATTAATTCTCCCTGACTCAATGTTGGCATTATATCCCCAGAAGGATCTCTTAGCTCTTTCCTTAGCAAATGAAACTTAGCAAGACAAAACTGGGTATAGTACTTCTGAATTTGGCCTCTGGAGAAGTAGTCACAGTCATAAGACCCTTAAGATTCAGTCAATCAAGCAATTATTAATAATCAGTCAGTTAATTGTGAAACATTTATTAAGCACCTCCTATGTGACAGGCATTATGCTAAACATGGAAGGTACAACAAAAAGCCAAAAAACAAGGCAAAAAAATCCCATCCCTGCTCTCAAGGTTCTCACACATACCAGACCCTCTGCTAGGTGCTGGGGATACAAATACAAAAAGAGAGCAAGTCCCTACATTCACCAGCTGAACTTTAATAGGAAACACAATAAGCATATAATATGTATATACACAAATATATATATGATATGTGTCTATTTACACACATAAATTCCCCTATATGCACATATATGTACACATGAATCTATGTGTGTATATGTACATGCATAAATATTTTTATAGACAGCAGACAAATTGTTGGATGTTCGAGAAAGATAGACAAAGATTGACAGACACAGATAGAAAGATAGATGGATAGATAGATAGACAGATAGATGGATGGATGGATGGATAGATAGATAGATAGATAGATAGATAGATAGATAGATAGATAGATAGATAAAATAGGTATAATACCAAGAAAGTTAGGAAAAGACGGCACTAGCAATTAGGTGGATCATGTTGAAGGTGATAATTACTTAATGGAAGAGTATTGTAACCAAATGGTTAACAGGCTAGGTTCCCACATGATGATTGGTAACATTTTGTCAGTCACTTGAATGCCCCCTGGCCCTGTCAAATTGGGACAATATTTTTTTTCCTCTGATCCAGCTAAAATTTACCTGATCCTACTTTATTACCTGGGAGGTTTGATAGGTGTCAACAGCAATGCAATTTTCCATCACTTGTCTTCTAGAAGATTTTCATCTGTGCCTGTCAACTTCAAAATACCCACCCTTCTACCTCCTCTAGCCCCCTTATACAGATCACTGACCTTATGCTTGGTCTCAAAATCTAAGTCAAAGATATTAAAGAAAACAGTTCCCCTGTGACAAGAGAGAGATTGATGTTGCTCTGAAAAATGTGATGGGTTACCAGGCTAGGATTTAAAAAAAAAATTACCCTGCTGACCTCTGGATTGAAATATAGATGCTCTTGATAGTCAAAGGTCCTGGACACATAGTAGGTTTTTAATAGTGTAAAAATTAAAATTAGATCTCAAATAATAAAATATTATATATTTGGAACTTTATTCATGATTATTTGAAATAAAACGATAAAAGGGATACAAAATAAAAACCACATGCCCATGGCTAATCAGCTATTTCAAACCGTTACTTACCACTACCATGATCACTGATAGGAAGCCAAAGAGAGAGAGCAATACTGCCCACTGAATATTTATTCCCTGTCTACAAGAAGTATGTAATGACAGGAAGTCAGTGGGTTCCCAGGAAATATAGTTCTTTTATAGGGTAACAGATTTTTCAATTACACATCCTACCCAATGATCAATTTGGGTGGCTAGTCTCCAGTTAGGGAGAAGTCCCCTATAGCATAAGAGTATACATACAAAACAAATACATTCAACCCCACACAGTTCAAGTCACCACATCCCAAAGTTCATTTTGGATCTTCTGGTGCAGCATATGGTCTGTGTAGGCATCTTCATGGTGCCTTCGCCAAACAATTCACTTTTTGGATTTGGAGAGATAGTGTGTTTTTTTATCCTAAAATTACTCTAAAAAAGAATTTAAACTTTGCAATTTAGAAAAATAATAATAATACATTCCCCCCTGAAGGGGGTTTTGAAAAACACAGGGATCACTTAGGAATGCATGGCTGAGTTATGAGGTATATGAATCAATTGGCAAGAGAAATCAAAAACAAAAAAATCCAAATAAAAGGGAAAAGAAAACTTCTGGATGAAATATAGACTATCAAAGTTTTATGTGAAAAAATTCTAAGTAAAAAATAAAATAAACCTATAACAGGTCCTTAAATCAGGGCCCAATTTAAGTAATTTCTATGTCACAAGTCTGTAGGACAAATGCAGTAATATTTCACTTACCCATTTGTAGCCAAGACTACAGGAAGTAGCTGTACTATAAGAGAGAAAAAAGGACTAAATTTTTGTATTATAGGGAAGTGTCATTCCCTGGTCTGATTTTATCTTTACTCTCAGGGTTAGGGGGAGCCAGGATGATAGCCAAACTTTGGTACAAAGAGTGTGGATACAAGGTGCCCTGTGTCTTAACATATGTCAAGCACCATAACCTTGAATCTCACACTAGGTGCAAGTACTTTTGTATTGGCTTAGAAAGCCATCAATCCTACCTTGATTGGTTTGGTCCTTTTTGACCTTGTGCTTCTTGCCACTGTATAATGGTTCTTTTGTTTCCTTCTTCTGGAAT
Organism: Monodelphis domestica; assembly: GCF_027887165.1. Lineage (NCBI taxonomy): Eukaryota > Metazoa > Chordata > Mammalia > Didelphimorphia > Didelphidae > Monodelphis > Monodelphis domestica. Next base: position 643,275,590 of record NC_077227.1, read on the forward strand.
CACACAAAATCAGTAAGCAAAACCCCATAATTTTTTAAACAATAAATGGCATCATTTTTATAGTCTAAAGCTTTTTGGATATGTATTGATATTAGGGCAAATGTATTTTAAACTTATATTACTTCAAAATAAAAAAAATTAAAGAAAAATCTTCTCAATAGTGTTGACATGTGCTTCAAAAACAAAAAGGAGAGAAAATTTTAACTGAAATAGTATATTGCATATGCAAGCAAAATTAATTATAAAAAAGTTTTAAAAATCAAAAATATATAGCTTACAATCATTGACACACTCTGTCAGCTAAGTAAAGGCAGAAAACAAAGGTTTCTCACCAAAAATGAGATCCATTTCCTCTTCAAACTTGGCCTAATCTGTGTGAGTGCAAATGATTTTCACAAAGCAACAGTTTTTTTTATGAAGAACAGTAGTACAACAGATAATCCATATTAAAAAGGTATCAAAATCTCCAAACTTATAATAACCCATTTAATGACAATAGAAAACAAACCCACTATCATTAGAATCCACATGAGTCTACTGTATGACATTTAAAAAACTATGAATTTATGGATATTTGTCACAATTTTTTACAGATGTAGCAAATATTTCAACTTTGACAAATGTATTTTTATTTTAAATTCTATTAATGCCATCATTATCAAAATGTGGCAGAGGGGTCTAGAAAATCCAAACCTCTATACTGTTGATGTTGGGTCTAATAATGTCATTAAGAATCTAGATCATTCTGGTGGAAGTGTAGAGTAAGCTGAAGAGTTACAAATGAGAGATGCCCCCTCTTGGGAGCCATACAGGGGTACCATGCCCTGGGATGAACTTTCCAGCTCCTTTGGTATGAGACGGTTATGCCCTATCCATTCACATTTTTACAAATGCAGAGGTGGGGATTATAATGATTCTTTACTCTAGCTACTAAAATGGACTCTTTACCTCTGCCTACAAATAACTTAGAGGCAGGCAAAATGATCAGTCATGGTTTCTGGAAAAAAAAACAAACTTAAAAATCATGTCTTAAGACCTCTTAAAATAAATTTAAGACATTTAGCTCATTAAATTCTCTAAAAGTTGTTATACAATTGTAACCATGATGAAGTCCATCTATCATGTATGTGACAATTAACAATGCCAAAATGGAAGAAAAAGCTGTTTATGGGCTTTACAACATTTTGTTCAGTATAGTTATAAGGGAAAGGTAACAATGTATATCAGCATAACAGGATAATATTGATCAGATTAATATATGAACTTAAAACAAGAAAATTACATCTTAAAGCAAATCATCAACAAAAATACAATAAAATATAGATAGTTTCTTAAAACAATGGAATCTGAAAAGGCTTAAAATTTTCACCTCCAGACTCTTTCCTTTCTCTATCCATTCAGATTCCTTTTGTCAGGGCTCCGGGATTTTCTATAGCAAGGAAGAACATGGGTTTGAAGAATCTCAAATTGGATGAATCTTAGAGATTGGGCAGGCCCAAATAGCAAAGGGTTGTAGGGAGATAAATTTCTCCCCTGAATCTCAGGCAGATAATTGAAAGGATCAGTGGTAGAAAGGAAAAAAAATGCCAAAATTGGAAGCTGTTTGAAATAGGCAAGGTACTGCTTTTTCATAGAATGTGCCATGCTTGCAATTTTACTTCCTATTTGGAAGAGTAAACTTCTTTCCCCTTTTCTCCTGAGATCCCCTGCCATGTGGAGGCTAATTATTGCCTAAGGAAAGCACACTCTGGTTTTTACTAGCTTCCCAGAGAGTGGCTTCAAGTTTGTGAGTTCTGAAGACACAGAGGTAGCTACCAGGAGTCTGGGACCGAGGCTGGGGCTGTAGCTGGAGAAGGAGTGATCGGGATCAAGAAGATCAGGAGTTAATGGCTGGGACAACCCAAGAGGCTGGACCAGCAGCAGGAGCAGGAGCAAAATCCGGCTGCTGGGATTTAGCAGCTGGAGCAAGCGGAATCAGGAGCACCAACACCAGAGGCGGCAGTGAGGAACTAATGAACACAGGTTCAAGCCAAGTGTCCCTCGTTAAGTCCCTCAAACTAAAAACAGCTGGGCAGGTAGAGAGGGCGACCAGGCAAAATGTAGGAAATAAAAAAAAATGGCAGAAGTAGGGCATCAACTGCAAAGAGAGTTCAGAGTTCTCTCAGAGTTTATGAGATGGTTGGGGTTAGGGGGTGAAAAACCGTGGTAGGAGAAACATGGCTTAAAATTTTTATCTAGGCTCTCTTAAAAATGGAGAGATTTTTTTCTCCAACTTCTGATTGCCAAGAATGTAAAAATTAAAATTAGATCTCAAAAAATAAAATATATTTTTGGAACTTTATTAATGATCATAAGAAATAAAGGAATAAAAAGGATACAATATAAAAACCATGTGCCCATTGCTAATCAGCCATTTCAAACAATCACTTATCACCACCATTCTCATTGACAGTAAACCAAAGATAGAGAGCAGTACCACCCACTGAATATTTATTCCCTGTCTACAGGAAGTATGTAATGACAGGAAGTCAGTGGGTTCCCAGGAAATGTAGTTCTTTTTTTAGGGTAACAGATTTTCAATCATACAATAGACACTTGCTATTTAAATCAGATAATTCTTGTCATTGCAAGAGATAAACATGCCCTCAGTGATATATTTTTTAAAATCTTTACCTTCTCTTTTATTATCAATTCTGAGATGGAAGAGCAGGAAGGGCAAGGCAATCAGGATTAAGTGACTTGTACAGAGCTATGAAATGTCTGAGGCACAAATTTGAACCCAGACAATCCTGACTCTAGTCATGACTCTCTATTCACTATGCTACCTCACTGCCCTTACTTCCTCACTGATTCTTGTCATATAACTGTTCTATAGAGGCCGGAGGTTGTTTTTGAATGGAATATATATAGTCTGGTTAGTCCTGAGAAGATTCTCTTTTAGGGAATATTTCTATTTCTTATCTGCACCAATACAAACCCAAAGAATCACAAATTGAAACACACTTGTCAAGCCATATTACCTCATGGAAAGAATTGGAAAATAACACTTTTTAATAATGTTCAAAATTAGAGTTTTGATAATTATATGTCCACAAAGTCCTGAAAGTGATCCTAGGTCAGAGGTGTACTAGCACCGAATTAAACCTCTTTTTAAGAACTCATTGTTCAATTTTTAACTGTGAGTAGATATATCACACAAATCAACAAATGATACAAAACAAAGTTTGAATTATTTTTTTTAATTATGTAGGCTTAAGAAAGTGATGGAGAAAATTTTAATATAGATTAAACTTAAAAGTATGTCAGTGATATAGTTTATCTTTCTTTTCATAAAGCTAATTATTAAACATTTACACCATTGTCCTAGGTTCTCAAGAGCTATAGCAGAGTACAAAATATGGCATTTGTAAGGGGGAAAGAGGTTATTTTTAAAAGGGTTGGACTGGATTATTTAAGAGTGTTGTCGCCAGGAATTTATATTAATTCCAAAGAGATTTATTTACAGTTTATTTACAAAATGTAGAAAGAGTGAAGTAAGAAATCAGAGAGAGGATAGGGTAAGATATCTAGCTTAAGCACTAAGTAATTTATTCCCAGGCAGGGAGAGTAAGTACTTGGGCATCAGCAAACCTGAGGACCTCAGGAAATCTCTCTCAAGAGTTAACTCTCTCCTGAGGTTAGTTTTTTGTTTTTTGTTTTTTGTTTTGTTTTTCAGAAAATCCAGCAGTTAAGAGTAAGCTTTTCACTCACCACGTGTCAGTACAAAGGAAGCGATTTTAGAATAGCCAAACCAGGAAATAGGGTCTCAGGTCCAATCAGCACATTCTTCACTAGCCTCCACTTCAAAGAATGAAGAACTGCCAATAGAACCCCATTCAGGAAGTTGTAACTCCCTTTTAAAGACACTTTCTCTTGTATCACTTGCTGTACCTTCCCCTAATTCTACATCTACCAATCACAGTTGAAGTCCTATTTTAGGACTTCCCAGGAGGCAGTGAGTCAATTCTGATTCATCACTCACTATTGTACACATTGGTCACAGACCTTCCACTTAATGATTAAGTGGGATGTTTACACTTTTGGTGATTAGATCAAAAAATGGGCAGGGATTACAATTTTATTCTTCATAATCAGTGGAGAGTTAATTTTAATCTACACACATTTCCTACCTAAATGGAAAGGCTTCAAGTATGACACCTTACTTTCCTCATATTCAGTCATCCATGGACTATTGCAATATTCTGCTGATGAGTATGGCTGCCTCAATTCTCTCCTCTGTTGAATCTATCCTCCATTCAACTACTGAGTTAATTTTCCTAAAGCTCAGGTTTAATCATTTCACACATACCCCTTTGACTCAATAAACTCTGGTTGTTCCTTATTACCTCCAGGAGCAAATATACAATGTTCTGTTTGTAATTCAAAAACTTTCATGGCCTAGCCTCCTACTAACTTTCCAGTCTTCTTACAAATTACTCCCCAGCACAAATTCTTTGCCACTGTGCCATGGGCCTCTTGGCTGTTCCATGGACAAGACATTCCATTTATCAGCTCCAGGCATTTTATCTGGCTATAACCCATGACTGGAATGTTTTTCTTCCTTAATACTGCCTATGGGCTTCCCTGGATTTCTTTAAGTGCCAACTAAAATTCCATCTTCTACAGTAAACCTTTCCCAAACACTCTTAATTGTAATGCCTTCCATTTATTTCCTATTTACCCTGCATTATAGTTACAGACAAGTTTGTCTGTTGTTTCCTCCATTAGATTGTGACTTCCTCAAAGGTGAGGGACTTTCTTTTCCCTCTTTTGGTGTCTCTGGCACTGGGCATGTTTATCCCATACCTAACACAATAAATGTTCATTTTGTATTGGCTATTTGTCAAAGAGCAAACTGAATATTTGTCTCAAAGTACCAGAGGCTTATCACTAGTAAGGCGTGTTGGAAGGGACAGGATAGTAGTGCCTTTAGCTTTGCAATCTATGAAATATATACACATATAAAAATGTTCTCAGTACTGGGTATCCCCTTCTAGTTCTGAATTGATAGGGCCAGAATCATGCAAATGGGGACAAATGGTGCTAAAAAAACCCCCACATAATACCAATACCACTAAAGTTAATTTACACTTTTAATGTCAAGATGATAAAAAGACTGCAAACTCAGGTGACTAGATAGAGGATGCTACCTTTGATAATAATAGAGCAGTTCAGAAGAGGGATAGTTTTGGGGAAAACAATGAGTAGAATTTGAGATGCCTAGGGGACAAATAGTTCTAAATGCCCCAGGTATGTAGAAATACAAGACTGGAGGAGAGAGAAGAGAGATTATATACAGATCAGAGAATTATATAGATGAAAATTGAGAAGATATAGTATATAATTGAGGTGACTGAAACCATACCTATTTAAACAATCTATTAATGAAAAAAAATAAAAAATTGAAAAAAATGGACATCAACACAATTTGACACCACTTTCAAAGGAAGTTTAACCTATCTAAATTAAATGAACTAAAAGAGATTGAAAACTGCCTCAGGCAGCAAATGCTTGATCTTCTTGCCAAGTAAAAAGATATGGCAGCCAAGGGCAACACTAACTTAGAATATAAACCCTTTTGTAAAATCTTAGGGAGGAGGATTGTTGATGATTATGAACAGTAGCACCTTGTAAAACAGTTAGAACTATTGGAAGGAAAAACAAGGTAACCGAAAGTTTAATGAAAGACCCAATTAAGGAAGATCATTCAGCAATCATTTAAGGATGAAATTGGAAGGAGGATAACAAACACACAAAAATAGGAAAGATCTGTCAATGTGTAATGAGTATCATATTTCTTGCCTTTTCAGTGGGGAGGTGAGGGAGAGGATTTGGAAAGAAAAATTTAAAAAAGTTTTAAAAGAAAAAGAAAGAAAGAAAGAAAGAAAGAAAGAAAGAAAGAAAGAAAGAAAGAAAGAAAGAAAGAAAGAAAGAAAGAAAGAAAGAAAGAAAGAAAGAAAGAAAGAAAGAAAGAAAGAAAGAAAGAAAGAAAGAAAGAAAGAAAGAAAGAAAGAAAGAAAGAAAGAAAGAGAGAAAAGAAGGAAGAAAAAAGAAAAGAAGGAAGAAAGAAAGAAAAAAAGAAAAGAAGGAAGGAAGAAAGGAAGGAAGAAAGGAAGAAAGAAAAAGACAAACCTATTAAAATTTTTATAACAAACTTGCTCTTTTCCATCAATGTTGGTTAGTGAATATATTGTGATTCTAAGATCTCAACCCCCATTATTCTGCACAGGACAATAGAAATAGTATTACAGAAAACAAAGATAATGATGTTAATTTTATTTCTGTGATACCTAAGAGTTCAATTGACTCATTTAAAATTTGTTGTTGTTTCCTTGTATTCTTGAGAACAAGGATTCAACTCCCATAAATACAGCAACTTTAATATAAAAATAATAATGTGTTATTTCCATTTTCTTATCTTTACATTGAGGGGCTTGGGCTATATAGTGGTAGTCTCTAGGTGACCGAGAATGACTATTGTCTTTGTGCATTTTCATCTATGGTGTACCCTCATGTGGCTTTGAAGTCCAAAGGCTGAGGCGCAGAGTTTGTGGCACATGGGGCATGGGACGCCAGTTGTTACGGGCGGTGCGGTTGTCGCCTGGTGTTGGCGTTCACGCGCAGCGGCAAGATGTCGACGTAGCTCATCTTCAAAGGTGGTGGCGGCATGGTTAATGTGGGTTCACCAGCTGCTTCTGTCAAAGGCAGCGAGTTCTAGTTGCTTGGGTGTAATGCCAGCCCACTTCAAGTTGGACTTTAGCTGATCCTTGAATCTCTTCTTTGGTCGGCCTTGTTTCCTCAGTCCAGCTGACAGTTCACCATAGAATACCTGTCTTGGTATTCGCTGTGGGTCCATGCGGATGACGTGTCCAGACCATCGTAGCTGGGTTTTGAGGACCAGGACTTCGATGCTGGTGGAGTTGGCTCTGTCGAGGACTTCCTGGTTGGTGATTCGGTCCTGCCATCGGATCCTCATGATTGACCAGAGAGAGCATTGGTGGAATTGCTCCAACTGTTTCATGTGCTTCCGGTACAGTGTCCATGTCTCACAACCGTACAGGAGCGAGCTGAGGACCACTGCGTTGTACACTTTGAGCTTCGTCGCAGTGCTTACACCTCTGTGTTGGAGGACTTTGCAGCGCAGCCGCCCGAGTGCCTGGCTGGCCTTTTGGATCCTGGCATTAATCTCGTGGTCTAGGGACCCATCGTTGGCGATGGTGCTGCCCAGGTATTTGAAAGTGTTGACGTTAGAAAGCTGCATGCCATCGATTGTAATGCACGGCTGGTTCGTTGGCCTCCCTGGTGCAGGTTGGAACAGCACCTCTGTTTTGCTGAGGCTGATAGTCAGGCCAAACAGTTTTGTTGCTGTAGAGAATCTGTCCACAATGGTTTGAAGATGATTTTCTTGATGGGCCATGAGAGCCCAGTCATCTGCAAAGAGAGTTTCCAGGATGAGTCTCTCTGTTGTCTTTGTTTTTGCAGTCAGGCAGCGAAGGTCAAATAGTGAGCCATCCAGTCGGTATTTGATGTAGATGCCCAGGTCTAGATCCATCATAGCATGTTGTAATACTTGGGTGAAAAATAGATTGAATAGTACCGGAGCGAGGACACAGCTTTGTTTCACACCATTGGAGATGTTGAAGCGATCAGAAGTCTCTCCACCAGATAGGACTTCCCCTGTCATGTTGACATGAAAGAGCTGGATCAGTTTGACAAATTTTGCTGGGCAACTGAGCTTGCTGAGGATCACCCACAATGCGTCCCTGTTCACTGTGTCGAACATCTTTGTCAGGTCTATGAAGACAATGTAGAGACTCAGGTTCTGCTCAAGGCATTTTTCCTGCATTTGCCTCACCATGAAGACCATGTTGATGGTGCTGCGATCTGTTCGGGAGCCACATTGTGATTCAGGCAGGTTCTGCTGTGAAACAGATGACAGGAGTCTGTTGAGTATAACATGGGTGAGGATCTTTCCAGCAGTGGAGAGTAGTGAGATGCCTCTGTAGTTGTCACAGGCTGCTCGTGAGCCTTTGTCCTTGTATAGGGCTACGATGGAGGCATCTCTGAGTTCTGGGGGCATGTCTTCCTTTTCCCATATGCTGGTCAGCACTATGTGGAATGCCTGGAGCTCCTTTCCATTTAAGGCCTTGTACACCTCGGTTGGGATCCTGTCTTTACCGCGTGCCTTGCCTGCACTCATTTGTTTCATGGCTTTTTGGACTTCCTCTATTGAAGGAGGGACGCCAAGTTGTTCAATGGTGCTGTTTTGGGGGATCTGGTCAAGGGCGCTTTGGTCGACTGAAGAGGGTTGGTTGAGAAGATGACTGAAGTGTTCTTTCCACCTGTTGCTGATGCCTTTTTTATCTTTTATGAGAATATCACCATCAGAGGATAGCAAGGGAGTGGTGGTGGGTTTTAATGGCCCATAGACAGTCTTGAGGGCACTGAAAAATTGTTTGTAGTTTTTTGTATCAGCAAACCACTGGATTTCTTCTGCCTTTTTTTCCCACCATAGGTCTTGCATCTTCCTGATCTCACACTATGCCGTGGCTTGGAGAGACTTGAATCTGTCCTTTTTAGGAGCAGAGTTTGGGTTATTTTGCCACTCCATAAAGGCTTTGTTCTTCTTGCTCAATAGGTCTTCAATAGCAGTGTTGTTCTCGTCGAACCAGTCCTGGTGGTTGCGTTGTTTTGGGCCTAGGACTGCCTTTGATGTTTCCTTCACTGTGTCTCTGAACTGGGGTATAAGCTCTAAAATTCCTTATATCTCTAATTCTATGTTCCTAAGTGCCTATGATCTATTTCAGGAAAAGGACAGAAATACAGTTTCTACTAAACAAGCTTCTTGCTTTTTTTCTGTCTTAATCTCACTCTTACTGCTGCTTTCTTGAATATTTTGTGGTCTTATTCCCTTCATAGATATGTGACACAGGTTTGTCTTTGTTCCCTCCTACCTATGATTCCTTTAATAGTTTGCTATCAGACTCATATACATTTATTATATACCTGTTGTTTCATCTACTTCCTATTTCCTTGAGCCATATGTTCCCTGGATTTTCAAATCTTTTTGTACTGAGAATTCACTTCTCTACACTCTTCCAAACCAATAAGCTTTTGCATTATTTTTGTGCTTTCAAAGCCAAAATATATTATTTCACCCATCCTGTTGGTTTATTTTAAACTTGATTATCAGTGGGGAGTAACAGGCCCTGATTTTTACCAAAGTCTTTTCCCAAGCTCAGAATTCGTCCACTCCTTATAGCAAGCTGGGGTTTCCCCCCTGTTGTTTTTACTGCATCTTGTTTGAGTTCCACTGAGGCTGGTTCAGCACTCTCTCCTCATACCCCAGTGAGATGAGTCCTCTTTGCTGTCTCTCCACATTGCTGCTTGTTCTGCCACTTCAGTATTCATTTTGAGGAGTTTTCCTTTTTCTGTGGTTGTCTGGATGGTGGTTGGTGGACTTTGAGTATTTCTTGCTTCACCATTTGGGACTGATCTCCTCAGTATTTCCCAGCTCAGTCTTGTCCCTAATCTCTCATTACTATATTCTTAAAGGCCTTACTCTGCTTCTTATTCATCTGTTTTTGTGTATTTCCATTTATAAACTGGAATTTCTACTTAATGACACTAACCCTCCTACATGAAATTTGAGTGTTATTTTCTATTTCTCATGTTCCTATGCTATTAATTTAGAAAGAAAACTACTCAGAGTAGTGTGTCATATGTGTGATACCTACCAAGGAGGCCCTAGGAAAAATTATGACATATGATGTTTGCTTGAATTTCCTTCACCCTCCCCTGCTCAAAACCAGTTCTCATTTCCCGTTCATTTCCTTCTATTTTGGAATTACCTTCTGAGTTGTCCAGTACTCCCAGACCACTGATTCTTTAAAAGAGGAAAATAATCTGATGAACTCATTCAGACAAAAGTGCTATTTACTTAATAGTTTTTATCTCCTAGGAATATTGAAAATAGGATTTTAGAGAAGGAATGGACCTAAGAGATCATTGCCTTAAATTTGTGGTGTTCTAGAGTTTAGATACACAGAGAAACTCAATTTAATGTCCAATTCAACATAATGGAAAGAGCACTGAATATAGAGGGAGAGAACTGATGTGACTTTAGTCCTGCGGATAAAGTACCAGTTCAAATCTATCCCCAGGCAATTACTAGTTATGTGACTCTGAGCAAGACACCCAATATCTGCCTCAAATTCCTATAAAATAGTGATTATAACATCTACTCCATAGTGTTATTGAAAGGATCAAAACATATTTTAAAGTGCTTAACATGATGTCTGTGGCATGGTAGGCACTTAATAAATGCTTATTCCCATCCTTTGGACAAATAAAAACAACATCACCTCTATTACTTCGCAATCTCATTTGTTAAAGGTGCTCTTAAGAATAGATGATCTCTAAGGCCATTTCCACTATTTCCTTTATTGTATATTGTGTCCACATTATTGAATAACTGAATGTGTGAGAGTGCAAGTTGATGGCATAAACCCCAATCCTAATGACCACTTACAATGTATTGATTTCCTCAGTATAAATGAGGCAAAAAGACACAAATTATTTGCAGCTATATGGACAGATGGTTCACAAGTTTTCCTTGGGGACACAAATAAAAAAGTTGGTAGAGTTAGTGTTATGATTTGTTCAAAATCAATAAAAAATTCTTCATGGGACATTTGGCCATTTCATTTCACTGTTCATGAAAAACACTTTTAAATGGACTACCATGAGGAAAATTTCAGATGATGAAGTAACATCTAAAGCAAAGGATTAGGAAGTAAAGGAATTCTCCAAAAAACTCAGTAAAATCTAAATGATTTTAGCATTAACTCTGATATACAGTGACTTCATTACAAGGAAAGTAATGGGGAAGAAGGAAAAATGTTACAAATGATGGATGAGGAATAAAAAACAGATACATGGAATAATTATAGATGCCCCACCAACTTCATGTCAATATAAGATGAGTACTTTTTTCAAAAAGATAGTTTTTAGATGCTACACAGAAACACCAAAACACAGCAAGAATAGAATTGAATACATTTCATTAGAATGGAGCTTATTGGTTGAAATGGCAATTCTTTTTAATCAGTCAAAATAATAATGTGGTTGATTAATGATTAAAATAATACCAAATCTCTAAAATAGTAAAAAATGAAAAAAAATATAAACCATATAGGAAATATCCACTCAAAGAACTTAAATGACATCTGATGTTGGAAAAATGGGAAAAGGGTAAAAGAACATTTCAATTAAAATTATAACCATTTACAAATAATATATAGCCATTTGCTAATGAAATGTAACCCCTGTGAATCAATTGCCATGATAAGGAAGTCAAAAGAGCCTAGAAACCTTCAAAACAGATGATCTCCTTGCAGAAGTGATATGAAAGCTGAGGATAATGTTAGTAACTCATTTTTGAAGAATTAAGGAATAAGATTCACAAGAGTATGAAAAATACTACTTCATTAAATAGTAAGAAATGATCAAAGGAAAAGAATAAACTATCAAAAATAGGGAATGGAGTATAAAAGAGTATAAAAGCTTTATAGTTAGACTCAGAGGAACTAATTCTCACATTCAATTAAAAAAAAAACACCCTTACCTTCTGTCTTAGAATTAATACTGTGCATTGACTCTAAGGCAGAAGAGTGGTTAGGGCTAGGTAAAAGGAGTCAAGTGACTTGTCCAGGGTCATACAACTAGGAAATGTCTGAGGCCAGATTTAAACCCAGGATCTCCAGTCTCTGGTCCTGGCTCTCAATCCAATGAGTCACCCAGCTGCCCCCTTCACATTGAATTGTGTTATGATATTGGACAAACCACTTTACATCTTTGGGTCTCAGTTTCTTCATACATAAAATGAAAGGAGTTTGATGAACTAATTTGTAAAGTTTTCTCTATGTTCCTATTCTCATAAATACTCTGTAGTGCCTGTATTCCTTAAGAAATCTTGACAGAGATATCATATTACAGTATTGCAATTGGAATCAAACATTATAGTCTTCACTCAGATCGAAGTAGAAATGTCATTGAAGAAAATAAAAATGAAACCATCTATGAGACCAGGTTCAGTTTACATAAATTAAGTTATATGGGAAAGAAACACAATTTTAAACCATTAGATAATTAATTCGTACTCTATCTGGAAGAGAAAATACCTAAAAATCGCGGAAAAAAATCAAAGACTCTGTAAGTGGTGACTCACTATTGTAATAAGTACTGTCCTATGTGCCTAACTTTCTGCAATATCTTTATGAGGAACTACAATGGCATCAAGGGCATTAATGATCAACTTTTGAGAAGGGAACATACTGGCTTTCAGAAATGTTATTTGAATACCCCAATGAGATAATAAGGAAAAGACTCGTGCAAAAATATTTATAGTCATGTTCTTTGTAGTGGCAAAAAAATAGAAAATAAGGGTATGTCCTTTGATTGGTGAATGGCTGAACAAATTATGGTATCTGTTGGTGATGGAATACTATTATGCTAAAAAGAATAAAAAACTGGAGGAATTCCATGTGAACTGGAACAACCTCCAGGAATTGATGCAGAGTGAAAGGAGCAGAACCAGGAGAACCTTATGCACAGAGATGGATACACTGTGGCACAATCAATTGTAATGGACTTCTATACTAGCAGCAATACAAATGATCCAAAACATTTCTGAGTGACTTATGAGAAAGAATGCTATCCACATCCAGAGAAAGAACTGTGGGAACAGAAACACAGAAGAAAACAATTGTTTGCTCACATGGTTCAATGGGGATATTATTGGGGATGTTGACTCTAAACAATCACTGTAGTGCAAATATTAATAATGTGGAAATAGGTCTTGATGAATGACATGTAAAACCCAGTGACTTTTAAAATTTATATTCTAATCAAAATATGAACACGAAAAGGATGGTCCTAATGTTTAGAGACAATTATAGAATGTTAATAAATAAAGTAAAAAAGACAGAATTGTTTCATTCCAACTTTTTGTTCTTTTCCAGTGAGAAAAAAAGAATAAAAAAGGAAAAACATTGTAATACAAAATAAGGGAAGATGTAGGAGTATGACCCTCAGCTTCTTGGAGTCCATTACTAATTTGTTATCTAATCTCAACTGAATCTTCATTGAAGTAGACTAACATTTAATTTTCTCCCAATAAACCCATATTATCCCATTTTCCAAAGCATCTCTTCTAAACCCTACCATTTCTCATCAGGCCCTACATTTCACACCACCACTACCATCAGTTGAGCTGGGGACCTAACCTAAAAGAAAAACAAAACAAAGGGGAAAAATCATTGAGAGCTCTTTCTTTCCTTCTCCTCTCAAATTAACATCATTCAGATATTTTCTCTCACTATCCCTTCCTTTAATCCTGGCTCTGGAAAAGAGATGGCTTTTTTTTTTTTAAATCAAAGCCAACCCTTCTACATATACTCTTAATCTTAATCCCCTTTCCTCTTCAGCAAATATCTTGATCTATTTTCTCCTTCTCTAATTTTAACCTCACCCTTTATATTGGTTACTTTTGTACTTCCTACATATATACTCAACTGTTCTCTACTCTTAAAAACAAAACAAAATAAAACAAAACAAGTTGTTCTGTTATATAGTCCTAAACTGTGCCTTCTTCTATTTATGCTAAACTCCTTTGAAAGCCATCTACTCTTAGTGCCTCTACTCTTTTCCTTTAAACCCCCTGAAATCTACCCTTTCTGAAGTTACCAATGATCTCTTAATTATAAAATCTCAAGGCCTTTTCTCACTTCTGAATTTTTTTTGTTTGGAACACAGGTTACCTTTTAGGGTATCCTTTAGTCTTCTTTTTTTTACTTTCTTTATTTTTTCCTTAAGTCAATTTAGAACATTATTCCTTGGTTATAAGAATCATATTCAACTGCCAGAGTCATTTTCAAGGTTTCCAGAGGACAAGTGGTTGGAGAGCTAAGTGGCTAGGTGCCTCCCATCTCCACCATGAAGCTGTTTACTTAGGTGATGATCTACATTCCCATCAGCCTCGTCCTCCTGTCCGCTTTCTGGCACACAACTTGCTTAGCAGAAACGCACAATTCCTCTTCGGTGTTTCACGCTCCTGTCTCAGACTAGGCAAACAAGGCAGAGTGCTCTAATCTAGATTTCTGCTCTCAGGCTGTCCAGTGCTGTAAGCATGGAATGGATGAAGATGGTTGGATTGCAGCAGCTATTGGCTGGAGTCTCTCGTTTCTCATGCTCATTTTGTTCTGTGTGGGTAAACTCAGAAAGATGACACTTGATGAATCCAAGTCCATACCAGTGTGAAATTTGGGACTCTATAGACAAGACTACCAAACTCTTACCAGTTTCCTAAATGAAGGGAAGGGAATAGTCTTGCAATAAGATTCATTTTGCTTTTTAAAGGAGAACAGAAGAAGAAATGTCCAATTTCAGCAAGGTATTAGTTCTTTCATGCCTAGTTTCAAAGGGTTACTTGACCCTGATAGTTTTCTCTTTCTCTGTCATTTAATAGCAGAATTATTTCCATCAACTTTTGTTGAATTGAGTCAACAGGAAGAATTTATGAAATACCAATTGTGTTCCCAGCACTATTGACATTCAAGGGATACCAAAAAAGTAATAGCCAATAACCAAGAGCTATTCCTCAATAGATAAATGGTCAAAGCATAGGAAGAGTTTTTGAAAGAATTGCAGATCATAAAGTACATTAACTTCCACTGAGAAAAAAGAGAAATGCAAATTAAAACAACTCTTGAGTTTTCCCCACTCTAACATATAGAGAACTTTGTCAAATTTGTAACAATAAGGGGTACTTCCCAATTGATAAATGTTCAAAAGATGTGAATAAACAGTTTTCAGATAAAGAAATCTAAGTCATGTATATGAAAAATGCTCTAAATCACTACTGCTTAGAGAAATGCACATCAAAACAATTCAGAGATATCATCCCATATGATGGGTATCAGACTGGCAAAAATGGCAAGAGGGCAAAATGACATGTGGGGGGGCACAGAATGGGGATGCAGGTGGAATTACAGATTAATCCAACCATTTTGGAGAGTAATTTGGAATCATGTCCATCAAGTCATAAAACTACATATACCCTTAAACCTGGTAATACTGGGTTTGTTTCTCAGGGAGATGGGGGGGGGGAAGGAAAAGGTTCTGCACGTTTCAAAAAATAGCAACTTTCTTTATGGTGGCAAAGAACTGGAAATTGAGGGGATGTCAGTTGGGGGGGGTGGCTGAACAAATTGTGGAATATAATTGTGCCTTAAACTATAAGCAGGGGGGTTGCTAGGTGGATTGAGAACCAGGCCTAGAGATGGGAGGTCCTAGGTTCAAATCTTACCTAGCTGTGTGATCCTGAGTAAGTCACTTAACCCCCACTGCCTAGTCCTTACTATTTTGCCTTGGAACCAATACATAGTATTGATTCTAAGATGGAAGGTTAGTATTTTAATAAAAAATTAAAAAGAAAAACTATGAGCAGATTATTTTTTTAATGTAGGAAGACCTATATGAAATAGTGAAGAGTGAAATGAATAGATCCAAGAGAAAACATTATGCACCAGATTAATATTTGAAGATAATTTGTGAATTTCTATCTCCAAAGAATGAATTAATAGAAATACTAGATGGAATTTATCTTTCTAACTCTTACTGCTGGTTCTTGTTGGAAATATATAGGAATGCTGCTGATGATGATGCATTTCTCTTTTTCTCAGTGGAAGTTAATGTACTTTATGATCTGCAATTCTTTCAAAAACTCTTCCTATGCTTTGACCATTCATCTATTGTGGAATAGCTCTTGGTTATTGGCTATTACTTTTTTGGTATCCCTTGAATGTCAATAGTGCTGGGAACACAAGTGGTATGTGGGTTTATTTTATATCGTGCAACTTTTGCAAAAACTATTGATTATTTCCACTAGCTTTTTAGTTGATTTAATAGGGACACTAAAGACATAATTTATATATATTTATCTTCTTGTCAGGTGATCCCTTATATTGGGGGTGGAGGGAGAGAGAGAAGGAATGACTGAGATACCTGGGAATGCATTCTATCTAAAGAATTTTTAAAAAAGAAAAAAGTTCACTTATACCCAATGAGAACTGAAACTGCAGATGGGGATTTACTCTATCTTAAGAGGGGCAATAAAGTGATTGTTTAGTGCAAAGTGGAAAAAAAAAAGAATCATATTCTTTCCCTCCCTCCTCTTCCCCACCCTTCTCATAGTCATTAGGGCAATTTCACTGGGTATTGATCAGAATCTATTTCCATGTTGTTGATGTTTGCACTAGGATGTTCAACCAGAGTCTACATTCCCAATCTTATCCCCTTCTACTCATGTAATTAAGCAGTTGTTTTTCTTCAGTGTTACTACTCCCACAGTTTTTACTCTGAATGTGGATGGTGTTCTTTCTCATAGATCCCTCCAGGTTGTTCAGGATCACTGCATTGCCACTAACAGAGAAGTCCTTTACATTCGATTGTACCACAGTGTATCCATCTCTGTACTCTTCATCAATTCTTGAAGGTCATTCCAGTTCACATGGAATTCCTCCAGTTTATTACTATTTTGAGCACAATAGTATTCTATCACCAACAGATACCACAATTTGTTCAGCCATTCCCCAATCAAAGGACATCCCCACATTTTCCAATTTTTTTCCCACCAAAAAGATTACAGCTATGAATATTCTTGTACATGTCTTTTTCCTATGATCTCTTTGGGGTACAAAGCCAGCAGTGCTATGGCTGGATCAAAGGACAGACAGTATTTTAGCACCCTTTGGGCATAGTTCCAAATTGCCCTCCAGAATGGTTGGATCAATTCACAATTACACCAGCAGTGCATTAATGTTCCAACTTTGCCACATCCCCTCTAGCATTCATTACTTTCCATTGCTGTCATGTTAGCCAATCTGCTATGTGTGATGTGATATCTCAGAGTTGTTTTGATTTGAATCCCACTGATAATAAGAGATTTAGAACACTTTTACATGTGCTTATTAATAGTTTTGATTTCTTTAACTGAAAATTGCTTATTCATGTCCCTTGCCCATTGAATTGGAGAATGGCTTAATTTTTTGTACAATCGATTTAGCTCTTTATAAATTGGAGTAATTAGACCTTTGTCAGAGGTTTTTGTTATGTAGATTATTTCCCAATTTGTTGTTTCCCTTCTAATTTTGTTTGCATTGGTTTTATTTGTATAAAAACTTTTTTAATTAGATGTAATCAAAATTATTTATTTTACATTTTGTGATTTTTTCTAACTCTTGCTTGGTCTTAAAGTCTTTCATTTCCCAAAGACCTGACATGTATACTATTCTGTGATCACCTAATTTACTTATAGTTTCTTTCTTCATATTCAAGTCATTTACCTATTCTGAGTTTATGTTGATGAGGGTGTGAAATATTGATTCAAATCTAATTTCTCCCATATTGTCTTCCAATTTTCCCAGCAGTTTTCATCAAATAGTGAATTTTGGTCTGAAAAGCTGGGGTCTTTTGGCTTATCATAGGCTATCTTGCTGAGGTCACTTACCCCAAGTCTATTCCATTGATCCTTCTTTCTGTCTCTTAGCCAGTACTATATCGTTTTGAAGACCACTGCTCAATAGTGTAGTTTGAGATCTGAGACTGCAAGGTCACCTTCCTTTGCATTTTTTTTCATTATTTCCCTGGATATCCTTGATCTTTTCTTCTTCCAAATGAATTTTGTTAATGCTTTGTTCTAATTCAGTAAAAAAAAAAAGTTTTTTTGGTTGTTCAGTGGATATGGCACTAAATAAGTAAATAAGTTTGGAAAGAATTGTCATTTTTATTATTTTTGGTCATCTTATCCATGAGCAATCAATGTTTTTCAAACTTTTTAGATCTAGATTTAATTGTGCGGAGAGTGTTTTATAGTTGTGTTCATATAGTTCCTGTGCTGGTCTCAGCAGATAGGTTCCTAAGAATTTTATGTTATCTAGGGTGATTTTAAATGGAATTTCTCTTTCTAATTCTTGTGGATGTGTTGGAAATATATAGACATGCTGATGACTTATGAGGGTTTATTTTGTATCCTGCAATTTTGCTGAAGTTGTTCATTATTTCAATTAGCTTTTTGTTGATTCTCTAGGATTCTTTAAATAGACCATCATATCATCTGCAAAGAGTGATAGCTTAGTCTCCTCATTGCCTATTTTGATATTTTCAATTTCTTTTTCTTCTCTACTTGCTACTGCTTGCATTTCTAGTATAATGTTAAATACTAAGAGGTGATAATAGGCATCCTTGTTTCTCTCCTGATCTTATTGTGGAAGGTTACTAGTTTATCCCCATTGCAGAAGATGTTTGCTGATGGTTTAAGATATACACTGTTTATTATTTTTAGGAAAGGCCCTTCTATTCTTATGTTTTCTAGTGTTTTCAATAGGAATAAGTGTTGTATTTTGTCAAAGGCTTTTTCTGCATATATTGAGATAATTATGTTATTTTTGTTGGTTTGCTTGTTAATATGGTCAATTATGTGGATGGTTTTCCTAATATTGAACCATCCTGGCATTCCTGGTAAAAATCCTACCTGGTCATAATGAATAACCCTCATGATCACTTGCTGGTGTCTTTTTGCTAGTATCCTATTAAAGATTTTTTGCATTTTTGTTAATTAAGGAT
The DNA here is from genome assembly GCF_027887165.1 of Monodelphis domestica. Taxonomy (NCBI): domain Eukaryota; kingdom Metazoa; phylum Chordata; class Mammalia; order Didelphimorphia; family Didelphidae; genus Monodelphis; species Monodelphis domestica. The sequence goes on from NC_077227.1 coordinate 643,294,313, forward strand.
ATTGGTCTGTAGATTTCTTTCTCTGTTTTTGACCTGTCTGGCTTTGGAATCAGTACCATATTTGTGTAATAAAAGGAATTTGATAGACCTCATTCTTTGCTTATTCTGTCAAATAGTTTGTATAATATTGGGATTAGTTGGTCTTTAATGTTTGATAGAACTCATTTGTGAATCCATCTTGTCCTGGGGATTTTTTCTTAGGGAGGTCTTTGATGGCTTGTTCAATTTCTTTTTCTGATATGGGATTGTTTAGGTATTCTATTTCTTCCTCTATTAGTTTATGCAATTTATATTTTTGTAAATATTCATCCATGTCACCTAGAGTGCCATATTTTTTGCCATATAATTGGTCATAATAATTTTTAATGATTGCCTTAATTTCCTCTTCATTAGAGGTAAGGTCTCCCTTTTCATCTTGGATACTGTCAATTTGGTTTTCTTCTTTCCTGTTTTTAATTAGATTGACCAGTACTTTGTCTATTTTTTTTCAAAGTACCAGCTTGTAGTCTTATTTCTTAAATCAAATTTGATTTTCAATTTTATTAATTTCTCCTTTGATTTTTAGGATCTCTAATTTAGTTTTCATCTGAGGTTTTTTAATTTGTTCACTTTCTAGTTTTTTTAATTTGCATGCCCAAATCATTGACCTGTGCCCTCCCTAATTTGGTATATATGAGCTCAAGGATATAAATTTCCCCTGAGTATTTCTTTGGCTGACTCCCATCCATTTTGAAAGGATATCTCATAATTGTTATTTTCTTCAATGAAATTAGTAATTATTTCTATGATTTGTTCTTTAACTGATTTTGGAGAATCATATTGTTTAATTTACAATTAATTTTTGATTTGCCTCTCCATGTACCCTTACTAATTATTATTTTCATTGCATTGTGGTCTAAGGTTGCATTTATTATTTATGCACTTTTGCACTTGTTTGCAATGTTTTTATGCCCTACTACATGGTCAGTCTTTGTAAGTGTACTATGTGCTGATGAAAAGAAAGTGTATTCCTTTTTGTCCCTATTTATTTTTCTCCACATATCTAGCAACTCTAATTTTTCTAAAATTTCATTCACTTTTCTTACTTCTTTCTTTATTTTTTGGTTTGTTTTATCTAGTTCTGATAGAGAAAGGTTCATGTCTCCCACTAGTATAGTTTTTCTATCTATTTCATACTTGAGCTCCACTAGCTTCTCCTTTAGAAATTTGAATGCTATGCAATTTTGCGTATATATGTTGAGTAGTGATATTTCCTCATTGTGTATACTGCCTTTTATCAGGATGTAATTACCTTTCCTATCTCTTTTTACTAGATCTATTTTTACTTTGTCTTTGTCAGATATCATGACTGAGACTCCTGCCTTCTTTTTTCTCAGCTGTTGCTCAATGCATTTGGTTTCATCCTCTTACTTTTACCCTATGTGTGTCTACCTTCCTCATGTGTGTTTCTTGTAGACAGAATATGGTAGTATTTTGGTTTCTAATCCACTCTGTTATTCTCTTGCTTTTTATGGGTGAATTAATTCCATTCACATTCAGAGTTTTGATTACCAGCTGTGTATTTCCAGGTATTTTGATTTCCACTCCTAGTCCTGCCATTTCTTTTTTCACTATTTCCTTCTACACTAGTGTTTTGTTTTTAATTAGTCCCCCTAATTCCCACCCTTATTTTTCTTCCCTTTCTATCCCACTCTCTTCTTATTCCTCTCTTATTTTCTTTACAGTCTTTTTAAACTACCCCCCCACCATATCTCTTCCTTGTATTGCTTCCCTCCCCACCAGTCCATTTGTTACCCTTCTACTTCCCTATAGGGTGCAAATCAATTCTCTGCCCCAATGGATTTGATTGTTCTTCCCTCCTTGAGTCAATTTCAAGTAAGAATTAAGTATTTCCTATCTCCAACCTCTTCACCATTCCAGTGTATTGATGTTCTTCACCCTCCCCCAATTTGCTTCTTTGCGACATATATATTTACCCCATTTTGTTACTTTTCCCATTTCTCTTGGTATTAACCTCTTTTTTTAACTCTAGTTATATATATATATATATATATATATATACATACATACATCTATATACATATTTATGTCTTGACATTTCTTCTATATAATTTGTCATTGTTCCCTCTGAGTATAATTCTTCTAACTACCCAGGTGACAATAACAATTTTAAGAGTTATCAATATCCTCTTTTCTTCTAGGAATACATATCATTTTAACTTATTGGGTCCCTTAAGAAAAGTTTGTTTGTTTATTGTTTTATTTTGTTTTTGTTCCCCCCCCCCTTTCTTAATTACCTTTTGATGATTCTCCTGAGTTCTGTGTTTGGGCACCAAATTTTCTTTTCAGTTCTGGTATTTTCTTTACAAATATTTGGAATTCTTCTATTTTATTAAATGACCACGCTTTCCCCTGTATAAATATAGTCAGTTTTTCTGTGTAGTTGATTATTGGTTGTAGACCTAGTTCCCTTGCTTTCTAGAATATCATATTCTGTGACTTTTGATTCTTTAGTGTCAATGCAGCCAGATCATGTGTTATTCTAACTGTAGTTTCATGGTATCTGAATGACTTCTTAACAGCTTGTAATATTTGTTCCTTGGTCTGGTAGTTCTTGAATTTGGCGATAACATTCCTGGGTGTTGTCAGTTGGGGATTAAGTACAGGAGTTGATCTGTGGATCTTTCAGTCTCCACTTTTCCCTCTTGTTCTCAAATGTCCTGGCAGTTTTCTTGGATAATTTCCTGTAGGATGATGTCTAGACTTTTTATTTTGTCATGGTCTTCTGGTAGACCAATGATTCTTAAGTTGTCTCTCCTAGAACAGTTTTCTAGATCTGTTTTGTGAATAAGATGCTTTATATTTTCCTCAATTTTTTCATTCTTTTGGTTCTGCTTTATAGTTTCCTTCTGCATTGTAAAGTCTCTTGATTCTAATTGCTGTGTTCTGGATTTTAAAGAATGAATTTCATCCCTGGCTTTTTGGTCATCCTTCTCCTTCTTGTGTGATTTTCTTTGGAGGTGATCTTTCATCTTCTTTGCCTCATCTTTCATCTCCTTTGCCTCATTTTCAAAATGATTAATTTTGGTTTTCTATTTTCTCATTTTAGTTCAAGTGCCTCTTTTTCCAAATGACTTATCTTGCTTTTTAAGTTCTTTTCCCAGTTGTCTTCAGTGTCTCTTATGTTTTGAATTGTATTTTGAGTTCTTTTAAAGCCTGTGTCCAATTTGCTGTAGTTTCTGTGTTTTTGCTAGATGTTCCTTGATCCTCCTCTGTTATATTTGCTCTTTGTTCATTGCCTGGATAGAAGCTGTTGATTGTAATTTCTTTTTTATTTTTCTGTTGTTTGTACATATTTTCCCCTTCTTTTCCCCCTGTAGTTGCCTGCACTCTTGCTCCTCTCATTGTTGTCTGGATCTGTGGTTTTGGGCTTTTCTGTCAGCCTTCACATTTGGAGCTTAGCAGGGCACTCATAGCAGTCTGTGGGGGAGGGCTTGAGCTTCCCTGCCATCAGAAGTTTTGATGAGATTAAGCCCAGATTAGTTGAACTTGCAGCTGCTAGATGTGCCCTGAGGCCAAAATCTCAAGAAAGGGTGGGGAAATATGGTGTGTCTCCACTGCTGCAACTAGGTTATGGCCTCTGTGCTTCTCCTCGAGGTGCCTCCCAGCCCCCTCTGTATTCGGAGCCCTGAACCTGGCACAGCTTTGCCCACAAGGTATTCCCTCATACTAGAGCCTTTGCCTGCTCAGAGATTCCAGCCACTGCTGGAGGCTCAATATTGTGGGTGGGCGAAGGGTCCTGGGACCTTCCTTCTTCCTTCCCCTTAATCCCAAGTATTCTCAAATTCAGGTTTTTTGGGGGTGTGCCTTTTAAGTTGAGTTCAGAAGGAGGGTTCCTAAGCTCTGTCCTGTTGTTAGATTTGGTTTTCAGTCCACTAGGAGCATTTGGTTTTTTATTGGTGAGGAAGGGTTTTCAGAGTTCTGAACTTTTGCTGTCTCTACATCACTGTCTTGACTCTGCCTCCTCACTTCTGATCTTTATTGACTCATCTGCAACATTAGACATGGTTAATACTTTCTCTCCCTGGATAATCCCTCCTCTCTAGTTTGGGTTGTTAGGTGAAATTGCAATGCTCTTTCCTGGTTGTCCTATCTTTCTACCATGTCTTATTCTCCTTTGCTGATTCTTCATCCTTGTCTTGCTTACTACCTTTGGGTGTCCCCTAGAGATCTTGGTCCTCTTTTATATCCTAATATGTTGTTAATTTGATGATTTCATCAGCCCCCTTGAGTTCAAACTGTATGTATATCACTCTCAGATCTACACACTCAGATGAGCTCTCTCTCCTGAATTCAGGTCCTGCATCACCAACTTTTTCATCATGTAAGCATGTTAAACTCAACCTCTCCAAAATTCATGACTTTTTACTCCTAAACTTCCCCCTTCTCATTTTCCCTAGTACCTGAAAGTCATAAGTACACATACATCATTAGACTAAAAAATCCTTGAGGAGTGGCTATTTTGCTTTTCTTTGTATACCCAACAATTAGCACATTGCCTTGCAAATAACAAGTTCTTAATAAATTTTTGTTAACTGTCTATATATTGTACCATTTCTGTACCATTTGTTATTCAGTCATTCAACCATGTCCAAATCTTTGTCATTCAACGGATTGTAGGACACCAGCCCCTCCTATCCTCTACTATCTCTTAAAGTATCTCCAAGTTCATGTTCATTACTTCCCTGACACTATCTATTCATTTCATACTCTTTTCTCCTTTGTTTTTTTTTGCCTTCAATCTCCTATTTATAGGACCAGATAGTCTTCATATTCCATACAAGCTTACTAAAAGAACTAACACATGGTTTAAAATTGCCAGTATTCTTTGAGTAAAACTGGAAGAAAGAAGAGGGGCTCATAGACTTGGAATAGAAAATGTTTAAATTTTTACAAAGGAAATAATATGAATTCCAGAAATCTACAAGATGGCAATGTCAATTGCCCATAAAAACTTGAGTTGATTTTGTTTGTTTGCTTTGTTCAATTCTTTCAAACACAGGGATTGTGAATAACCAGGGGAAAATGTAGTCATTCCAATATAATAAAAATGACAATTCTTTTTAAATTAATTTACTTATTCAATGACAATCAAACTACCAAAATTTATTTTACAGTTAGAAAAAAATGATAATAAAATTCATCTGGAAGAACAAAAGACCTGGAATATCAAGGAAATTAAATTTTAAAAAATTGAATGGAGATATCTCAGCTGTACTAGATCTCAAACCACATTATAAAGCAACAACCATCAAAACAATATTGTACTGGCTAAGAACTAAAATGAAGGACCAATGAAAGAATTTAGGTACTCAACATGCAATGGCAAATGATCATAGTAAACTACTATTTGACCACCCCAAATATTCAAGTTTTTGGAAGAAAACTCACTATTTGACAAAAACTGCTGGGAAAACTGGAAAACCAGGATGGAAGAAATTAGGCTTAGACTGACTTCATCCCATATACTAGGATAAAGTCAAATAGATACAAGATTTAGAGATAAAAGGTGATATCATAAACAAATTAGGGTAGCACAAAATAATTTACCAGTCAGATCTATGGATAAGGGAAAAATTTAGATAAAAACAAAATGCAAAGAACATGAGATATAAAATAGATAACTTTGACTATATTAAATTAAAATGCTTCTTTAAAAAACAAAATCAATGCAACCAAGGTTTAAAGGCAAACAACAAACTGAGAAAATTATTTTTTACAAGTCTTTAATAAAGACTTCATTTCTCAAATATATAGAGTACTGAGTCAAAGCATTCCACAATTAACAAATGGCCAAAAGACATGAATTGGCAATTTTCAGTAGTTAGAAGTTAAAACTATCTTTAATCATATGAAAATATTCTCTGAACCCCTATTAATTAGAGAAATGAAAATTAAAACAACTCTGAGATACCACCCACCAAGTTAGCTAAAATGACAAAAAAAAATGGAAAATGGTAAATGTTGGAGGGGACGTAGAAAAACTCAGACATATAATAAAGGATATATGGAACTGTGAACTGATATAACCATTTTGGAAAGGAATCTGGAACCAAACCTAAAATGATCATCAAACTGTGAATACCTCTTGACCCAGAAATACCATTACTAGGTTTGTATCCCCCCCAAAAATTAATTATAGGGGAAAAGAACCTACATGTACAAAAAAAAAGTATTTATAGCACCACTTTTTTGTGTTTGCAAAGAACTGGAAACTGAAGGGATGTCCATCAATTGGGGAATGGCTGTATTAGTTGTGGTATAGGCTTGTAAAGGAATACTATTGGACCATAAGAAATGACAAACAGGATGATCATCAAAAACTCTGGAATGACTTATATCACATGTTGCAAAGTGAAGTGAACAAAACCAAGATAATATTGATCACAGTAATATCAATAAAGAATAATGATCAAATATGAATGACTTAACTATTATCAATAAGGCAAAAATCCAAGACAGCTCCAATCATGTCATGAATAAAATGGATATCCACTGCCAGAGAATGTCTGAATACAGAATGGAAAATACCATTCTTCACTTTATTCCTCCATGAATTTCTCTAGTGTAAGCAATATGAATCTTGTTTCACAACATGATGAATATGAAAATATGTATTATGTGATACTATTTTACAAAACATATCATACTACCTGTCTTTTGGGGGAGGAAATAGGGGGTTTGAGGGAGGGAGGGAGAGGGCATGGATTGTGAAATATTAGGAAACAAATATTAATAATTGTATCAATATGTAATCTGGAAAAATATTTTAAAATATAATTACTAGAAGTTGACATCAGCTAAGAACTATCAAATTAATTCCACTAGTTCAGTGACTCAATAACATTATATGTTAGATTTCGGTTATTCTATAAATATACTCTATATTGCTTTTAAATGATATCCTTGTGGGTACCTTTAAAATATTCACAATTAGTTAAACTTTAGTATCTCAAACATTTTAATTAATTGTCTTTGTCTGCCTGAAAAAAAAATCAAATTGAGAGTCATAATTCTTTCCTTAACCTTTATCCAGCTAAACATTTTTATCAGTGATTTAGTTGCAAAAGTAAGACAAATATTTAACAAAATCCAAATAACATAAAGATGGCAGAGAGCAGACTAGGTCACAGAATAGATGAAAGAATAATCATTTAAAAATTCAACAGGTTGTGATGCTTCTCAAAATGAATAAAACAAAATTCAACAAGTCCTACATAATGGTCCTACATTATGGTCCATTATCCAAAAAATTAGATAATGAAAGCCAGAAATTAAATGCAGATCAGTTAGGCAACCAGTTAAGGTAAAACATATAGGAAAAATAAAGAAGAAAAAATGATATTATTTTTATTCTCTGGTCAAGATTTCAGGGAAAGGAGATGTAATCCTACCATCACTTCACCTAATTGTGTAGTACTTAATGATAGAGGGGTGTATGGGGTGCTCAGGGAGGGGTAATATCTCTGGTATGGAGGGTTTGTTGTGCCCTTCAAGGGCAACTTTCCAGCCACTGACCCTCACCTGACACCCAGCTCTCACATGTGGCTCCTAGTAGCTGCTAGCATGTGGCAGCAGCCACACCCTGGGCAACGGCTTCAACAGGCCGGCTAAACCTTGTGAGGGTAGCCATCGGGTCAACGTCTACCCCTGGTGAACTAGGGCTTTGCTCACCCAGCATGTGAAGACTGCTTTGGCGGAACAGGTGGAAGAAACCAACAAGAAGGTTCAGTGGCTGAGATGGCGATGCAGCAAGGCACTGTGGAGTGCTTAGGGTGTGTTGGAGCACAAAAGACAACAAGGCCATCCAATGCAGCTGAGGAAGTCTCCAGCTGTAACGACTTTTCGTGCCACTGGACCCAGGCTTCCAAAGCTGAGAGAGTGGGACTGTCTCTGTGCATCGACTTTTCCACTTAAATCTTTATGCACAGGTGTCTTTGTGCACAAAAACGCACAAAGACAATCATCATCCTCGGTTCGAGAGACAACCAACAATAATGATAGTATATATTTAAAGAGATCATAAATAAGAGGAAAAACCCTACTTGTACAAAAATATTCATAGCAGCTCTTTTTGTGGTGGCAAAGAATTGGAAATTGAGGGGATACCCACCAATTGGGGGGTGGCTTAACAAACTGGTATATAACAGTCTGAATACTATTGTGCTATAAGAAATGATAAGCTGGGTGGTCTCAGAAAAAGCTAGAAAGACCTACATGAACTGATGTAGAGTGAAATAAACAGAACCAGGAGAACACAGTATACAGTAAAAACAATATTATACAATGATCAACTATGAAAGATTTAGCTACTCTCAACAACACAGAAATCCAGGACAATTCTGAAGGACTTAAGACAAAGAAAGCTATCCATATCCAGAGAGAGAACTGTTGGAATCAGAATGCCAATGTTTTTAATATAAAATATTAAATAATTTAATATATACCATTAAGTAATAATATAAAACAGAATACTATTTTTCACATTAGTTTTTTATGTTTTTATTTTGGGATTTTGTTTTTATATGAATATTTTCTTATAGCAATGTCCAATATGGAAGAATGTTTTGAATGATAATATATGTATAATCCAGATCAAATTGCTTACTATCTCTGAGAGGAGGGAGGGAAGGGAAGGAGAGAGACAATTTGGATTTTATAACTTCTGGTAAATACATGCTGAAAACTGTTATTACATGTAATTCGGAAAATAAAATATATTTTAAAAATCGGTATGATAAAACCGATAAAACTATTGTAATCTTTTTTTTAAATGGTAATATACAAAGCAGCCTAAAAGCCAAGGATATTGAAGAAACATGTATCCTATCTTTCTACTACCCTGAATCCCAGTTGTTGGTTCTGTTCCCAAAACAAATCAATGTGGCAGTGAATATCCAGGAGAAATTTTTCCTGTTCAGAACAACATAGTGGTCCATTATGACCCTAGCATTTAGGGATAGGAATGACTTTTACTCAGGACAATAAAGTGAGCTTAGGAGAGCTGTTGTTACATGTACTAACATAGGATAAGCAGAGCCTAGTCACCTTTGACTATAACAGTCATAAGAAAGTTAGAAAAAATAAACACAGGCCTGGGTAGAATTCCTTTGGTTGCAGAGCCCCAACTTACTGGACTCATCAGTCATTTTAGCTATTTCTGTTTACATACTTCCTCCTCCTTGGGGAAAGGAGCCTGATATAACCAGGCTGTGCCATTGTTTATAAGGATGCATATGTTTAATGTCAAAAATTTCTTTCCATGGCATGTAGGTATTCATTCTGTGATAAGTCAAATTACATATTGAGAGGATGCCCAACATCTCTGGTAGATGGTGATATACATTGGTCACAGTTTTGAAATCCAAATGGTCACAGTTTTCATATTTTTTCTACAGGCATAGAGATGCCTCATTCAGTTATAGGCTCAAGTATATTATGCAATAGTCCTGGCTAAGTAACATTTAATAAAACTTCACCTGGTTCTATTTTTCCCAATTATCCAATTCAGAATGAATCAGTTCCTCCAAAAATTCCATACAACCATTTTTGACTGCTCTTTTATCAGATAATTAAAACTTAAGAACACAGTTATTTGTATCCCTCTGTCAGCCTCTTGTTAGATGATAAATCCCTTGAGACCAGGACATATGTAATTTTCCATCTTGATTCCCTTGTGTCTAGCATTACAACTTGAACAAAGTAGGTGTTTAATATATGTTTGTTAAGTTGAATTCCAGACAAGAAATTTCTTTAATACTTTTAAAGATGTGTTAATCCCCTGCTAATGAAGATTGCTCCATATCAGTTTGTAGTGGGGACTAGGGAGGAGGATTATTTGGTGGCTAGCCCTATGATGACAAGCCTCTACAAATTTGGCTCATCTGGTCCTCTGAATACAGATATGAATTTTGACACTGGAACCTTTCCAGCTTGGAAAGATTTGTTAGAATTTGTGTTCCACTGATTCAGTTTTCAAGGACCCATTTCACCTCCATATTTTTAAACATTTATATAGCATCTTTTTTATAACAGGCACTTTGTTAAACACTTTATAAATAGTATCTCAATTGATCCAAATAATAACCCTGGGAGGTAGGGCTATTAATGTCCCCATTTTGCAGATGGAGAAATAGGCAAACAGAGGTTAAGTGACCTGCTTAGGATCACACATAGTAAATATCTGTGGTCATTATTTGAACTCAGATCTTCCAACCTTAAGGTCCCTTGGTCTACCTATAGTGTCCCCTACCTTCCACCCATTCCCATAAAACATTAAAGTAAGACTCTATTCAAGGGGAAAAAATTAAAAGGGATATAAATATGAGAAAGGTTGTCATGCCAAAGAAGATTTTTCTCTATTGCTCTAGAAGGCAAACCTGGGATAAAACATTAGAAGTTATTAAGGAAACAATTCCAATTAATCATAAAAAATATGTTCTGATAACCAGAGATGCCTTAGGAGATGGTAAATGACCTGAGTCACTTCCCAACATTCAGTGGACAATAAGATTGTCAAAGAGGAGGATAGGTGCTCCAAAGCTCTCCATCTGTTCAGAAAATGTTCCAAAAGCCCAAGGCAGTGAATAAATGCCCAGAAATTACAGGATTCTCCCTTCCCCAATTTCTTCACTAGATAGATACCAAATTGATAATCTTAAAACTTAACTTTGGTCACATTTCACACTTGCTCTAGAACCTTTGGTGATTCTCTATTGCCTCTAGGTTAAAACACAAATTTCTCTTTATGTCTTGCAAAGTCTTTTGCAGTCTTACTCTAACCTAGTCTTCTAGGCTAATTCTATATTAACCTCCATCTAGCACCTCCTCCCTACTAACTCCATCATTAGGCAAGTCCGACTCTTTCCTATCTTCTGTTAATAATATTCCATCTCCTTTCATCATGTTTTGAATTGCACTCTCCCATTTTTGCATTGTTCAGTTTTTCACCTCTGCATGTTGTAAAATTTAAATCTCTTCAAGGCTCATGAGGCTCAAGGATTACCTCCATGATTCCCCAAGCTGATAGTATCAATGATCTGCCAAGTTACTTTTCATTTCTTTTGTATTTAATTATTTGTGTATGTATATAGATATACATATACAAATTTTATTATATAAATTATATATTTATATTGAACAATATAAATGTTATATTGTGTTTACATGTATGTGAAAGTGTGAATATATTTGTTCATGTCTTTTATTACTAGAATCTAGCATTATATTTAGCACCTAAAAGGTCCCTCATATATGTTTATTGAATTTAATTGAACTGAAATACAGAGAACTTCAACCATCTGGATGCAACTGACCAGTTATGAAGCTTCACATTAAAAGGCATTAATTTAGTCAGTGAATATTGATTGATAATGGCCTTTCCTTACTGCTACAATATAACTCCCTGTTTAGCGCTTCTGTATTTATGCCTTTGACCCTTGTTCCTGATCCTAAACTGTCAGCCAGCTGGTCAGTCCATTAGCCTCTTGGAGTAGCAATTAGCCTCACAGTACTTGTCCATGGTGCTGCAGAAGAAGCACAGGCTTGGGAATTTAAGATATGGATCAGAGTCCCACTTATAAAACCTTCTACTTATTTCACCTTGAAAAAGTCACTGTCCTGGTCCTCAGTTTCTTTAACCTTTAATATGGAAATAATACTAGTGTTACCTCTCTTTCACAAATCCCATTTTTATAACATCTATATTCTTTTATATGACTATGGATCATGGAACACCACAATTCATGATGCATCTGATTTTTTTTATAATTTAAAAAGCAATGGAGAAGTATATTGTGGGCACAGGTAATTTGTATACTATTAACAATGAGGACTTACGCACACGAAGTGAATAAAATGACATCATTTAAATGTACATATGATATACAAAGTGTAGGTCACTAGAATAATGATTAAGAGAGGTAAGAGTCAGATGGTTGAAATACTGCACGAATAGCTTTGAAATATTAGAAGTCCTAGAAAAATAAATAGCTATATTATATTGTGTAGATCTTCGAAGAATTATTTGTTGGAATTTGTGGTAAAAAAAAAAACATACCCAGAATCAGTTGTGTATGGGTTCTGATGGGCAGTAGTATTTACATCAGAGTCCAAATCTGTCTTGAGTTGTTAAGGTAAATATCTAACTTATTCAGAAGGCAGTGCTCTGTGAAACAAAAAGAACTATGTAGAGCTACCCACATAACCCTTTTCCTGTCACCAGCAGAATACCATCTCATATGTTATTGAGAAAAAAAGAAGTCATTTCACATTAGCTTGGTCTTCTTCACTCATATTTCATGATCCATTAACATTATCCCCTTTCTCCACTCCAATCTATGAAAATAAGAGGCCCTTAAAAAAGAAAAGAATGGGGCTCTTCTCATCAAGGACAGCACATCAACCCCTCAACTTGTGCTCTTGACTCTATCTCCTCTTGTCATCCCCAACATCTTTCGACCTCCATCAAATTCCTTCTTCATATACTATTCGATCTTTTCCTATCTACTGTCTTCATTCTTGATTCTTATTTCCTAAAAATATTCCATCCTTTTAAAAAATATCTTCACTGGATACAATTATTCCCTGAAGTTATCTTTCTATATCTCTCATTCTTCTCACAGTCAAATTCCTAGAAAAACCTTCTTCAAGTTGTTGCTTTAACTTGCTTGCTCTCACTCTTGCTACTCAAACATTTTCAAGAAAGGGAAAACTAGAAGGAAATAAGTATTTATTAAGTGCCTACTACATGTAAGATACTTAGTGATAAGTGCTTTATAAGAAAGCAGAAGAGTTGTTTTCCACATATAGCGCCAACAACCATAAAATAAGGATATATGAATCACAAAAAAGTATAATTAAAGTTGAAGCCACAAGATAAAGCACTCCACAAAGTAAATGCCTCAAAAAAAGTACACTAGAAAAATAAAAATCATTGGTGCTCTTAGTCACTCTTTTTCTACTTTTAGCCCATTTCCCACACCAGGCACAGTGAGTCAAGCAACATAATTAGCCAGGGATACTACTGTGGTCTGAGGGCCTTTTGTCAAATTCTGGGAAATCACTTGAGTTGTTGTTTAGTCCTTTCAGTAATGTCTGATGTTTATGAACCCATTTGAGTTTTCTTAGTAAAGACACTTGGAGTGGTTTGTCATTTCCTTTTCCAGTTTATATTATGATTAAAGAACTGAGGCAAATCAGGTTAAATGACTTACTCAGGATCACATAACTAATAAGTGTCTGAGTTCAATTTTGAATACAGGAAGAAGTGTCCTCCTTACTCCAGGCCTGGGACTCTATCCATTGGCCACTTAGCTGCCCATTGAGTCTTACTAGGAAATGGGAGTACAATTTTGAGATAGGGAGATGTTGTTGAAGATGTGGCAACTCAGAGCCAGCTAAAGAAACACCTAAGGGAAATGAGAACTAGACACCTCTGTGAGGTCTCTCCTAGTCTCAATAGACAGACAAAGCAAATGAACCTTTACACTCTCTTCTTCTCCTACCAAACTTGAGGCCACTGAGACTCCCAGACTCAAGGACGTTTGCAAGGAAAAAAGATAAATGTTATATTAGGAAAGGGAAAAGGATGGAACTCCTTGGACAAACTATCTATGAGAAAGAAACTGAGAAAAAGTCCAAAGTTCAAAGTCAAATATAAGTCTGCCATTGAATCAAACCAAGAGTGAGAATCATAAAGACAAAAAGGGGAAAAATGAAAAGAATAGAATATATTAAATGAATGTTTTTACTATTAAAATTAACATCAAATCCTTCAAAGAAATGATGAATCCCCAATTCTGAATCCTCAGAGATCGTAAAATATCAAAACACTCTATATTGGTTCAAAAGCAAAATAAATCTTAAAAGAAGATATTAGGATAAAAATTAAGTTAGAAATTAGTATTCTCAAAATAGAAAAACTGAGCAGATGACTTTTAACACACATTGGGGAATCTTTAGCAGAGCTCAGAACTGTGCCAAGTAGGTAGTATGTCCTTAATAAATGCTTGTTAACTTGACTTCACAAATTAGTAGAGGCTCTGAAAAGAGAAAGATTTGGTACAATATGTGGTAATGGCTTCCAAATACCACTTGACTGAAACTCTTTGCTTCAAAGCAACCAACAATCTCTTTACTGTCCCCATTGAAAGGTTTTTTTTTTCTCTTGCTGACTATCCTGCAGCATTTTTGTTATTCTTGGGTTATCCTGACATTGCTTTTTCTTGATTCACCTTACTTATTTGACCCACTTCAATGTCTTTGGCTGGATAATTCACGCACTTTCCCCTAACCATCAATGTTTCTCAGGATTCCCTGGGCACTCTTTGAGTCTCTCTTTATATATAATCTTTCCTGAGAGTTCCTCTTGATGATCTTTTCAATTCCCCTGGGTAAAATTATTATTTCTAAGTAACTGCATATGTTTAAATATATACATATACTACACATACTACATGTATGTATATATGTATCTGATATATAAAAATTTTAGTAATATATTAGTGGAAGGTATAGATGTAGAAGACAAGAATTGAACTATCAACACTCCTTCTTTCTTCTCCAGTATCCCTTTCTAATTTTCTTTGTGAGGATGTTTTAGCTCATGATCCTTTTTCTGGGCACCATCATCTCCTTTCCATATCTTTTCTCCCTGGAGATTTTATCAGTCATGCTTGGTTGTAAAAATTATCCTATGTTTTTTACTCAAAAGATAAAACAATGTTTTTCAGGTCCATATGGACTGCAAAAGAGGCACAGGGCATAGACCTCTAAGCCTGCAGTCAGAAATATCTGAATTCAAATTTGGCTTTAGATATTTAGTGGTTTTGTGACTCTGGACTAGTCACTTAACATGTTCATCCCAGTTTCCTCAAGTATAAAATGGAGATGATAATGGCACTCATCTCCCAAATGAAATACTATTTCTGAAAATCATTTATCATAGTTTTGGGCATATTATAGGTACTAGATATTCATTCTTCTGCTGTCTTCTGCTTTAAGGAATTTAGATAAAAAGAAAAATTATTAGTATAGTCACAAGAAGTCAGTCTCCAGTTAGCAAGTTTCTTAATACTCATCTAATTCCTGAACTCTATGATTGAGGCCAAAACCAGAAAACATTTGTACAAAGGGAGTAATCAGAGTCTATTTCTGGACAGTGACAGAGGGAAAGTTGAGGAAAGAACAGATCTATCTTGTAGAATATTCCTCAGTCTTTGAAAAGGTAGGTAGAACTGGTTGCTTCAGACTACTCTTCTGCTCTGAGATGCCTTTTAATCTAATAGCTTTCCTCAATCTCTTCTTTCTCTATATCTGAGCCCCACTTTCACATCCATCTATCATTTTCTCCTTTCAGTTTCTTCTGTGCTACCAATTCTTCCAAGGTCAACTCAATAAGATCTGGCTGGGGCTGTAGACACTATCTTCCTACTCTTTCCACTTTGTTCTTCAAGCTCCTATTCTTTCCTCTTAGCCCTTCCCTTTAAGACTGAGTTGTTTGTCCTTTTTAAGATTAATTCAATGGGCTGATTCAGCTCTGGCTTCTTATTCAAAGATTCCAAGAGTTTCTAATGTTGAAGTTTTCAGGGAGAAGAGAAAATGCCTGTCCTGAAGTATAAATCCCGGGACACTAGGACTTAAACCTCTATCACACGGACAAATACACACACACACCTTGTTTTATAGTACTTGTTATCCTCTTTGCCCAATAAAATGTAAGTTCTTTGAAGGTACTGACTATTGCCATTTTTTGTTTGTATCTTTAGTGACTAGTATATTGCCTGCAAATAGTAGGCAATTAATAACTGCTGATTTAATTAATGAATTAAAATATATGACATCGTTATTTTCCATTTGTTATCCAAATGGACAATAATCAAGTCAACCTATTCAATTATACTATTTCCTTATATAAGTTCTTATCCCCTAGGGACGGGAATTGGCAAAGCTGAGGCTGCATAACTCAGAGGCAGCAATACTAGATAACCAGCTATGACTCAAAAATGAACCTTTTGTCTGGGATACTGTCTGGAATTTCCAGAGATTTGACTAACTGATGTTGAAGATTCTTTCTAATTTTATTATTGTGAAAATGCATGTAATATAATTATATAACAATACATATGTACTGCCAGGATCATGATGATTTTTTTGGTGTTATAATTATTAAAAAAGGCCCAATTATAATTCAAGAAAGATATCTTAATTGCCTCATTTGTCCACAAAGAACAACATCCTGTAGCTTCTAGAGATATTCTGCACATCTCCCAAATCCTAACCTTTTTACCTATGAGGAATAAAGAGATCTAAAATTGGATGGTTTGTCTACCTGACTCTAAGATGTTCTCTTTGGGGACTTGATTAGGTAAGGGCACAGTGAAGACACTGGGCGTAGGCAAGATGGCACTGGTTACAACTAGGTTCTTTAAAAATAAATTTAATATGCATCCCCATGTCTTTCTGGTGCTCACAATAGAGGGCACAGCCCCTCCCTCCATTCCTTTATTAACTGTGACTTCTCCAATATGAAAATTTAGGCTGAAAAAGGCAAAGGCCAGTTTCTGCTCCCAGATGTATGTGCTCCTCCTCTTGACTTTAATGAGAGCCATCTGGATACATGTAAAAAAAAATGTTTGCCTCTAAGAATATTTACAATTTTAACTAACTCTTAGTTTTCTAGTCCTGTTGCTAGTCCATTTGAATTAAACCAGAACTGAACTTAAATGGGCATATGGCCTCTTGTCTGGCCAAATGCTAGAAAATCTATTTTATGTAAATATATGTTAAAATTTCTTCTTTTTTATGGAAAAAAGTTGGTGCATCAGACTGTATTGAATCTCCTCCCCCATCTCATTCTCCTTCCCTCCACCTACTCCTTGTTTCTTGGCATTATCTGAGTAGGTATAAAGGTTTCTTAGTTTTTCTTTTAGTCTTCTATTGGGGAGGATAACCTAGAAGAGAAAGGCAGATGCAATGAGTTTTCTTCTGCTCAAATGCCAACATTTTCCTGAATTTGACCCTTGCTCAAGGCCTCATCATAAGTTTTATCTTTTTTGGTGACCTCAGAAGGAAATGATTCCTTTCTCCTTGGAATTTCCATAGCATTCATTACCTCTTTTATGTGCCATCTTTTTTTCAGCTAACTCTTATGTGATCATGGCTTATCTTCTCCACTAGACGGTATGCCTCTTAAGGTTTCCTAACTAAGAGCCAGCCCATTCCATTGCATGATGCTAAGACTTTGATATTATCAATTCAATAAATAATATTAAATAGTTGTAAGGTAAAAAACAATGTATTTGGAAAAATGTTAAAGCCAAAAAGACATGCTATTTTTCCTCAGTCTCTAATCAAGTAGGGAAAATAAGACAAGTGTTCCAGAAATAATAATTGAATATTCTAAATGCATGAAGATGTACAAAATCCTATGTGAACTTAATGAATGAAGAAAACACTCTGGATAAGAGATGGAAATAATTTTATGTAACTCCCAAAAAATTTCAAAGTACTTATACTTACTTGATTTCATTTAATTTTTATAATAGCCCTGTCAGATAGGCAAAGTGGACATATATTCAGTCTCTTTTAGAAAAGAGAAAACTGATTGATGATCTAAGAAGTGCAGTGACTTTTGCCAAGTCACATAACTAGAGCTAGAATCCAGTTTCTCTAAATTTAATTCCATGTCCTTCCATCTTATAATGTTATATAAAACAATAAGATTTTTAAAAATCCAAGTCATCCAAATTTATGCATCCAAATAAATACTGTCTATTTCCTAGTCATTTCCTTAGAATAATAAGTACAAACTTTATTGGTGGAAACATTTTTCATAATCTTTTCAGAATTGCTCTTTTGGACCTGAAGCTCACTATACATTGTCTTCAATATCCTCTTTGGTGGTAGATTTCTACATATTGAGGATGGATTTGACTATTGAGATAGCTGAGAGACTTAGGCCAAAGCATTTTGAAGCTATAATTAAACAAGACAATATATATTTTTGATGAACAATAATAAAAGTGATATTCTTATATAATTACTAAACTTGTTCTGAAGGCAATTACACAAGAGAGTTGTAAAATATTGAGGGAAATAACATTAGAATGAATGAAAGATATTTATTAAGCACTCATTATTTGGTAAGTATAGTGTCATTTTCATGAGTACAAAGCCTGCCATGACTAATTTGAAGAACAACACTCATTTGTGTATATAAGTATATTTTAGTATGTTTGTTCAAAACAAATCTCATATATTTTATAGGAACTAATTTTGTTAATTAAAGTAAGGATTCATAACTTTTTTTCATGCATTTCATGTATTTCATGGACCCATTTGGCAATCTGGTGAAATTGTAGAGGTTTTTTGTAGAGTTTTTCTTGCCTATGTTCTAATTGAATGAAATGCTAAACATCAGAGATTAGTGAAAATAAAGACAAAATTTTATTGTCCCTTTCAAATTCATGGATTCCCCTCACAATCCATTGAGAGTGCTTTGTGGACTCTAGGTTAAGGACTTATGAATTCTTACATAAAGAGATGCAATGTGAGGTGAGCAGAACCAGGAGAACTTTGTACAATAGTAACAACAATAATGTGCATGATCAGTTGTGAATGATTTTATTATCAATAATACAAGGATCCAGTCCAACTCATGATGAACAAAGCTCTTCACCACCATAGAAGGAACTTACAGAATCTGAATGTAGACTGGGAGAAAACATTCTTCACCTTATTTCCTTATTGAATTTTACTCTAGTGTAAGTAACATGTGTCTTTTTTCATATTATGAACATGGGAATGTATATATTATGATAACACATGTACAATCTATATCATATTACTTGCTATCATGGGAAGTGGGAGGGGTAGAACATGGATTTCAAAATGTCAGAAAATAATGATTAAAATGATTAAATTTTTTAAATTATTAAAACTAAAATTAAAATGAATAAAATTAAAATAAAAAAGAACTCATAAATTAAGGTCATTTAAGAGAGTAATAAATAGTAATTTATAGAACCATAGAGCTCTCATGTGTGATAGAGTCATAGAAGCAAAAACTGCTCATGTATAATATAGTCCACATCTACTATGGAATCCAAATGCAATAATGACCTCACTTTCAAGTTCTAGTAAGGTAACAATTTGGTACTAGAAAATCCTATAACACCAAATAGAATCAATTATAGCAGTACTAAAGTCAGGGAGCCTTGGTGCCTATTCCCTATTATTATTATTAGACATCTATTTTGCTTGTTTTTTCAGATAGGTCTCTTTACAGTTATATTTAGGAAACGAATGTAGCTCACATGCCTTTCCTTTCTGTGAGCTCCAGGGTCCTTCTTTTACACACCACTTTTGTTCAATAGAAAAATAAATCATTAAACATTTATTAAGGACCTACTAAGTGCCAGGAATTATGATAAGCACCTAGGATACATAGGAGTAAGAAGACAGTTTCTGCCCTCAAGGAACTTACAAATATAATGCTTCCTATATTTTTTTAAGGAAAGGAAAATATCTTCTCTCTCCTAATCTCACCTTTGCTTTCATTAACTTTGACACTGGTTCAGTGACTCATTTTCTTCTCTTTGTTCATCCAAAAAAATAAAATAGTAGACATACTGACGGGTTAACCAGGAGACAAAAACTTAAACCCTATATGTCTTTGACTAATAGCCAATTGTCATGTCTTCCTTTTGCCCCTTCCCCCAGAGGGAAGAAGGGAAAAAGAAAATAATCTTCTGGCTGCTGAATAGGGAAGAAGGTTAGGGTTCTGTTGCCTAAGCCTCCATTAAAAAACAGAATGGAATCAGAATTACAATGACCCCAGCAGTCTAAGCTTACCAAAAATGCCTTCTACCTCCATCCATCACCTCAATCCCATCAGATTCCAATCACCTCTGTACAGATTTCTTGGTTCCAAATACCCACCAGCTCCCCTCAGCTCCTCTCAAGGAAACTACGGGTATAGGGTTGCACCACTTTGACCTCTGTTGATCAGTCCTCCCTGAAGTCAAGATAAAACCCTGAACTCCCTTCTGTTTTCATCCTCCTCCTCCAATAGTATAGGTCAACATCACAGTCCTCTGAGGATATTGGGGAAAAATGCCTTCTCAGGTGCCTTAGTTACTTCCTACTTTTCATGTTCCCATAGTAACAGTCACAAAACTTGTGATCTGAAGGCTCTATCAAGTAATACTCTGGTGGTGAGCATAGATAATAGGCAAACTTTCCAGATCATGGACTAGTCTACAATGCACTTTGCATAAAGAAAAGTCTATTTCATTCTCACAACAGTCTTGCGAGGTAGGTAGTATTGATATTATTAACACCCATTCCATAGATGATGAAACAAGTCATAGAGGTTGTTGCAACTTGCAATATAATGTTTGCTACATTTTTAATGTGGGGAAAACATCTTCTCCTAACCTCTGTTGACATTAACAATAACACTGGGTTAATGACTCTCATTTTTTTCTTTTTTTTTTTTATTAAAAAAATGAGTTAATATAGGTACTGAAATGTCACAAAACTACTAGACAATAATATAGCCAGGATTTGACCCCAGATCACTGGAGTTCATATTTAGTTCACATCTGACTTGGCAAAAAAGATAGGCTTTTGTCAAATTTCTCCTTGCATAGCCCCATCAAGATGTAAACTATTTAAGGACATAAAGTATTAAAAAAAATTCCTGTTTAATCCAGTCTAATGCTTTGAACATGCACCAATATTCCAATAAACTTTTCATCTTATCAATGTTGATATTCCCTCCAAAATATACACTACACTAGATGCATCCCTATAAATTGTGGGTATTTTTTATCTGTCATCTGTGATATTCCAAAACCAGAGACTCTCCTCACCATTAATTTCAAGAATATTTCTCAAAATTTCTTGATACCGTGTTGATACCAATTGAGAATGTAGACTGCCCATTGCTTAACCCTTTCTGTCTATGTGACCAAAGCATATTAATTTCCTCTAATACATTTCTTAAATAACCTATTCTATATCATTTTTCCTACACATTTTCTGTACTGTGATGTAGTCTATTTGGATGATCCTTCAGATTTTTGTTTGTTTGTTTTGTTTTTGGAAATTCTAGTCTTCCCATGGCTCAAATCTATACACGTTAATTGAATATCAATGTAAAAATGGACTTTTGATTCAGTGAAATGATTGTCTGGTATCATGAAAAAAACAACTTCATAATTCCGCCAAAACACTCCAATATGTTTTCCTCTTTTTTGATTCTGGACCCACCTGACTATTCATTTCTAATGGCTTTCTAAGATTAATTCAAATATGAATATATGTATTGTGAAAGGAAATTCTTGGTTCTCTTTGTTTATTATGAGTTTGCAATTGTGAAAAGGGAATTTTGTTCTCTTTGCCTAGTTGGAGTTAACACATTGGAATAACTATAACATAAGTATTCCTTACTTAATACTTCACTAGACTGAAGACAGGATTAACTCTCTTTTGTCTACTTTTGAATTAATCAGCAAAAAAGAATACACCCATACTTTAAGGTAAAGTAAGGGAAGTTAATAAACTTTTAATCCTAGGAGGAGAGTTATCACCTTTAGAGCTAAAAAAGCCAGCAAGATACTTAGAAGAGCTCCACTCTTTTCTCTAACTCAAAAAGCCAGAAACTTTTGAATTCTTTTAAGAGTTCACACACTCAGAAACATGTGAATCCCAAGGTGTGAATCCTAGGAGGAGAGTTGTTACCTTCAGATGATGAGAGGTTTGACCATTTTGGAAACTGTGATTGACCCCTGTGATGAGGGGTGGGGATAGGAAACCACCATAAAAGCCACAAAATCCTTCAGCTGACAGTCTGATGAAGTTGAGTCTTGTGGAGAATGTCTCCTGGAGATAGTCTTCATAGTCTTTGAGGAAACTCATTGGAGACTGTAATGTGGATCCTGACTTCAACTTAGACTGACTCCTGGACTACTTGGTTGGGTGAGTGAAAAGCCTGACTCTCTTCCTAGTTTCCTAAGAGACTAACTTCCATTTTGGAGGAGGCCATGTGATTATTCACTTCTGGCCCTCCTGGCTGAGTAGTATAGATATTTTCTCTAACCTCTTACACATTTATCTACTTTATTGTTTCCCCTCTATTTTGGTAAATAAATTGCATCCAACCATTAAATATATATATATATATATATATATACATTCACTGATAAGCAATATTTATAGATTATTCATCAAATTTTGTCATAATTTATACAAAACAGATATTATAAATTTACTTTGGTTTTCCCATGAAACCATTTATAACATTTTTCTATATTTAATGATCAATTTTTGAATGAGAAGGAAATCTGAATTTTATTGACCAAAGATATAGAATAAAATGGTAAAATCTGAGGGTTAATATGCACTTATACTGAGGAAAACCAAGTTTCCTATGATTTATAGTCACCAGACCCACAGGTGGGAGCAGAGTACATGTTTACTTGTTCATTAGTGGATATTTCATATTTAGAATACCACTAATCATGTAAAATTTAATAGACAATATGGAAACCACTCCATGTCAATTTCCTTTGTTTGCTTATCTTAAATAGTAGGCCCTCTAACACTGGGTATAACCCAAGTCTCTGTCCCTTATTCCCCTCTTTTCTTTAACAATATTCTTATTTGATGAGCTCATCGGTTCCCACAGGTTTAATTATGAACTTTATTCAGATGACTTCCAGATCTATATATTCAACCTGTCTCTCTCCTGAGCTTCATTTCTGCATTAAGACTTGAATATTGGATATTTTACACTAGATAGTCATTTGATATTTTAAATCCAGCAAGTACAAAAACAAATTCATTATTTTCTGTTTTCCTAAACTCACTGCTCTTCTAACTTTTCCTCCCTCTCTCCCAGTCTCCACCATTCTCCTTAGGTTTCTAGGTTCATAATCTTGACTTTTCTTTCTCTGTCTCTTTCTCTCTGTTTCTGTCTTTGTCTCTCTGTCTTTGTCTCTCAACCTTGCTGTTTCTGCTTCTACATCAGATCTCTCTTCTGTCCTTCTTTCTATTTAAAGCACTACTACTCTAAGGTAAGGTAGTCAAACCCTCATCATCTATCCTCTGTGACTGTTGCTGAGGTATCCTAATGCCTCTACTCCCTACAAGTTTCACTACTGCTATCCATCCTATACACAGTTGACAAAATTATTTTCCTACATATCTGGCCATTTCATTGCCCTTTCCAGTAAATTCTAGGGGCTCCTTATTGTCTATAAGGTAAAATATGAGCACTTCTAATTTTCTTTGAATATCTTTTGCAAAGTGTAGCTAACTTATCTTTCAAGCCTCATTACATACTGGCTCTTGTACTATACAGCAAAGTCAAACTGGTTTTCCATGTTTCTCAGGTTTAGTTATCAGTACCATATTTTTATTGTAAAAGGATTGGAGTAGGACTCCATCTTTGGTAATTTTTCCATATAGTTTATATAGTATTGAAATCAATTGTTCTTTAAATGTTTGATAGAATTAATTTGTGAATTTCTCTGGTCCTAGATTTTTCCTTAGGGTGTTCATTGATGAATTCTTCAATTTCCTTTTTTTTCAGTTGAATATTCTATTGTCACATCTGTTAATCTGAGAAATTTATATTTTTATAAATTTTTATATATTATTTATATATTTATAAAAATATCTATTCATTTAATTTCCATTATTGATTTATTGGCATGCAATTAGGCAAAATAGGTTCTAATAATTGCTTTAATTTTCTTATTAGTGGTGGGAAATTTGCCCTTTTAATTTTCAATACTGGAAAGTTGGTTTTCTTCTTTCTTTTCTTTTTTTTATGAACTTACCACTGGTTTATATATTTTATTGTGTTTTCTCCCAAAACAGCTTGTTGTCTTATTTATTAATTCAATGGTTTACTTAATTTCAATTTTATTAATATTTCCTTTGATTTTCAGGATTTCAAATTTGGGTTTCTAGTGTTTTTTTTAGTTGTATGGCCAATTCATTGATATGCTCTTTCTCTATTTTATTGATGTAAGCATTTAGATGTGTAAAATTGCTCCTTAGTACTGCTTTGCCTTCCTCCTACAAATTTTAATACTTTTGTCTCATTTTTGTCATTCTTTTTAATGGAATTACTCATTGTTTCTATGGTTCATTCTTTGACTCTATCATTCTTTAGGACTCAATTATTTAGTTTCCAATTAGTTTTTAATCAGTATTTCCATGGCCCTTTCTTGAATGTAATTTTTTTTGCATTGTGGTCTAAAAAGGATACATTTTTATTTCTGCCTTTCTATATTTTGCTGTGAACTTTTTATGACATAATGCATGCTTAATTTCTGTGTAGGTGCCATTTATAAGTGAGAATGGTAAATTCCTTTCTACCCATTCATTTTTCTTCAGCGGTCTATCATCTAATTTTTCTAAAATTCTATTCATCTCCTTAATTCTCTATTGTTACTTTTTAAATAGATTTATCTAGTTTTGAGAGGAGGAAATTATAGTTTCTGACTAGTATAATTTTACTATTCATTTCCTCCTGTAATTCATTTAACTTTTAAGAATTTGGATGCTATATTTGTATGTATTTGGGACATATATATATATATATATGTTAGATTGATATTAATTCATTATGCACTGTATCTTTGAGCAAGGCACAGTTTCCTTGCTTATCTCTTATGTTTATTGCTTATTTCTTTTAACTAGATTTATTTTTGGTTTTCCTTTGTGTGAAATCATGATTGCTACTCCTGTTTTGTTTTGCTTTTTACTTTAGCTAAAGCAAAATAGATTCTTCCCCAGCCCCTTAATTCCCCTTATTCTGTTTGAATAATTCTGCTTCAAGTGTGTTTTTTAAAAACAACATATTGTAGGATCCTGGCTTTTAATCCACTGTGCTGTCTGCTTTTTCATTTTATGGGTGAGTTTATTCTATTTACATTCAGTGTTATGATTACTAATTGTATTTCTCTCCATCCTACTTTTTGCTTGATTATATTTCTGATCCTTCCCAATTCTACAAATTCTCCTTTCTCCACTCTTTATTAATTTTTTTAATATCAATCTATTATAGTCAATTCACATTTATGCTGTGCTCTTATGGATATTTGTCCAAACTACACTCATGATAAAGTTCTTAGCATTTATAAATATCATTTTCCCAGTTTGGGATGTAAACAGTTTAACCTCATGATTCTTTCTTCTTGGTTTTCTTTTTATGTTTTTTTTCTTAACTCTTACATTTGGAAATAAAATTTTCTGTTCATATCTGGCCTTTTCCACAAGAATGCTTCAAAATTCTCTATTTCATTAAATATCCATTTCACCTCCTAAAGATTAAACTCACTTTCTCTAGGTAAAGTAATTATTAGTTGCAATCCTTGCTATTTTGCCCTCCAGAATATCACATTACAGGCCTCTAAGTCCTTTAATGTCAAAGATACTAAATATTATGCTATCCTGATTGTGGCCTTTGATATTTTGAAAACAAACATTTTTCTAGTTGTTAAGTATATTTTCTGTTAATTTGAGAGCTCTGTAATTTGACTATAATATTCTGGGGTGTTTTTATCTTCGTGTCTCTTCCAGGAAGTGATCAATAAATTCTTTTTATTTCTATTTTACTCTGTAGTTATAGGATACTGGGCATTTTTTCCTTAATTTCTTGAAATATATCTGGAGTCTTTTTTTGGTCATGGTCTTTTGGTAGTCCAAGAATTCTTTCTTTCCTGATTAAATGCTGATACAATTTTTAACCACTTTTGACAGTTTGCAATCTGTGTTCTCTCTCTCCCTCCCACCCTTCCATACCCATGAAGATGAGGGTAATATGATATAGGTTGTACATGTATTAGCATACAATACATATTTCTATGTTCTTCATAGTATAAAAGAAGACATTTCACTGTAGAAAAGAATTCATGGAGGAGATAAATTAAACAATCTTCTTTTACACTCTGTTAGTTCCTTCTATGTGATAGAGAACCTTTTTCATTATAAGTTCCTTGGTGTTGGTCTGTATCTTTGCATTGTTACTAACAATTAAGTCATTCACAGGTAATTATTGTACTTTATTGCAGTTATTATGAACTATATTCTGCTGGTTCCTCTCACTTTATTTTGTATTATTTCATATAACTCTTTCTAGGTTTTTTGTGACCATATTGCTAGTCATTTCTTATGGCACAATAGCATCCCATTTTAACCATATACTAGAATTTGTTCAGCTATCCAATTTATGAATATTATTTCACTTTCTAATTCTATTCCAACATCCAATTCTTAAAATAATTCTACTAGATTTAATTTATAGGTCACTTGTTTTTCCAATGAGAAATGTAAGACTTTCTTGGTTTTGTTTTTTTTAATTCTTTTGATTTTGTTTTATTGTTTTTGTGAGAATTCATGGGGTCATTGGTTTCTACTTTTTAAATTCTAATTTTAAGGGATTATTTTTCTCTGTGAGCTTTAAAAATATACTTCCCTTAGATCTCAGAATTTATATAATGTATCAGTTCCAAGGCAGAAGAACAAGTAATAACTAGGAAATTATATTAAGCAACTTACTCAGGGTCATACAGGTAGGAAGTGACTGGGGCCAGATTTGAATTCAGGATTTCTTATCTCTTGACCTTACTATCTATCAAATGACTCATTTAGCTTCCCCCTCATATGAGCTTTTGTACCTACTTTTCTATTTGGTCAGTTCTTAAACTTTTTTTTTTTAAACTCAATTCCTTTTATAATTTTCTTTCATCATTCATTTATCTTCCCAATTTTTTTCTACTTTTCTCACTTAATTTCTAAACATACTTTTTTTTAAAATAATATATTTTATTTGATCATTTCCAAGCATTATTCGTTAAAGACATAGATCATTTTCTTTTCCTCCCCCCCACCCCCCATAGCCGACGCGTAAGTCCACTGGGCATTAGATGTTTTCTTGATTTGAACCCATTGCTTTGTTGATAGTATTTGCATTAGAGTGTTCATTTAAAGTCTATCCTCTGTCATGTCCCCTCAACCTCTGTATTCAGGCAGTTGCTTTTTCTCGGTGTTTCCACTCCCATAGTTTATCCTTTGCTT
The DNA here is from genome assembly GCF_027887165.1 of Monodelphis domestica. NCBI lineage: Eukaryota > Metazoa > Chordata > Mammalia > Didelphimorphia > Didelphidae > Monodelphis > Monodelphis domestica. Next base: position 643,321,469 of record NC_077227.1, read on the forward strand.
ATGAATGGTGTTTTTTTTCTCCTGGATCCCTGAAAGTTGTTCAGGGACATTACACCGCCCCTAATGGAGAAGTCCATTACGTTCGATTATACCACAGTGTATTAGTCTCTGTGTACAATGTTCTCCTGGTTCTGCTCCTCTCGCTCTGCATCACTTCCTGGAGGTTGTTCCAGTCTCCATGGAACTTCTCCACTTTATTATTCCTTTGAGCACAATAGTATTCCATCACCAACATATACCACAGTTTGTTCAGCCATTCCCCAATTGATGGGCATCCCCTCGTTTTCCAGTTTTGGGCCACCACAAAGAGCGCAGCTATGAATATTTTTGTACAAGTCTTTGTGTCCATTATCTCTTTGGGGTACAGACCCAGCAGTGCTATGGCTGGGTCAAAGGGTAGATATTCTTTTGTCGCCCTTTGGGCATAGTTCCAAATTGCCCTCCAGAATGGTTGGATCAGTTCACAGCTCCACCAGCAATGAATTAATGTCCCTACTTTGCCACATCCCCTCCAGCATTCATTACTTTCCTTTGCTGTTATGTTAGCCAATCTGCTAGGTGTGAGGTGATACCTCAGAGTTGTTTTGATTTGCATCTCTCTGATTATAAGAGATGTAGAACACTTCTTCATGTGCTTGTTAATAGTTTTGATTTCTTTATCTGAGAACTGCCTATCCATTTCCCTTGCCCATTTATCAATTGGAGAATGGCTTGATTTTTTGTACAATTGATTTAGCTCATTATAAATATGAGTAATTAAACCTTTGTCAGAGGTTTCTATGAAGATTTTTTCCCAATTTGTTGTTTCCCTTCTGATTTTAGTTATATTGGTTTTGTTTGTACAAAAGCTTTTTAGTTTGATGTAGTCAAAATTATTTATTTTACATTTTGTGATTCTTTCTATATCTTGCTTGGTTTTAAAGCCTTTCCCCTCCCAAAGGTCTGACATGTATACTATTCTGTGTTTACCCAATTTACTTATGGTTTCCTTCTTTATGTTTAAGTCACTCACCCATTTTGAATTTATCTTGGTGTAGGGTGTGAGGTGTTGATCTATTCCTAGTCTCTCCCACGCTGTCTTCCAATTTTCCCAGCAGTTTTTATCGAATAGTGGATTTTTGTCCCAAAAGCTGGGATCTTTGGGTTTATCGTATACTGTCTTGCTGAGGTCGTTTTCCCCCAGTCTATTCCACTGATCTTCCTTTCTGTTTCTTAGCCAGTACCAAATTGTTTTGATGACTGCTGCTTTGTAATATAGTTTGAGGTCTGGGACTGCAAGGCCCCCATCATATGTGTTTTTTTTCATTATTTCCCTGGATATCCTTGATCTTTTGTTCTTCCAAATGAACTTTGTTATGGTTTTTTCTAAATCAGTGAAGAAGTATTTTGGTAGTTCAATGGGTATGGCACTAAACTAAACATACTTTTTGTGCTCTTCTAGGAACTATTTTTGGTCCTGATAACAATTCACATTTTTCTTTGAGCCTTTGCATGATGCCATTTTAAAACTATTATCTATTTCTGAGTTTGTCTTGACCTTCCCTATCATCAAATTAATTTTCTATGGTCATGTTCTTTTTCCTCTCATTTTTCCAAACTATTTATTTATTTATAATTATTTATAATTGGGTTCTATTCCAGGATTACAGGGGGCACTGTCTTAAGATTCACATTTTGTGCTATTGTTATCAGAGCTATTTCTGAGGACTTGTAAGTGTTTAATTTTTCCCTGGTAATATAATCTCAATAGAGATCAGGTCTCCACTCTCCTTGCCTATACTCTGGTTTCTGAATGATCACAAACAATTTTTTCTGTCCTGGAAATGTGACCAGAGTCCTTTCTCTCCTTTGGCCTTACTCTTCTCATTCTGTGACTCAGACCTGGACTTGTGACTCAAATTTCCTATGCAAAGTACAACAAAATCCTGTATCTTATGCCTGAAAAGCATACCCTAAGAGGTAGTCTTAGATCAATTCTTCTTCATTCAATCAGCCAAACTTATACAAAGAAGTCAACTCTCCTGCTCCTAATTGGACCCAATATACTTATTCAAATATTATTTTAAAGAAGAAGCTGATTGAATCACTATATCAAGGAAAGCTTGGATGGTAATGGGATTTGAAAGGACAGGGAAGAGGAAAAGTATCAACAAATTCATTCTTAACATTATATAAGGAAATTTTCCTTTGGACTTATTTAGAGTAACTAATTTCTTAACTATTTAAATTTGACTCAGTACTGAGCAAGTAAAAATAGGTAAGACCTCTGAATAAGCATTAGAATTTACCATTGTTCCTTTTGAGCCCATCTTAAATCTAAGCAGGAGATCAATATAATGTCATCTTCCAAGTTGATTAACGGAGAGAAATGGAGCACTTTCAAAAAGGCTTCTTAATTTTTCAATTAAATGCACAAACGTAAAGTAAACATAAGCAGAAAAGTGCACAACTCTTCAGGATTTGCATCTGTCCTAGGTTAAAAATTTTGATGAAGTTTTGTTGCCAAGTAAGATATCTATATGATATTTATTTCTTCTCTCTTCTTTTGATATAGTTAGCAGAGATTCCATCTTTAAAGTGTGAAAATAATGGAGAAGTGATAAGGGCTTTAAAATACAGAAAGCCATTTATAAAACACCCATCCTATAATTAAAGTATTTATATATTTTTAATTTATTAGAAACAGTGAGGGCATTTTTACTTTTAGCACCCTGGGTGTTAGTGTGACCAGAGAATAGTGTATGTAGAATTTCTGCAGGCAGCCTAGTGCATGGAAAGGATTTACTATTTCTCATACCCACTTGACATACACAAAGTTAAATACATGATTATTTAACTGCTTGTTTTCACAAAGATAATGAATTGTGTACTGGCTACTAGCTCATTTCTATGCCTCCTTTCTCTTAGGGGTTTAGAAAAAGTAGAGTTTAGTTCCTATGAATGGTTTTATTAAATCTCAGAAAAAGCTCATTTTTAAGATTTTGTTAGGTAATTGTAGCAGCAGATCTAGAACTTGTTCTCTCTCTGTCTCCCTATCTATGTCTGTCTGTCTCTCTCCCAGAAAGGAAAAAAGGGGGGTGAAAAATAGTGAGAGGTTTCAAACCTGGTAGCATCTTTTCCCTTAAAACATACTAAAATGCCATATAGTTTTGTGTGCTTTTCTGTGACAGCAACTCAGTCACATTGGGAATCTCTCTGAATATCTCCATTTCTCTCCTACTTTCTCTGATTGGTCAAAGTTAGTCTATCAATATCATTATGAATAATTAAATCCACATTCTTGTTCTTCATTCAAAATCACCAACTAGGAAAACAACTTGAATGAATTCTATCCCAAATTATTTCCTAAAAGTTTGCCTTTACCTCATAACCATTACGACCATACTCTGGGGGCTCTCCATCAACTGACTTCATTCTGCTTATCCAATCCTGACTCCCATCACTTTCTAATATGGAAGATCTCTTTTTGTCAGAACATTCTCTTTCTTGTCACTCCTTTATTGACCATTTATCCTTCTTCAGGTGCCATTAAAGAAGTTCAAAATGACATCAGTCCAACCATAGACAATTAGACCATGTTAAACTCTGAAATAATATCTTTTACTATGAACTAGATTAACTTTTGCTTAAAGATTTCCTATTAGTGGGGTTCACTACTTCCTGAGGCAGTACTTTCACCTTGTAAATAGCTGTAATCCTTAGGAAATTTTACTTGCCATCAAGTCAAAATTTGCTTCCTTCCCATTTCCAACCATTCTTCTGAGTATCTAGTGCCCAACAAACTAAGTCTATTCTCTCTTCTGTATGACAGCCTTTAAAACCTTCAAAAACAGCAAGCATGAAACAGTTGTGTAAAAATGGAGACTTGAATCTAGGACTTCAATCCCCAGAAGTCCTTGCTCCACTTCCCCAGAATGCCTTGTAACCTCAACTGGGCAGAGAGCGAGATGGGGTATTTATTTAACCTGGTTGTAAAAAGGCTCTGGGCTCTTTCCTACTTCCGCCTTGGGAGCAGACTCGGCTCTCCACCTAGCAGGCAAGATGTGAGCTGTCGTGAATAGGCTCTTTGGGCCTAGACACATGCCTCTCTTACTTGTATTTTCTTTATCTTTTAATCTTCAATAAACCTCTAAAAATATAATACTCCTTGCAGAGAGAAACTAATTTCTACCTGCCTCAGTTTCCCAAAATTTTAATTTTAAAGTTGGTAGAGTACTAGATGAAGAGAAACAAGACCTCAATTCAAATTCCCTCTTTTATCATTATAACAGGGTTAAATCTAACATCCTTTGTTTGGCTTGTGAAAGACTTTTATAAATTTCTCCCTTTCCAGTCTTCTTATTCCTTATTCTCCTCCACATTCCCTTTGGCACAGTGAAACTCATCCCCTTGCTGTTCCATACATAAGATACTTTATTTTCAGACTTGGAACATTTTTTAATTCAGAAAAATTTTATTTAATTAATTAATTTAGAATACTTTTCAATGGTTACATGATTCATGTTCTTTCCCTCCCTTCCTCTCAACCCCCTCCTGTAACCAAAAGGCAATTCCATTGGGTTTTATGTGTATCATTAATCAAGACCTATTTCCATATTATTAATATTTTCATTACGGTGAACATTTAGAGTCTAAATCCCCAATCATATCTACATATAACTATGTGATCAGGCAGTTGTTTTTATTCTGTGTTTCTGCTTCCACAGTTCTTTCTCTTGATATGAATAGCATTTTTTCTCATAAGTCCCTCAGAATTGTCCTGGATCATTGCATTGCTATTACTAGAGAAGTTCATTACATATGATTGTGTCACAGTGTATCAGTCTCTGTGTATAATAGTCTCCTGGTTCTGTTCCTTTCACTCTTCATCAATTCCTGGAGGTTATTCCAATTCACATGGAATTCCTCCAGTTCATCATTCCTTTTAGCACAATAGTATTCCATCACCAACAGATACCACAATTTGTTCAGTTATTTCCCCAATTGAAGGGCATCCCCTCATTTTCTAATTTTTTGCCACCACAAAGAGTGTGGCTATAAATATTTTTGTACAAGTCTTTTTTCCTTATTATCTCTTTGGGGTATAAATTCAGCAGTGCTATAGCTGTACAAAAGGTGGACAGTCTTTTAAAGTCCTTTGGGCATAGTTCCAAATTGCCCTCCAGAATGATTGGATCAATTCACAACTCCACCAGCAATGCATTAATGTCTGACTTGGGACATGTTAAATGACTACCTCTCTCTCACCATCTCTACCTCCTGTCATCTCTGTCTTCCTTTGAGTCTCAGCCAAAATACCATCTCTTGAAAGGAGGCATTCCTAATCCCCCTTAATGCTAGTGCTTTCTGAGAATATCTTCAATTTATCGTATCTGTATATGCTTGTTTATAGGTTTTCTTCTCCATCTAACTATGAGATTCTTAAGAGGCAGAACTATTTTTCATCTTTATTTTTACCTTCTCTTCTTTTCATAGTACCTGGCACCTGGCAGGTGCTTGACAAATTATTATTGCTTCCCCACTATGACTTTTAGCTTCTTTATTCATAAAATAATTACCTTGAATTAGATGCCTTCTGAGATCTATTCACACTAACTGGGATACTATGACCATTTTTCCTTACTTCTCTTGATATTTTGTAAAACTTAAAATTATATCTTAATAAAATATTATATTTTGAAGGTTTATTACATGATCATTAGAAATCAAAGAATAAAGAGGATACAAAATGAGAACCATATGCCCACAGCTGGTTAGACATTTTCAAAATCCCCACCTTACCACCGTCACCACTGATTGCTGCATCATGCCAAAGAGGGCATGGGAGACATTATTATATTATATTAAATTATAGTGAATTTTGGGAAATACTAAGGACTTCTGGGGAATGAAGTCAAAGCTTCAAAATATCCATTAATATAATTTTGAACTAAAATAATAATAATAGCAATAATAATAAAGACCTAGCATTTATGTGGTGCTTCCAGGTTTATAAAGTACTGCTACATGTTTTGTCATTTGATCTTCTCAGTTGGAAAAAGTAAAACTAAGAGAGATTAGGTGACTTGCCCAGTCACAGGTATGATTTGAACTCTGGACTTCTTGACTCCAAGTCCAGCACTCTTACTATTTTTTAGGGATCTAAAGTGAACTATTCATCCTAGGTGACAGAGGGCAGCCAGTGATGCAATGGAGAGTGCCAGGTCTGGAATCAAGAAGACTCATTTTCCTGAGTTCAAATTTTCCTCAGACATTTTCTAGCTAGGTGACCCCCAGAACCCTCACTATAAAAGGTGTTGGAAAAGGAAATGGCAAACCACTCCATTGTCTTTTCCAAGAAAACTCCAGATGATATCACAAAGAATCAGAAATTATTTTAAAAAAGACTAAATATAGGTGATAGCATGTTAGCAGTATAAGGGACCTTAGAGATTATCTCATTAAACCCTATTTTACAAAGTAGGAAATTGAATCTCAGAGAGATAAGTTGACCTGTCCAAAGTCAACATGGCATAAATGGAATCACTATGACTAGAGATGAGGATTCCTAACCCCTAAGGTGGTAGACTTTCCATGACTGCATTTGGTTTACCATTTGATAGCCCATTACTTCATCTTACTTGGATGTGTTTTTATACCAGCTTATTTGATTTCCTTAGGGTTCTAACCAATGCAAAATAAAAGAATTATTTGTATACAGCATCATGTTTGTTTTTTTTCCCCCAATAAGTTTGCATCTTAGTTCAATCTTCAGGTTTCTTATATTTTCTGTGAATACATTTTCAATCCATCTTTTGTTATAAGAACTATCATAAAACCAACTTTTAATGAGTCCTAGAAGCAACCAAAGAGTGACTATCATAGGGCAACAGCTGGAACTCAAAGCCCAGGGAACTGTTTTAAACTTGCTGAAAAGCTAACCATAGGAAAATGGGAGGAAGCAACACTATGTGCACTGTGTCTCAGGAGCAAAAAACGGGCTGCTTGTTGCAAACTGTAACTTTGAATTATTTACTGTCTGTGAATTTCCTACTGGGAGAAAGCAAGCTTGATGCAGCAATAGTGGTCCAGAATAGATAGCAGGGTGAGAAGAGCTACTTATCACATACATAAAGACCCTAGCCAGCCTTGCTGAGCAATGAGGGCCATTCCACTATTAGAGCTACATCTTCCAAGGAGGTAAAACAAGGGAAGACAAGCAAATTTGGGGAATTGAAATGCCCTGTTTCCTACCTATCTTTATATTGTTTAAGAGAAGTCAAAGCTCAAGCAACCAACATACCTCCCACAGAGAGGAAATCATATTTTAGTCTTATTTGATTTCAACAATTTCTTCAACAATTATTTATTGCCTATCTATTTTGTGATTCACACTAAATAAGATGGGCTTCTATCCTCAAAAAGCTTATAATTTAGTTGAAAGACAAGACTGAAACACGGAAAAACTAGAGAATTCTTTTGAAAGGAGTCAGTCTGGATTAGACTAAAACTTTACCTTTACTTTGTGACAAATTACCTTACTTCCCTAACTCTACTTTGTCAATTATAAAATGACATAGGTAGACTAATTCATTTGTTAGGCCACTTCATATTATAAGCATCTATGATTTTAACATGGATCTATGAAATTTAGAAGTGACTGAACTTATTTCTGTACAAGTTATTTGTGGGGAATGGTGAGCTGGAACCAGATTGTGCCAATTCTTGAGAACCAATTCTTGAATTTTGGTTTTGAAATTTATATTTCACAATCATTAAATTCTATAAACCAGGACTCGATTTATTCTTTTGCTGACTGGCAATAGTGTTGAACTATGAAAATGATTAACAAAATGTCAGTAATTTGGATCAAAATTGTTTTGGGCCTATGATTTTTTTATTTGAGAATTGATTGTTAGACTTCCAGTCAAGATGGTGGCTTAGAGAAAGCTAAAGTTCAGATCTCCGGAAACCCTTCCCTACCGAACTCAAACCATATGCTCCTAGGGCACCGAAATTCAAAATGATCAACAGCATAGACCCCGGGAATCCTCCTCCTGGACCTGGACCAAAAGGTATGCCCCCCCCCCAAAAGCCAGAACCTGAGAACACTTGTACCTAAGGGGTAGGCAGAAGGAAGGTCCCAGGACCCATCCCCCCCAACCCAGAGCGCCCAGTCCAAGGCAGCAGAGGGAACCTCAGAGCCTCAGGGCCGGTTATTCTGAAGGCCACTTCCTGAAAACAACCTGACTCAGATGAGGGGGCACCCAACACAGGCAGCAGGGAAACATAGAGAGGTGGGGGGGGGAGGGGGAGAAGGGGAGGGAGCTTGTAACCCCCTGGCTGGATCCCTCCATCCGAGTCTCAAGGAAGGTCCCTGCCTCAAGTCATACTCAGTTCAATCCAAGGAAAGTTAATCCTATCAGGAGCCCTCCAAGCTCCTGGAAGCTGCGGCCCCTCCCCCCTCAGAGTGCTGGCTCTTCTGGCTGGCCAAGGCACAGAAACAAACACCCCGTGGAAAGGGCCAAACCAGGCTCAGAGCGTGGAAGTCAGGCAATGGAGAAGCATCGGGAGGGAACCGAGGAGGGCAGTAACACAGAAACACCAGCAATTCCTGGCTTCCCCGGGAAAACAGAACAACAACTGCATAGAACAGACAATCTGCCTAGGGCTAAAACCTCTGAACACCAGACAGATATAAGAAAAGCTAATCCTCCCCACTCAGATAGAGATGGCAAACTCCACAGAGAATTGATTGTTAAACATTTTGCCAGAACACCAGTTTGTGTAGGGCATCTTACAAGGAGTATGTGGATTGTGTTCTCTCCATAACAGAGGAAACACAGTATGCTAGGTGTTTATGTAAAGGGAATAAACAGGACTGGGAATCATGAAATTTGGGGTTCTACCTATATAGTCACTGCTCTGGCAGCTTCTTGATACATAAAGTGATGGATGTGAACTAGAATATCTCTCTGTATTCCCCAATGTATAGAATTCTATAATTCCTATGAGACTATATTTATTATTGTAGAGATAATTTCTTTATTTTCTCGTATATATACCACAGACTAATGAAGTCATACTGAAGAATGAATGTAGATTCTAAAGGCTTTAAAGGAACTTTGTCTCCTAGACAAGTTATCAAACCTTTAGTAAGGTCTTACTATGTGCCAGGCATTGTACAAAGCACTAAAAGACAAAAACAAAATAAAAACTGAAATAAAAATTTTCTCTTCTCAAATTGCTCACAGTCAGATGAGGAAAATAACATGTGAACAAACATATACAAACAGTATATATACAAAGTAAATTGGTGATTATTCAGAGGAAAGACATTAATATTATAGGGGATTAGGAATGGCTTCCAGGAGAAGGTAATATTCTAAGTAAGATCACCTAAATTGGGGAAGCCAGAAGACAGAAAAAAGAAGGGAGTGAATTCCAGGCTAAGGTAAAATCCAGTGAAGATGCCAGCCATCAGAAAATGCAGTTTCATGTTCAAGGAACAGCAAGAAGACCAGTGTTACTGGATTGCAGAGTATTTGATGCATAGTAAGGTGTAAGAAGACTGAAAAGGTAAGAAAGGGGCAAATTATGAACGTGTCTTAGAGAGGATAGGGAGTCACTGGAGTTTGCTGTATAGGGTGCAAAATGGTGAAATCTTCACATTAGGGCAATCAATTGAATAATTAAGTGAAGGATCATCTTGAGAAAAGACACTTGATGCAGAAAGACAAATGAGAAAGCTATTGCAATATTCCAGTGTGGTGACTGACTGCTAGAAACTCTCTTCAAAAAGTCTTCACCAGTATTTAACTCAATCATCATAAGGAACTGAATACAAGATACTAGATGCCAAAGCCATACCTTCTACTATGTCTATCTATGTACATGTACCCAACTTATTACCCCAATAGAATGTAAGGACTTACATAGACTGTGAGCGTTTTCATTTTTGCTTCTACATCCCAGGGAGCCTTGCTCCCAGGAGATATTCGGTAAATGTTTGTTGACTCAGATTGAATTACAATTTTAACAAGACCCCATAATAATATAAGAATCTTGTTTTCCATATGGGTGATTCTATCCAGAAAGTTCTCAAGCCTCCAGTTAGTTCTTTGGACTTTGATAACATGGACCATAGGAGACTTCTCTTCCCCATTACATTCACTGGTTAAAACTTTTATTCTGTCCCATTTTGCACCTTCTTCACCAAAGCTCTGTATACCCTAGTCTCCACCAAAGCTCTCTTGTACATTTGTTATAACCAGAACATTCTTTCTAGGGCAAACTTCTGTCATACCTTTTTAAGGAGCCTAAATGCCCTCAGTCAGGGGAAACTCTGCTTTTATGTTTCAAAAGGACCTCCTAGATCTTACAGAGAGCTCCTGGCATTAATCTGGGCAGAAGGTAAAGAAAAGCAGGGCTATAAAGTTCTTCAGTGGAGGTCTCAGGCATGACTTTTCAGCTATAACCTCTTCTCTAAAATGGAGCCAGGAAGATCAACCTCTTTTCATTGTAAGCAAGGGTCCATCAATACTGAATAAGGGCTATCTTTCATTTACCTGAGGGTATAGCTGCATGCACACAAATTGGCTTACCTGAATTCAGCTAACTTTACTCTGTGTACACACAGAGATACAGCTCGCTGATATATATATATATATATATAGATATATAGATAGATATATATACACATACAGATGTATATATGACCCATGCATACATATGTATGCATTTACATCTATATAGAGCCAGAGATGTGTGTGATACATAATACCACACGCCAAATATTGAGATCTATCTGTATACAAAGATATAGATATAGATATTCTCAATATCTAGCTTGAATGACTTTTTTCTTTCCAACTGGTTGTTTTGGCATGGATAGGCATGGGGCATGGAAAGGAAACCAGGTCAGGCTTCATTGTTCAGGCAGTACTGTATTTAGATTGAGCATTCACAATGCCAGTACCTTTAGTTTTGACTTCTGGAAGTCACCCAACTGAAGGCTAATCTACTTCCTTGAGCAATTAGGGGGTACGGTTTTGCATTCTGCACAGCACTGTGTGTAGTATAAAATAAATCCTTCTTAGAAGCACTAATTGTTGTATTAATATCATGATTATCATTACTGACTGTACCAAATGAAGAGTTTTACCCCAGAAACTGATTGCCTCTTTGCAGAAAGAGAAAGAAAAAGAAGTTTATAATTTCCCCTTAGTTTCAATCTAAAATATTTGCTTCTAGGAAGACTACATTTGGTAAGCTTTTATAATTCTCAATTGTCTTTTAAATAGTTTGAAGACATGCAGAAAGGAAAACTTGGATTTGCTCTAAGTGGGTTGTTTCTCAGGAAACTTCAAAGCTATGATCATATTCTTTGTTTAAATTGGGGAACATAGCAGGTTGTAGTGATTAGAAATGCTATTTGGAAATACTGGGAAGCTTCAGGGACTGAGGAGGGTAGTGGCACACCAAAGGGCAAAGGAAAGTGTGGGCAGAAACTGCTATAGTTGAAATTAGGGTAGCTCCTGGTATAATCTTCTATTCCCACACTTTTATCAGGAGACATCTAATTCTTCAGAATGATGATGATGATGATGATGATGATGATGATGACAAAAACTGACATTTAGATAGCACTTTAGCACTTAGCATATTCCCTGGCACATAGTAGGTATTTACAATTTTTAAGCTTATTGACTAACAGATTCCTTTAGGGTTGTTACAGTATTTAACATGCATAAACACAGTTGAAATGACAACAAATCAATGAGATAATGAGCATTATATTGATGAAGAGTTAAAATTTGCCTTTAAATTAAGTACCTTACCAAAAATCTGGGATCTCTAGTTTATATTAAAATATTTTGAAATAGAGTTGGCCTTATATAGAAATGTATTTGTAGCTAAATTGTTATAAATTGAAGGATAATTAAAAGTCCTCTTCCCCTCCCCTCAAAAGGCTTTTGCCTTAACTATTTCCCTCACAGTCTTAAAAAGTCATTCTTTAGGGAGTGCTGCCTTTGGGGAATTTCTGAGTTGAAATAATTAATATATCAGATAGTAATATTTGAGCAAACAATTTTTCAGCTTTCTGATCTCTCTTATAGCAGGCACAGAAAGAGTAGGAAATAAAAGAAGAGCCAATGGTTGCTGACCAGGAAGGAGAGAATCAGGATTAAGCTGAGAACCCTTGAAGACAAATATCACCTTCACACTTTTGTCTATAATCTTGCTTCTAAGTCTAACTGGATAAAGTGATTGGGTCTGATGGCCAGGAAGATCTGAATTTAGCTCCTATCTCAGACAGATACCATCTGGGTGACCATGGGCAAGTTCCCTAACATTTTTCAGCTTTAGGGTCCTCTTAGGAATCCTCTTAAATGAGGATAATAATAGCTTCTACTTTAAACTTCTTGTGATGATAGTATGAAATAACCTGTGCTCATAGCTTTGCATATTAAAATATTATTATATATATTTAGGTTCTGCTATTATGATTTATAGGAAAGGAGGAAAGGAAGGCCATACATAAGGGAAGAATCAAATATAAATAAAATTGAATTTATTAACAGGTAAGGGGAAGGTTTGGGGAATGGAATAGGGAAAGGGCTTAGCATCTGACTCTTACTCACTCTATTTACTTATCTAATTAACCTTACTCTGACTGTCTAACTAAAGACTATCAAGACAAAATTCCCCAGCAAACCCAGAATCTGACACAGAGTCAATGGTTGGTCATATATCAGGAATCCAAAATTGTGGTGTTCTCACATGGTCTCAGCAAAGTAGAGGTCTGCTCTCTAGTAACTGTCCACCAGAAGACTGGAGATTTCCTCTCACCCATAGCCAGTTGATTCTCAAAGGCCAATTGCGTGATGGATGGATTATCAGGATGTTTCAGTTATACACCTTTCTCCTTCTCCTTCTCCTTCTCCTTTCACCTCCAGAGTGTCAGTTGCAAACTGATTCTTGGAACTCTGACTCAACCAGCTCAGGAAAGATTCTATGTCACAAGACCTGTCAATCATTCTCTCGCTACTTTTACCTTCCCTTGCTATAGTTCCCTATTCATGATTCCCTTTTAATCCTCAGATTTCCTATGATCCAGAGCCCAGACAGTCTTCACTCACAGAGACTTTTTTTTGATTTGTAGTATGGTTGAGGAAGCAATAGGATTTGGGCCAAATTCCATTACTCTGTATTCATAGATATTTTTCCTCAAGGCCCGTGAGAACTGTTCATGAATAGTTGAGAGCCAAATTTGGCCCATTTAAAATATTATGATATTGTCCAAAATAATAATGATAATAACCTTGCATTGAATGCATACAGAATGCCAGAGCCTGTACGAAACACAGACCCAGTCCCATCTCTTTTCTAGTGGATGGTTAATATCAGCAAATCTTTTTATTCTCCAACCTGGTTGTAGGCATTCTTGAAAAACTGAGCCATTGCCTTCCTTCTAATATTGAATTTTGAATTGAATTCAATTGAAAATTTAATAATGCCAAGTGCTATTATCCTACAGGACTATTAATTTCTCTCCCCAGAAGTCATTAATACTTAAAATAAGTATATAGCCTTTTAACCTTTGTGACCATGACACTGGACAAGTCACTTAACCCCTACTGCCTAGGCCTTACTGCTCTTCTGCCTTAGAACCAATACACAATAGTTATTCAAAGATGGAAGGTAAAGGTTTTTTTTAAACTAAATAGATAAATAAAAACAAATAAATATAAAGACTGTTCATTTCATAAAGTATTCTTCAAAGAGGTCAAGTTCAATACGTAAAATTGATCTAAATCCTTTAGCTAATTCCACTGAATAACACTGTATCTACCCCTCTATAGAAAGATTCGTGTTCTTTTAATTGGTATCATCTGGCATCTGACAGTTTAATCCTAACAGCTTTTTGTCCCCCCTTGTTTAAAACTTTCTCTTTTTTGTAGGGGTGGAAGGAAGGAAGGAAGGAAGGAAGAAAGGAAGGAAGGAAGGAAGGAAGGAAGGAAGGAAGGAAGGAAGGAAGGAAGGAAGGAAGGAAGGAAGGAAGGAAGGAAGGAAGGAAGGAAGGAAAAGGAAATACACTCAGATAATTTATTAATTATCTTGATTTTATGACAGATATGACAGACTTCAGGAAACATCTGTAAAAATAACAGCCCATAAAATTGGCAAGGACAGAGAAAGAAAGAAAGACACACAGTGACAGAAAGAGAGAGTAAGACTGACTGACTTCAGGAGTGAGAGTAGGTAAGATTAAGTTGATGCCTAATAATGGCTCTATCCTTCTCTCCTTTGCTATGGTGTCTTTTAAAGTAATTACATGAAGTAATAGGAGAGGTAGAATAGCTATGAACAAGTTAATTGGGCCCTATTTGAATTTATAGGATTGCAATTCTGTGTAGCTGGGAATGCTATTCTGAAACCGAGTGGCAATCCCTCATCCAATCACCAAGGAACACCAGAAAGACTTGTGCTGTTACAGTAAAGGTTAACCAAACCATTGCATTATCTCTTTTTGTTCAGTAGCAGAATTGAAGAAGTGGTTGGAAAGAGATGTGACAGATATAAAATCAATCACTTAGACATTTCCTTATGTCCAACTTTGTTTCAGAATGCCATGCTTGTTCAAAAGCCTTCTGCACATTAGAGACAAGAATCAGGAATTAAGACATTTGCAAAGTGACTGCTTTCAAATCAGCGGCCATAGGAATTCTCAGCTTCGCTCATCTGCTCAGGCTCCCACCAACCACATGTCAGGCCCCCGCTTTTAGAATGGGAACCAAAGAAACTGAATCTCAAAGCAAGCTGGGGATTCAGAGAGATTCTAGAAATGAAGTGGGTTAGAATGTTTTGGGGTCTCAAGTTGTCCTGTTGTTCAAGTTGTCCCTGCCCTGTGATTCACTATCGCTGCTGTCAGTTCTTTAAGTTGGCTGATTGAGTTAAGGCCAGCTTTCTTTGTTGAAGGAGGAAAATTTGGATTTCAAATGAGAGAGACAGGGAGATGGAAACAGAGAAAAAGAGTTAGAGACAGGGAGAGATCAAGTCACAATGCAGTACCTTGTGCAATATATAGATCCTGCTTCCATTCACTGAAGAAATGATCAATTCAGTTCATCACTTCAGTGGTAACATCAGGGTGTGACCTACTAGCCAATGGGGCTTCTACTGTGTGAGGTTTCAGGGTCCTGATGGCACATTTTTACTGAGACCTGTCATGATTATACAGAGTGTCAGACAATGTAACAACAGGACACACCCACCATGAATGAGGAGTGTTCAGAATGATGTACAGCCTTGTCAGCCACAAACCCTTTACTTGTTCACAGAATGTCGCAGTGTTCCCAGCAGAAAGAATGCACCGAACAGACACAAATCAAAAGTTTTTTTGAGGACAGATTTTTCACCTTTTTCCCCAGGAATGAATAGCGCAAAAGTGTCTCAGAGTATTTTATTTTATTTTATTTTATTTTTAAATACCACATTCTGACTTGCCATTCTGTGTCTTGTTTGTCCCCTTGGATTCTTTAGGAAGTTACCTCTTTCAGCTTGCCTGAGTTGATCTCATTAATAAAAGAATGTCTTTACAGAAAAGAGTTTCTAAAATTATACTGTAGCCCAGAATTGCAGGAGTTGGCTTTTTCAGCCTGAAGATAAATTTCGAAAGCATTAAGCTTACTTTATCAAGCATTACACCTGACATTCTCTCATAAATTTTACATATATTTTAACTTATTTTAATATCGTGTGGACTTGGTTTAAAATATTCTCATGAAGTTACTAACATAAAGTTTCTCAGCCATAAATTAGTTGTTAAAAATTCTCAAGCCTAAACAAGATTCCTTGCCTTAAAATAACACCAGCATAGTTTTTCCTGGCTTAGATATCATACGCTTGATATATCAAAACTACCAGTGAATCAGTTGTTTTGCATTTGGAGAGATTAAATACATTTTGACATTTTTTTCCTGTTGAAAACATTTTCTTAGTTTTACATTTTCCAAACTCCTGACTAGAAGAAGAATTCTAACCTGACAACATGTGGTCACTTTTAAAGCATAGCTGAATACAATGAAGTGTATATTTATACATACATACATACATACATACATATGTATATATGTAGTCACTTTAAATATAAAAATTTAAATAAATAAATAAAAATTAAATAAATAAGTCACTTTAAATACATATATTTATGTATAATATATATTATAATTATATATATAGAAAGAAAGAAAGTCACTTTTAAAGGATTGTAGACTACAGTGAAGCTTATATGTGTACACATATATACACATACACACAGATATTGAGTACTGGTCTGTATTTATTAGTATTTAGATCACCACACACTTGTCCCAGGAGTTTTAAGCATGATAATCCTGCTGTTAGATTTCATGGAACATGATTGGATAACCAACATTCTGCTGCTGTATGTTCACTTAGGAATTCTTCTTTCCCTTCTATGTGAAGCATAACAGAGCCCCAAGATACCCCAGGTTTTTCTGCACACTCTTCCATTTTAATGGGATTAATTGGTCAGCCAATAGTAAATCTACATACATCAATGACTAATTGAGTGAGAAAAATCAGCCAAACCAGTTGTTGCAGTGAATTGCCCAGTCAGTTCTGTCATAATGCTGTGCTTGCTCAAAAAAAAAAAATATCCCACATATTGGAGATAGGAATCAGGAATGAAGAGATATGCAAAGTGGCTGTGTTCAAATCAGTGGCATATGAAAGGTCTTGAATTCCATCAAAAGAGTTGATTCAGAATAGACAGAGCTAGAGAGTCATCACTAGGCACTAAGGGATGCTAAGCACTCTATTGCTGAAAGGTTAAGCTTACTTCCAATGGGGTTAAATGAACTAAAAGACTAGAACCTTGATTTCATTCCTCTGAATTCACTGAAAATAAAGACCTATGATAAATATATATATATATGTACATATATATATAAATTCTATAAAATCTCAATTAATTGGGTCCTATCTATTTGGAGCACTCCATTTACCAGGATTCTCCCATCTTCCAAACACAATATTTAGGACATTTCATAATTTTAACAAGCTTAGAGCAGGGACATAATTAAAACAAACATACAAACAATTTTGAGATCAAACTATAAAGTCAGTTTTCATACAGGCCAATTTCTTATACTTTAAATATCTATAGTATTTCTAATATTCTTGTTGATTATTGTAAAACCCCAAGGCAATTACTAAGGAAATAATAATTTAATTAGATTCTACATACTATACCTAGCAAGGCAGGAAAATGGACTCAAACCTTAGAAATATGGTAGTTGGAAGTATGATATAAAAAAGGACATATCGTGATTAGGTTAACCAGAAACTTATTTCATTTTAACAAATATTTACTTTGTCTTTTATATGCAAGACACAAATAATACAAAGATGCCTCTGAGACTAAAAGAAAAAAAAAAACAGAGGTAAGGAAAGCAACCAGAGTTGGGGCAAGGAATTCACTACAAACATGAAGGAAAATGAGCAAAGGCACAGAGATGGCAAGAGTGGGATGAAAATAGGATAATTTATAAAAGAAGTAGAATTTAACAAGAAAAATAGCTATTTAGAAAGTGAGTGGTAGGAAAGATGGCTAGAGGACCAAAAATGGGGAAAACACATACAAAAATTTGTTTTTTATTCCAGAGGCAATGGGAACCTTTTGTTTAGGAAAGTGAAATGATCATATTGATGCATTAAAAATATTATTTGGTAGTGGTACTAGAGGAAAGTGAAGAGACTAGAGTCTAGAAACTAGGGGCAGGACAATCAATTAGAAAGTTTTTGTAATAATCAAGATGAGTTGACATGAAATGGGGGCTTATGCTATGATAGCTGCATTGCTTTGAAACTGAAGAAGAAACAACAGGGCTCTTGAAACAACAAGGTGACATCATAAGAAGGGTCAAAGATGAGTCCCACCCAGGGGATCAGATAGATAATAGAAGTACTATTGATGTTAATAGAAAAGTAATGGTGAGGAGGCAGGGCAAATATGGAGGAGGAAAAAATATGAATTCAGGGGTAAGTATATTGAATCTGAGGCCCAATTGAACCTATAGCAGAAAAGGTTAGCAGACAATAGGAAATATAATATTAGATAAATAAGGAAAGTTTGGGGTTGAGATACAAATTAAGGAGTCATCTGGACACAAACAATAATTCAATTAATAGGGACAGATGGGAAAACCAAGAGAGGATGTATAGAAAGGAGCACTGGTTCAAGGACAGAACCTTGATGGTAGTGGGGAGGCAGGGCATCAGTTTCTGTCAGAAAGGTGGGAAAGCAACAAAAGAGAGGAGGGGACAGTGATGCAGATGCCAAAAGAAGAATGGATGGTTATGGAAAAAATGGGGTCAATTGTTTCAGAGCGTTTAAAAAGGTAAAGATAAGAAAAAAGGCCATAGATTTGGTGAAAAGGAGATCAATGGTGACTTTAGGAAAGCTGCATCAAGCAGAGAAAAGGGAAAATTTAATTCATCAGAACACTGTGGAGTCCTAGAAAATCTAGCTAAGGAAGGCATACCAGGTAACCTGAGGGTTAGGAAGACCTGATTTCTAATCCTGCCCTTCACACATATTGGCTATAAGATCCTGAGCAAGTCAAGGAATCCCTCAGAAACTCAGGCAAGTAAGTTAAACTTTAATGGCAGAACAGTTCTTTATTCACAATAGAGGAGGGAACTACCTCATCAAGAATGAATGAACTATGCTAATGAAATGGCAGGTCTGGGACAAAAAATTATAATGTGAAAAAATTGCACTTTTTTCTACTATTCTGTACTTTGAATTTGTGGTCTTATCATCTGCCTTGCTACCACATCTTCTGGAGCAGAGATCGTGTTCTAGTAGCCTCAACCCTTTCAACTCTTGCTCTGAGGTCCTTGGATTGATGAATACCTTTTCTGGTCCAATATTTTTTTTAAACCCTTACCTTTCATCTTATAATCAATACTATGTATTGGTTCTAAGGCAGAAGTGTGGTAAGGGCTAGGCAATAGAGGTCAAGTGACTTACCCAAGGTCACACAGGTAGGAAGTGTCTGAAGCCAGATTTGAACCCAGGACCTCCCATTTCTGAGCCTGGCTCTCAATCCACTGAGCCACCCAGCTGCCCCCTCCTCGTCCAGCATTCACAAGGGTGCCTGCTACCACCTTGTATCACCATCAATCTCAGCCATTCTGCTTATCTATCATACTTCATTATGTGATCTGAACCCCTACTTTCAGTTACAATAATAAAAGAAAATGGTGATTTTTACTAGAGATAATGTGTCCGTCTATTTCATTGTGGTTTCCACTCATCATACCTATGACTTACTCAACCAAAATACCCTTACTTTTATACTCCCTTATATTTTGGTACTTTCTTGTTTTAGGATCTAAGTTCCTTCTGAAGGAACAAGTATCTCATCCCTTGAATTTGTATCCCCAGCACAGAGAGGTTGCATGGAATAGAATATTGACTTTGAAGTAGTAAAATTGTGGGTTGAAGATCTCTGACACATACTGTCTATGTGATCCTGGGAATGTTACTTGATCTCTGTCTCATTTCTTCCTCCATTAAATGAGAATAATAATTGAGCCTATTGTCCAGACTTCTTGTGAGGATATAATGAAATACTATTTGTCAAATGTATTTGAAATCTTGAAGCATATAAATGCTAGCTGTTATTACCAATGGAATTAAAGGACTACTCTATCCCTAGTACTTTACACACAGTAAGAGCATAATAAATGTTTTTCATTCGAGAAGTCTTGCTCCTCTTGATTCCCTGTTTATGCATTCTCCTAATTTATCTTTAAAGTAGATTCGAGGGGAATTTGACTTTGGAACACACTGATTTATTTGTATCTGAATTCTCAAAAAAATTACTTCAAAGTGACTGCTGAGTCACAATTGTGTTGGCCTGTCAGAATATTAAAACATTAGTTCATTAGGAGAGGTCATCTACTTCTGGGCAGTTGATCCAACACAGACCACCTTTGACTAGATATGGGTTGCATTACAGAATACAGATTGAGTATCCTAAGCACAAAATGATCATAATGAAATGTTCTTTGTGTTGATTTTAAGCTTTGACAAAAGTACAAATCTAGACACAAAGATTTCTTTGGCTCTTCCATAAGGCTAATATTTATTTTGCTTCTGTAGGATAATTCTTTGTTAGCCCTGGCAAAGGCCATTTTCCTGAACCATGACAGGGTATTGTGTAATAATTCATGGGATGGCTCTGAAGATAGATAGGCAGTTATTAAACTGAAGATAGGTTAATGATCTTAATAATTTCTGTAAAAAGAGTAGGTTCCATGTACCCTAGGTGTAGGGCTTTATGTGACCTTTGACCTTGTGGCTCCCTAGGACATATGTAATATTCACTCAAAGGATGATTAAGAAGTTGCTTTTTCTAATTTTCCATTTTTCTTTCTGGCAGTCCCCTATTTACAATGATTTTATTGCTGCATTTAAATAGGAATAACTCCATGGGTTCATCTTCTGATCCTTCCTTCTTACCCCAGACTTTGACAAACACAAGTCTGGATAATTGCAGAAGTTAAGGCATCTTATCATTTTGCAGATTTGTTTCTCCTTTCTTCAAAAAAGACAGTAAATGGTAGATTCAGGCTTTTCAGAATCTAGAGAGGGTGAGTGTTTCTTAAATGCATATAAATTAAATATATACACATATCAGATATGTATACATACATGGGTATGTGTAGACATATTTCCATGAGTCTTAGACTAGGTGGTTATTGCTTATGTGTTTTGCTCCCTCTCTTGCCCCCATCATTGCCAACTCTAAATTGGTTCAGGAATAGAAAGCCTATTTTGGTGAACAAGAGTTGCTATGTGAATGAGAAATATTATTGTTTTGATAGAAGGCCTTGTTACTGCAGTGGAGAGGGTGAGCAGCTGATGGAGAATAGCCAGGTAGGTATCCTCTGTGTTCACAATTCCAATAGATTCTCTATATTACTATGCAACATCTAACCAAAATTAAAAAAAAAAAAAAGCTTGTTTTTAGGGAAAAGCCCTCAGTGGGCAATACGCATAATATCCCCCTCTCTAGAAATTAGCCCTGTTTGAACTTGCCGGTTAAGATGGCGGCTTAGAGAAAGCTGAAGTTCAGATCTCCGGAAAACCCTTCCCGACCGATCTCAAACTAGAAGCTCCTAAGGCGCCGAAATTCAAAACGATCAACAGCACAGACCCTGGGAACCCTCCTCCTGGACCTGGACCCGGTTCAAAAGGTACGGCTCCCCTTAAAAGCCAGAACCCGAGATCCCTCGGACCTCAGGGGTAGGAGCGCAGAGTCCAAGGCTCCCGGAAGCGGCAGCCGCGCCGGGCTCAGAGAGCAGGGTCTGAGGAACAACAACCCTCAGGGTCTTCTACCCAAGTCCCAGTCCGGGTGAAAGTTACTGCCTGGGGCCTCCGCTGCAGAGAGCTGGTCAAAACAACAGCAACCCTCAGGGCGGGCAAGACAGCCTCACGGGCTGGATCCTGCTATCCAAGTCTCAGTGAAAGTCTGTGCTCTCGGAGCTTGGGGAAGCGGCAGCCCATCCCCCCGCAGGCCGAGGAAACAGCCTCACGGCCAGGGATTCTGAAGGCAACTTCCGGAAATCGAGCCAGGGGGAGAGTGTGGCCTCGTGGTCCGACCCTTCCATTCCAGTTCCAGTGAGGCATATTCAGTTTAACCCAGGGAAAGTCATAGAACCATCTGCCCAGGACTAAAGCCTCTGATCACCAGACAAAGACAAGAAAAGCCAATCCTCCATGTTCAGAGATGACAAACTCCACAGAAGCACAGAAGCCCCAAAATACCAAGAAAAATAAGAAGAAAGGGGCGACTCTGGACACATTCTATGGAGCCAAAATACAAAATACAGAGCAGATAGAAGAAGATATACAAGAAAATTCTCCAAAATCTTCCAAAGGAAACAGAAACTCTCCACAAACCTATGAAGAATTTGAATCAGAAAGGACCAAAAAGATGGAAGCCCTCTGGGAGGAAAAGTGGGAAATGATGCAAAAGAAATTCACGCATCTACAAAACCAGTTTGACCAAACTGTAAAAGAAAACCAGGCTTTAAAGCAAGAACTAATAAAGCAAAGCCAAAACACCAAGAAATTAGAAGAGAACATAAAATATCTCACCGACAAGGTGATAGATCTGGAAAACAGGGGGAGAAGAGAAAATTTAAGAATAATTGGACTCCCAGAAAAGCCAGAAATAAACACCAAACTGGACATGGTGATACAAGATATAATCAAAGAAAATTGCCCAGAGATTCTAGAACAAGGGGGCAATACAGCCACTGACAGAGCTCACAGAACACCTTCTACACTAAACCCCCAAAAGACAACTCCCAGGAATGTAATTGCCAAATTCCAAAGCTATCAAACAAAAGAAAAAATCCTACAGGAAGCCAGAAAAAGACAATTTAGATATAAAGGAATGCCAATCAGGGTCACACAAGACCTTGCAAGTTCTACGCTGAATGATCGTAAGGCATGGAACATGATCTTCAGAAAGGCAAGAGAGCTGGGTCTCCAACCAAGAATCAGCTACCCAGCAAAACTGACTATATACTTCCAAGGGAAAGTATGGGCATTCAACAAAATAGAAGACTTCCAACTTTTTGCAAAGAAAAGACCAGAGCTCTGTGGAAAGTTTGATACCGAAAATCAAAGAGCAAGGAATACCTGAAAAGGTAAATATTAAGGAAAGGGGAAAAATGTTATCTTCTTTTACTCAAACTCTCTTCTATAAGGACTACATTTATATCAACCTATGTATACTAATATGTGGGGAAAATGTAATGTATAAATAGGGGGTAAAGAAAGACCAAATAGAATAATGGTTCTCACACAAAGATTCACAGGGGAAGGGGAGGGGAAGAAAACTCCTATAAGAAGGAGAGGAAGGGGGGGGGGTTACTTAAACCTCAATCTCAGGGAAATCAACTCTGAGAGGGAAAAACATCCAGATCCATTGGGATCTTGAATTCTATCTTACCCAACAAGGGTAAGGAGAAGGGAAAACCAAGGGGGGGAGGGGGAGAGGGAGAACAAAAAGGGAGGGAAAGAGAGGGGGGAGGGGGAGGGAACAAAAAGGGAGGGACTAAAAAGGGAAACATCAAGGGAGGGGACAAGGGGGACTGATTCAAAGTAAATCACTGGACTAAAAGGTAGAGCCGAAGAAGAAAAGGTTAGAATTAGGGAAGGCAATCAAAATGCCAGGGAGTCCACAAATGACAATCATAACTTTGAACGTGAATGGGATGAACTCACCCATAAAATGTAGACGAATAGCTGAATGGATTAGAATCCAAAACCCTACCATATGTTGTCTTCAAGAAACACACATGAGGCGGGTTGACACCCACAAGGTCAGAATTAAAGGATGGAGTAAGACCTTCTGGGCCTCAACTGATAGAAAGAAGGCAGGAGTGGCAATCATGATATCTGATAAAGCCAATGCAAAAATAGACCTGATCAAAAGGGATAGGGAAGGTAATTATATTTTGTTAAAAGGGACTCTAGACAATGAGGAAATATCATTAATCAACATGTATGCACCAAATAATATAGCACCCAAATTTCTAATGGAGAAACTAGGAGAATTGAAGGAAGAAATAGACAATAAAACCATACTAGTGGGAGACTTAAACCAACCATTATCAAATTTAGACAAATCAAATCAAAAAATAAATAAGAAAGAGGTAAAAGAAGTGAATGAAATCTTAGAAAAATTAGAATTAATAGACATATGGAGAAAAATAAATAGGGATAAAAAGGAATACACCTTCTTCTCAGCACCACATGGCACATTCACAAAAATTGACCATACATTAGGTCACAGAAACATAGCACACAAATGCAAAAAAGCAGAAATAATGAATGCAGCCTTCTCAGATCACAAGGCAATAAAAATAATGATTAGTAATGGTACATGGAAAACCAAATCTAAAACCAATTGGAAATTAAACAATATGATACTCCAAAACCGTTTAGCTAAAGAAGAAATCATAGAAACAATTAATAATTTCATCAAGGAAAATGACAATGGCGAAACATCCTTTCAAACCTTTTGGGATGCAGCCAAAGCGGTAATCAGAGGCAAATTCATATCCCTGAAAGCTCATATTAACAAACAAGGGAGAGCAGAGATCAATCAATTGGAAATGCAATTGAAAAAACTCGAAAGCGATCAAATTAAAAACCCCCAGCAGAAAACCAAATTAGAAATCCTAAAAATTAAGGGAGAAATTAATAAAATCGAAAGTGATAGAACTATTGATTTAATAAATAAGACAAGAAGCTGGTACTTTGAAAAAACAAACAAAATAGACAAAGTACTGGTCAATCTAATTAAAAAAAGGAAGGAAGAAAAGCAAATTCACAGCATTAAAGATGAAAAGGGGGACAGCACCTCCAATGAGGAGGAAATTAAGGCAATCATTAGAAATTACTTTGCCCAATTATATGGCAATAAATACACCAATTTAGGAGAAATGGATGAATATATACAAAAATACAAACTGCCTAGACTAACAGAAGAGGAAATAGAATTCTTAAATAATCCCATATCAGAAATTGAAATCCATCAAGCCATCAAAGAACTTCCTAAGAAAAAATCCCCAGGGCCTGATGGATTCACCTGTGAATTCTATCAAACATTCAGAGAACAGTTAACCCCAATACTATACAAACTATTTGACATAATAAGCAAAGAGGGAGTTCTACCAAACTCCTTTTACGACACAAACATGGTACTGATTCCAAAACCAGGCAGGTCAAAAACAGAGAAAGAAAACTATAGACCAATCTCCCTAATGAATATAGATGCAAAAATTTTAAATAGGATACTAGCAAAAAGACTCCAGCAAGTGATCAGAAGGATCATTCACCATGATCAAGTAGGATTCATACCAGGGATGCAGGGCTGGTTCAACATTAGGAAAACCATCCACATAATTGACCACATCAACAAGCAAACTAGCAAGAACCACATGATTATCTCAATAGATGCAGAAAAAGCCTTTGATAAAATACAACACCCATTCCTATTAAAAACACTAGAAAGCATAGGAATAGAAAGGTCATTCCTAAAAATAATAAACAGTATATATCTAAAACCAACAGCTAATATCATCTGCAATGGGGATAAACTAGATGCATTCCCAATAAGATCAGGAGTGAAACAAGGATGCCCACTATCACCTCTACTATTTGACATTGTACTAGAAACACTAGCAGTAGCAATTAGAGAAGATAAAGAAATTGAAGGCATCAGAATAGGCAAGGAGGAGACCAAGTTATCACTCTTTGCGGATGACATGATGGTCTACTTAAAGAATCCTAGAGATTCAACCAAAAAGCTAATTGAAATAATCAACAACTTTAGCAAAGTTGCAGGATACAAAATAAACCCACATAAATCATCAGCTTTTCTATATATCTCCAACACAGCTCAGCAGCAAGAACTAGAAAGAGAAATCCCATTCAAAATCACCTTAGACAAAATAAAATACCTAGGAATCTATCTCCCAAGACAAACACAGGAACTATATGAACACAACTACAAAACACTCGCCACACAACTAAAACTAGACTTGAACAATTGGAAAAACATTAACTGCTCATGGATAGGACGAGCCAATATAATAAAAATGACCATCCTACCCAAACTTATTTATCTATTTAGTGCCATACCCATTGAACTACCAAAATACTTCTTCACTGATTTAGAAAAAACCATAACAAAGTTCATTTGGAAGAACAAAAGATCAAGGATATCCAGGGAAATAATGAAAAAAAACACATATGATGGGGGCCTTGCAGTCCCAGACCTCAAGCTATATTACAAAGCAGCAGTCATCAAAACAATTTGGTACTGGCTAAGAAACAGAAAGGAAGATCAGTGGAATAGACTGGGGGAAAACGACCTCAGCAAGACAGTATACGATAAACCCAAAGATCCCAGCTTTTGGGACAAAAATCCACTATTCGATAAAAACTGCTGGGAAAATTGGAAGACAGTGTGGGAGAGACTAGGAATAGATCAACACCTCACACCCTACACCAAGATAAATTCAAAATGGGTGAGTGACTTAAACATAAAGAAGGAAACCATAAGTAAATTGGGTAAACACAGAATAGTATACATGTCAGACCTTTGGGAGGGGAAAGGCTTTAAAACCAAGCAAGATATAGAAAGAATCACAAAATGTAAAATAAATAATTTTGACTACATCAAACTAAAAAGCTTTTGTACAAACAAAACCAATATAACTAAAATCAGAAGGAAAACAACAAATTGGGAAAAAATCTTCATAGAAATCTCTGACAAAGGTTTAATTACTCATATTTATAATGAGCTAAATCAATTGTACAAAAAATCAAGCCATTCTCCAATTGATAAATGGGCAAGGGAAATGGATAGGCAGTTCTCAGATAAAGAAATCAAAACTATTAACAAGCACATGAAGAAGTGTTCTACATCTCTTATAATCAGAGAGATGCAAATCAAAACAACTCTGAGATATCACCTCACACCTAGCAGATTGGCTAACATAACAGCAAAGGAAAGTAATGAATGCTGGAGGGGATGTGGCAAAGTAGGGACATTAATTCATTGCTGGTGGAGCTGTGAACTGATCCAACCATTCTGGAGGGCAATTTGGAACTATGCCCAAAGGGCGACAAAAGAATATCTACCCTTTGACCCAGCCATAGCACTGCTGGGTCTGTACCCCAAAGAGATAATGGACACAAAGACTTGTACAAAAATATTCATAGCTGCGCTCTTTGTGGTGGCCCAAAACTGGAAAACGAGGGGATGCCCATCAATTGGGGAATGGCTGAACAAACTGTGGTATATGTTGGTGATGGAATACTATTGTGCTCAAAGGAATAATAAAGTGGAGAAGTTCCATGGAGACTGGAACAACCTCCAGGAAGTGATGCAGAGCGAGAGGAGCAGAACCAGGAGAACATTGTACACAGAGACTAATACACTGTGGTATAATCGAACGTAATGGACTTCTACATTAGGGGCGGTGTAATGTCCCTGAACAACTTTCAGGGATCCAGGAGAAAAAAAAACACCATTCATAAGCAAAGGATAAACTATGGGAGTGGAAACACCGAGAAAAAGCAACTGCCTGAATACAGAGGTTGAGGGGACATGACAGAGGATAGACTTTAAATGAACACTCTAATGCAAATACTAACAACAAAGCAATGGGTTCAAATCAAGAAAACATCTAATGCCCAGTGGACTTACGCGTCGGCTATGGGGGGTGGGGGGAGGAAAAGAAAATGATCTATGTCTTTAACGAATAATGCTTGGAAATGATCAAATAAAATATATTTAAAAAAAAAAAAAGAAATTAGCCCTGTTTGCTGATGCCTGAATTGTCTCAAGTAGTTTCATGCAGCATTGGCAGTTATCACCATACTTATGATCGCACATTCAAAGTATGGATTCCCTGGCTTTGCAGACAGTCAAAGATGAGTTAGTATTAAAAAATAGATTTATATATACAAAGCATGTTCCCATCATGGAAACTGGCAGCAGTGATAGAATTGGGAGGCAAAGAATGTAGTTTCAAATCCAAATTCTACCATCTTCTATTTGGGTGACCTTGGGCAAGTCATTTAACTTCTTTTAGATTTAATTTCCTCACCTGCAGAATGAAAGGGTTTGACCAAGAGATCTTTTAAGTCTCCTTCAAGCTCTAAATCAATGAACCTGTGAATTACAGGATTTTTCTTTAAAAGGATTGCTGCTTGAACCCCAACCCCATTTCAGTGCTAACCTGGAAGAAAGCCAGGCTTAAAATATAGAACCCACCAGGATTTGGCATAAATAAGAGAGAGAGTTAGGTGACATGAGATATTACATTTATTCCATTGTAGATGAGGACAAAACTCTGGGCTGCTATTGTCATAGGTGAAAAGTGTGTGTGAAAGTCTGCTCTGGTGCCTGTTAGATAAGGCGCTCCTTTAGTCTGAATAACCTGAACAAGATTTATACACAGTGCTGAAATGGGTGCTTTTTTACAGGGTGTCCTTGCTTACAAGGACTATTAGTGTAAATGTAGTACAAAAGACACCAAGTGAGGAGCCCCCACAGAACCTTTGGGAAAGAGATCCCAGGTTGGAGAAAAAAATGCAAAAAATCATGTTTTTTATTCTATCGCCTGAGATGCAGCAGGGAGCAAGCCTTGCTTGCTCTCCGAAGATGGGCCCTCAAAGTCATTGTTAGAACAAGGCACTTCTGTGAGCAGGGGAAATTTTCTAAATATAAAGGTTAAAAGAGCTTAATAAAACAAGAGGCCAACTCACATCCTCCCTAGAAAGAGTAGGATGCTTTGCAAAAGGTCATGGAATAATGTTGTTGCTGCTTGGTGTGAAGTTCCTTAAATACCTCCAATGTGTCACAATCTCCATGAAAGGAGTCCTTTATGGGAAGTTTGGATTCATCCCCGAAAACTCTGAGCTGGCTGCCATAAGGGGTTTCTTTCTTGCACTCTCTCGCTCTGGGGTGATACCACTTATGCTGGCATTCCTGGGGCTTTGCTGAACCATTCTATAGTCCCTTTACGATCTATGCAGAAATTATCTCTATTTCTAAGTCATCAAATGTAGTGCGTGGGCATAATGGCTGCTTTCCAGTGAGATGAAAAGCTCTCATGGCTTGGCATACATTTTTTCCCCGGGCCTTCTAGTAATGGCATTTCACTTAATACAATACACCCCTAACTGAGTTTTAGTGAATTCAAATGAATTTAGTCTCCTTATCAATATCCTCTATTTGGTAGCAAGATTGCTCTTGACTGCTCCCTGCCAATAAACCCAGTAGAAGTGTTGCTTCTTTCGCTCCAAATTGTTTTTCTTCTCCTGCTATGAAAGTATGCACCAGGAAGGGAAGAAGACCTAGATATAAGAGAAAGGCATTTATATCAAAAATGTAAATACCAATAACTTGGATGGATATCCACTTGAAAGGGTTACATTGGCCCAAGTGATAAATGCCCTTCTGGTGCCAGCTGCTTTATAGGAGAGGAATTACAGTGGAAAAGAAAGTAAATTACTTATTTGCAGTATTATAGGATCACAGATGATAGCTACGATGGCATTGTAGAAAGGAAACTCCCTCATGTTACAGTTGAGGAAACCGAGTCCAAAGGAAGTCACACAATTATGCTGAGGAAGAAATGAACCAAGCCCCTCAGACTCCAGAGTCAAGACTGTTGTCACTGTGTAAGACTCCTTTATTAAATCTTGAAGGTTTGCTGTCAGAATCTGAATATAGAAATGCTGACATTCCATTTGGAAACAAGATTCAGTGAGTGCACTCCCAAACCAGAGTAGCACATGTCCTAGAAATCAGGGAAAGCTCTTTTGTTCTTTCTGGTGTCCCTGGATGTACTGGCTTTTTTTAATTACCTAGATTTTTAATCAGGCTATCAGTTAAGGCAAAGGAATGAATCAAGTATTATGAAAATAAGGTTGTTAGGAAATAGGGGATGACATTTTAATATTTCCTAAACTGTTGTGGCAAAGTTTCCACTCACCATTACTGAGCCTCTTTTTCATTAATCCTAGATATTTCAGCCAAGGTGAACTTTATATGTTAGTGAAGTAAATGCCTTTCCATATGGGAGGTAGTGAAAGAGTGGGAATTCTTTTTTAGGTAAATCTCAGACTAGATAGCCTCTGATGTCCATTACAGCTCTGAAATTCTGTGATTCTAAATGGTTTGAGCTATCAAGCCATGCAATGTTAGAGCTAGAAGGGAATTTAGGACTCATCTAATCTAATCCCATCATTTTATGGATGAGAAAACCTAGGCTCTTAGAGGTTAAATAACTTAGTCAGGACATGGAATCATAGGATCTAGACTGAGAAGAGACCAACTCTCTCATTTTATTTGTATATCTCTTCCTCTTTAGGAACTATCTTTTCAACTTGGCATTCATAAATTTGTAGGTTTAGCTCCCATTGTGGGTGACTACTAATCCTTTGGGTTCCAGATGAGTACTCTTTGGGTCTGCACTCTTAAAACTATAGCACTTGAGTCCCTACTGGTGATCATCCCTTTACTAAGCAGTCCTTTATCAGCTCATGGCTATATTATCACAATAGCCTTCTGGTTAGTCTTATTGCCACTAATCTCTCCTTACTTAAGTATATTCTCCACTCAGCTGTTACAAATTAATCTTCCTAAAAAAGGAGATCTGACATTGCTTTACTGTCCCTTCTCTCCAGCATACTCCCGACTCACAAACTCAATAAACTATATCAGAATTGTTTAACACTCAAAGCCTTTCACAACCTGTCTCTTGCCCCCTCCCTTGGATTATACTCTCATATACTCTGTATTACAGTTACACTAGTCTCAGTGCTATTTCTCTGGGTCTCTGGTTCTTTTCACTGACTGCCCTCCCTCCACAATGCCTGGAATGTTCTCCTTCTTATATATGACTCATGGTTTTTAGGCTTCCTTCTTATCCCAGCTAAAGTCCTATCTTCTATGAAAAGTCTCACTTTAACCCTCCCTCCTCACTACTCTTAGTAATGTCCTTTGAAATACCTCTCCCCTGCCCCCACCTCAAGCCATAAATTCTCTTCTGATTGGATAATTCAATTGCCTTTTCAGGATCTGCTCCCTTTTTTTAGCCGAAATGTTACCTGCCAGAGTCATCTCTTGAATCCATAAGTGACTCTCTTCTCTGCTGCCAGAATACTGTTCCTGGCTTCTTAACCTGCAACCAGCTCTCAGTGCCCATAACTTTATCTCTGCTCTATGCTACATCTACTGTTTCCTAATGGATGACTAACTCCATTTTAAGGAGCTATGTCCAATAAGAAGGGGAGAAAATATCTTCTTCCCACAGCACCAAACTACTCTCTGATAGAAGCACAAGTCTCTTTGTCTTGAACTATCAAGATGAGCTTTTTTTAAAGTCTTCTAGGGACACAGCCAAATCTTTTACCAGCCCCCTTTCTAATTCAATCAGGAAAAAACAAAAACAAAAACTTATTTGCACTTATAAAATACAGTATTTAAATACCATTTCTTTATATCATTAATTCCTTACATTCTATTATAAGCTTTTATATATATATTTCCATTATTACATCAACTGGGTTGGGTGAAAGGAATTAAATTTTACTGAGGAAAAACTGAAAAAGGAAATAAAACTTGTGGCAGGTTACACATGTAAAAATATCATAGACCTGGGATTTGAACTCAAATCCTCTCAATCCAAATTCTCCTACCAACAACAGTGGCATCTCATTGACTACATCATTGTACACCAGTGAGACATCCAGGATGTAAAAATCACCAGAGCCATGAGAGGAGCTGAATGCTGGACAGACCACTGATTAGTTAGAGCGACTCTTCAAATGCACATTGCGCCTCGCCATCCAAAACGCGCCCAGACAGTTTGCGCATTTTACAACATGAGTCGTCTTAGAGATCCATCTTATTTGCAAACATTCCAGTCCTGCCTGGACAACAAGCTGTCTGCCAAGGGACCACTCACTGGAAGTTCAACCAAGAAATGGAACCAGTTCAGAGACGCAGTAAAGGAAACATCAAAGGCAGTCATAGACCCAAAACAATGCAACCACCAGGACTGGTTCGAGGAGAACAACACTGCTATTGAAGACCTATTGAGCAAGAAGAACAAAGCCTTTATGGAGTGGCAATATAACCCAAACTCTGCTCCTAAAAAGGACAGATTCAAGTCTCTCCAAGCCATGGCGCAGCATGAGATCAGGAAGTTGCAAGACCGATGGTGGGAAAAAAAGGCAGAAGAAATCCAGCGGTTTGCTGATATGAAAAACTACAAACAATTTTTCAGTGCCCTCAAGACTGTCTATGGACCATCAAAACCCACCACCATTCCCTTGCTATCCTCTGACAGTGACACTCTCATAAAAGATAAAAAAGGCATCAGCAACAGGTGGAAAGAACACTTCAGTCAGCTTCTCAACCAACCCTCTTCAGTCGACCAAAGCGTCCTTGACCAGATCCCCCAAAACAGCACCATTGAACAACTTGGTGTCCCTCCTTCAATAGAGGAAGTCCAAAAAGCCATTAAACAAATGAGTGCAGGCAAGGCACCCAGTAAAGACGGGATCCCAACTGAGGTGTACAAGGCCTTAAATGGAAAGGCACTCCAGGCATTCCACATAGTGCTGACCAGCATATGGGAAAAGGAAGACATGCCCCCAGAACTCAGAGATGCTTCCATCATAGCCCTATACAAGAACAAAGGCTCACGAGCAGCCTGTGACAACTACAGAGGCATCTCACTACTCTCCACTGCTGGAAAGATCCTCACCCGTGTTATACTCAACAGACTCCTGTCATCTGTTTCAGAGCAGAACCTGCCTGAATCACAATGTGGCTTCCAACCAGATCTCAGCATCATTGACATGGTCTTCACGGTGAGGCAAATGCAGGAAAAATGCCTTGAGCAGAACCTGAGTCTCTACATTGTCTTCATAGACCTGACAAAGGCGTTCGACACAGTGAACAGGGACTCATTGTAGGTGATCCTCAGCAAGCTCGGTTGCCCAGCAAAATTTGTCAAACTGATCCAGCTCTTTCATGTCAACATGACAGGGGAAGTCCTATCTGGTGGAGAGACTTCTGATCGCTTCAACATCTCCAATGGCGTGAAACAAGGCTGTGTCCTCTCTCCAGTACTATTCAACCTATTTTTCACCCAGGTATTACGACATGCTGTGATGGATCTAGACCTGGGGGTCTACATCAAATACCGACTGGATGGCTCACTATTTGACCTTCGCCGCCTGACTGCAAAAACAAAGACAACAGAGAGACTCATCCTGGAAGCTCTCTTTGCAGATGACTGGGCTCTCATGGCCCACCAAGAAAATCATCTCCAAACCATTGTGGACAGGTTCTCTACCAAAACAAAATTGTTTGGCCTAACTATTAGCCTCAGCAAAACAGAGGTGCTGTTCCAACCTGCACCATGGAGGCCAACGAACCAGCCGTGCATTACAATCGAGGGCATGCAGCTTTCTAACATCAACACTTTCAAATACCTGGGCAGCACCATCGCCAACGACGGGTCCCTAGACCATGAGATTAATGCCAGGATCCAAAAGGCCAGCCAGGCACTCGGGCAGCTGAGCTCCAAAGTCCTCCAACACAGCGGTGTAAGCACTGCGAAGAAGCTCACGCAGTGGTCCTCAGCTCGCTCCTGTACGGTTGTGAGACATGGACACTGTACCGGAAGCACATGAAACAGCTGGAGCAATTCCACCAAAGCTCTCTCTGGTCAATCATGAGGATCTGATGGCAGGACCGAATCACCAACCAGGAAGTCCTCGACAGAGCCAACTCCACCAGCATCGAAGTCCTGGTCCTCAAAACCCAGCTACGATGGTCTGGACACGTCATCCGCATGGACCCACAGCGAATACCAAGACAGGTATTCTACGGTGAACTGTCAGCTGGACTCAGGAAACAAGGCCGACCAAAGAGAAGATTCAAGGATCAGCTAAAGTCCAACTTGAAGTGGGCTGGCATTACACCAAAGCAACTAAAACTCGCTGCCTCTGACAGAAGCAGCTGGCGAACCCACATTAACCATGCCGCCACCACCTTTGAAGATGAGCGACGTCGACGTCTTGCCGCTGCGCCTGAACGCCAACACCAGGCCACAACCGCACTTCCCATAACAACTGGCGTCCCAGGCCCCGTGTGCCACACACTCTGCCCCTCAGCCTTTGGACTCCAAAGCCACATGAAGGTACACCATAGATGAAACTGCACAAAGACAACAGTCATTCTCGATCACCGAGAGACTACCACTATAGCTATACTGCTGCTTTTATAAGGACCTGTACTCTAAAAGGACTGTAAAGGTATCTGTACTCTTTCTACCATGGATCCATAAGCGACTTATAAAGTAATCCCTTTCTTTTTTGTGGAAATACTCATATACATTACTTGTTTACATTTAATGTCCTCAAGCAAAAGATTTATGTTAGGGTGTTTTGTTTATTGGTATTTGTACCCCCTGAGAGTATCATAGTGCCTTACACATAGTAGGCACTCAGTGAATGGTTATTAAATAAAGTTGATGATCATAACAAGCTCAGAAAGATCTAAAGCACAGGGTTTCTGTTCCAAAAGAGAAAACCTGCATTGATAGTACCATAATGGGATACTCTAATGTCAGAGGGCTAGCTGGAAGGCACGGAATGGTGGATATTATAACCCAGGAAAGAAAATGGAAATAGAGATTGAAAGCCAGCAAAGATTCACTTCATCATTTTATTTACATCTTCTCCAGTCTCTTCTGTACAAGGTATCTAAACTAAAGATCATATCTGACTTAGAAGAAATGGAGAAAGAATGAAGGAAAGAATAAGCAGAAATGACAACACTTAGAAGAAAAATAAAAAAAAAAAAGATTTTACCTTGAAAATCTCCAAAAATGGACCAGGTAAGTAGTCAGTGTATTGTGGATACAAACAATGAGAAAATATTCTCTTGGCCCTCTTAACCACCAACCCGCACTTAGATGTTGTCCTTAGGCAAGATAGCCCCAGACACTTTAATAAATCAAGATGCCTCTCAGAAATAGTATAAATGAGATCATCAGATATATTAACCCCTTAGAGACTCCAGTGAAAGGAAAAGAACAATAGGGATTAAAAGAGAAGAGAGTTGTAATATTTTGCAAGGAATCACTCTACACACAAGTCGGACTTTAAGTATTTTAAAAAAACATAAAAGCAAGAGGCTGCCAGTTCTAATAGAAACAAGGTCACTCAGGCACAGAGTCCTGGTCACCTCTCATTGGTAGCATGCAAATATCTAGGGATTGTGGGTAAAAGGAGGTTGATTCAATGACCCAGTTTACTTAGCTTGCCTACTTTAAAATCCAGAGCTGCCCTGGGTCTCATACTCACTGACTACTGACTTTAATCAGCATTTTGCAGGCAGAATATTAGCTTCTTTCAGGGTAATTCCATCTGGAAATTAGTTTCAAAAGAAGACCTGAAAGCCTCATACAAATGATTATTTATTTATTTTGAACCCATCAAAATTTTCATTTTTATATAGTCACTTAAAATATTTTTCTTTACAAAATATGTAACTCCTCCACCACCACCAAAAAAAAGTAAATTGAAAAAATAAAGTTAATACTATATTTTAGAAGTTCTGAATACAATTATTTGACCAGCAGGAGAATTAGGAGAAAAGAAAGCAGAAATTTCTGAACCATCCCATCCCTCTGGTTCCCCCCCCCACAAATTAGTTTTATACTTTGGCAAGTAGAGGGTTTTTTCCTTCAGTTTTTGAAATAAAATGAATTGTTACTGATAGTTCAAAACTCAGCTCCTTGGCAAAGAAAATCTTTATTACACTTAAGGAATTTTAACCTTGGGAATTGCAGTGACAGACCCAAACAAGGTTAGCATTAAAATATCCTGGATATTGAATCAATCAAGTAACAAACATGGATGTGGCTCCTTCTTTGTACCAGGTACTGGTGATAACAAGGCAAAAAGGAAACATTCTCTGTCATTACAATTTGGATTCCCTGTACTCAACTCATATAAAATTTCCTTATTTGGCCTCATTTCTTTTACAAAAGTAGTTCTCATGGTCACTGCCAAAATAACTCTCTTCTCTCATTTGAGATTTCCCTTAAAACCTCACACCTCCAAACAGGCTAAACCCCTGGTTACTTGCATCTGCTTCTCTGTCACTGATTCAAAGCCGTCACTGAGTATATCTCCTCTTCCCTCTCTTCCATTGCCTCCTCTTCATTATTTACTTACTTTTACGTCCAGGAAACTATCCAAGTTTGATTAATTGTTCCTCCAATTTTCCTAGCTCACAAAGTACATAAAGCCAGGGTATGATGGCAGAATACCAAAAGACCCGAGTTCAAGTTCTCTCTCTGACATTGACTACCTAAATGAAATTTCTTGTCTCCTACTGACTATGAATGAAATCACTTTCCCCTCAAAGAAGCAAGCTAAATGCAATATCAACCATTCTCTCCAGGTCTTCAATGGATCTGTGATTTCATCAGTCTCAAATTCTTGCCAAGTTGTCTTTGTTTTTCCAGTATCATGTCTGGCATGTTGTAGGCACTTAATAAATTCTTATGAAATGAATACATGAATAACTATTGGTCCTCTGTCTAAAGAAGTAAGATTAGGTAACATGATACTAAGTTTTGTGCTGGAGTCAAATCAGAAAGATACTAATAGGTAATATAACCTTCTAGTTCCTCTTAAATATTGTTCAATAGCTACCCAACCCCACTTATATTTGTGATAGCATAAGTGAAAGATAGAATGTTGACCTAGAAGGAAGTTCTGGAAGTTGGAAAGAAGGAAGACCTAGGTTCAAATCCTATCTCTGACATTAACTGTATGAGCATTGGCAACTTCAATTAATCTCTTAATCTTAGTTTCTTCATCTATTAAATGGAAATAATAATGCCTGAGTGCATTAGGATGATAGAACTTACTTCACATGATCATTGTGAGGACTGAATAAGGCAATATATGTAAAGTCCTTAGCACAGAGTCTGGCACAAAATAGGTTCTTAATAAATATTTGTTCCCTTTTCTCCCTGACTCAGCTATATAATAAGACTATAGCACATTAGCAAAGAACAATTTCATGAAAGTAATATCCTAAATGAGCTCCTGAAAACTAGTATGATGGAAAAAGGAGAGGCCACACATATAGCAAGAGCAAAGGAACACAAATAAGACTGTCCAGTTATTGTTTTGATCTCCATGGTGAATGGAAAAGTCCAAAAGAAGGTCTATAGTGTATAGGAATCAATATCTTAATGGGAAATGTATGGAAAATTTCAGACAAGAATTACAAAGAAATTAGTGGGCTGCAATCTTCACCAGTGAAGGAAATATCTATCATTATGAAATCATGAGTTGATCAAAATATGGAAGTCTGTTCAAATTAAAATATTTGCTTGAAAAAATTCAAAAGTCAGGCAACTAGTTATTTTGGGTTGATTCTTTCTATGAGTCCAATAGATCATTTGGTTAACCATTTGGTTCCCTAGTCCATAGCTAATTGACTAATATTTTGACTGAATCGGAATTATTGACTTGCAACAGACCAGACAAATTTATATAGATAGTAATCTTGTCCAAAACCAGCTTTGTTTCTCAATTTTAGAAATATACTGCATTTCATGTCCTGTTTAGGTTAATATTGAGATTTGTTATTTTCCTAACTATACTTTTGCAGCAGGGAGTTTTTCATACTGCTTTTGTTTTTCTTTCTCAGTCAAAACCAACTGCATTCAAAATTAATTTATAGAAGGTATGAAACTTATAAAGGGGAGGGGTAAATCAGTATTAACCACTACATTTATGCTAGATACTTAGCAAAAATAAAAATTCTTAATTTTTTTTCATTTTCTGAAAGAGTGTATAGAAATAACAATCAAACATAAGGCACTATAGGATTTAGTCATGTTCCAAGACTCCTTTAATAAGTTCACTGCTAATTTGGGAAGGCTATCCAGATATATTATGGTGGCAGAGGTGGGACTCAGATATCATCAGCTGGAAAAGGAGGAAGAAATTCTGTTACAGCTCAAAAGTTGAGGATGTGCCACCCACAGAAGGACAATTCTGATGTCTATGATATCTTTACTGACATCAAATTCACTAGCAACTTCCTCCATGAAAACTCAAGAATTTTATGCTCACTGAAGAACAGAGCAACTGAGCAAATAATACCAGTAGTAACAAATCCACAATCATTTAGGACTTCATTAGTTCATGCAAATTTGGCAGTCTGGAATAAGAAAGCTACCATAGACTGACAGAGTAAAAATCATTTTTAACATCTAGAATATTTAAGCCAGTTTCTTTTGCTTGAAACAAATAAAACCAAGTGTCTACCTTTGAGAAAGGAGGACCAAGAAATTAATTAATAAAGCACCCACATACACACTCTAGCAAGAGAAATTAAAGGGTGCAAAGAGTTTTGATTGACAAGCCCTCAATACTCAGAATTCTCTCAGGCCTGACAGGAAAAGTTCCAAACTGTTGAAGACACAGTTCACCAATTGACAGTCTAGAGAGAAGTGCCAATATGGAATCTAGGAACCCCAAACTTGTGGCCTAGTGAGATCTGGTGAACCTCATGTTTCAGGACTAGCTTATAGGTTGGAGATCCCAAAGTTTGTACTTGTTCCCTTTTCCCAAGGGAATCTACCCTGAAGGGAATCCCAGACTGGCAGTTTCAGACTGAGTGGGTGACCCTCAGGGGAATGACTAGCCTAGTTGGGTGAGATAAAACACATGCTAAGGTCCCTCTTTGTTATAAGTAGTTTCCCCTATTGTTTCCTACCCTTTCCCAAGAAGAACCACACCTGGGCAGGAGCCATCCTTTAGTATCCATAGTAAGTAGCTCCTTCTCTTACACCCTAGCCTCTAGCTATGATTCCTTTCCCAAGCTTGATTGATTCCTGTTAATGTAGTTTGAACACTCCCATTTTCTTTGTAGCTACAGTGATGTCAATCATCTTTCCCTGCCCCTGGATTCCCCAAATGGTATATAGGTTCCCCAAATTCTTTTCTTCCCTGGAGTCCATCTAGCACATTAGCACTCCCAGGGGGTTAGTAACCAGAGTGGCCAGAGTTCAATCCTCGGACTCTGTGCAGTCCTGTGTGAGACATAGCTTTGTTGTCTAGGCCTACTAGTGCTGAATCCCTTTTTGCCCTTGATTAAAGAGTGATTTTGACTATTTAATAGTTTTTTTTTTCCCAGTCCATAGAGTAAAGCCTGAAGGGTGCAGATCTGATCTCTCCTGGACTTCCTTGGACATCTTGGAAGCAGCCCTTTTGTAAACCACTAAGGAAAAGTGAGCAGTTTTCCCAATACCCTCTGGTGGACAGAGAGGAAAACTAGAGGAAATCAGTCTCTCTTTTTGACATCTGAGGACTCAGCTGGATTCCTATATCTGACCCATCAAAGGACTCTCTGAGTGTGAGAAATCTGTTTACCTATTGGACTTGCCTTCAGGAATTTATGTAATTAGGTTAAAGTAGTTAAATAGTGGGTTTAATTAGAGGGTAAAGCAGTCAGATTTCTCTTCTCCCATTTTCTTTCCTTTCTTCATCCCTTCTCTGGTAATAAATGCAATATTATTTATATATGCTATTTTCCCTTTGTATTACCTTTCTTCCCACTTTCCAAAATATAGATTTAACAGCTGGTCAAGCCAGCTAGGTTAAAAAACCCTATTTTTTATATTTATATAGAAAAAGCAGTTGTTTTTATAGGAAATTCAGTTGAAGACTAGAAGATTCCATTTGCACTCAGAGTGGTATATTCCACAAGGAGGGGGCCAGAGGAATACTGAGACTCTAGCTAAACTGGGAGGGACATTTAATCATTAAATACCCTCTGTCACATGATCTATGTGGCCATATTGGTGGCCATATTGGATTTTTTCTTCAATTTTTTAAAAAGATTTTTCCCTTTTGTTAATTGATTGTTAATAAGTTATTCATAGTTGATTATAATAACTCAAATTCACTTGGATATGCTTTATGAATGTAAACATGTCTGGGGTCATGGTAATGGATTTTTTTGTTGTGTTATGGGAGTGTGTTTTGCATATCCCATATATTGTCTTTGTACTTTTCCCTAATTTATGTTATATGAGTTTGGATTATAAGTGGATGAAACCTTTTATGGAAAGTATGATGCAAATTGTCCTGTCTTTTATCACTGTAATGTGTATCTGTCTTTGTGTTCTGTTTAAGTGTAGACTACTGTTCTTTCTTATTGGCAAATGGTTTAAAGCAATCATGTTTTGATTGACCAAGGATTCAGAGCTCAAACTGATGGTAATACATATGAAACAATAGTTGGACCAGATGGAATTATGTAAAAAGGAGATAGTGTTTGTGAATACAGAATATGGCTGTGGGGAAAAAGTAAACACGGGTATAAATGGAAATTTGAATAGGTTATAACAAAAAGAGGCTGGAGGGATGATTACTCTATTTCCATTAAGAGATCTCCCTGTAATCTCAAGGGATGAAATCTTCCAAGTTAAAACACACAAAAGATTCACCCCATAGGATTTAGAATCCATAAAGAAAAGAACACCAGCCTTTGTGGATGAACCCAATCAGGTAATTAAGGAGATGAAGAGGGCTATTGATTTATTTGACCCTGATTATAATGATTTTGCCCTTTTAATGAAAGAGCTATTAACAAAACAGGAATGTAATAAGTTTATAGAGGAAACTAGAAATGATCCCTTGTTACCATCATGGCCAGAAGATTATTCAGACACTGTAATGAACAGCAAAGTACACTATGACATAATGAAGGAATATAGACAAGCAATAAAAGAGGTCATGGATAGGCATACAAAAAGACCAAACTCTTGGTCAAAATTTGAAGGGATAAAACAAAAACCCACTGAATCACCTACATCATACCTAGACCAAATCACTGAAGCAGCTGAGACATATTTGAATATGGATGTCCTTGAATAGAGGACAATATCACATATAAAGAGAATCTTTGTAAAAAATACAGTCCTAAAATAAAATTATTCTTTAAGAACAATTACCCTGATTGGGATCACAGATAATGAAGAAAAATATGAGGATAGAGAGAATATAGTGGAAGATCTTAAAAGAAAACTTCAGGAAGCAGAAATTAAAGCTAAATAAAGTGAGATAAAAAAGGTTAAGCTGCATTAAGATCAATGAAGGTTAATAATAATTATTATTATAAGCCAAGAGATAGAAGATTAGGTCCCCAAAGTTGTTTCCTCTGCAATAGGGTCAGCCATTTTGTAAAAGAATGTTGGTATAGAGGCCAATTTGCAAGGCAAATGAACAGGTATGAAGGATTTCATAAGAATAATAATTGGAATGATAACTGGAATAAAACTATAATAATAACAATAATGTCTGTAATAATAATTAAGGAAAAATAATGGAAATGTTTGTCAAAATGCCTGTTTTCAGGGAGCCCAAGCACCAGACTTCAACACTATGTAGGACTGGGTTAAGTCTGGAGCAAGACCTTTAAGGGTGATCAAAGCAAGGGTGCATGTTCCTTATAAAGGTTTACCCAGTATACTTCTGTAATTAAATAAAGGGATAATCAATTGAGAGTAAATGAAAATGAGGATAATGGTAATAAGATTAATGAAGATATAGATGAATTGATTGAATCAAAGGATATAATTAGTTTTACTAATTATAAGAAAAAAGAAAATTGTAATATAAATTTAGTAGAAAATTCTAATGAATGTAAAATAAGGGAAAATATTGCAGAATATAAACTGGATAATGATAATGAGATTGTAAATGAGAATAATGACACCAAGGTGGAGAGTATAAGGACAAAGGATAGTAGTGAAAAATCTGATGATGGAGTTAAAGATGCAAAATCCTGGGAATATAATGTAGTTCAAGTAGGTCTAAATTTGGATGGACAGGAAATGACTGAGCTTTGTTCTGATGTTACTGTGCTAGCACCAGTATTAGAAACATTTCAACCTCCAAACAGTATAGAACCATATATATCTGCCACCATAGGTAATTAGATTTAAGATCTTTTGGTTGATACTAGAGCCAGTAAATCAGTTTTTCAAAGTCTTCCTAAGAATTGTAGAGCAGTTGGTACAATGGAAGTAATAGGAGCTACTGGAAAACCAGAGAGAGAGTGTAGCTAAATTACAATCTAAAATGATTACTTTAGGTCCTTTATTTGTGGAACATGCAGTTCTTTGTATGCCAGATTTTCCCATGAATCTTCTAGGTAGGGATTCATTATGTAAATTACGAGCAACAATCCAATGTACTGATACTGGTGGTATCTCATCATAGCTACCAGAAGAATCTCTGAAAGCTTTTCCATTGCTGTTCTTAGATTCAGTCAGTACAGAGTATGACTTGTATTCAATCTATCCTATATCTGAGGATATCCCTAAAGATTTATGTCAAAGTCTTCCACAAATGTAGGTCAATTGAAATCAGCTACTCTTGTAAGGGTGAAGACTAAGGAAGGACCCTTTCCTTGTGTACCTCAATATCCCTTAACTAAAGAAACAATAGAGGGTATCAGATGAATCATTGAATCCCTAATCCAACATGGGATCATAATACCTTGATTCTCAGAATATAATACTCCTATACTTCCAATCAAAAACCCAAAGCTAGATTAAAATGCTAAAATCATATACAGATTTATACAGGATTTAACAGCAATAAATGATTATGTGGTAAGACATCCTATTGTACCAAGTCCAGCTACTATAATTTCTTTCATTCCAAGTCAGGCAAGATATTTCACCATGGTAGATTTATACTCAGCTTTTTTCTCAATACCAATTCACGATGATTCGCAAAAGATCTTTGTTCTTACCTGGGAGGAAACATAGATGACATGGACTGGTTTGCCCCAGGGATTCCCCAATTCCCTGAGCCAAATCTCACAAATTTTAAATAGAGATCTAAGACTCTTAACTTTCAAGGAAAGTAAAATAATGCCTTTTGTTGATGATATCCTCCTTGAATCCCCAAGTGCTAACATGTGCTAAAGTGTGTCTCAGAGACTGCAAGATTGTTTTGATATAATTATACAAACACGGGCATAAAATCTACAAGGCAACATTATAGTGGGTTTTACCTCAAGTGCAAAATCTTGGATTTGTTTTATCAGAGGGTTCCAGAAGTATCACACAGAAAAGAATAGCAGACATCTAGAAACTGAGTTCTCCTGAGACCAAAAAGAAACTCAGAGCTGTTTTTGGAACAACTGGTTTCGGTAGGCAATGGATACCTGTATATAGTGAATTAACAAAGTGTTTAACAGGAAACCAGCAATACAGAACTGGAACCTCTGAAATTAAAGCCTGAAGATCTGTAAGCCTTAAGTAAGCTTAAAGAAGACATTTTATCTGCCCCATCTTTGGGTGTCCTGGACTATACAAATCCATTTCAACTATTTGTCAATGAAACAAAAGGTATTGCTTCTGGTGTACTGACACACACTTAAGATGACATTGTCCAATTGGATATTATAGTTGTCAGCTTGATCCAATAGCTGCTGGTACAGTTCCTTGTCTAAGGGGAGTAGCAGCTGCAGCTGTGTTAGGCCAGAAGTCAGCTGATTTAGTTTTGGGATGTCCATTGACTATATATTGTTCACATCAAATAGAAGCACTAATGAGGAAATTTAGTACTCAAGCATATTCAGACCAATGAATATCTAAGAATGAAATTATACTTATAGGTAGTGAAAACATCAAGTTGAGGAGATGTAGTGCATTAAATCCAGCTACACTTCTTCCTGATTTACCAAAGAACAGTGAACCATTACATGAATGTTTAGAAGTAGCAGATCTAGTGGATATCCCTAGGATGGATTTAAAAGACACTCCAATCGAAAATCCAGACTTGGTTTTATTCACAGATGGTTCTTCATATTCTTGTAATGGAATTCGATGTACAGGTGCTGCAGTTGTCACAGAATTTTAGACACTGTGATATGGATCATCATCTAGTAAACTTAGTGCTCAAGGGGCAGAGTTAGTCACTTTGAAGCAAGCATGTCTTCTAGTTGATGGTAAAAGTGCAAATATTTATACACACTCTTGTTATGCATTTTCTGTTAGTCATGCTACAGAACTGATCTGGAAACAGTGAGGTTTTATTACTGCATCAGAAAACCAATGGCTCATGCATTGTCCAGCAACAACTAAGTTGTTGGAATCTATCCAAAAACTTAAACAGCTAGAGGTGATCCATTGAAGAAGTCATACTTATGGCAGAGATTCAGTCTCTAAAGGAAATCATAGAGATAATACAACTGCAAAATTTTCTGCCAAGAATGGTCCAGTGTATGTAATGAATTTGACAAGTATTGAATCTGATGATCTGGAAAAAGCTTATGTATACTCAGAAATTCAGAAGTGGAAGGAGAAGTTTAGAGCAAGGAAAGAACATGAAATATGGGTTGCAGACACTGGAAAACCACTGTTACCAAAATATTTGTATACCTATTTGTAACAAGCCATCCACAAAAAATGTTGTTTTGGTACTCAAAAGAGGCAATGGGTAGCTCCTGAAATAAGCACTGTAAATAATAAAATCTGTCTGTACAAGCTGTTCTGTTTGCCAAAAATTCAGTCAAGGGGCATTCACTCAGAAAGGTTTAGGTGGTAGACCTTTACCATATTGTCCATTTGAGAGCCTGCAAATTGATTACATTAGCATGCTAAAAGCTGGAAGATACAAGTTTGTCTGATAATTGTAGAGAGATTAACTAAGTGTCCTGAGGCATTTCCATCAAATACAAATACAGCTAGGTTTGTGGTAAAAGTGTTGATGAAGGAAATTAT
Organism: Monodelphis domestica; assembly: GCF_027887165.1. Taxonomy (NCBI): domain Eukaryota; kingdom Metazoa; phylum Chordata; class Mammalia; order Didelphimorphia; family Didelphidae; genus Monodelphis; species Monodelphis domestica. The sequence continues at coordinate 643,365,941 of NC_077227.1, forward strand.
TCCTAGATTTAGAGTACTACTTACCATAGACTCTGATAATGGATCTCATTTCACCCAGGATATCCTGAAAAGAGTCTATGAGAATCTAGGAATAATGCCCAAATATCATGTTCCTCATCACCCACAAAGTTTGAGTCAAGTGGAGCATGTAAATAAGGAACTCAAGACTATGATGGGGAATATCTGTGCTGAAACTCATCTAAAATGGCCATATCTTCTTCCCATGGCTTTGTTTTACTTACTTACAAGACCAAGAGCAGATTTACATGTATAATCTTATGAAATGCTCTTTGGACATGCTCCACTACAGGCCAAGACTTGTAAGACAGTCTATACATCTCTTTTGGGGGAGATTGTCAACTTGCTTCTTACATAAGTGCTTTACAACAATGACTCAAAGAATTACATGATATGGGAGTATTGATCCAAGCTGGTCCATTGGATTATTCTCTCCATAATTTCAAACCAGGAGATATGGTAATTGTTTAAAAAAAATTTGGTAAACATCAGCAACACAAGAGAGTTGGGTAGGCCCTTATGCATTTGTGATAGTTTCTCCATCTTCAGTAAAAGTTGGGTAGAGATTCATGATATCATTATTCACATATAAAATTAGCACATGGTATAAATAATGAACAGGAACAAATTATTGAACAAGAAGAAATTGAGGAAGAATAAATAGTAGAAAGTGAGAATCATCAGTCAAATTGAATTTGCAATCAGAAAGATCAGTAAGGAGAGGATCATTCCAGTGGACGAGGGCATTTGGAAGAGGACAATGCAGATGAATAGGAGAACACAGGAAATTAATGGACACTGTTAAAAAACTGAAAACTTATAAATTTAAAGACTTTGAGAACTTTTCAATGAAAAGAATTGGTGGATTATTGGACTAATTAATTAAAATTTGGGGTGATTTAACACAAAACAACATAACATATATTCACAAACATTCATAAATGTATTTATTACCATGAAGTTAGAGAAGAAGAAATTTTCAATCAAGATGAGATGAAAACAGGAGGAAAAATCTGAAGAAGTGGTAAGTATATTACATGCAACAGTAACATAACACTAACATAACAGTAACATTTACATAACACTAGCAAAACAACATAGCAAATAACAACATAAAACATAAACACAAATACATAAACGTAGGTTAGGATCACTATTTGAATGAGTGAAACAATGTATAGTTAGGGTACTAAACAATGTTATAAGTAGTTATAAATTAGTTACTAACAAAAATTAGTCAGATACTTATTTTAGTACAGAAATATAAATAGACTGGAGAATTTTAAGATAGGGTTTGAGTTAGATAAAGATTAAAATTTAAGATAAATAAGATAAGATACTGACATAAATTACAACATACATTACATCATATAAATGACATATAACATCATATTTCACAAAATTGTAAATGCATATGGAAATATATGTAAATAGTGTGTATAATAGTTAGGGTTGTAAATCAATTGCATTGTAGTGTATTTATATTTATATATAACATATAACACATGTGTAAATATGAATGATATGTTTAACATACATGCATATGTTGTATGTATATTCTATATACTATATATAAAATGTATATAAATAGATCACCTATGTTTAATTTTATCTATTGTTACATGTAGTTTGCATAAGTGTTTAATGTTTTGGTTAATTTTATTTGTAAAACTTTTGCAATGTTGTGTTTATTGTAATCTTCAAAAATTTTTCTCTAAGATTGCTGTTATGTATTACAATAGTAGTAGAATGTTTTGTATTAGTAGATAAGAGTAGTATTTATGAGTTTAATGTTTGCATGCAAGTTGTGTATATCTTTTGCTCTTGACATTATTTGGTTGTTGTACTTTTGCATATGTTTGAGCTGTATTTTGAAATTTGTACTTGTTCATTATTTAATCTTTTTTTCCCTTTCCTTGATAAAATACCTAGAAAAGATAGTTTTAGATAGGTTAATATAGTTGACTGTAGGTTGTTTGTTATTTTGGGTAAATATTTTAGTTTAAATAATATGTAAGTTAGTAGTGCACAAATACCAAAATAATGTTTTCAACACGATTTAGGCTTTGTGTAAAGGGGGGGACTGTAGTGAGGGAAATTACAGGGTGCAGAGTTTTGATTGACAAGCCCTTAAGATTCAGCATTCTCCCAGGGCTGACAGGAAAAGTTCCAAATTGCTGAAGACACAGTTCCCCAACTGACAGTCTAGAGCTGAGAAGTGAAGTCTGAAGGGGGCAGATCTGATCTCTCCTGGACTCCCTTGAACATCTTGGAAGCAGCCTCTTTGTAAACCATCAAGCAAGAGTGAGCAGGAGTTTCCCCAATACCCTTTGGTGGACAGAGAGGAAAATTGGAGGAAATCAGTATCTCTTTTTGACATCTGAGGACTCAGCTGGATTCCTGTATCTGACCCATCAAAGGACTCTCTAAGTTTGAGAAATCTGGTTACATGTTGGAATTGCTTTTAGGAATTTATATAATTAGTTAAGGTAGTTAAATAGTGGGTTTAATTAGGGGGTAAAGCAGTCAGATTTCCCTTCTCCCATTTTCCTTTCTCCCTTCATTCCTTCTCTGTTAGTAAATTCAATATTATTTATATGTGCTATTTTTCCTTTATATTACCTTTCTTCCCCCTTTCCAAAATATCATTTTAACAACATGTATACACACAGAAACTCCCACTCTCACACACACACCATTCAAAGCCAGATGGGTGAAAGAAGTTTTCAACTGAGAAGTGAAAAACAGGAAAAAAAATTGGAATGGAGTAAAAATGAAAAGTTCCAACAATCCTACTACCTGGCAATGCAAGCAACCACAAGACTGTGTATCAGGTACTCAATAAAAATATCACACTAAATCAGTGCTTCTGTTGGCCAGTTACAATGAAGGAGCAGCAGCACCACAATTTTAAAATGACAGTGCTATGGCAAACCAGTCATAATATGCATGAGTTACTACTGTAAGCAATAGATTTAGAGTATTATGAAAATATATGCTTTCTTAAGTGCTGTGAATTATACTGAATAATTCCGAACTTCTCTTTTACTGAACTAATGAATCAAAGTGGAGTTTACCACCTTCTCTACAATCAGCACGTAGAAAATGTATACAGTGTAAGAAAAGCAGAAAGTTGGTATAAATATTGGGTAGTTACTCAGTGACAATTTCTGCCTCATGTAGCTCTCATTACATTTAAAAATAAGAGTGAATTTGGTCATGCGTGAGAACTGGTGGTGAAAAATGGGGCCCTAAAAATAAGACTGATAATTATTTCTGTGACCCTGCCAAGAACATAGGCACTTCTGCTATGAAGTTGGGTATAAGGGGAAAGAAATCATCAGCCTGAATTCAGCTCTTCCCACTTACTCCTCATATTAGGTCAGTTTCCTTCTTTATAAAGTGAAGGAACATTATTAGGTGACTTCAAAGATCTAAATCCCTTATTATGGGAATAGATATCACTCTTATCACTCAATACCTATAAGTGACCAAGGGAAAATCATTTTATCTCTCTGAAACTTGGTACCCCCAAGGTAACCTCTAAATTCCCTTCCAGGTCTCAGACTATGATCCTACTAGCATGGCCTGTGTTAAGAAGGTTTAAGTTGAATAAGCAAGTTTAGTATATTTGTATATCATGCAAATAAAGCTATAATTAAAAACTTTTCACATGGGACAAAAACACTTGGTTTTTGGTAGAATGGTGGTGATGAAGATGAAAAGGGATTTAATAGAGAGGATCCAGCATTTGACCTTGTGGGTAGGAGGGAAGGGAGGGCTGAAAGAGAGATACTATAGCAATGAGACCTTATGGGTGGTGGCTAGGTAGCTTGGTGACTTTGGCAATAAGGCACTTGGGTGACAATTGTACATATGGTGGTTGAATCATTGACCAGATCCTAAGAATGACTGCTTCACCAATTGGGTTTGACCCAAAGATAAAGAGCAGGGAGCAGTCACCATGAGAAAGATGAATGCTACCTCCTAGAGTTGATGCCCTGGGCCAGAGCCCCTTTTGTCCTGTGATAGCTATGACTTTACTTGCAAGCACTTGAACATATTCTGATATGTACATTCATTCAATATATTTGCATATTAGTAATGGAGCCAAAATGAGGACTTCCTTCACCATCAATATGATTTTTCTCTGCACTTCTCTTTTCCAACCCCCTCGTGCAATGTAATCCTGTGTCAGATTCTATCATGACATAAAGGGTACACTTTTGAAAATTTTCTTTCAGTCTTGCCTTGTAGCACCCACCCAGAAAATTCATGTCAAAGTATGGATAGTATCCTCCAACTAGAGAGGGCCTGACCTTACACTTAAGCAGAATGTTTATAATATCAGAGAATCAAATGTTACTAAAACATTGGGTCTAATTCTTCTTGAAGACACATTTTGGACTTTCCCTATCATGCCTCAGAAACTCTTTCAGCCTAGAAGCTCATCCAGCCCTGGATCACATGTTGGAAGTATCCTCAGTTCCTATATTTGAATGATTCTTTCTCTTACCTTCTATAAGAAGGAACTCAGGCTGGTCATATCTCATTCTAGACTGTATTGTGGACTTTCCTTACCATTCCCTCTAGAATATTTTTATTTCTATCCCATTTCCCCACTTTTCAGCACCTTTTATGTATTGTCTTCTTGCATTAGAATGTAAGTACTTTGAAAGCAAAGGATTGTCTTCTTTCCTGCTTATATTTATATTCATAACATTGGGGAGGAGTTGATTGCTTATCTGGCATACATCCTACCACTCTTTATAGCTCAATGACATGTTGACCCAGTCCACCAGTACAATCAATAGGTTTTTAAGTGTTGAATATGCATTAGGTTCTATGGTAGATAGTTGGGGTACTAACCCAACAACACTCAAGAAATATATTTTATTGGGGAAGATGCAGACAAAAATCTCTTGGCCCCTTCTCTTCGTCACTTTTGTCAATGATTGTATTATCAGGGCACTTCTCTCCTTTTCCAGTCTTTTCTAGCTACAAGATATCCTCATCATTTTTAACGTTGAGGAAGATACACCTTTAGTTTCCCTAGTTACTCATGGGAAATAGAGACAAACATGCAAAATACACCCTTGATATTTTGATAGATTTTCAATTCAGATGCTAAAAAATCAATATATTTTAAGGAACTAAAATGTGTAATGATTCCAAAAGAGCAGAATCAACCATGAACTTTTTTTGTTTGTTTGTTTCTCTCTCCCAATAAACACAACCAGCTATTTTTCAGGATACTTTTTGAGCAGAGGAAAATTTACAGGAACTGTGTTTTCAAGACTGCAGGCTTAGAGCTATTGATACTCAAGGCAGTACAATCAGAATGGAACCAGGGAGCAGATATAGAAAACATGCCTTCACCATAAAAGAACATGGCCTCAGGGGAGAAACTTGCATTAAACTGCCATCTTCCTGGCATCTTCACTCTGCACCATGGTGTATTCTCTCTGACTGCAATAATCTCTTTAAACTACTACTTCATAATTCATTTCCTATCTCCCATCTTGCCAAATGGATATGATATCGTGGGTGTACCAAAGCTTGACTCTCTAGGGTTTCTGTTTTAATTTCTTTTAGGACATGTTTCAGCCATGACCCTTTGTCTGGGAGAGGTCTTCCTCATACCCCATCAATTCCTCTTCATCTTTGCAGATATTGTTGTCATTCTCCATTAGATAGGTAGCAATTCATAGAACAGAATGGTATAATTTACTTGTCTCAAGACCTCCATGTTTTTCCACCATGCTATTGAACGTCTGAAAAATGAAGCTAAAAAGACTTAGAAAGTTATCTCCAGCATCTTGATGTAGTAAAATGATATCTGAACTGAGAGCTGAAAGACTTGATTTTGAATCCAAATTTTTGGCAAGAGCTGGAATCTTGTCCACTTTTTGGCAACCTAGGTAAGACTATAATAGCCAGAATTTTTTTTTCTTGTGAGAAAAACTTTAGACTACAAATGGTACTAAAGAAGCTGACAAATTAAGTGTACTTACTCCAGAAAGAATTGGAGATCCGGGAGTGGATCCATGAATACCTGGGATTGAGGTCTATGCCATTCTAGCTGGAAGCTATAATACTATTCTTTGGAAAAACTCAATGGAGAGCTCCAAGTCCTTGCATCATAGCAGAACAGAACCTTATCTGTCATCATTTAAAATTTTTTATTTTACTGATAAGTTTTGTTTTTATATCATTTCAGCTTACAAATACTGCTCCCTTGTAACATCCCTTGTAACAAAGAAGATAAAAAGGAAAGAAAAAGAAGGAAAAAAGAACAGGCCACCCAAATTAACGTATTAATTGTCTAATAGTCTTCCAACTCTACAAATAAAGAAAGGAATTATAAGCTTAAAATAGATTTTTATGGATATATTTTGACTGTGAATTGTTTTGTTTTACTTTTCTTTCCCGTAATAAGTAGTAATAATGACCAATATTTATATATTACCTACTCTGTACCTGGCACTAAATTAAAGCTAAATGCTTTAAAATTATTATCTCATTTGATCCTCACAATAACCCTGGAAGGTGGGTGCTATCATCATCATTTTTACACCTGAAGACTCTAATGAGGTGAAGTGACTGGCCTAGGATCACACATAATGTCTGACTAGATTTGAATCATTGATCTTCCTGAAAATACACCCAGTGCTCCATTCACTGTGTCACCTAGCTCCCTTCCCTTTCAATTGCAAAAGAACTATTCTTTATGATAATGAATTTCTTTAAACAGAAAAAAGAAAGAGAAAATTCAGCAAAACTATCAGTAAACAACAAAATTGTCATTGCATGTAACATTCCACAACTTTAAACTTGCTTTCCTCATTCAAACCTCTGTGAAGCATTAAGGGAAGGAAAAAAGAGGTAACTTCTCATCTTTCTCCTTTTGGGTAAAGAGTATTTTTTAAAAAAAAAAAAAACACCTTACCTTCTGTCTTAGAATTAATACTGTGTATTGGTTCTAAGTCAGAAGAGTGGTAATGGCGAGGCAATAGGGGTTAAGTGACTTGCCCAGGGTCACACAGCTGGGAAGTATCTGAATTCAGATTTGAACCCAGTACCTCCTATGTCTGGGCCTGACTCTCAATCCACTGAGCCACCCAGCTGCCCCCAATAGCATTCTTTATAATTTGGCAGCATACATTTTTGATAGTTCGTTCTTTCTATGGATGCTATTGTGGTTATTATGTAAATTGCTTTTCTGACACTGTTTACTACTCAGTATATTGAGTAATGTAACTCTTTTCATGCTTCTCTATTCATCATTATTTTGTTCCAAAAATTAGTTCCAATACAAACTCAGACACTAACTGGATGACTGAGCAAGTCACTTAATCCTGTTTGCCTCAGTTCCTCAGTTTTAAAGTGAACTGGAGAAGGAAATAGCAAAGTATCCAGTATCTTTCCCAAGATAATCCTAAATGGAGTCACAAAGAGTCAGACATAACTGAAACAACCAAACAACAAAGTAACATTCCATACAGTTAATGTATTACATTTTTTAACCATTTCCCAAACAATGGATATCTACTTTGCTTCCAGTTTGTGCTAACATAATATATGATGCAATATATTTTTTAAATTTTATGGAGTATTTTTTTGGTGGGGGAGATAATAACTTCTTTCAACCATGCTTTAGTTTATTTGTCTTTTCACAACTGCAAAATGGATTGTTGCCATTATTTTTCATCATAGTCGATTTGTTGTGTATAAGATTAAGCCTAAGGACTGTTTTGATTTGTATTTCTCTTATGATTAGTGGTTTGGAAAACTAGTGTCAAACTCAAAAATAAAATAGGAGTTAATTATCTGTACATGAGGATCCCTGAGGTCTACATATTGACTTAGTTTTAAAATGTATTATTATCCTGGTTTATTACATTATTTATTTTGTTAACTATTACATGATTGTGGTTTAATCTAATTCTTTCCACACTCAGGAGTATCATTGGTCTCATTGCAGTCTGCAGGCCACATGTTTGAAACTTCTAATTTAGAGCATTCTTTCATATTTTAAAATAGTAATTCTTCATTTGCAAACCATTTACTCATGTTCTCTTTTTTAAAAAAACATTTTTACTTATCTAAATATTTCCAAATCACATTTTAAAAAGACTTTAGCATTCATATTTTAAAATTTTTGAGTTCTAACATCTCTCCTTTCCTCCCATCACCCCCTTCTTGATAAGGCAAATGATTTGATTTCAGTTATACATACGAAGACATGCAAAACATATTCCATACTATCCACTTTGCAAAGAAAAACATAGAACAACAAAAAAAAGAAAAACAAAGAAAAATTTTTAAAAAATCAATTTAATTCTATATTCATATTTTATCAATTTTCTCCTTGAAGGTAAATAGCAATTTTCACAATACAGTCTTTGTAATTTGTCTTAGATCATTATCTTGATGAAAATAGCTAATTCTTTCATTGTTGATTATCCTTCCAATATTACTGTTACAATGTATGTACAATGTCCTCCTCATTCTGCTTACTTCACTGTATCAGTTCATATAAATCTTTTGAGATTTTTCTGAAAACATCCTGGTTGTCATGTATTATACCACAGTAGTATTTCACCTTTACAAATATATTCCACATGTTCAACCATTTCCCAATCTTTGCCACAAAAAAGATATGCGATATGTATTTTTGTACAAATAGGTCCTTTTTCCTTTTCTCTGATCTTTTTGGGATATAGAAAAAGTAGCAAGTATGTACACTTTTATAGGCCCTCTGATATAGTTCCAAATTGTTCTCAGTGCATTAGGGACCTAATTTTTCCACATCCTCTCAAGGATTTATCATTTTCCTTTGCTGTTATCTTAGTCAGCCTGATAGATGTGAATTGGTACCTAAGAGCTGTTTTAACTTGTATTTCCGTAATAAGTACTGACTTTGATAACTTTGATTCTTCTTCTGAAATCTGCCTGTTCATATTTGTTGATCATTTATCAAAGGAGGAATGGCTCTTATTTTATAATTTTGGTTCAGTTTTCTATATAGTTGAGAGATTAGTTTTTTGCAGAAAAACTTACTGTAAAATTTGCCCCAAGTTTTCTATTTTCCTCCAAATTCTGATTGCATTAATTTTGTTTGTGCAAAAGTTTTTTAAATTTCTTGTAATCAAAATTATCTATATTACTTCCTGTTATCCTCTCTATCACTTGTTTGGTTGTGAACTTTTCCTTTATCCATAGATCAGGCAGATACATTTTCCATGTTCCCCTAATTTATTTATATCACTCTTATGAATTTTAGATTTACTCCACCCTGCTTAGTCTAACAAACAGGAATGTCTACACTCCTACTTAAGGATTAAGTGTTGAGAAGGATGGCCTATGACAGACATGTGCTAGCAAATGACAAATCAGAAACAACTAACATACCCCCTGGGCTGTCTTAAGTCAAGCTTAAGCTACCATTGGTACATGTGAGCTGCAGGAAGTGATGTAAAAAATGGTCTATATATTGCCCATCACTTCCTCTCTCCAGGCTTTTTTTTCATGGAGAGGTGGCTCTGGTTCCCTTTGGGTGGCGGAGGCATCTTGGCATGGCTGCAGCTATTCTCTGGGTTTGGTGGTGAACATCTTTAGTGAGGTGACTGGGAGAAGCTCAATATCATAGTTCAGGTGAAGTGTCTTCCCTGAGCTCTCTCAGAGTTTAGGCTGATTCCTTTTGTTCTTTTACCTTTCCTAAAAATGCCATCCTCCTAGGAGGCCCCTCATCTAGGAGGAGGTCTCATGGCTGGAAGGTCTCTAAACTCCGCTTTGCTCAGGCTAGGTCGGAGAAATTTTATGCCCTATTCTCTCTTTCTTCTTCTTAATTCCTTCCCTCTATATTAATTAAACCACCATAAAGTTCCCAAACTGAGTTGAATATTTTTATTGGGAATTGAATTAATCCCTGGTGACCATAAGGATAATACATTAGTCAAAACCCCCTAAATTTACCCTTACAGTCTTTATGCATAAATAATTAATTCATTTTGACCTTATCATAGTACATAGTGTGAAATATTGGTTTATAACTACTTTCTGCCAAACTACTTTTCAATTTTCTCAGCAATTTTTGCCAAATGATGTATTCTTACCCAAAAACTTAGATTATTAGGCTTATCAAATGATCATTTACTATTGTATATTATGTACCTAAACTATTCTCTAATCCACCACTTTATTTCTTAGCCAATACTAGATGGTTTTGATGACTATAGCTTCATAATATAGTTTGAAATCTGAATCTTCTAGGCCAAATTCCTTCACATCTTTTTTCATTGATTCCCCTGAAATTCTTGATCTTTTGTTCTATATGAATTTTATTATTTTTTCTAGAGCTCTAAAATAATTTTGGTAGCTTGATTGGTGTGGAAGTTAATAACTAAATTAATTTAGGTAGAAATCTCATTTTCATTTTATTGGCTCAGGTGTCCAATTATGAACAATTATGATTTCTTCAGTTGTTTAGATCTGCCTTTAGTTGTGTGAAAAGTGTCTTATCCCCTTCCCTTCCTACTTCCAATTGAATAAGATGGATTTTTCATTACCAATTAAGTATATATATATATATGTATATATGTATACATATATACATATATATTTGTGTGTGTATGTGTGTCTTCTCTTTGAGCTAATTTTGATTTGAGTGAAGTCAGTGCTGCTCATCCCATCCCCTATCTCTTTCCTCTCCACTGTAAAAGCTCTTCCTTGTTTACCTCTTTAATATGAAATTATTTTTATTATTTTATCTCTCTCTATCCCTTTCTTACAGGGCAACTATATATTTGTTTATATCATCCCAACATGATTGATTCACTCTGACACCCTCTTTCTGTTTAAAATCATTCTAAGTGTCCTAATTATAAGAATAAAGTTCTTAGAAGTTACATGTATCATGTGTGAAGGAAATTTACTCTTCCCCCTTTCTGGAGTCAAGTCACACAGCTACCTGCATACCTGGCATGAGCTTGAAATTGACCCTGAAGTGAGGAAATCATTGAGTGAATTGGGTCATGAGAATAGAATGGCAGTCAGAAAAAGGCAACAATAGTATCAAGAAATCATGAGAAAGGGGGAGAGAAAGTTTGATAAACTGAGGCAAGAGTGGATTTCACTTGCTTCTCTTCTGTTTTTTGCTGGCTGGACTTCCCTATGTGCATGGCTTGGGGGCCCTAATGGCAACCATAGAATAGCAAGCTAAATAAGCAATAAGCCATAAGGAAAGTAACCTATAATCTCTTTTCTATTTTTCCATCTTTTTCCCATATTACTTTTGATTTAATAAAATTATCAATTTCTAGCCAGTCTCATCATTCTCCTTCTTATAATCATCTTCCTTTATAGAAAGGTAAGTAGTTTGCCTTAATCTTCTATTTCATTAGATTTTTTTCCCCTTGAGGAATAAGAATTAGTTTTGATGGAAATTTTATTCATTTTTGTGATTTCAACTCTTTGCCTTTCAGAACTCCAAGCCCTTTGCCCCATTAATGTGGTAGCTGCTAGATTTTGTGTGATCCTGACTGCCTTCATGGTATTTGAATTTTTTTTCTTTATGGCTGTTTGAATTATTTTCTCTTTGTTTGACTATAATACTCCTGAGAGTTTTTATTTTAGGATCTCTTTTAGGTAGTGATTGGTGGATTCTTTAAATTTCTGTTTTACTCTCTGTTTCTAGGATATCAGAGTAGTTTTCCTTGAAGATTTCTTGAAATACGGTGTCTAGACTTTTTCTTTGATCATAGCTTCCTGGTAGTCCAGTAATTTTCCAATAATGTTTTTGGTTTTTAAAAAAATCTATTTTCTGAGTCGGTTGTTATTCAATTAAAATTTTACATTTTCTTCTATTTTTCATTCAACTTTGAATTTATAGTTAAATAGTATGCCTAAATTTTATTTCTTTCCAATTGCTTTCTAGTTTTCCCTTTCATTCATACCAAATACTGAATACTTTCCTGAGTAAGTTATGCTGTGTGATTTATCAATTTATGAATAAATGAATTTTCATTATTTCTGATTTTTACTTCTTCAATATACTATATTTTCTTTCTTTTTTTGGTCTGGGAAAATCTTGGTCACTAGAATTATAGAGTTCAGCAGCTAATTAGAATAGCATACAGAGTATTGGACTTTCAGTTAAAAAATTTGAGTTCAAATTCTGCCTCAGATTTTATTTAAATGGTTGTGTGGAACTGAGCAACTCAATCTTTCATTTAGTCCAATTGTCTGTACAATAGAAATAGTAACACAATCTACCTCACAAGGATTTTTGTGATATTTATAGTTTCATATAAATGCTCATTATTATAAAATTTCTATTGTAAATAATATGGGGATTATTTTCACAGTCCCACTTATCTCAATCTTCATTAATTTATATATATATATATATACACATATATATATATATAAATCCATGTTTTTCTGAATATACCATTGTGCTTATTTTATAGTCACCCAAATTAGCATCTCATTTTTTAATAAAACATTCTACTTTTAATATTTAGATATAGGTAAAATTTCATTTCCACCTATGGACTCATTTAAGCATAGACTCTAATATTGTACTTTTATGTCAAAAGATACGGACATTTTTGTAAGTTCTGTAGCAAAATTCCAAATCACTTTCTAGAACAGTTGGGCCAGTTAACAATTCTATTAACAGTGTAATGATGAGTATGTCTTTCCCAAGCCCCTCCAGTATTAATTATTTTCATCTTTTGTCATCTTTGCCAGTCTGCTGCTGCCTTTGAGCTAAAACCTCAGAGTCGTTTTGAATCTTTATTATTAGTAATTTGGAACCGTCTTTCATATGGTCAATAGAATTCAATCTTTCTTTGGAGATCTGTTTATTCATATTCTTGGATTACCTCAACATCTCAGATTAACTCTTGCTCTCATATTTTTGTGTTAGTGCCTTACATAACTCTTATCAAAGATATTTGATTCAATTATTTCCCCTGATTTTGCTTTTACAAAAATAGTTAATTCCATATCATCAAAATAGTTTATATTTCTTTTATCTTTTATTTGACTAATAATTCTTCCTTTGCCCATAGCTGTGAGAGATCTATTCAGTTTCTCATTATTTTTAATGGTATAATCTTTAACATTCAAGCGATTTAGTTAAATTTAAGGTCTTTGTGGCATATAGTATAGGAGTTGCTTTAAACCTATTTTTTGTCAAACTGCTTTCTAGTGGTCCTAGCAGTTCTTCTTAAATGTTTTTTTTTCCCTCTAATTAATTTGTATTCTAGCAAACATTAATGCTCAGTAGGTCACTGGGTTACTGAGTTTAATAATTTCTGCCTCTACCTGATCTAGTCCTATCCCCTGACATACTTTGCTGTATTATTTTAGAACTACTTAAATAACAAATCATTTTTTATGATTTATACTATAAATCTGTGTTTAGAAGTGTTATCTTCCTTCTAACCTTTTTTTTTCCCCATTATATCCTTTAGGGTTCTCCATAGTTTTGTTTTTTCTAAATGAATTTCATAATTTTGTCTAAAGTTATAAAGTATCCTCTTAGTAGTTTGATTTGTATACAAATAAATCTGTAAATTAATTTAGGTAATTCAGTGTCATAGTCATTTATATTAAATAAGTTGGACTCAGAGTAATATTTATCCATCCACTCATTTGTCACTTTTTCTTTAAACTGTATTTTAAATTATAATTTCAAAATCCTAGAGTGTGTCTTTGTAGACTGACTCAGATATTTATTTATTCTACAGTTATTGTGAATATGAATTCCCCTTTTCATACTCATGGATCTTGATATTATAATAAAGGAATGCTATCCATTTCTGTGGATTTTATTTGTGTTCTACTATATTACTGAAACTCTATGTTATTTGTTTTTACTTGCTTTGCTGACTATCTCAGGTTTTGTTTGTTTTTCATTATGTCGCCACCTAAAAGGTAAATTTGGCTCCTCTTTGCCTATTTTAATTCTTTTGTTTTTTTTCTCTTGTCACATTAACATTAGAATTTCTAGAATTCAGTCAAATAATGATGAAGGGAAATATTCCTTTGCTCCTGAATTTTCTTGGAAAGTTTTTAGTTTTTCATCATAGAAATAATGCTAGCTTCTGATTTTTAGATATCTGAACAAACTAAAGAAGGTTCCGAATAGTATGCTCTATGTATTTAGCTGAAATGAATACTGCATTTTCTTAATTTACATGATACTTTCTGAATCATGATATGAGGATATCTGTCAGTGTTGTTATTTTTAACCCTTAGTTTCTGTTTTAGAATCAATACTGTATACTGATTCCAAGGCAGAAGAGTGGTAAGGGATAGGCAATGGGGGTTAATGATTTTCCCAATGTCACACAGGAAGTTTCTGAAATCAAATTTGAACCCAGGACCTCCTCTATTTAGGCCTGGCTTTCAATCCATTGAGTTGACTAGCTGACCACTTTTTTTTAAAGTCATTAATTATATTGCTTTAACAATTTTAGAACACCTTTATGTCACTGGCTTAAATCCAACTTAATCATAAAAATGTGTACACACATATATACAACTGGTTAATGACTAAAATTCAATATATATACATATAATTAATAACATAGTAATACTTTGGATACATATATGTACATATATAATAAAAGGTGGCAGGTAGAGCATTTTCTTTCTTAAGTATTAGGAGAAATTAGTAAATATAGGCATTAATTGCTCTTTAAATGATTGCATTTATCTAAAAATCTGTCTCATTCTGCATCTTTTTATCCATAAATTTGTCTGATTCAGGGTCTTTTGCCCCTTGTTTATTGAAAATGTTTTTACCATGAAAGAAAAGTCTTAGAAAAATCCCCTTGTTGCCTCTAATCTTGGAGCAAATAGATGGAACTAAACTTCTTAGCTACTAGTCTTTCTCCCACACCAAAATAAATATGGCAACTAATGCATCATAGGTTCACAATCTCTTCAACGTAGAGATGCATGTGATCTTAATGATTATATAGTCAAAATCTCCAATTTACTGAGACCCACAAAAACAACATGAGCAGAGTCATAGAGTCATTAAATAAATGCCTGTTGAATGCATACTACATGCTAGGTACTGGGCTAAGGGTGCAGATTCAAAGATAGGCTAAAAAATAGTCCCTGTCCTCCAGGAGCTCACAATCTAAGGGGAAAACAACATGTAAAAAAATATGTACAAATAATGTGAGTGTGTGTGTGTGTGTGCAGAGACAGAGAATGAATAGGGAATAAGCAAAAGAAAGAAAGAATTAGAATGAAGAGGAATTATAAAAGTCTTCTGGTAAAAGGTAGGAGTTGAAATCATGTGGAAGAACTGGGATTGGTGATTATATATGCCTAAGGTATAGTTCATGTCCAATACTCTGATCAGATCAATCAATCAATCAATCAACAAGCATTTGTTAAGAAACTCTTTTGTTAGAGGCCCTATATTAAGAGCCAAAGGTATATAAGTATAGTGATGGAACTCTCTACTCATAAGAAAATTAAATACTAGTAGAGGGACAATGAGTACATATGTATGTACATGAGTATAAATAAGTATGCATATAAATAAATGTATGTATATAAGTGTGAGTATATATGTAAATATAAACATTTACAAAGCAGTTTGGGAAGCAGTCCATTAGCAATTGACAGCATAGCATAGGGAGGAGGGGATCAAAAATGCTTCATTCAGAAGATGATGGAAACTCTATGAGGTAGGTAGGTAGGTAGTGCATTTCAGGAATGTAAATTATATTAGTGTTTCTGCATGGAAACTTAACAGAGAATCAGTGGGGAGGGTATAAAGAGAGAAACTGAGTAGGTGGGGGCTATGAGCTCTGATCTGATTATTTAAAACAACAATTCACATCCAAGATGGATTTCAAAAGAAAAGAAAGGAAAAGATTGGAAAAGAAAAGACAAGGAAAAAAAAAGCAAAGACACAGTAGTATTATAGAGCACAACCAAGAGATGAATGACATTCAGTTCTCAGAAAGGGAGAGGCACAAGGAACTTGGCATACCCCAGAGTGCCCTCTTGTGTTGGGTGGGAGACATAACTGATGGGGCAGAGTACCTTGTTATTAGCACAGGCTTTGGTCCTTAATGTTGAGTAAGTCCAGATATAAGTGGGACACAGTACTCCTTTCCTCATCTATTGAACTCATTTAATAATGCCTTGCTAACTATTCTTATATTTCCTTTTTCATACAACTATGTGAAGAAGATGAAATAATGAATGTAAGTAAAGATTCTTTAACTATTTACTATTACTATCATCCTCAAACTTGTTCTTTGCCTTTCTGATGGATAGATTAAAGTAGACTTTTTCATTCCTCTCATTCAATTTTTAAAAATAAAACTCAATTATTGGAATAAGGTATAGAAATGATTTTAACAAAAAGTTTAAACTTTATAAATAAATGGAAAGAATATAGTGGGTCTCTAAAGCCATTCTAAGAATCCGTGTTTCTAGGTCATATTCTTAATAAAGAATGTAACTCAGTGATGTTAAATTCAAATAAAAGCAGCATCACTGAACTATACACAAAAGAATCCTTTTGGATTGCATCTGATTGAGAAAACATACATTCTCTATATTGAAATATTATATTTTTATTATATTGTTAAGTATTTCCCAATAACATCTTAATCTGGTTTGAGCCCATTTGGGAGTGTTGCAGCCCTGTCTTACCAGTGGCAGGGTGTTTGATACCTCTAATGTAATTAGTTCCTCCCCACTCTCCCTCATGGGACTCAAGGAGACCCATAATATACTAAATTCCAATTTAGACCATATTATTGCAGAAAAAACTTTTTTCCTTCCTGTTATTACCCCATCCATTCCCATATTACTGAACTGTCATTGGTCTAATATATAATATGAAAATGTATATACAATATACAATCTAATCTAATATACAATATAAACATTCAAATTGAAAAAAAAAGTTGATAAGAATCATACTTGTTGAATATTTACCCTTTGTCAAAACTCAAGTTTAAATACTTGCTAAAACACTAGCATAATTAGGCAGCTGGTGCATTTAATGGTGGAAATAGTGAGCGTAATGGTTAGGGGGTTAGCCTTGGAGTAAGGAGGACCTAAGTCAAATCCTGACTCAGATATTTACTGGCTGAGAGACCTGGGCAAGATGCCTAATTTCACTGACCTTCAGTTTGTAAAATGAGGATAGTGAATTAGAAGGTCTCTTTCTGCTTTAAATGTGTAACATCATATTACTCTTTGCACTGTGGAATGGAGGACAGAGTAAAACATCAGTTCTATGGAAAAGAAGCTATTATCTAACAGGGAGTCATAGAGCTTTTGCTTGGAGATTTCAAGTGAAGGGGAGCTTACTTCCTCCAAATACGTCACATCACTTTTGAATAGACCTAATCATTAGAGAATTGTTTCTTACATGTACATATTTTCTGGTTTGCTCTTTCTACTCCTTATTCCCAATTCTTCTTTAGGGGACTAAGCAGAGAAAATCAAAGCCCTCTACAGCTCTTTTATCACCCTGACTCCTCTTTGGCAATATAAACTCTCCTAATTTCCTTTATAAGAACAGTGTATAACATGAATTCAATTGTGTCATTATTCTCATTATTCTGCTGCCCTCCTCTAGACAATAGAGTCAATGTGCTTTGTCAAATATGGCACCAAGAACTAAACACAATTGTTGAGATTGACTAGATGAGGTACGAGTAGAATGGGGCAGTCATTTCCCCCCCAAACAATGCACTTCTCTTAAAGTAGCCCAAGACATTACCACTCTTGACTGTTGACCAACATAGGATTTATAATCCAAGAATAATAGATCTTCTTTCAGATACACTTCTGGCTAACCATACTTTTTCTCTCATCTATGAAAAATATTTTTTTAATTGAATTATAAGACTTTATGTTTTTGGTTAATCTCAATTCTCTACCAAGCCAAGTTCATTGTGAATTTTGATTCTGTCATTGATGTGGTAGCTATCCCTCTTAGGTTTGTATTACCTGCAGATTTTATAAGCATTCCTATACTGTTAAGAATCTATGTTTATAGAGGGGTTGGAGGTGGGGGAAAAATAACTCCATGCATTTAAAATGAGTTTAAAAATCAATGTTTTTCAAATATACCACAGATGCTGGGGGAGGCAGGATTACTTTACTAGAGACTTCCCTTGAAGATTACTCTTTTTGGCCATTTAGTTAGTTCAGAGTACATTTAATTATAATATCATTTATTTTTTATTTTTTTCTACCTTTTTCATGAGAAAAGCATGATGGATATTGTTAAAAAATGTCAGTTACACATATGTGTGTGTATCTGTTTATCTATTATCTTACTATGCATCTCTGCCTTCCCCACACAATCTAACCTAGAGAAATAGTTTATCATGGTGGATAATGAATTTGCCAATACTGGGACCAAGAAAATGAGGTTCACAGAAAAATGATAGGTATTTTTTTTCTTTCATGGGATCTTCATGAGGATCTCTTCATTGTAGCTCTCAGAGAATAG
The DNA here is from genome assembly GCF_027887165.1 of Monodelphis domestica. NCBI lineage: Eukaryota > Metazoa > Chordata > Mammalia > Didelphimorphia > Didelphidae > Monodelphis > Monodelphis domestica. The sequence continues at coordinate 643,384,479 of NC_077227.1, forward strand.
CTGGACTTTTAGCTGACTCAAGCTGTTTTTCTTCCATTGGTCTTGGTTGTCCCTCAATTCTCTCTCTGTTACCAATACGGATGGTATCATCATCAGTCACAGCTTTACTAAAGATACTATTAGAGTCTCCAGTGGATTGTCAGGTCATGTAACCTTTCCAATTCCAAACTTGAAAACATGGTTGCTTTCTCTCAAGAAATTTTCTATTTTCTCTCAACTCTCAGATTGATATGTTGTATCTTAATAGACCATTATCTCTGTGAGGAGCAAGAAGAGGGAGACACTCTGATTCCCCTAAATAGCAATTCCTTCTCAGGGATAGGAAAGACTATGTTCTAGAATTTGGAGACCTAGTTCACTTAAACTAACTGACATCATACTAACATACTGTTTATGATATAACTCAAGAAGTGTGTTCAGTCTTAAACAATTGCAATATATGTCTTATGTAATGTTATTTACTTATATCAAATGAACCAAAGTTTCTATATTTCTTAAAAACAAAACTTATTCAAGTTTATTATTTTTATTTGTTGATTAATTAATAATCTTTCATGACAAATTGGGATGAGAGTAATCCCAAATCATTCAATAATATAAAGTGGAGGTGGATTCAAGATGGCAAAGTAAAGGCAGGGGATCATCTAAGCTCTCCCAAATTCTCCTCCAAACAATTTTAAGTTGCTCCCTCATACTGAATTCTAGAGCAGCATAACCAAAAATGTTGGGCATATATTATTTATTTATTTATTTATTTATTTATTTATTTATTTATTTATTTATTTATTTATTTATTTTTTGCCAAGGATAACTTGGGAATTTGACCAGAAAGACTGTCAGACCTGGAGTCAAGCACAGACCACATGGTTTAGGCCACTCTGGGAACCAGCAAAAGGAAATGGAGGCAGCTTTATCAGTGACAATAGAAGCTTTGGGAGCTCTCAAAACACAAAAGGTAAAGGTGTCAGTAAACTGATCAGAAGGAGATTAAAGGAAACCATTGCTGGCAGTGGGTTTAAGATTCTGTCACATTGTCCATAATTAGTTCTAAGCTATAGTTCCACTAATTGTTGTTTGTGGCTGCAGGAATTCAGGGGCCCCACTCATAGTTTCAGGGTGAAGAAGAGTGCTTCAAAGACCAGAACACAGGCTAGAAGAGTGGTGACTACTCTTCTCATTAGATTCTACTACTTTCAAAGAACCAAAAATTTACATACCCCTCAAACTAGCTATGAAAACAGTAGCACATAAAATCTGAAACTTGGGACAAGTCAAGAAATAAGTTGGATAAATGAGTAAACAGCAAAAAAAAAAATCAGAAAGAAAAAAACAAGTAAACAAAGAAATGAATGAACAAAGAAAGAAACAAAGAAATGGTAAGGTAAAATTTAGGGTTGTTGACTGAATATATTATATTAGTGGTCGCCAGGGAAAATTCAATCCCAATGAAATACTCAAGTCAGTTTAGGATTTTGTGGTGGTTTAATTACAATTGAAGGAAGAAATTAAGAAGAAGGAAAAGAAGGAAAGGTTATAAGATTTTCTCTGGCCTGACCTAAGCCAAGGGGAGTTCAGAGGTCTCATTTAAGGGGCCTTCTCAGAAGATTAAATCTAGCTCGTCTTCTGGCCACAAGGCTTCCTCCAAGATGAAAGGCCTTCTCCGAGGATAATGTCTTCAGGAGGTCAAGGAAACGGGGAGTCAGCCTTATCACTCACCAAGGCTGATTCAGGGAAGATGCCTCACCTAGACCACTCTACAGAGCTACTCCCAGTAAACCTTCACTGCCAAAGTCTGGCAAAGCCTCACGCACACCAAACACCACCACAAGCTCCCAATGCTGCCAAGAGAGCGATCACAGGAAGTGATGTGAAATATATAGGCAGTTCTTTACACAACTTCCTGTGTCTCACATGTACCAATGGTGGCTTATATTTGGCTTAGGACAGCCCAGGGGGTCAGTCAGCTGTTTCTGATTTGTCACTTGCTAGCACACTGGTCATAGGCCATCCTCCCCTACAATTAATCCTTAAGTGGGGGTGTATACATTCCTTGGTTGCTAAAATTTTAAAGTCTAAGCAGGCTGGAGTAAATCTAAAATTCACAATCCCCCCTGATTATGATTGGGGGACTAGTCTTCCCAATTGATCACTAAACATAATCATCTTGTACCTCTAATTCTTCTAACTACAGGTACATACAAAATTTTCCCTTCTAACAATAATTAGAGAGAAGAGGGCAATAGAAGAAAGAAAGCAAAATCAATGTTTTGTTTGGCACATTGACAAAAACCAATTAGGGGGCAATCCCCTTTTGGCATAAGAGTATACATTCAAAATAAATGTTCAATCAACCTTCAGTTCAACCAACTACACCCAAAGTTCATTCTGGATCTTCTTAATGTAGTGCAGGTTTTTCAGGCATCTTTCTGCAAACCATTCATTCTCTGGATTTTAGAAGTTAGCAAGCTTCTTTCCTTGAAGATCTTTCTTGAACAAAAATTTTAAATCTTGGATTTTTATTAAAATACAATCCCCCCCCTGAAGTGGGTATTTAGAAACATCCAGTTCAGCTCAGGATGCATGGTTGAGTTGTGGGGATGTATGAGTCCATTATCAAAAGAAGAGAAAAAAACATAAAGAAAAAATGGAAGAAAGTTAAAGTTTTGGGAGAAAGAAAAAAAATTCACAATCAGAATCAAAATACCTATATATATATATAATTTTGAGTAACCAAGAATAAATTCATAATAGGCCCTTGTATTAGGGTCCAATTAAAGTAATTTTTATCCCACAACTCTGTAGGACAGAATGCAATAATTTTTCATTTACCCATTTGAAGCCAAGACTATACAGGAAGTTGCCATACTACAAGAGAGAAAATTACAAGAATTTTGTGTGTGATAGGGAAGTGTCATTCCCTGGTCTGACTTTTTGTTTTCTCAGGGATAGGGGGAGCCAGGATGATAGCCAAACTTCAATACTTGTCTGTGAGTACTTCACAAAGAGTGTGGATACAAGGAAGTCCTATGTCTTAACATATGTCAAATGTCGCAACCTCGAGTCTCACACTAGGTTCAAGTTCTTTCGTTTTGGCTTAGAAGTTCATCAATCCTACTTGGATTAGTTCCTTTCTTTTTGACATGTGTGCTCTTTTTGGCACTTTTCAGGTTACGTCTGCGCTCCTATGGCACTGTATAGATGAAGTCTGAGCTCCTTTTTTTCGTCCCATTTCCTAGAATCAGACACAAACATTAATCACAGTCCCTTAACATTTATCAATAAATGGCAGGTTCCCACAGTTTAAAGCTATTGGGTATGTATTAATATTATAGCAAGTATATATATATATATGTATATATATATATATATATATGTATATATGTATATACATATATATATATTATACTTGTTACTACAGAATAAAAAAATTTATATTAATTGTATGTTCCTTAAGTACAAGAAATGAAAAAAAGGGAAAAATCAAGTATTCTAGTCAAAATAAAAGTAAGAAAAAAATAAGAAAAAAATTAAGGAATTCAATGTATTCGCAGCAAACAGTATCCACTTGTCTATGAATTATTATTTCCAATGCATGTGATAGGATATAGTCAATCAGTCTTAATACAAGATGCTCTCTTTACATGTGAGCAATGAATCCAAGAGTACTCTACAATCTTTATAGATGTTGGAGTAGTTAACAATATTTGAAATGGCCCTTCCCAGGAAGACTGAGTTGCTCTAGTATGCTGGAAATTCTTAATATACACCTTGTCTCCTGGGTTCAGGGCATGAAATGAAAACTCTAGTGGTCCAGCTTATATTGCAGCTCTGTATTCATGGAGTTTACTCAGTTTATGCTATAATTCCTGTATATAGGAAGTAATACTATTATCTCCCCCTAATAGTGATGTATATGCAGGGGAGAAAGACTTAGACTGAATAGGTGGATGCCAAAAAAGCATCTCAAATGGTGAGATATATAGGTCTCCCCTGGGCCTGTTTTTAAGATAAAATAGGGCCAAAGGGAGAATTTCAGGCCATTTTAAATGTGTCTCAATGCATAATATGCCAATCATAGTTTTAAGTTCTCTGTTCATTCTTTCAACTTGGAACTTGGCCTGAGCTCTGGGGATGATATGGTACATGAAATTTGGGAGTTATCCCCAAGCAAGAATATATCTGATTTAGAACAGAATCAGTATAATGACTTCCCCTATCTGAATCAATATGTGCTGGCAGGCCAAACTAAGGAATAATCTCTTTTAAAAGCACCTTAGCAACAAAAGCTGCTGTGGCTCGGGCTATAGGAAATGCTTCTGGCCATCTGGTCAGTTGATCTATTATGACTAGACAAAATTTACAATGCCCAGCCATTAGCATTGTTATGAAATCTATCTGTAGGTGCTCAAAAGGTATGTAAGCCAGAAGATGCCCACCAAAAGCTTTGCCTTGAAATACATGTTGTTTATATGCTTGGCAGGTAGAGCAGGCTATACACACTCTAGAGATTATAGTAGTTATACCAGGGACTATACATACTCTTTTAACAGAGTCCACGATACCCTGGGTACCAATGTGGTCATTCTTATGAACAGATTGACAAATTTGGTGATAGAAACTTCTAGGGAGCAGGGGTTTTCCTTCCTATGACACCCAAACTACATTAATCTGTTTTGCTTTAAAATTTTGCTTACATATTTCCACTTTCTTTTCATTATAGGAAAGTGATAAATTTAAGTCATCAGTGGTTGTTAGTAGTAAAATTACTCCAGGTCCTTCTATGGCTGCTAGCTTTGCAGCATTATCTCCTTGGTCATTTCTCCTAGAGAACAGGGTCAGTGCAAACTGTATGGGCAGAGCAATGAACTACAGCTAGGGCTTCAGGCAGCTGGAAAGCAGAAAGAACTTCATTAATAATTTCTGCATTAGGTATAGATTTTCAAGCTGAGGTTAAAAATCTTCTCTGGAGCCATAGCATCCTGACCAAGTGACAAATGCCAAAAGCATATTTAGAATCCATATAAATCATTACCTTTTTTCCCTGGCAATTATACAGGTGTGTTTCAGGGCTATGAGTTCTGCACCTTGAGCACTAGTATTTGAGGGCAGTGAAGCTGACCACTCAGTGGCAAATTCTGTGACTACAGCAATTCCAGTGTAGTGTATGGCATCTCTCATAAAAGAAGAACCATCAGTGAAAAAAAATTGGGTTGTCTAAGGGATTGTCCAAGAGATTATCTCGAGACTTTTCTGCCATAGACACTAGTGTTTCATAACTGTGTAATGGTTCTCCTGAAGTTGGTAAATCCGCAGCAAGGCAGCAGGGTTAAGAGTTGTACAGTGTTTTAAGGTGATGTTTTCATTGTTTAACAAGGTTATTTCATACCTTGTTATTTGCTGATCAGAAAATGCCTGTGTTCTATGCCTTAGCAACAATGTGTCTACCTCATGTGGGCACATAATTGTTAATGGGATGTCTAATACTAGATCAACAGTTTTGTCACTATTAAGAATGTAGCTGCTACGCCTCTAAGACGTGGTGGTGCTCCTGAAGCTACTGGGTCTGGTTGGACTGAATAATAAGCAATTGGGCACTGAGAAGGTCCCAAAGTTTGAGTTAAAACACCTGAAGCTACCCCTCTCTGCTCATATACATACAAAGTAAATGGCTTATTGTAATTTGGGATGCCTAGAGCAGGAGTAGAACCTGTTTTAGATCTGATAGAGCTGACAAATCTTCTGGCTCTAATTTAAGTGGTTCAGGGACTGAATCCCTTGTTAGCGCTATAAGGAGCTTAGTAATTTCCCCATAGCAAGGAATCCATTGTCTACAAAACACTGCTTCTCCTAAAATTGCTCTTAACTGTTTCTTAGTGGTAGGATCACTCAATTTTTGAATATTTACAATTTGCTTGGGAGAAATAGAACAGGCACCAGCAGTCAGAATGAACCCCAAATATTCTACTTTGAGGAGACACCACTGAACCTTATCCTTTCTAGATCTTATGCCCTCTTTTGTGCAATTCCAAAAGAAGGTGTTTACTATCTTCCTTACATGCTTCTATGTCTGTTGAAGTCAAGAGTAGTTCATCTACATATTTAATTTATTTGCTAGTTTTTAATTTTATATTATCTGTGTCTTGGCTCAAAATTGTGCAAATAAACTCGGACTTTCCACATACCTGTGGCAAACAACTCCATGTAATCTGAGAGCCCTTCCAGGTGATAGCAAATATATGCCTGGAATCCTCATGTATGGTTATAGAAAAGAAGGCTGAACAGATGTCCACTACTGGAAAGTATGAAACTGTGCTAGGAAACAATAGTATTTATGTTGGAAACTATGGAGTGTCTTTTTATAACATGATTGTTTACAGCCCCAAATCCTATACGAATCTATAGAGGTGCTTGCCATCAGGTCCCAATTTTTGTTTTTTTAATAGGGAGGATGGGTGCATTGTATTCAAATTTACAGGAAATTATAATGCCCTGATCAATTAATGAGTTTATTACCAGGGTAATGACCTTTATTGCCTCCTTTGAGAGAGGGTACTGAGGAATGGAAGGAGGTGGGTGAGATTTAGTTTTAATCTGCACAGGAACAGTCGACTTAAGTAAGCCTACATTGGAAGAATATGTGGCCCAAAGAGACCCTGGTATATCTGTAGGTATTGCAAAGGTGGAATGCTCTTTCCCCTCCTGGCTCTCTGAGAGAAGTACAGGTAGTAAATTTAATGATTCCTCAGGTACTTCCAATGATAAGGAACCATCTGGGGAGAAAGTTATTATGGCTCTGAATTTGGATAGAAAATTAACAAATATTAATACTAAATATATTCACCAAATGGTAGAGCATCTACATTCTTTATTTTTTATTTTATTTTTATCATGCAAAATACACTTCCATATTGGTCATTGTTGTAAGAGCATACTAATACCAAACCAAATCCCCCAAATAAAACTTTAAATACACTGATGTAAAAGATTGTATGCTTTGATTTAAATCCATCTGACTCCAACTGTTCTTTCTCTGAAGGTGGATAGCATTCCTCATCAAAAATCTTTCAGGATTGTCCCAGAACATAGCTGAGAGTAGGCAAATTTTCACAGCTGACTGTTATATAATATTGCTGTCACTGTATACATACAATGTTCTCTCTCAGTTCTATTTATTTCACTCTGCATCAGTTCATGCAGATCTTTCCAGATTTTCCCAAAATTATTTTGCTTAGCATTACTTATAGCACAATAATTTTGCATTATCAATATGTACCACAATTTTTTTGGCCAATGGATGGACATTCACTCAATTTCCAATTTTTTTCCACTACAAAAAGAGCTGCTATAAAATTTTTATACCAGTAGGTTCTTTCCATTTTTTTAATTTTCTCTGTGGGATACAGACACAGTAGTAGTATTATCAGACTAAATGGGATACATGGTTTTATGGCCCTTTAGACAAAATTCCAAATTGTTCTCCAGAAGAGTTGGATTAATTCATAACTCCACTAACAAAGTATCAGTGTCCCAATTTTGCCACATCCCCTTCAACATTTATCAATTCCCTTTACTGTCATATTGGCCATTCTGCTAGGTGTGAGTTGGTACCATATCATTGTTTTAATTTGCATTTCTCTAGTCAAGAGTGATCTAGAACATTTTTTCATATGATTATTGACAACTTTAATTCCTTCATCTTAAAATTGTTTGCTCATATCCCTTTCCCATTTGTCAATTTAGGAATGGCTTACATCCTTATAAACTTTATTTAGTTCTCTATAAATTTGAGAAATTAGACCTTTAATCAAAAAATTTGTTATGAAATTTTTTCCCAGTTGTATCCCTTCTAATCTTGGTTGCATTAATTTTTATCATACAAAAGTTTTTTTGTTTATTAATATAACCAAAATTATTCATTTTACATCTTATAATAATCTCTATCTCTTGATTGATTGTATCCAAATTCTTAAAAGTAAAGTTAAATGGATTATAGGAAGAAATAGTCAATAAAACTATATAGGAAAGGACTTCAACTTTCCCTTCTCAGAACTTGACAAAATTTAATAATAATAATGAACAAAAAACAAGAAAGAAGATAAAGAGATAAACATAAATTTAAAACAGTTATGTATGATGGACATCTGGAAAAAACTTACCAGGAAGAGAAATGAATGAAACTTTTTTCTCAGTGGTCCCTGGCACCTACACAAAATTTACCATGCATTAAGGTGTAAACATTTCACAACCAAAAGCAGAAAAGGAGAAATATAAAATGAATCACTTTCATATAGTAATGCAATAAAATAACTTTTAATAAAGGGCTATGGAATCAAAGATGAAAATTAACTGGAAGCTAAATAATCTAACACTAAGGATTGAGTGAGTAAAAGAACAAGTCATAGAAACAGTCAACAATTTCATTAAAGAGAATGACAACCAAGAGAAACACAATAAATTTTTTGGAATGAAGTCAAAGCAGTACTTAGGGGAAATTTTATATCTCTATTCCCTTACACTAATAAAATAGAAAAAGAACATATGAATGAATTGGACATACTACCTTAAAAAATCTAGACCAAGAACAAATTAAAAATCCACAATGCAATACCAGACTGGATATCCTGAAAATCAAAGGAGATTTTGACTAAATTGCAAATAAGAAAACTATTGAACTACTAAATCAAAAAGAGCTAGTTTTTAGGGGTGGGGGGAGGTTAGGAAGCCAAATAACTAGTATTAAAAATGGAAAGGCTTTGCAGATGATATGATGATTTACTTAAAGAATCCTAAAGAATCAACTAAAAAGCTAGTGGAAATAATCAACAACTTTAGCAAAATTGCAGGATACAAAATAAACCCATACAAAGCAACAGCATTTCTATATATTTCCAACTCAACTCAGTAGCAAGAGTTAGAAAGAGAAATTCCAGTCAAAATCACCCTAGACAATATAAAATGTTTAGGAATCTGTTTCCCAAGACAAACAAAGGAATTAATGAACACAACTACAAAAGAATTTTCACACAATTAAAACTGGATCTAAATAATTGGAAAAATATTAATTGCTCATAAGTAGGATTGCTAATATACTAAACACAATAATCCTACCCAAATTAATTTACTTATTTAGTGCCATACCAATCAAACTTTCAAGAAACCTTTTTATTGAATTAGAAAAAATACATAACAAAATTCATTTGGAAGAACAAAAGATCAAGAACATCAAGGGAACTAATGAAAAAAAGTGAAGGATAGGGGCATAGCAGTACCAGAACTTAAATTCAAAAATATAGCTTATAATCATTGACACACTGTGTCAGCTAAGGAAATGTAGAATACAGGGCTTTCTCATCAAAAATGAGATCTATTTCCTCTTCATACTTGACCATGATCCACTGTGAGGATGAGAAAATGAATTTCACAAGGTAACAGTTTTTTTTATAAAGAACAGCAGTACAAATATATAGGTATTAATATCCCCCAAATTCTCAATAGCCCAATTAATTACAATAGCAAACAAACCCACTATCATATTTCACATAAGTTGCTGTATGGCATTTTTAAAGAAGATGGATTTTTGTCACAAGTTTTTCAGGTGTTGCAATGTTTCAACTTTGGCAAACATATTTTTAAACAAAGTAGAACTTATTTGGGTCTAGAACATCATCAAGAAATCTACATATCATTACAAAAATGTGGCAGAAGAGTCTAGGAAAAACCCAAAACTCTGTACTGTTGATGTTGGGTAAAGTGAGCCCAAGATTTATAAATGAGAGTTGTTCCTCTTTTTGGAGTCATCTAGGGGTACTTATGCCTTGGGATTAACTTCCCAGCTCCTTTGGTATGAGACTGTGATGTCCCATCCATTCACATTTTTATAAATGTGAGAAGTTGGGATTATAATTGTATTTCACTTCAGCTACTAAAATGGACCTTACCTCCTGTTAGGGGCAGGCAAAATGACCAGAGATTGTTGGGAAAAAAAAAATCTAAAAATCATGTCTAAAGACCCCTTAAAATCAACTTAAGATATTTAGCTCACTAAATTTTCCAAAGGTTGTTATACAATTTTAACCAGTATTTATGAAGTTTATCCATCCTTTAGGTCACAATTTACAAATTAAAAAATAGAAAAAAACTGTTTTCATGTGGGCTTATTCAATAATATTGTTCAATAAGGGAAAACAACAGAATATAACAGTACTTAAAACCCAGTACATTAAAAAGATTCAGTGTAACAGAATAGTATTGAATGCATTAATATATGAACTTAAAACCAATAAAATTAAATCTTAAACAAAACAACCAGCAAAATGCAATAAAATATAGAGATTTTTATAAAACATTGGAGTGTGAAAAGCCTTAAAAATATAACCTCCAGTTTCTTTAAAGTTCCTTGGGTTTTTATTCATTTAGATGCCTTTTGTCAGAAGGCAGAAGATTGGTAAGATGGGGGTTTAGTGACTTGCTCAGGGTCACACTTCCAGGAAGTGTCTAAGGCCAGATTTTAACCCAGGACCTCCTATCTCTAGGCCTGGCTCTCAATCCACTGAGACACTGAGCTGCTTCCCCATAGTGAGGGTGGGGTTTTGGAATCTCAAATTGGGCCAAAGACTTGCAGGGAGTTGAAATTCTCTCCTTAATCTCAGGTGAGATAAATAAAAGGACTAGTGCACTCAAAAGATATCCTTTTAAATAATGTAAAGATTAAAATTTAGGGGAGACTGAGGCAGGTAGAAATTAGTTTCTCTCTGCAAGGAGTATTATATTTTTTTAGAGGTTTATTAGAGATTAAGGATTAAAGAAAATACAGGATAAGAAACATGTGCCTAGACCAGAGGCCTAGACAAAATAACCTCACATCATGGAAGAGACGCCTCTGCTCCAAAACGGAAGTCCAAAAAGAGACCCAAAAACCTTTACCACCAGGTTAAATCCTTTCTCGATCTCAGAATTCCTGTGAGATTACAAAGCATTTTGGGGAAGTAGAGCAAGGAATTGTGGGGATTGTAGTCCTGTATTCAAGTCTATTTTTCTACAATAATCCATGTTTGTAAGTTCCTGTTTGGAAAAGTCTCTTCCTTCTTCTCTTTCTTCCCCCCCCTCCTCCCCATGTCCCCTGCACCTTGCCACATGGAGGTTAATTGTAGCCTAAGGAAAAATCACCCCCATTTTTACCAGCTGGTGTTTGATTCCGAAAACACAAAGGCAGCTACCAGCAGCCTGAGACTGGGCCTGGGGTGATGAGAGATCTGGGTTGGGGCTGGGGCTGGGCCACGGACTGGAGCAGGAGCAGGAGCCAGAGCTGGAGCTAGAGCAGGACAGGCAGGGCTGGGAAGGGACTAGGTGAGAGATCTAGATCAAACAGATCCAGTTTGCAGGAGTTCAGAGGCAGGCAAGCAGGCAAGCAAGAGCGAGATGAGTCAAGAGGCTTTGCTAAAAAGCCTTGGAGAAACATGGCTTAAAAATCATTATCTAGGCTATCTTTTTTTTTTTTTAATTTGAGAAGTTCGCATTCAATCTAGTGGTTGCCATTAACTGTAACAGTTAATTTAGTCTCTTGAAATAAAAGTATTATAATTTTATGAGGTTTATTAAAGATTATTAGAAATCAAGGTTAAAGAAATACAAAATAAGAAAAGCACGTGCCTAAGACTAATTAGCCCATTCACATTCACTTACTACATTTTGCATGCTGAGTAGAGAGACGTGTGCCTAGAAGCAGAAGAAGAGAGAGATTGGGAGGCAGAGAGGCCTTTAAATACTAAATTGTGTTCTTGCCCAGGTGAAGACTCAAGTGAGATTATAGGGAATTCTGGGAAGTACCAAGGACTTCTTGGGATTGAAGTCTGGGATTCAAATCTCCATTTTCACACAGGGAAGGAACAAGAATCATAGAATCATGGAAAACTATTCTAAATTAATTAATTAAATCAATACATTTACATAAAAATTTTTAAAAAGTGAAATTCTGAAAAATTGAAAGGGGTGATTTCATTATCAATGAAAAAAATTAATATAATCATTAGGTGATATTTTGCCCAATTATATGCAAATATATGTAACAAGCTCAGTGAAATGTATAAATATTTACAAAAATTATATATGAATTTCCCAGGGAAAGAAAGAGGAAATGGAATACTTAAACAACCATATTTAGAAAAAGAAGTTGCACATGCCATCAATTAGCTTCATAAAAGCAAATCCTAATGAATAGATGGAGTTACTAGTTAATTCTATGACACATTTAAAGAATAATTATAATACTATATGAAATATTTGGAAAAAGATGGAAAGAAAAAGCCCTATCAAATTCTTTTACAACAAAAATATAGTGATGATACTTAAAACAGGAAGAACAAAAAACAAACAAACAAAAAAACTATGGGCCAATTTTCCTAAAAAATATAGATGCAGAGATTTTAAATAAATTACTAACAAGGAGATTACAGCAATATATCACAAATATATACATTATAATCTAATGATTTTTATCAGAAATGCAGTGCTGGTTCAATATTAGGAAAGCTATCAGCACAATTGACTTTAACAATAACAAAAATATATATAAATCACAATTATTTGATAAAACACAATGCCTATTCCTATTAAAAGCACTGAAAAACAGGAATTAATGGACCTTCCTTAAAGTGAAAAGTATTATCTATCTAAAACCAATTGTAAACACTGTTGGATATGGGGATAAACTAGAAACCTTCTAATAAGATCAGGGTTGAAGCAAGGATGTCCATTATAATCAGAATTATTCATTATAATACTAGAAATGTTAGTTGTAACAATGACAAGAAAAATAGACTGAAGGAATTCACAACTATTATACTTGGAAATTATAGAGAGTCAACTAAAAGTTTAATTCATATAATTAATAACTTCTACATAGTTTCAGCTCATAAAAAACACCTAAGTTATTTATCTATCTATATCTTTATCTATAAATTTTCAACAAAGATCAGTAAGAAGAGAAAGAAAGTCATTACATTTAAAATAACTCTAGAACAAACAAAACCAATGTAACTAAAATCAGAAGGGTAGCAACAAATTGGGAAAAAATCTACATAAAAACCTCTGACAAAGGTTTAATTACTCAAATTTACAAAGAGCTAAATCAACTGTACAAAAAATCAAGCCATTCTCCAATTGATAAATGGGCAAGGGACATGAACAGGCAGTTCTCAGCCAAAGAAATCAAAACTATTGATAAGCACATGAAAAAGTGTTCTACATCTCTTATAATCAGAGAGATGCAAATCAAAACAACTCTGAGGTATCACCTCACACCTAGCAGATTGGCTAACATAACAGCTATGGAAAGTAATGAATGCTGGAGGGGATGTGGCAAAATAGGGACACTAATTCATTGCTGGTGGAGTTGTGAATTGATCCAACCATTCTGGAGGGCAATTTGGAACTATGCCCAAAGGGTGATAAAAGACTGTCTGCCCTTTGATCCAGCCATAGCACTGCTGGGCTTGTACCCCAAAGAGATAATAAGGAAAAAGACTTGTACAAGAATATTCATAGCTGCACTCTTTGTGGTGGTCAAAAATTGGAAAATGAGGGGATGCCCTTTAATTGGGGAATGGCTGAACAAATTGTGGTATATGTTGATGGAATACTATTATGATAAAAGGAATAATAAAGTGGAGGAATTCCATGTGAACTGGAACGACCTCCAGGAAGTGATGCAGAGCGAGAGGAGCAGAACCAGGAAAACATTGTACACAGAGACTGATACATTGTGGTACAATTGAAGGTGATGGACTTCTCCATTAGTGGCAATGCAATGTCCCTGAACAATCTGTAGGGATCTAAAGAACACTATCCACAAGCAGAAGATAAACTGTGGGAGTAAAAACACTGATGAAAAGCAACTGCTTGACTACAGGGGTGGAGGGGATATGACTGAGGAGAGACTCTGAATGAACACTCTAATGCAAATACCAACAACATGGAAATGGGTTTGAATCAAAAACACATGTGATACCCAGTGGAATTGCATGTGGGCTATGGGAGAGGTGGTGGGAGGGTGGGAAGGGAAGAAAAGAAAATTATCTTTGTTTCCAATGAATAATGTTTGGAAATCATGAATATCAAGGTGATCAATGAAAAAATGTAAAGGAAAGTGGCTTAGCATCAACAGATTTCAAACTGTATTACAAAGCAGTAAGCACATAACCTGGAGTTAGAAAGATTTGAGTTCAAATCTAGATTAAAACATTTTCTAGTTTCATACCTCTGGGCATGTGACTTAATCATGTTTATCTCAGTTTCCTCTACTGTAAAGTGAAATGGAATAGGAATGGTAAACCACTCTAAAATGTTTGACAAGAAAATCCCAAGTAGGGTGATAATGAGTCAGACATGAGTGAAAGAATTGAACAATAATCATCAAACCAATCTAGAATTAGTTCAGAAATAGAGCAGTGGACAAATGGAATAGATTAGGTACACAATGTACATTAGTAAATGACCCTAATAATTAGGTGTTTGATAAACACAAATATAAAAGCTTTGGGTATAAGAACTCAGTATTTGACAAAGTTTGCTAGGAAAATTGGAAAGTGGTTTGACAGAAATTATATGTAGACGAACATCTCATGCTGTATGGTAAGATAAATTCAAAACGGGTATGTGATATAGATATGAAAATTATATCATAAACAAATTGGAAGAGCATGGAATATTTTACCTCTAAGATATACCTATAAGGAACTATTATATAATGGAATAAGCCATAGAGAATTATAGAAAATAAAATGAATAATTTAATGCATAATTTTTTTTTTAATTTTCATACAAACAAAGCCAATGAAACAAGTATTAGAAGGAAAGCAGAAAACCGAGGGAATTTTTTTCACAGTAAGTTTCTTTGAAAAGGCTTCATTTCTCACATTTATAGAGATCTAAGTCAAATTTATAAGACCATGAGTCATTCCCCAATTGACAAATGGTTCAAGGATATGAATAGACAGTTTACAAATGAGGAAATCAAAGCTTTTTATAGCCATATGAAAAATTATCAAAATCACTATTAATTAAAGCAATGGAAATTGAGAGAAATCTAAAGTAGCACCTTATACATATCAGGTTGACTAACAGAAGGGGAAAATGACAAATGTTATAGGGGATGTGGACAAATGGGGACAGCAATATTCTGTTGTTGGAGTTGTAAACTCATCTAACCATTCTGGAGAGAAATTTGAGGCTATCCACATAGGGCTATAAAACTCTGCATACTCTTTGATCCAGCAATACCACTACTAGGTTGGTATCCCAAAGGGATTTTTAAAAATGGGGAACCTTTATCTACAAAAATGTTTTCACAGCTCTTTTGTGGTGGCAAAGAATTGGATTTAGGGCATTCCCATCAATGAGAATAGCAGTATATGATTATGATAGAATCATATCATACTATAAAAATGATAAACAGGAGGGTTTCAGGAAAATAAAACTTACATGAACTAATGCAAAATGAAATGACCAGAACCAGAAGAACATTGTAAACAATAATAGCAATATCATATGATGATCAGCTGTGAATGACCTAGCTCTTTTCAAGGAGATCCAACACAATCTCAAAGGACTTATAATGAAAGATGAAATTCACTTTCAGGGAAAAAATTGATGGAATCTGAATGCAAATCAAAGCATACTTTTAAAAAAACTTTATTTGTGGAGGTGGAGGTGGTTCTTGCACCATGATTGATATGGAAATATGTTTTGCTTGCCTACACATGTATAATCTATATATCAAATTGCTTGTATTCTTAAGGATGGGAGAGGGGAGTGAAGAAGAGAAGGAGATAATTGGAACTCCAATTTTTTAAATGAATGTTAACATTTGGCTTTACATGCAATGGAAAAATATAAAATATGAAAATTAAGAATATAATGTAGGGCAGAGTGTGATGAGAGATGAGGTACAGTCAGGGTACTCTAGGAAAACTGGATGGAGAGAAATCTTTTAACCAGGCAAATCAAGGAAAACTAGAGTGATACTAGAGCTTGTTGTTGATGGAGAAGAAAGAAATGGAAAGGTTGAGAGAAGTAGCCTTCTGGTCATAGTAATCAGTCTATTCCATTGCATGAAGGCAACAGATGGAAGTTCAGTGATTAATGAAAGTTTATAAAAGTCAAAGAAAGGACTAGTTTTACTTCAATCATTCCAATATATATTATTTCACTTTTTTCCTTTTTCAAAAGCAAACTGTACTCTCCTGTCCTTAGAATTTTTCTTTTTGAAAAATACATGGCCCAATGATCCAGATGTTGATAAATATTTCCAAACTTTGGCTCTTGATTAAAGGATATGCAGGCTACTTCAAGGCCTATATATATAATTGAAGACAATAATTATCACATTTTTTATTTTAATTTTTTGACTTATTATATTATGTTTTATTTTTAATAACAAATTCCACATAAGTTTTCTGAAGTTATGTGATCCAAATTGCCTCCTTCCCTTCATCCCTCTCCCCACTTAGAGTTATGAAGCAATTCAGTCTGTATTATACTCCAAATCTATATTTGGAGAAAGTAGTAATTCTATCCCAATTACTCCTGAGAGAAGGCACAACAAATATGTAAATCAAAGTTCTGCATGTATCTGGAGTCAAAAGCATACGTAGTGAAGCATTAAAGTTCCTCATCACAGTTTTACCAGTGAACAGTAATATCATTATCAACAAGTTATTTTTTTCAAATGAAGGATTCCAATATGAATTATAACCATATTTATTAAGAATTATTAAAACTGTGGATATTTAGAAATCTGCTGAAGTATGCTGTTTAATGACCAAAGTAAAACCAAGTAAACTCACTTTCTTACTTCAATGGACTGTAAATGAACATATAAAAAATGGTTTCATTTACATATTTAAATAATTGCAAAGTGATTTCAGTTGGATGGGAAATACTTTGGAATGGTTAATAAGGGCTGGTTCAGATTCAGTTAAGAAAGAATCCTTGAAACACAGGCTTAATTTCATTTTTTCCCAAAGAACATATTGCTCTGCTCTTCTAAAGAGTCATCATGATACAGAAAACTAATAACAATGGTTTATAAACACACACATGTCCAAGAGAGAAGAACAAGTCAAAAGATTGCATTGGGAACAAACAAATCCACACATCTGGAAGGTCAGTCTTTTTGATGGGAAAGAAAAGTTGAGGAGATATTTTTAAGAATAAGTCTCTGCTCACCAAATCTTACAATGATCCCCAGAAAAGGGAAAAATAAAATACAACAGTTTTAACTTTAAATTTACCCAGTCATGCAAACTGCTTTGTCACTTTTCACTGCCTCATAATTAATTAGGATTTGATGAGATTCAATA
This sequence comes from Monodelphis domestica, assembly GCF_027887165.1. Taxonomy (NCBI): domain Eukaryota; kingdom Metazoa; phylum Chordata; class Mammalia; order Didelphimorphia; family Didelphidae; genus Monodelphis; species Monodelphis domestica. The sequence goes on from NC_077227.1 coordinate 643,401,836, forward strand.
CTTTAAGAATTAGGATTTCTTATTTTCTTTGATTGTGTGACTACCTTCCCAATCCTCCAGTCCTAAGAGTGTTATGAGTTAATTTTAAAGTTTAAAGTTTAAAAAAATAGGAACAAATTAAAATAGTTTTGTTTTGAAAAAACAAAGCAAGGGCCCTTGTAACAACAAATGCCATTTAACAACTGAGGAAGGCCTAGCAGATAACAAACCTAGAGCTATGGAAATCATTGCTAGAGACAGACTTCAGAGAAGCAATATTCTTTAAAATTCAATTTATTTGATTATTTAGTTATCAAGCACTCTTGTGCTAGGTGCTAGGAGACATACAACAAATTACCTTAGACCTAATCTTCTTCCTTATGGTCTCTGTATTGATAAGGGTTTTTCTATAGGTACTAAAGGAGACAGATCTTTTCCTAGCAACTAGAAGAAGAAAACCTAGTTCATAAAAAGAGTTGGATGAAAAAAACTGTGGGCTTATAAAGCCCGCATTATTGTCTCCCAAGCAATCAGGAAAAGAGAGGCAGTAATCAGAGAAGTCAAATTTTAGTACTAGTAGGAAAAATAGTCGACACTTTCTAGGCAAAGGAAAAACAACTCTGAATCATAGACCATGCAATTTTCAGGGTGTTTTTCATGAGTAAAACCCGATTATGTCTTCTTGGAAAGGAAAACAACAATCTCCTGTGTCTTCCTATAGTTTGATTTAACTAGATAAGCAACTGTGCTGTTGTCCTAAAAAAAAGATTCATTTTCTTATGTTTTTTTGGCTTAAATGTTTTTTACCAACTCTTTCTATGGATGGCTAAATTCAAAGCTTTACTTTCTTGTGTTATTCAATGAAAGGGCAAGGGGCCAAATCTCCCTGCTCTGCTCTTTTTCAATAAAAATAAACCCAGGCTTGTGACTTGAGACCCTGAACATGTCCATCCAGATTGGTTTCAGATCAGCTGCCAAAAAAATAAAATTCTTGATTTGGAGTATGTTTAAAGTCCTCCATGAGGCATAAGCACCTACTATGTGCCAGGCATAATGCCAAGTGCTTTATAATTATTATCTCATTTTGAAAATAAGTCTTCACTCAGAATAATGAAGGTAAGATTATTCAGATACTCAAGAAAGATGTAGTCAAAGCTCTTAGCAACTTGATCAGTATACAAAATAGAAAAAGTCCAATGACTTAATCTAAAACTGCATGTTACAATCATTAACTAAATCTCTTGGTTTTTGTTTTGTTTTGTTTTGTTTTGAAGAAGTGGATTTTAAACTTAGTTTTGCAAAGCCCTTGGGGCTGTCTTCCCAAGAACTCAGTAGAAATGAGAGGTAACATGAGATGAAAAGAAGGAAACATGATCAGGAGTCAGGAAGTTTGGAACTGGGTTCATATTCTACCTGAGACATGTAGTAGCTGAATTACTGTGAATTACCTCTTCACCATTACTTTTCTTAATTGTAAAGTAGAGATAACATCTCTTTCTATCAAACTCATAGTGGGATTGGTCTTGATTTGCTATGAGGATCAAGCAAGATAATATGTGCAAGATGCACTGCAAAACAAAGTGCAATGCTAATTTTATCATCAACACCGAAGAAGATGAAAAGATTGAAGATGAATTCAACAATCAGAGCCTGGATGACAGAAACTAGCAGTGCTATTCAAAAAATAGGCAGTAGAAAGAATAAAGAGCTATTTTTAGTTGAGGGTTGTAAAATATTTTTAAAATAATGATAATGGTGGGCTAAACAAAATAGACAGAAAAACTATATAAATGTATAAAACTTATTGTCTAATATCACCCTTACAGGGCAGAGCTGTTAATGTGGCTTTGGACAGGTGACTATGAGATGTCTGCAAAACACCTAAGTTGAAATGCTCACTTAAGCACTTGGAAATGTAGGCCTAGAGCTCAGGAAATAAGAGAGCTGGACATTGTCACAGAGAGACTAATTTTTTGAGAGTAAATTAAATCCTTAAGAAGAGATCTAAGGACAGAAACTTTGGTAATGGTGACAATTCAAAATCAACGCAATCTTTGGAATTTACTGAAAATGAACCATTTGAAAGATTACTGATAAAAAGGAACAGGTAGACATAACTTTGATAAATACACACACAAAATCTTTCTCTGTTGATATATATATATATATATATATATATATATATAAAATAAACTAAGTAGTAGGTTTTCCTCTATCCTCACAAAGCTCTATTGCACAGATACACAGTCATACACACACAAAAAAGCACACTCACATACATATTCAAATTAAAATTCCTCTTATTTTTTAAGGATTTTTAGAAAGCTTTCTGACCCTCCTGTAGCTAATTAGAAACACTGAGATGTTGCAAAATCAGGTTCATGACTTAAAGAGGAAAAATATCAAATCATTATGTAAAGCAGAAATTTTACCAAGAAAGGAAAAGAACATTTTACCCACGGCTAAGAGTACTGAGATTTATGAGGAATTCAAAGGTAACCAGTAGGTAGCAATGTGATATCATAGCTGTGGAATATCGAGTACAGTGTTAGTAGAAGTAGGTAGGGATCTGGGGTTACAGAATACTGGGAATGAGGTAAGGTTACTAAGGTTTATGGATTTCCTATATTCCAAAACCACTTGTTAAAAGATCACTTTCCCTTTATCTCTCCAAAGAAAGGGACTTTGTTTCTTAGACTAGAACCTTTAAACACTCATTTCCTAAGTGCTACTGAATGTATCTGATGTCCCTCAAGCAGATATAGCTTGAGGTCTATAACTTTGGAAATAGAAAGGAAGACATCTAACCATAGCCCCCTACTTTATTTTTTTGTCCTCTTTCTCCAAACTCTTTGTAGTAAATCTGTGATTTTATTGGGAGAGGGAGCTCTTGGTGAATAAATTCCTTTTATAATGCAGTTGGGCACCTCCTCTGCAATTTAGTCTTAGATTCTTGCTAGAGAACACTTATGGGTTCCCCAGGGTTATATCATTAAAAAGACTGGAAGATGGAACTTGAACCTTGCTCTCCTGACTCTGAAGCCTGGTCTCTGTCCACTGTATCATAGTTGCTATATTTTATAAATGAGATGACTGAGGCCCAGGGATAAGAAGTTACTTTCCTGAGAGGAAATGGATGAGGACCAAGATTTGAATCTATGACTGCTGATTCTCAATCTAGTGATATTCTCAATATACCAAATTTTCTTTCCTCTGAGTATCATCTTTGCCACTGAAATTAAGAAATGAAGATCACAAGCCATGAAGCTTGTCTAAATATTTATTTTTCTTCTAACTTTTGTAGTTTTGTCATCTACCTAAGAAAATCATGAATTTAGAGCTGGATGGGAATTTAGGTATTACTGAGCCTAACCACTCATTTTATAGGTGAAGAAACAATGCTATGTTACTTGGCCATAATCACAGTAGAATTTGAACTCAGATCTTCCTAACTCCAAGTGCAACATTCACTATCCATTATTTCCCTGACTTTCTCAAGCCCAGATACAGAACAGTTTATATAGACTACTCAGAAAGGCTCTTTAAAATGTCATTCCCTGCTGAGCAAATTATGGTATATAATAGTAATGGAATATTACTGTGCTGTAAGGAATGTTGAACTGGAGGATTTCTACATGAACTGGAAGAACCTCCAGGAACTCTTACAGAGTGAAATGAGCAGAACCAAGAGAACATTATACACAGAAAGTAAAACATTGTGGAACAATACAGTGTAATGGACTTTGCTAAAATAAGACTCAAGGAATTTATGAGAAAGAATGCTATCCATGTCAAGAAAAAGAACTGTGGGAGTAGAAACCCAGAAGAAAAACAAATGACTTATTTGTTTATATGGATATATGATTTGGGGAGTTGGTTTTAAACAATTACTCTATTGCAAAAATGAATAATGTGAAATAGGTATAAGTGATAACATTTGTATAACCCAGTAGTAGTAGTAGTAGTAGTAGTAGTAGTCTCTCGGTAACCAAGGATGACGATTGTCTTTGTGCGTTTTTGTGCACAAAGACACCTGTGCATGAAGATTTAAGTGGAAAAGTTGATGCACAGAGACAGTCCCACTCTCTTGGCGTTGGAAGCCTGGGTCCATTGGCATGAAAAGTCGTTACATCTGGAGACTTCCTCAGCTGCATTGGATGGTATTGTCTTTTGTGCTCCAACACGCCCTAAGCACTCCACAATGCTTTGCTGCATCTTCATCTCAGCCGTTGAACCTTCTTATTGGTTTCTTCTGCCTGTTCTGCCAAAACAGTCTTCACAGCTGGGTGAGCAAAGCCCTGGTCCACCAGGGGTCTACGACCTGATGGCTACCCTCACAAGGTTTAGCGGGTCTGTCGAAGCCGTTGCTCGGGGTGTGGCCACTGCCGCATGCTAGCAGCTACTGGGAGCCACAAGTGAGAGCTGGGTGTCAGGTGAGGGTCAGAGGCTGGAGAAGTATAATATAACCCAGTAGAAGTGCTTTATTGGATCCAGGAGGGGGGAGGATAGACGGAAGGGGAAAGAAAATTAAACATATAAACATGGAAAAATATTTTAAGAATAAAAAAGTAAAAAAAATAAATGCCATTCCCATATTCCTAGGGTCAGTTGTATCAATTCGTGAAATGTAATAATATTTTACACTTTGTTAAATTTATCAGAATCATCATGTAGAAAGTATTGTGTTATAGGAGAAAGAATGCATTTGAAGTCAGAAGCCCTGGATTCCAATCTTTGCTGTTACTATCTCTGTAGCAATATATTAAGTTCTTATCTCTTTTGATCTTACTTTTCTTATCTGTAAAATTAGGGGGTTAGATTAGATGACCCCTCAAGTTCCTTTTAGATTTAAATCTATGATACTATGATTATCTAGCTTATGTGAATTATCTCAAACAAATCATTCATTTTTGACTATCTCCTTGCTCCCACAAAAGTGAAAATTTGAGGAATTATCAGAATTCTTTGATGAAAATATTCATTTGATCTTAATAACTCAGAAAGAGGTCAAGAAAGTCTATTTCCCCATAAAAATTCTTACCAGCTGATAAAATTTTTACCTTCTGAATGACAAAACAATTTTGAAACATTATACACATATTCTAAAATTCTTAGGGATCTCTGGGGTTACTTCTTATTTTAGTTGGTTGTGTTTTTTTCAGGATAGATGGCTGGTTCTGACATAACATTATGATGTAAGAACTGGAAAATTTATAATTTTAGGATTTTGGCTAAATCTATCATCTGTACAATAACTGGTCATCCATCAAAGTAGCCTTTTGTAAGATGAGAAACATTCCGTTCTAGCTTTTGGAATATTGTGTAGATCAAACAGCAACCTTCTTGGATTTTCTTCTCTACTTAATAATTTACTATAGTGATGTGTAGACAGCTTGAGCTACAAGTAGAGACCATTGTACTATTGGGAAGTCTATAGTCTATTTTCATTAGTCTTCTTGGACTGTCCAAGTTAACATATATGACCACGCCCAATATTCATCATCTGGACAACAAATCCACCTGGCCTGTCCTCCTATTTATTTACACACTAAGAAGAGATGGAGCCATTAATGGCAAATAGATGCCATGAAAATTATAGACTGTGAAAAAGTTTCTTTGCAAATAGCTGTTTAACGCCACGAAGAAGTTAGGTTAAAATTGTTTCAAAGTCTAAAATTAGTTACATTTTAAGCTAACTGCATATGCTTTTATTGTCTCTGATCTAAAATATAATCCCAGGAGGTTGTGCAAAGCATGCAAATTACAGCGAGCTAATTTGTTCCAACAGCGACACCTCCCATGCAGTTGGGAGGTCTATTAGAAACCGTCTATTCTCTGTTATTTGCATATTAATAGCACCTGCTGAAATACTTTGGGATTTACTTCCATTGCCAGTAGAGGGACAGGACCAAAATATATAAAATTCCTTTCATGTAACTATGCTGGGCTATAAAACATGCAGGAGGTAGTAAGAATTCTGAATTAACAGCATGAACTGGTAGTTTCATATCACAGTCTCAGATATTTTTCCCTGTACAAGATAAAAGATTACTTGTTTAGAAATCTGCAAACAAGGTGGCTACTAAATTGACTCCTCCTCCTTCCCCCTTAAAAAAACAAACCAAGTTTTAGAGAAACATCCACATCCACACTTTGTCTCTCTAAATCTTCAGAAGAGAAGTTTTAACAAAAGAAAATCAGATATACTTCCATAATGAGCTCAACTGCATTAAGCCAATGCAGATTAATGTTTAATTTTTTTAAAGCAAGGATCTAAGATTCTAGGACAGCCAAAGTCTCATATACTGGTTTATCTGTACATTAAAAAATTAAATAAATTATACCCAGCTTGGGAATGAGAATTCTGCCACAATAATACTCCCCATCTCTGTAGTTTTGCTCAATCTTTCCTTTCATCACCTTTTTTTCCTCTTCCTAACACTTATAATGTGATATCTTGCCATTTTTCTGGAGACCTTTCTCTTTAAAGTGAATGAAGATACAGGTCCTCTTTCAGGATAGAGATATGCTTTTAATATAGGGTTCATAGCTGGGAAAAGTTATCTTAAAATTAGTAAATGTATACATGTAAACACACACACATACACACACACATACAGAGCCTTGACTGTCTGCCTTGAGAATTTTTTATCCATGAAGACAAGTTTAGCTGAATTTATTTTTATTTTTTTTTAAACTGGGCCCAATGTGAATGTGTGTATATGTCTGTCTATGGGTGTATGTGTGTGGAATCCCACACAGACATGATACTATCAGTTTATATGAATTTTTCACTTTTCAACCACTTGTTTTGGGGTCAGGCAGACAGCCAAAGTGAGGTAGAAAATGAAGGCCTCCACAAAAACCACTTTAACCTGAACCATCAGATAATTGAGATAAAAATGTTGCTTTCATTTTTCCTCAAATTATCCAAATAATTGCCTCAATTCACCACTCCATTTTTGAGTATGTAGACAGTCTTCTAAGCCAATTTGAAAACACTGTGCAATAGATAGAATCAATGACAGACACTGAGGAGAGAAGTCATGTTTTCAAAGGCATGTTGTTCATCTGATGGGTTGTCATATGGAAGAGACACTAAACTTAATCCATGTTGCTCCAAAGCAGGAGAACCAGATTTCAGTTCAATAGAAAGATGAAAGTCTCTTCCTACTCTTTCTCATTATCATCATTAGCAATTAGAAATACATAACAAAGATCATGTAAATAGATGCTGGATAAGTATTTATCTGATAAAATCCAAAAATTATTCCTAAATTAAATGTGGCATTGTCCTGGAAACAACATAATGTTGAATATGTAGAACTAGACTAAGTAGAAAAGGGAGTCCTGTTGTACCATTAACTTAAGTGACCAATTATTTCTGACAATTATGTCTGTTTCTTTTTCTGCAAAATGAGAGGCTATAATGTGTTCTCTCTCTCTCTCTCTTTCTCTCTCTCTCTTTCTTTCCCCCTGCCCCCCCCTTTCAACTCTAACATTCTATGGCCTTTATGGCTTCAAAAATCCATTCCAAAAACTCATATTCTATGCTTCTATGATTTGGGCTTTACCTTCTAAAGATAGATGATCTAGCTTGTGGATTAGGTAGTATTTGATTTTTTTCTCAGACTGAAGATAAGGTTCTCTCTTTATATATAGTTATAGATTTATAACCCAGTTATCATCAAACTATCTAGACATTTTTTACAATATAAAATAGATATTGCATAGACTCATTCTAAAAGTATACAATATCATTTCAGTCATGGATATGTCACCTGGTTTTCTCCTCCCCTCTCAGATTATCTTGTCATTTTCCCCAAACCATAACTTCCATTATGTTCTTTTTTATTATTTATTTTTTTTAGGTATTTTAGCCTCTCCCTCCCTCATTCCACACCATAGAAGGTACTGTATGGCAAACAGTTATGTATATCCAGATTATGTCTTTTGTGTTTCTACTTCTCAGTTCATTCTCTGGAGGTGAATGTCCACAAGTTATTCTTCAAATATTAATTCTGTAGCTGTATATAATATTCTGTTGGCTCTACTCATTTTACTCTTCATTATCTCATGTAGTTACTTCCAAGTGTTTTAAAAATGTTAATCTGCCCATCATTTCTAACTGAACTGCTTCCATAGAGTTTTATGGAGAAAAATCTGAGCAACACGAGAAAGTTGATTGTTTTCTAACTTTAGATTGTGGTTGGGGGAAAATCAGGTAGAAATTCAATAATTTTTCAGTCTTTATTTGTATTTGTATGTATTTTCTCATAACATGGTCATAAAATCATTCTAATTAATTATCATCAAAGCTTCCAAAATTGTGTTGAGTATAATTATTTTATCATGACATTATCTTTTTCTTTTAAATGACCAATTTTGAAAGGTTTACTTAAGTGTGAATTTTTATGAGTTGCCCAAATAATTGTCCCAACCCACAGGTAAATTGTATTCTTTAATAATCCTGTACCTTATTTGCTTTTATTTAGCATAAACTTTTTAAAAAGCTTGATTATCTAGTTTCCTCACCCAAAGCAGATTAAAAGGAGAAAGATAGGAAGAAAGGAAGGGATGCTGTTAGACACAAGCAAAGTGACAGTATCAGAACTAGAAAGTGACAGCTGACATTGTGGGAGAAGACAGCCAAAGGAAAAAGCATCTTGTATTAGTACATTCTGCAATAATGGATTCAATAATTCTCCTAGAATCAGAGAACATTAGATAGAATGGACCTCAGAGCTAATGTTGGCCTGCCTTCTCATCTTTTAGTAAATGTCAGATGATCAAAGGATTTAGGGGTAGAATGGAGTTTGGTAATCATATATCTAATCTGACCTTTCAATTTTGTAAAAGAAGAAACTGAGTTCCACAGAACCATGAATCATCAAAACAAAGTAAAATTATGTTTGGTATTCTCTTTATAAGAATGACAGAATTATGGTAGAGCATGCCTATAATCTCTGTAACTTGGATGGTTGAGGCTAGTGGATTGCTTGAGTTCTAGATTTCTGAGTTATAGAAGGGCTAGAGCTGGTCAACTGTTCACATCAAGTCTGGCACCAATATTGGTGATGCTCTGTTTCTTCACACCATTTTTAGGAAAAAGGGGTCTCTAGGCTGCCCAAAGGGGTACAAACCAACCCAGGCTGGAAATAGAACAGATAAAATTTCCAGTGCTGAATAGCAGTGGTATTGAGCTTATGAGTGGACATTGCATTTCTAGGCTGAATGAGATACAGGGGCCTACACTCAAAAAATAAAATAAAATACATAGAGAAGTGTAAAATACATACTGCAAGATTTCTATCAAAAAGTTAATTCAATCATAGAGAAAACATTGATATTTGCCATTGTAATCAGTTAGACAAAGAAACAAATTCAGAGCAATTCTAATGTTAAGACAACGTAAAATGAAGCTCAAAAGGTGGGCTGGTGGAGGAGGCAGCTGGTGCAGAGGGCATGATGGAGACTTCTAAAAAAATCCAAAATAGTGAAGAGCTAGTAAGAAATGAGTAAATGGCTGGCTTGGGTGTCCTCCTTAAATAGGACAGAGAGGACTTATGAGATTTGACTACCAAGGCTTGCAGGAACTTAGAGGATGATAAGATGATGAACATAAATCACTCCCTTGAAGAAAAGATCTTAAACTTTTAAAAATAATATTATGATTATAAGAATCTTCTTTCTTGTAAATCATGACTATAAGAATCTTCTTTCTTGTAGTGCTATGTGGAATTAACGTATTTTTTCACTTTGTTTTGTTTTATTTTTTATATTATCCTATGCTTATTATATAGAACATCCTTTTTTAAAGTATATAAAGACTTTAACAAGTATTTCTGAAAGTTGTTCCTTTTTCTTTCCCTTTCCTCTTTCTCTTCCCCTTTCTGCCTTCTCATCTCTCCCCTTCCCTCCTTTCCTTGCCTTTTCCCTTTTCCACTCCCCTAAGTGCCCCAATTGAAAGAAAAAAAATAAAATGCTTTTAGAAAATATATGTAAGCAATAAAAATGAATTCCCACATTGTCCATGTCTATGAATGTATTTTTCATCTTGCATTCATCATCAATCTGTCAGGTTGTGGGCAGTATGCTTCATTTTTAATTTTAATACACTAGACACATTGTTGGTCATTTTATTGTTCAAATTATTAAATCAAAGTTGTTTTCCCTCTATCATGTTAGTATTACATAATTTTTTCTCAAGTTTGTTTGTCTCATTTAAGTATGCATCAATCCATGCAAGTCTTTTTTGGTTTCCCTCATGTTGTTCCTTTCATCATGTCTTACAATATAACAATATTCCATCACATTCATATACCATAATTAGTTTAGTTATTAACAAATTGAGAGGCAACTCTTAATTTCTAATTCTATTTACTTTGTCTATTTTGTTTTTTTCAAAATACCAGCTTCTAGTTTTATTTATTAATTCAATAGTTCTTTCACTTTTGATTTTATCAATTTCTCCTTTAATTTTTAGGATCTCTAATTTATTTTTTTCTGGGAATTTTGAATTTGTACACTTTCAAGTTTTTTTATTTGTATATCCAATTCATTGATCTCTGCCCTCCCTAATTTGTTAATATATGAACTCAAGGATATAAATTTCCTCCTGAGTACTACTTTGGTTGCATCCCATAGATTTTGAAAGGATGCCTCATCATTGTCATTTTATTCAATGAAAATTTTAATTGTTTCTATGATTTGTTCTTTAACTAACTGATTTTGCAGAATTATATTATTTAATTTCCAATTAATTTTTGATTTGCCTCTCCATGTACCCTTACTAATTAATATTTTTATTGCATTATAATCTGAAAAGGTTGAATTTATTATTTCTGCTTTTTTGTACTTGTTTGCCATATTTTTATGCCCTAGTACATGTTTAATCTTTGTGAATGTACCATGTGCTAAAGAACTTGTATTCCCTTTTGTCCCTATTTTTCTCCACAAATTTAATAATAATAATTTTTCTAAGATTTCATTTACATCTCTTATCTATTTCATATTCATATTTTGGTTAGATTTATCTATATTTGATAGAGGAAATTTCAGGTCTCCAACTAGTATAGTTTTACTATTTCCTCCTTCAACTCCACTAGTTTCTCCTTTAGAAAATTGGGTGCTATACCATTTGGTGCATACATGTTGATTACTGATATTTCCTCATTGTCTATAATCCCTTTCATCAGGATGTATTTATCTTCCCTATCCCTTTTAATCAAATGTATTTTTAGTTTGACTTTGTCAGATATCATGATTGCAACTTCTGTCTTCCTCAGTTGAAGTCCAATAGATTTTGCTCCAACCTTTAATTCTATGGGAGGTTATTGCTCCTGGCACAATTTGCCATCACTGTGGAGGTTTTTCCTTCCCTTTTTAGTCAGAAATCTGAGTGAGATGGGCAGGCTTTCTATGTATAGAGTTAAGGAGAAAGGATTTTGCCTGAGGCAAGCTCTTGAATGTCTGCAGCTTCTGTTGTTCACTGCTCTTCTCTTTGCTATCTTCCTGTGAGAGCCGATAGTCTGGGCTCTTCAGCCTGCTGTGGTTTCAGGTGTAACTGCTCTCAGGGGTAAGTCTTTGGTGGTCTTAGTCAGCTCCCAAGGACCTAGAGGTGTCCCTTACTCACTCTAGAGTTGCCCCTCGCTCACTCGCTGATTCTGGCATGCTCTGGATGTGACTCTGGCTCCATAGGTGGGGTGGGGGAGGGTAGATCAGCTTGCATTTTGATGGGAGCTTTTTTCACCCCCTTATAATGTGGAAATGCCTAAATCCCACATACCTTCAATTCTGTACCCTACTGTAGAGTCCCTTCATTCTTATGAATTTGGGGTTTTTTTTTTGGTCTTTTGAGGTAATTTATTTCAGTGGGTGCTGAGGAGAGGATGAGTCTTGCATTTAGACTGCCGCCATGTTTACCCAGAACCTAAATGTCCACTGGGGAAATTTTTTTTCACAAAAATATTGTAGTATTTATTTTCCATAATTTATAGGTAGGAGGTGTGATCTGGCAACTTTAAAAAATTCAAAACAGTTTAAAGGAAGAAAGACAATAAAGAAACAAATATATGTACTGTGTGAAATGAGGGTTTCTCAGAAAACATTTTTTTAAGATTCATAGTAAATTCCATTAGTAGAATGGGAAATAACTAAAAATATTTCCAGTCATGCCCAGAATGTGGAGGTAATACTGTATCAGCCATTGCAATAAAGGAAGTACTCTGTCCTCCTCTTCTGATGTCTCAATTGATCTCATACCATATCCTAAATTCTTCTATTCAGTTAAGATGGTATTCTGACTAAAGGAACAATGTACAGATGCTAAAGGAATCTTGACTTCTCCATGCCCTGGTGTTTAGGTGGATTCTTGAAATTATTTTTTAAAAAATCAGAAAGATTAAAACTTTCAATAAAATCCCATTCTTATTCATTTTCATGGTGTTTAGGTAACACTTGGTCCTTGAAAACTGTACCAGAGGATTGTAAGCTTATGTTTATTCTACAACACTAAAACATACTTAAATATGGTCCTAAGACAGATAGTGTCTTCTGTTTAAGGATTAACCTAAGAAAGAATTGTATTGTTAGCAGGTGGACCACTAGTTGATGAGTTATTTGATAATGCCAGGTCCATGAATCAAAGAAAACTATTAAATGCCCTTAAATTATAGGTGACTTTCTGTTTTCACAGTGGCATACTGGTAGGAAAGAAGTAGGAGAAGAAGGTATTAAAAAAAAAAAACCTTTCATTTTAGACCACCCAAAATGATTAATTTAGCTCTAGGTACTTTGAATGTAAGGTCTTTGTCAAATAACTGATGAATTAAGATACTATTTGAGGAACTAAACTACTTCAATATTGATGGTCTTATAATAAATTAAATTGGAAGACAAAAGGGAGCTGTAGTTAAATGGAAAAGTAATGAAAAGTATTAGAAGAAAAAACAAGAGTCAAGAAGAGAATTATAGCAAAAATGGACTCCATAATACCAAAAGATACCAGGTGAAATTGTTAAGACAACAAAGAGGCATAAAAATGGAGCAGATTTATGAGCATTTTTCAACTGATCTATTTTCACCATTAGTAACAGGAAGTACCACATTTGAATTCTAATGGCAGAGTCTCTGAAATGTTATATATAAAAATACAAGTGGTACTTTAAAAGACAAAGTGAGATGGAGAAGAAGGATCAGACAACAATTATATTAAGGAAATCAATGCTAGTGGTGACACAATAGTGAAAGCATACTTTTACAAGATATTTCATGGGGAAGAAAATATCCCAAAATGGAGAAAAACACCTCACATATTTAGTTAATATTCTAAAAATATGCTTCAATAAATATCACTATCTTCTGATATTTCCATTTTTCCTTTTCTTTCTTTTTTTTTAAACAAAATCTTCATGACATTGATCTATAAGCATATGCAGCAGCTAGATGGTTCAGTGTATAGATATCTGGCCCTAGGAATTGGGAAGATCTGAATTTAAGTCTGGCCTCAGGAATTTACTAACTGAGTGAACCTGGACAAGTCACTTAACCTCAGTTTGCCTTAATCCACTGGAGAGGGAAATGGTAAATCACCCCTAAGAAATTTCTAAGAAAACTTCATGGAAAGTATGATCCATGGCGTCATAAAGAGTTAAGACATTTTTCAATGATTGATTAGAAAAAGGGTATATTGAAATTGTCCTTGATGAAAGTATATGGAGAGGGCCTAACATTTTCATAAATATTTCATTATAACAGCTCCCATCCTTCAGACACTCAAATGACATTAAAGTGTACTGAATACATGATCTTATCACATTTATTGCTGGTTGCTTACAAAAATAAAAAAAATTAAAAAGCTTTTGACTCAGAACAAAATACAGTCTATAGGCTTAAATCTGTTTTAATGAAGCTTTTCATTCAAATATTAAAATGGAACATGATTGCTTAGCAAATACAACCACAGAAAGAAATTGTTCAGTAAGCTTCTTAGGAGTATAACATGAAATAGAGTGATGCATCTTCATTCAAGATCCATTACTTTGGTAATGGAGGATGTATTAGTCAAGGTCCATGTGAAAAGAGGGTTATAGAAGACTGGGTGTTATGGATGCTCCTGTTTGTAGACAGTACAACAACATCTAGAACATTATGGACTATTTTCTATTTAAACATATTTTAGCCACTTGAACTTAGGAAGACCAAAATAAAATTCAAGATTCCTCTAAAGTTCCTTTACCAGGACTAAATTCCCCAAATTCAACTAAAAATTTGAGTTCTCCTAGTGGCAATTATCATTAGTTTAAGCTACTTTATATATTTGAACTTCTAAAACAATAGCTCATGAGCCTGTGCGTTTATCTTTAATAGTCATTCAAAGAGCATAATTAACTCAAAGAACTATTGACAGTTAAACATGAACAACAGGAGCAAGGCATGTCTCCCACACACCTGAAGTATATTTCCACATACAATATGTCAGCAGGAAAAATGGGCACACAAAGACAGTTCAGTAGGACAAAGGCATACAACTCCATTCACAAAATTCATTCTTCTAGAACCTTCTCATACCTCATCTATTTTCTAAAGGGTGTATCCTACTAAAATGTTATCAGGGGAATGATCTATCCTTTGTCTAACCAATAAGTAGCAGTCCTTTTAATTCTATTAATCATGACAAGAACTTTTTCACACCTCATAAAGGGATATCAGTGTTGTCACATTTTTACACTTGTTTAAGACCTTAATTCCTCTTATCTTCTTGCAGTACTGTACACTCTCTAATTTTGTTAACTGAACAGGGACGAAATCAAATTTTCTCTTTTCCTCAAAAAATTTTCCCCATTTCAGTTAATGAGAGCATTACACTCCTACTAATATATGAGTACACTTAGTAATTTACTCTCCTTCAAGCTCCACTAATATTTCACTGTATCATTTTACATTCTCCATAACATCTCTTTTCTACCCCTTTTCTCTAATTCTGAGACTTTAAGCTGGTTCAAGCCATTATACCTCTAATCCATATTATTCCAAAAACTTTGGAATTATTATCTGTTTCCAATTTCTTGAAAGGAAGTGAATATACTCTTGCACTTAGAGTTAAGAAGATCTGGTTTCAAATTCTGATTCTGACACTTACTAATCTCTGTAAGTTACATTCTAATTATGATAAATTATAATTATAATGACTCATTTTATTTTTTAAATTTATTATCATTATTATTAAGCCTTGGGTTCTTCATGTATAATATGGATAATAATATGTATTTCTCAGGGTTGTTTTATAGCTTATATATAATAATATATATATAATAATAAATCCTTAAAACACTGTTGTTACTATTAGTATTTTATTTCCAATCCATCTTCCACAAAGTTGTTAACTTGATGCATCTAAAACACAGATATGAGCATGCCACCATCTCCAGTGACCTCTATTACCTCTAGGATGAAATTCTAAACCATTAGCCGACTTGTTTAAAATTTTTCACAATATGCCTCTAACTTATATTTCTAATCTCCATTTCCTTTATTCTCTTTACTCTCCTCAAGTAAAATTGGCCTGCTAGGTGTTTTGCAAACACAGAATCCCCTGTCCTGACTATATAACTGTACACAGGCTCTCCCATGTCTGGAATGCACTCTTTCTGTCTCACAAAGTCTAATTTTAATCATAGAACAGCTCAGTTTCCATCTCCTTCACTAGGCCTTTTCTAATTAAAGGTACTAGAAATCATTAGAATTTTTGCTCTAATCAAATTATTTTGCATTGTATTTTATACAAACTTTGTATTTATTTAATTAGTTTATATACTTACCTTACCAATACTTTATATTTGCTTACTTATCTCAGCAATAGAATGTAAGTTCCTTGAGGAGAGGGACTATTTTTGAAAATTATATGGCTTCTTGAATGACTTATAGCATTATTTGAAATAAATTAGTCTAACAATGAACATGGGAAAATTAAGTGAATGAAAAGTGCCCAGCATCCATGTTATGGTAAGCACATAGATCTCTAGTAATCTATTTTAATAATAAAATAGTGCATATATTTAGGTTGGAAGAGGCAAAATGAAGCAAATAACCCTCAAAGGAGAGTCAGGTAATGTCATAAGTGAAGTAACCCTAATTCCATCACCAGTATCACAACCATTAAACTTCCTTTGACCTTCTTAGGAAAAAAAAATATATATATATATATGTATAGAAATGAAGGGGAGTAGGAAACAGAACCATTGGGGGTGAATTGAATGTTATGAGATCTACAGGTGCAAGAGGCAGGAAAGACAGTTGGAAACTGGACAAGGAATTCTGGGAAATTCTCCTGAGGAGGAGGGTCTTGAGTTCAGAGACACAGAAGGAAGTGGAAGGAGTAGCTGTTTCTCTGTGCCATTTCAAGACACCTTTGGAGATTTCTGTCACAGAAATCTTAACATCACTGGTTCCTGTTTCACAAAACTGAATTATTCTGAAGACTTTCATTTCATGATCTATTGAGATACTGGACCCAAATCATTGAGCAGTGCTCTCTGCCCTTTCCATTTCTCCCCCCTTCCTACCTCTCCTCTGCCTTACAAAAAGACCTTTTAATTCTATAATTAAATTATTTAGAAATAAAGATTTAGGATGGATTCTGGGAAGGGAAGGTGAACTTTGAGAAGTAGCAAATTCCACCCACTCAAGAGGATGGAACTTTGAAAAGGGATTTCAGAAATTAGGGTGACCTACCCCTAATCCCACCCTACTTCTCCTTTACTCCAATGCACAATTAAATCACATTGAGCAGTCAAAGAGTGAATTCAATCTTATTTATTTACATCAAAGGAATAAGTTCATTGGCAGACTCCATTTTGTTGCCAGCTCTCAAGAAGGCACAAAGGGGAGGCTTGTGAGTGCCCCAAAGTAGAGCATATCCAAATTGGGGTTCCACATATCAATCCTTGTAGAGAAGACTTCTCCACTGCCTTCAAGGGCTGCACCACCATCAAGGGGCAGTCCTTCACTCAGGGGAGATTTACATTGTGTCTCCCTTAAGTAATCAGGACTCCTGGAGGTGGGGTAGTGAGGGAAATCATTTCATCAACCCTTGCCTCACTGCCATCAACCTTCATCCTCCATCTAAGGAGTATCCAAGCATATCTATATGTGTGAATGAAGATACATACATACATATTTATTATTACATAAATACAAATACATATATATTAGTATTGTTCCCTTTGGTAGTGTGGTAAAACCTAAGGATTCCTTTTAATCTCACTAAATATCAAAAGATCATCAAACAAAATCTATATACAATTTGGCCAGATATTTATTATCTGTTCAAAGACTTTATATTCCGGTAACTTATTTATGTTTTATCTTATGTGGATGTGTCTTTATTTCAGATACTAACCTATTTGCTCCCAGGTAAGGTCTAGGAACAATTTCTTTTAATTCCTTTCATTTTCTTGAAACTGAACACAGTGGAAAGATTCACTAAAATGGTGTAGATTTAGTAAAAGATGTGGAGTGTCAGATTGTTAGAAGAGGAAGATGCTTCAGGGATCTCTTGGACCTTTGATAGCTAAAGCTTAGAGTAAAGCAATTTACTCAAAGTCACAGAAATATTTAATGATATATCCTGAATCAGAATCCAGAACTTTTGACTCTCAGCCTTGAATTTTGAGGGAGAATTTGGAAGAATGAGTTGGGGACTTGAATCCAAATCCTGCTTCTGTCTTTTTATTATACATGTGATCTTAGGGGAACTCCCTTAACACCTCTGGAGACTATTTTATCATCTGTAAAACAAAGGAGTTAAACTAGGTGGTCACCAAGTTTCCTTCCAATACTAGATCTATGGTTCTATTTCTATTACTCTGCCTCTCTAAATAGTGTTAAACTATCCTTTCATAGTAGTCCTTTCCCTCCTTTGAATTGTTAAGCTTAGCCCCTTTCAGAGTCAATAGGCCAGCAAATTCTCCATGGCCTCCATCTCCCTCTGAGTCACAAGCACCTAGTGTGAGAAAGAGGGACCAGTGCCCCTTCTCTATGACAGGTACTTTTCAGTTTATGATGAGAGCCTACCAGTCGTCCTTCCCCTTCATCTACACACACACACACACACACACACACACACACACACACACACACACACACACACACACACACACACACACACACACACACACACAACTTCAGCAACCCCTACCAAAGCTTGTATTCACAGGGAGTTTTGAATAAAGCTGAAATAAAACTCACTACCCTAGATACATCTTACCTGGCCTGTCCAGAGAACCTAGCAGGCATACACACCTAGAGTCTGTGTGTCCCAGGAGCCATGGGAAGAGCAACAGAATAACCAGAGCTGGCACGTTTCTATCAGACAGCCATAAGAAGTGGGTAATTTTTATTTATTGTCTACAGTTCATGGCAGCCAGTATTTTACCACCTGCACATCTCAAAAAGGGAGGGGGAAAAAGCACACCAATATCCTCAAAATGTTTATATTCAAGGAGTGTGTGTTTCAGAGAGGGAGGTCGTGATGTGTGTATTTTTATTGTGTGTGAAAGAATCCTTAGTGGCGATGCAGCTGGAAAAATAATGGAAGCTCAGGGTACTGTCTTTTGTGACAAAGTTTCCTCTGGTAAGTTACAATTATAACGTAGAAAATGATACCTTAGACTGCAACTAATTTGTGAATCCCGGGAAAAGGAGTTCAGTGATTCCTCATCAGGACAGCAGGACCTGATCTGCAAAAATGTGGGCCTCAGCGGGAGGCTGTTTGGGAGAGTCTATTTGCATTTCAATTGTAAGTCCAGCATAAACCTTGAAATCTTGGCTCTGGTACTGCCACAAGAGAGTTTCACATCCTCCACTCCCCATTTTTGGTGTGCTCAAAAGAAAATGTAAGTGTAATACCATTCAGGATATATACACAGACTCCGACCCCTAACTGAAATGAAGAAAAGAAGGGCCATTGGCTCTGGACTGATGGGTAATGCACCAGTGACATTTGATTCTTTCTCACATGTGTAAGAGACAGGGTGTTCAATAGTCCAGTGTTGATTTAATATAATGTCAGCAGTGTGAGAGTCTGGGGAAGTTTTAAATGTGAAAATACAACAGTTCTTTCCTTCTGTAGCATCTCTGGTGATTCTTCGTGAGATCAATTCTATATCCCCATTTTACAGATGGCGAAACTGAAATCAAAACAAGTTATGTGACTTTACAGAATTTCCACCAAGATCTTCCCAAATTCAAGTCATATAAATTGCACCTTGCTGCCTTGCCTTCCTTATTATGGCATTATTATATTGCTCTACTTTTGACAAAAAGAATGTTCTTTTTTCATTTTTTTTTCATGATTTGATAAAAGGAAGTATTTTCTCTTGAATTGAAGGAATTTTTAGGATAATTTTAATTGTTTTTTTTCCCCATCATTTTGCAGATGAGAACACTGAGGTCCAGAGATATGAGGGACCTCATAATAAATAGCTGAAGATAACTTCTGAATCAAAGTCCTCTACCTAAAGGTATCTCTATAGTAATATCTTTCACAATTAAAATTAAAATGAATTTAATAACCCTTGTTCTCCCCAAGCCAAGGTTTTGTTTTTAATAAATCATTTACTTTCTAGCAAAAAGCCTATTTCTCAAGAGACTCCAACAACTCTGTAGGGATTTCTTTTCTAAATATTCTTTTGGATAGATGGGTTCCTTTTTTGGATCTGACCAAGTGTTTTTATTGCCCTAAATTAGAACCTCCATTCCTAGGTTCATTGTTTTTTATTGAATTAGTCATATCTCTGGTTCTGGAGTAAATTACAACCTCCATACAAACTCCAAAGTTTCTTAATGGATTATCCATTTCTATTGCTCTGGAATAAGTTGACTTTTAATTTATGCTGAACTAATTCTTGTACATGCTTGGTGATGGTCTTAGAATATTTTTGTCAATATAAAATAACAAAGATTCACAAATATATGTAGATGTCATTGATTCATTTGATACCAATGAAAAATTAAAGCATATTTCCATATTAGTCATGTTGCAAAAAACACATATGCGTAGATGCAAAAGAAGATTAAAAAAAACATGCTTCAAATTGCATTTAGAGTTCATAAGTTCTCTCAATGGAAGTTTATAGCATTTTTTTTATCATTGTTCTTTTGGAATTATCTTAGATTGTTTTCTTGATCAGGGTATTAAACCTTTCATGGTTGATCATCCTTATATATTCCTGTTACTGTGTACAATGTTCTCCTAACTTCACTTTCCATGAGTCTATATAAGTCTTTCCAGCTCTTCCTGAAATCATCTTGCTCATCATTTCTTCTATCACAATAGTATTTCATCTTGATAATAAACAACAACTTGTTCAGTCATTACCCAACTAATGAGACTCTCCTCAGTTTTCAGTTCTTCACCCTCACAAAAAAATTGCTATTTTTTGTACTAATAGATCAGGTCCGCTTTTCTTTGACCTCTTTGGAAAACTGACCTAATAGAAGTATTGCTGGGTCAGTGGGTATGCATAGTTTTATAGTCCTTTAGATGTAGTTCCAACTTGTTTTCCAGAGTAGTTGAACTAGTTCCAAAACCCACCATCATCTCATTAGTGTCCCCTTTTCCTCATACCACAAAGAGAATTAATCATTTTCCTGTCATTTGCACATCTCATCCAGAATTTCTTCATTTTTGATTATTTTAAACATTATGATATATATGAATTTTTTTTATTTCATATGAATTTTATTATTCTTTTTTATGATAGTCTTATTTAAGTCTACTATTTCCTCTTTTGTTCACCTAGGTTTTTATTTTATAAATATTCATCCATTTCCCTTAGACTGATAATTTTGCCAGTATATAATTTGACAAAACAACACCTAATAATCACTATATTTCATTTAAATGGTGATACATTCACACTCTTCAGTTTTGATACTAACAAATTTCATTTTCTTTATTTTTTGATCAAATTAATCTGAAGTTTAGCTATTCATTGTTTCCCCTCATTAACCATCTCCTAGTTTTATTTAATGATTTATTTTCAGTTTCATTCATCTCTATTGATTTTCAGCTTTTCACTTTTGTTTTTTAATTAGAGATTTTTTCTTTTTCTTTTTCTATTTTTTAGTTGCATACACAATTTGTTGAACTTCTGTTTCTATATGCTATTGAGGTACATATTTAGAGATACATATTTTCCCTTAGTTACTGCTTTGGCTACATCTCACAAATTTTGGAATGTTGTCTCCTTATAATGATTCTCTTTATTGAAATTATTGATTATTTCTATGATTTGTTCTTTGAGTCAGTGATTCTTTGGGATTAAATTATTTAGTTTCAAATAAGTTTTTAATTTATACTTTTATGATTATTTTTATTGCATTGTGTTCTGAAAGGCTTATACTTCATATTTCTGCTTATCTGCACTGGGCTGTGAGATTTTTACACCTAACACCAGTCTAATTTTTGTGAAGGTGCCCTATAAAGCTGAGAAAAAAAATGGTATACTCCTTTCTATTCCCATTCAGATTTCTCCAGGCTCTATCATATTTAACTTTTCTAAGATTCTATTCATCTCCTAAAATTCTTTTTAGTTGTTTTGTGATTAGATTTTTCTATCTCTAAGAGAGGAAAGTTCCTGATAGTATTGCTTTATTTTCTCTTTCCTCTTGTATAATTCATTTAATTTTTCCTTTAAGAATTTGGATGCTATGCTATTTGGTGCTTTGAGTTTAGTACTTCTATTGCTTCATTGTCAATAGTTCCTTTTAGAAGAATGTAGATTCCTTCCTTATTTCTTTTAACTAGTTCTATTTTTGCTTTTTCTTAGAGATCATGATTACTAGTCTTGCATTTTTTTATTTCAGCTGAAGAATAATATTCTGCTCCAGTACCTTATTTCAACTATGTGTTTCTTTGTTTCAAGTGTTTTTTATATAAAGATATACTCCTATATACATGTATGTATATATACACACATATATAAATATATTGCTATTTTTATGGGAAGTCCATCCCATTTATTCACAGTTAAAATTATTCTGCATTTCCTTCCATCATATTTTCATCTTTCATCTTTTTATTTCTATTTTTATCTGATCCCACTTAGAAAGTATATGTTTCTGACTAATACCTTTTTTTTTATTTATCCAACCTTTTATCATCACTCAACATGGAAGTAGATAAGGGAAAGAGGGTGATGTGTGTGTGCATGTGTGTTTACATGTTTACATTTACTAATTTAACTTCTCCAGCTGGGATCCTAGTTTACCTTCATTTAACCTCATTTAGTCCCTTATGATTTCTTTTTTGATGTTTACCTTTTTATATTTCTCTTGAATCTTATATTTGAAAGTCAAAAATTTTTATTCCTCTCAGGTCTTTTCATTAAGAATAGTTGAAAGTCCTCTATTTCATTAAGTATCAATTGTTTCCCCCCCCCACCCCCACTCTTGAAGTAATATGCTCAGTTTTGGTGGATAAGTTATTCTTGGTTGTAATGCCAAATTTTTTGCATACCAAAATATCATAGTTAAAGTCATCTATTCCTTTAACATGTTTGCCACTAAATGTTGTATGATCCTAACTGTAACTACATTATTTGAAAGATTTCTTTCTAGCTAGTGGAAATAGTTTCTCTTTGATCTGGGAGTTCTAAAATTTGGGTATAATATTCTTGGGAATTTTCATTTTGAGATCCTTTTCAGGTGGTGATTGGTAGAGTCTCTGAATTTCTATTTTAATCTTCTGGTTTTAGAATATTGAATCAATTTTCCTTAAGAAATCCTTGAAATATGATGTCTAAGCTCTCTTTGTGTCTTTTGGGCATTCTAATAATATTTAAATTACCTTTCTTTAATCTATTTTCCAGGTCACTTGTTTTTCCAATGAGATATTTCACATATTCATCAATTTTTTTTCATTCATTTGACTTTTTAAAAATTGCCTCTTGATGTCAAATGGAGTCATTAGCTTCCATTTAACCAATACTAGTTTTTAAGAAATTAGTTTCTTCAGTGACCATTTATACTTCTTTTTCCATTTGGTCAATTCTATTTATTAAGATGCTATTTTCCTCAGCATATTGGTCCATTTTAACCAACCTAGTCATTTTCTTTTCATAATTTTCTTCCTTTTCTTTAATTTCTTTATCTATTTTTCCTCAATAAGACTAATATTTTAAGATTAATTTTAAGACTATTTTTTCTCCAATATTCTTATTGACATTAAAAGCCAATTAAACTATTCTAGAAGTTCCTATTGGAATTCTTTACAATTATCATTTTTCTTTGAAATTTTATTCACAGCTGACTTCATTGTTTTCTCCTGAGTTTATTCTTGATCTTCCCTATCAAAATAGAAGTTTTTATTGTTAGATTCTAGTGTTGTTGTTTCCTCATTTTTCCCACACTATTTCTTGATTTTGAAATTTATGCTAAAATTAGGCACTATTTCTGGCATGGAGGTGAGAAGGGACACTTTCGCAAGCTTTAGGATTTTTTATTACTTATTTTCAGAGCTAATTCTATGGATTTGGAGTTTTCTGTGCTTCCAAGGTAGTATGATAGGTGTGGTCACAGTTTTCCTGGTCTATACTTTGATTGTTTCCCAGAAAGGGCTCCTGATCCCTGGAAATTGCAATTAATAATGCTACATAGGTTCCCTGATCCCAACAGAAAGTGATATTTGGGTTCTTAATCCCTTGTAACAAAAGTGATCCTTTTCACTTGGACTCTGACCCAGAAGTGACAATGGAATTGCTAAAAGAATTTGGTCCTGCATCCAGTAGTAACACAAGGGTCTCCTATAGTCTCTTCCTCACCAGTGGCAAGGTGTTTTTATTGAATCTGGCTTAAGGGTTTTAAAAGCTGCTTCTATTTCTATTGCCACCAACTATTCCCAATACTAGTGTTTCATTTACTTGGGCTCTATCTCCCATGTCAGAGTCCTCCTTTCTGATCACTTAAATCATTCTCATCTGAAAACATTTCTCATTCTGCCCTTTTGTTAACTCTGCCTCTCTAGAATTAAATTTGAGGTGTCATCTTAATGTTGTGTTGATGGTACATGTTCAGAGATCTTGACTGAGTGCTTTCTCTACTCTGTCATCTTGGCTCTGCCTCTATAAGTCCACTGGGTAGATTTTAGTCATTTCTATGGGGAAAGAGCCAAGATGGTGGCCAAGTAGCACAAAACCTAAAATGGACCCCAAAAATCCTCTCAAACCAATTTTAAAAGAGTACCTCAAAATGAAAAGAATCACAAAATCAACAACAAAATGGAGTAAGAGAGCTCTCCTGCAGAAAACAACTTGAAAGATAGGCAGAGAGAGTCTATTTTTACAGCATAAGGGGAAATAGGAAGTAAAACTATACACAGAGGAGTGTTGGCCTCCCACCTACTACACCAGGTTCTGAGGCTTAGCATAGGCCAACTTCATTATCCTGGGACCCTTGTAAACCTCAAAATTTCTCAGACTTATGAATGTTAGGGGTTTCCCCCATTGGGGAATCTTCTACTTTAAAAAATTCCCTAGCAGATGGTGAGAACTCTATTTGAGTGTGGGGGCTCCTAGCTATGGGAGTGTCCCTGCTCCACCCTACTTAAGACTGCTTTAGGACAGAAAACGGCTTGCTAAACAATGAAAGTACTTTGATCCATGCTTATGGAAGAGACAGGAAGTTCTTTGAGTCATGACTGTTTTAGAATTGATACAATGGGATACTAAGTACCTATAAAGGTGGGGCAACTTGTAAACTACTTAAACCTAAAAGAGTGATAACTTATTCAGAGGTTTTTTCTAATGAAATTTGTCGACACAGCAGCATTTTTTCCTGACTTACTAAAGAGATTAAAATTACTCAGCTGTGAATTCAAAATGGGTGGTCTTTTAGAAACATCCACAGTGATTAGTAGATGTATGGACTTAGGGGAGGTGATGGAGGAGATTTTGCCCTTAAAAATAAGAGCTTGGATCTCATTCAGGATCTGGATCTCGATTTCTGACTCTTGTTTTGAAGGAGAGTTCCTTGAGGAGCTCCTCTGGGGTAGGAGCTCTGGAGGCTCTTGAGAGAGGCCCTTTGAAACAATCTCTGGCTGGAAGACTCTTTGAGGAAGGACGCTGGCCTGGTGTCACTAGTATCCTTGTTTAGTCAGACCTTGTTGTGAGTGCTAAAAAACTGACTGATTTTCTTTTAAGACTCAGGTCTAGGCCATATTGGCTTGAAGCCCTTCATATTTATTCCTTTCTTACTCTCTCTCTCTTTCTTTGATTACTCATTGTATTGTTAATTAAAATCTCTATAAAACCCAATTGACTTGGGTATTTGAATAATTGGGAATATTTCCCTGGCGACCACCTTATATTTGATTTTAAAACCCAAGACACTGTAGTGAAACATATTTCTGCGGCCAAATTTACTCACCTTCTCTTATATCTATCACAGTTTATATCTTCCACTATTTTAATCGCTACAGTTTAAGACCTCAACCATTTTAAATCTCACACCCTGCCTAATCCAACAGTAAAGCAACAACCACCCACCCACCCATTGAGATTATAATCTATGAAAGAATTTAAACGCTTTGTTAATTTTTACATCAATCAAGAACTAGGAGTCCCCTGCCTTTCATACTTACTTAAACATCAATACCTAGTTAGTCCTAAAAGAGCACAAGCACTAACCCTTCTTTCTCACCTCACCCCACCACCCTAGCTATGCTAGACAAATTGGGAGAATATGATTGATTCCTGAGATGTGATAGAGGAGCCCACAGTGAAAGGAGCTAGAAACCAGAGAGGCAGGAAGTAACATGGAAAAAATTGCTTATAAAAACCAGCTGAGGGCATTCTGATTCATTCTGTTGCCTTGGTGTGGCTCTTGCTGAGGGAGGACTTCTGTGTTGAATTTCTTTCTGGGTTGGAGAGACTTTTGCAGACTTCCACTTGGAGATTGGAACCTGGAGACTAAGACTCTCCTGTTCCTCTGTCAGGAGATTAGAACTTTATCAGGGAGTAAGCTAGATTTCTTCATAGCAAACTTAGTGGTAGATTAGACAATTCTCCTATCACCTTCCTACATTTCCTCTTTTACTATCTCTACTTTGCTGTGATAAAGCTACTAAAGCTAATATAGTCTCTTGACTTGAATTAATTTTTATAAATGGTGACAACAAAAATTTTTTATATTCTTATATTTGTCAAACCTATTTAATTATTTCAAAGCCCTCATATCAGCCCACAGTGAGGTCCAAAATCCACAGTAAATGGTTCTTTCCAGCCTGGGGTAAAGTCCCTAGTCCAGATTAAAATACCTCATAGGGTTGAGTCCTGCAGGCCATTAGCAGAGGACAAAGAATCAGTAGTTTTCAAAGCTCCCAATCCACCAACAAAAAGAAGACTGGGAGAATGAGCAAAGAGCAAAAGAAAACTAACCCTAGAAAATTTCTGTGAAGACAAAGAGCAAGGTACACATTCAGTAGGAGAAGGTGAGAGCAAAGCAACGACATATAAAATTTAAAAAAAAAAGGGAATGGGAAGAACTCAATGAAGATTTAAAAATTAGCCATTTTATGATTTCTGTGATTCTTATTTTAATGATTAAAGGATATTACTACAAGTTTCAATTACTCTACCCTTAGGGTTTTAAATATCAAAGAGAATTGTTTTTGTTTTCCCCTAGTAGAGGGAGCCACTAGAGCTTCATGAGTTGGGTAATGACATGGTTAACTTGTGCTTTGGGAGTATCAGTTTGGCAGCAGAATGAAAGGATTGAAGAAGAGGAAATTGGAATGAGAGAGACCAATTAGGAGGATGTTAGTTTAGGTGAACACTGAGGAGGACCTTAAAGCTTACTATATTGTGTGTTTATGGTTGATTGTCCCTTTGCTAGTCCTTGGCTACTATACTTTTGATATAAACTTTGTTATTGTGAGTGAGAGACACTGTGGTGGCCTCTGTTAGGGAGAGCTGGGTCCAAGTCACTTACTAACTGTATGACTCTAGACAAATTATTTAACACTGAAATATCCCAGGAAACTATGACCATATGTTGCAGAGCAGGTGGTGATCTGCTTTGGAAAAGGGAGTTTTCTTCACTAGAAAGTCCTTATACTAAATAAAATAATCAATCTGTTCCAAAGTGGGGATTGAATAGAGTCTCTATTAAAGGAAACTATATATTCTGTTACTCTGAGGTTCTAAATATTCTCATTGTCGCATTTACTTCCATCACACTCAAAAGTCCTGGCTTCTTATTAAATCTTCCTATATAAGTCTTGCTATTTGACCTCACCAATGGAATTTAAGTTGTATCTTCCTTTACATTTTTTGTCCCTCCTTTAGAATGCAAGTTGCCTGAAAGTAGAGGGTATAATGGTTTTTTAAATTGTATTTCCAGCACTTAACGTAGTACTTAGCACATAGTAAAAATACTTAATACTGTTTCTTAATTTATTTATTCCTTTCATATTCATCTTTACAAATCACTTGGACTTGAATATGATAATTTAAAACAAAAAACAAACAAACAAACAAACAAAAGCAAGCAACAACACAGGTAAACTATAATTACTCAAAATATCATTTTTAGATCAAGGAAATAAGTAATAAGGAGCAGAACTCCCAAATACAACATATGTCCCACATAAACCTTCCATCTCCACAGAGAAGGAGGGTTTTGATTCCAGAAAGTCCTAGTCCTGGAAGTTCAGTATAAGAACCTAGACCAGTATAAAGAAACTGGAAACATGAAGGTAACAAAGTTTCCACCATCATGTGCAGGAATAATGAATCTTCACAACTGGGAGGCAAATGGTTTGTTGATAGAGAAACTTTGTTGTTGCTCCTCCTGTACCACTTACAAACTTTCCCAGATTCTCAAATTCTTTTTATTAATTTTTTTTAGATTCCCCAATTCTTAAAAACTCTTCACTTGATCCTACAATTCCTTCAAGTTATTATTCTACATTTTTCTCCATTTCACAGTGAATCTATTTTTTAAAAGCTGTCCATAGGAGGAGATAGTTGGGTGGTTCAGTAGATTGAGAGCCAGGTCTAGAGACAGGAGGTCCTAGGTTCAAATGTGCCTCAGACACTCCTAGCTATGTGATCATGGGAAAGTTACTTTACTCCCATTGCCTAGCCCGTACTGCTCTTCTACCTTAGAACTAATACACAACAGTGATTCTAAGACAGAGGGTAAGTGTTTTAAAAATAAAATAAAATAAAAGCTGCCTATATTCTTTTCAGACCTTCATTTTCTCATGTCCCTCTCACCTCTCAAGTCCTTGTAACTTGGCTGCTAATCCTATACTCAAAATGTAACTGCTCCTTGCTCTCTCCAAGTTTACCAATGAATTCTTAATGACCAAATAAACCCTTCTGACTTTTTCTCAGTTCTTATCCTTCTTGACTTTTCTTATGAATTTGAGGTTGACAACCACTCTTTACCTTCCCACATACTATTTCCTCCCAGATTTTTATGATACTAATCTTGGTTGCTTTTAGTTCTCTTCCTACCTATTTAACTTTTCATTCTGAGTCTACTTTCCCAAGATTATTATTCTTGTCCTAGCCCCATAAATATATGTACCTAAATTCTATAAATCACATAATCATATAATCATATAAATGCATATGTACATATATTTACACACAAACATATTTATACATTATTATCATGTATGTATACATGCACATTGTGCATTTGTGTGTGTACATATATATGTATGAAACTATGTATATGTCTACCCATAGCCCTATTATCTATCCTGAAAAAAAATTGCATATCACAAAACCATCTATTGAAAATCTCTAAATGAGTATTTGGTGATGTTAAAATTAATTGTGGGGTGGAATTGAACATATTATTATTTAGGTGGTCACCGGGTATTTAATTTCTAAATCTGAAAATGAATTACTAAAGTAAATGGAATTTATGGTAATTTATTGACAATATTTACAAAAGAAGGAAGATATTAAGGAATGAAAGAGAGAGAAAAACTCTGGCTTCTTCTCATATCAGTTAGAATTTTTAAGCTTCAGACAGGGGCAGAGAGTCTCAAGAATTTGGGCCTTTCCTGGAGACTTCACACTTCCAGAAAGGCAGGGTCACTAAGTCAGCTCTTCAGTTACCAATGGAGACAATCTTAAAGAAGTCTGGATGTCTGCCTTCAGGTCGCTCCTCCAACTCAGTGCCCTAATCTTCAAATGAATAATGTCAGTCTTCCCTTCAGCTCCGAGTGACTGATTCACTCCAAGCCTGGGTGACTGACTGTTTTCTTCCGTCTTTTTTCCCTCTATTTAAAGACCTTTTTTTCTTGTGTCATGTGCTCTAAATTTTCATGTTTACCAATCACAGCATAGGCTTTTCTCCAAGACTGCCCATTCTTTAGTTCACATCTTCTTTGGTTAGATTTTCTCCAGGACTGTCCACTCTTTAGTTCTCACCTTCTCTGGTTAGATTATATCTTTTTGGGTTACTTAACACCTCTTTTGTTAAGTTCATTTAAGTTACTTAAGTTTTTTTTGAAGTTACTTAACACCTTTTTGTGGTTAATTCACCTTTTGTAGTTACTTAATACCTTTTTGTCATTAAAATCTAAAAATAGATTGTAGCTCACAATTCTAGCTTCATTGTAAAGGAAGAGCTAAGTACCTTCATTCTTACAATCAGTAGATTGCAATTTTATCTTCACAATAAAGAAAAAGCTAAATATCTTCATTGTTACAATCAGGAGATAGCTAAATCCAATCTTCACAGTGAAAACTCAACATGTCAAAAGGAGAAGTCATAAAAATTTTCCCTCAAATCCATTCTTCACAGGTTCCTTTTTTGTACTGAAGGTACTACCATTCATCTAATTGCCTAGGTCTTCATTCTCCCAGTTATCATAGACTTTTCTTTATCCCTCATCTTCATATCCTATCAGTTCCCAACTTCTATTGATTCTACCTTCAAAACATCTCTCATGTCTTGTGAGCTAATTATTAGTGCCAGGATTGGAAACAGACCTGAATACAAAACTTATCTTATAAACTTACTAGCAACATGACTTGGGAAAACCATTTCAGCCTTTCTATGCCTCAATTTCTTCATATGAGGATCATAAAACATCTACTTGATTGTATCTTTTGATGATCACATGAGGTAATATATGTTTAGGACTTTACAGACATTATACTATTTTATAACTATTAGCTATGAGGATTATCTATTTCCTTTTCCATCTCAAAGGCGACATTATACTTCGAGCACAAATAAGACCTCTTTTGGACTTCTTCATTGACTCCTCAATTGGTCTTCATAACTTCAGGCTCTGTCTTCCTCAGTCCTTCATCCACAGAGTTGCTAAATTGATATCCTTAAAGAACAATTTAGAGCATGTCAATCCCTTGGTTAATGAAACTTCAATGATTCTCTCTTGTATAAATGTATATAAATTAAAATAAAAATTAATCATCTGGCATTTAATCACTTCTGGCTCAAAATCTTGTTCCTTTCTTCGAATACTACATAGTATTCTCTGTTCTAGCTAAATGAACTTCTTGCTATTATCCATGTATACCATTTCTCTTCTTCAAATCTTTATCCAGTCTGGTCCTATGTTTGGAAAATACTCTCTCCTCACATTGGCATTTATGAACATTTAGATTTCTTTAAACCCCTGTTCAAATTCTCCTTCCTCACAAAAGCTTATCTTGATTCTTTCCAAAGCCACTTGAGAATGTCCCCAACCATATGCACTGAGTGAATTTGTTGCTTATTTGGCATATCATCATTTTTCCTTTTCAATGTCAAGTTATATTCCCTTAAATGAATGTAAACTCCTTGAGGGCAAGAACTCTTTCATTTTGACTTTATAGTCCCAGGATTTGGCACAGTGCTTGGCACATGGCAGATTCTTAATAAATACTTGCAGAATGAAAAGAAGTGTGTGTATGGGGGAAAGCCTACCTTATGCATCAAGTGACAAAAACTTGAACATTTTGAAATGAAAAGAATATATAGATTGCTCAAGCTCAACAAAATGGGAATGAAGTTTCACCCATTGGTTCTGTAACTCTTAGGCATAGGCCACTACAATCCTTTTGTTTTTTGACATGATAATAAAATTTTTAATAATCATTTTCTTTCATTTTTTGATTCCTATGCTCTCCTCTCTCCCTTCCCTCCCCAAGATGGCAGTTTGTACACTTGTTATTATATATTATCATATATACATATTTCCAAGTTCATCATGCTGTGAAAGAAGACACATATTGTTTATACTGGAGAAAAATCCATGGATATAATAGTGAAAAAAGGTATCCTTCAATCTGCATTGAGACTCCTTTGTTTCCTTCTATGATGGCCTTTTTCATCATGAGTTCTTGGAGTTTTCCTGGATCCTCGTATTGCTTATAATAGCTAAGTCATTCACACATGATTATTACACATTAATTGATATTACTGTATGCAATAGCCTCCTGATTCTTTTCACTTTACATTGTATCACTTCATATAAATATTTCCAGGATTTTTTGTGATTGTCTAAGTAGCCATTTCTTATGGCACAAAAGTATTCCATTACAATCATAAACCTCTAGTTCAGCTATTCTCCAAAAGGCCATTATAATATACACAAAGATGACTAAGTGGGCAGGGCTTAGGGCCATCTAGATTATAGTCATTCTTTCCTACTTTACCTCAACAGCATGCATTCCAACGTCATCAGTCACAGGTGCCCCATAAATCTGTCTGTCCTAGTAGAATTAACATTGAGGATTACTTTATAATATGTTATGCCTTGCTGATTTTGGCTAGTGTCTCATTAAAACAACCCATTTACTACACCAACTACACTTCTCTAGGACCATGTATTGTAAGAGTTAAATTAGTTTCTCTACTAAAAGTATTATATTTTTTAGAGGTTTATTAAAGATCATTAGAAATCAAGGATAAAGAAATACAAAATAAGAAAATAGGGCTAGTAAGCCCATTCAATTTCATTTACTACATATTAAGAGATGGGTGTGCTTAGAAGCAGAAGCAGAGAGAGCCCAAATAGGCAGTACAGTCAGTTTAAATACAAATTTTGTTCTTGGCCCAGGTGGGGATTCAGGTGATATTATAGGGAATTCTGGGAACTGCCAAGGACTTCTGGGGTTTGAAGCATGGGGTTCAAATCTCCATTTTACATTCCCCTGTTTGATCCTTATTGGGAAAGGTTTCCCCAAAAAGGATCATGGAAACATAATCAACTTAAAGATTATAATAATTTGAGGTAAGAGGAAAAAAGAACAAAACCAATAATTGCTAGACACATTGACAAAAACACAGTTAGGGGGCAGTCCCTTTTGGCATGAGAGTATACATACAAATAAATGTTCAATCAACTACACCCAATGTTCATTCTTGATCTTCTTTTGCAGCTTGTGGTCTGGAGGCAACTTCATGGTGTCTTCTCCAAACAGTTCAGTTTCTAGATTCGGAGAGGTATCATGTTTCTTAACCTAAAATTCTTCTCAAAAGGAATTTAAACTTTGCAATTTAAAATAATAATAGTTTTACATTCCCCCCTTGGAGAAGGTGATTGAAAAAATGCAGGGATCATTTAGGGATGCATGGCTGAGTTATGAGGTATATGAATCAATTGGCAAGAGAAATTAAAAAGACATCAGAAAAATCCAAATAATAAAGATAATTTATGGATGAAAATATAGACTATCAAATTCTTATGTGTAAAAATTATAAGTAAAGGAAAAATAAATCTATAACAGGTCCTTGAATCAGGGCCCAATTAAAATGATATAAGCAAGTAAGCATTTACCCAGTCAGTAGCCAGGACTACAGAAAATTGCCACACTATGAAAGACAGAAAAGGGACTAGATTATTGAAGCTAGGTTAGGAGCCAAGTTTGGGATACTCGTCTGTAAGTATTTTCACAAAGAGTGTGGATACAAGGAAGGCCTATGTCTTAATGTATGTTAAGCGTTGCAACCTTAAATCTTCACACTCAGTTCATGTTCTTTGTATTGGCTTAGAAGTACATCAATCCTTCCTGGATTGGTTTCTTTGGCCCTGTGCAATTGCTCTTTTGTATATCTTGTCCTGGAATCACACAGAATCATTAAGCAAAGTCCCATAATTTTTTTGAACAATTAGTGGCATCATTTTTATAGTCTCAAGCTTTTCTGGCATGCATTGACATTATAGCAAATGTATGTTAAATTTATATTACTGCAAAATCAAAAAGTTAAAAATAAAACCTTAATACTGGTGACATGTGCTTCAAATATAAAAAGAGAAAAAAAACTGAAATAGTGTATTGCACATGCAAGAAAAATAAATACAATAAAAGAGTTTTAAAATTCAAAAATGTAGCTTATAATCATTGACACACTGTGTCAGCTAAGGAAATGTAGAATACAAGGCTTTCTCACCAAAATTGAGATCCATTTCCTCTTCATATCTGGCTTTGATCCACTGTAAGTACAAGCAAATGAATTTTACAAGGTAACAATTTTTTTTAAAATAATGAACAGTAGTATAAATATGTAGGTATCAATATCCCGAAAATTCTCAATAGTTCAGTTAATTACAATTAGAAACAAATCCATTATCATGTTTCACATAAGTTGCTGTATGGCATTTTTAAAAGCCTATGAACTGATGGATATTTGTCACAATTTTACAAACATAGCAGATCTTTCAACCTTGGTAAACATTTTTTTAAACAAAATAACCTCATTTGGGGTTTTTGAACATCATCAAGAATTCTAGATATCATTCTGGTGAAATGGTAAAGTGAGCTGAAGAGTTATAAATGAGAGATGCTCCTCTTTTGGGGAGCCATCCAGGTGTACTATATTCCCTGGGATTAACTTCCCACCTTCCGTTCACATTTTTCTAAATGTGGGAGGTGAGGGTCATAATTGTATTCCACTTCAGCTACTAAACTGGGCCTTACCTCCTGTCAGGGGCAGGCAAAATGACCAGATTTATTGAAAAAAATTCTAAAAATCATGTCTAAAGAACCCTTAAAATCAATTTGAGATATTTAGCTCATTAAATTTCTCAAAGGTTATTATACAATTGTAGCAATTTTCTGATGGAGTCCATCTATCCTCTATGTGACAATTTAGAAAGTCAAAAATTAGAAAAGCTCTTTTTATATGGGCTTACTCAATAATGTTTGTTCAGCAAAGTTATATGGGAAAATCAACAGAATATAACAGTAGTTAAAACCCAGTACATTGAAATGATTCAGTGTAACATAATAGTATTGAATACATTAATATTTGAACTTAAAATCACAAAGTTAAATCTTAAACAAAATAATCAGTAAAATGCAATAGAAAACAGAAATTTTTTATAAAACATTGGAGTCTGAAGTGCCCTAAAAATATAACCTCCAGTTTCTTTAAAGTTCCTTGTTTTTTTTTTTAATTATCCATTTAGATGCCTATTGTCAGAAGGCAGAAAATTGGTAAGGGGTAAGGAATGGGGGTTAAATGACCTGCCCAGAGCCACACTGCCAGGAAGTGTCTGAGGCCAGATTTTAACCCAGGACCTCCCATCTCTATTCATTTCACTGAGGCACTGACCTGCTTCCCCATAGTGAGGGTGGTTTTTAGGAATCTCAATTTGGGCCAAAGAATTGCAGGGAGTTGAAATTTTCTCCTGACTCCTAGGTGAGCTAAGTGAAAGAATCAATAAAGTCAAAAGATATCCTTTTAAAGCAGTCATACTTATAAGTTCTTGTTTGGAAAAGTCTCTTCCTTCTCCTCTTTCTCCCCCTCTGCTATCCCCTGCCCCATGCCATGTGGAGGCTAATTGTAGTCTAAGGAAAAATCACCCCTGTTTTTTTTTACTAGCTGTTTATTTTTGATCCTGAAGAAATTGGGTCTGCTACCAGCAGCCTGGGTCCTGGGGCTGGGCCTGGAGTGATGAGCCATCTGGATCAGAGCCCAGAGTTGCTGGGGCCAGGGTGGGCAGGGCTGGGATCAGGTTAGTGAGAGAGAGACCAGGAGCTGGGAGCCAGGAGCCGGGAAGTAGGCAGCAGGAGCCGAGTCGAGCCAGGCTGGGCCAGGCGGGAAGGGCATGAGAACAATCTGGGTCCAGATTAGTCAAAAGGCTTTCTAAAAAGCCTTGGAGAAACGTGACTTATAAATCATTATCTACGCTATCTTTTTTTTTTAATTGAGAGTTTTTCTCTCGTCCCTTTTGATCACCAAAACTGTAAGAGTTAAATTAGTTTCTCTACTAAAAGTATTATATTTTTAGAGGTTTGTTAAAGATTATTAGAAATCAAGGATAAAGTAATACAAAATAAGAAAATAGGGCTAGTAATCCCATTCAATTTCACTTACTACATCTTGAGAGATGCATGTGCTTAGAAGGGGAAGCAGAGAGAGCCCAAATAGGTGGTACAGTCAGTTTAAATACAAATTTTGTTCTCGGCCCAGGTGGGGATTCAGGTGATATTATAGGGAATTCTGGGAACTGCCAAAGACTTCTGGGGATTGAAGTCTGGGGTTAAAATCTTCATTTTTACAGTATGAACATTTCCTGAGTAGTTCTCAAACATTTTACAAACAGATTTATAGGTAAGCAAGAACAAAAACAGAAAGCAATTCCAAAGTAATTTTTTAATAAAAATTGTTGGGAAAAGTGGAAAGCAATTTGACCAAAACTAGATTAAGACAAATATCTCACATCATTTACCAAGTAAAGAAAATAGATATATAGTCTAGGTATAAGGGAGATATTATAAACAAATTAGAAGAGCAAAGAATATATTACATGTCAGATTTGCAGATAGGAGAAGACTTTATGACTAAATAAGAGATAGAAAGCATTGTGAAATGTAAAATAGATAATTTTGAGTACATTAAATTTGTACAAAAAAACGAATGTATTCAAGTTTAGAAGGAAAGCAAAAAGTTGGAGGGAAAATTTCATAGGCAGTTTCTCAGATAGAGGTTTCATATTTACATCTATCTCTCATGTATTTATCTACCTACATATCTATATAAATTTGTCACATGTATAAGAATATGAACAATACCCCAACTAATAGTCAAAAGACACAGACAGTTTTTGGATGAAGAAATCAAAGCTAAATGGAAATATATGGAAAATGCTCTAAATCATTATTGATTAGAGAAATGCAAATCAAAACAACTCTGTAATATGTAATATCTATTCACATTGATCAGATTTCCTAAATGATAAAAGGGGATGTGGAAAATGGGATATATACATTATTGGTAGAACTATGAACTAATCCCTCCATTTTGGAGAGTAATCCAGAATTATACTCAAAACACATTATAAAACTGTGCATACCTTTTGACCCAGAAAAGCCATTACTGGGTTTATTTGCTCTGGTGATAAAGAAAAAGTAAAAGAAACTACATATTCTAAGATATTTATGAACAACTCTTTTTTGTAGTGGCAAAGAACTAGAAACTGAAAGGATGTTCATCAACTGGAAATGGTTTAACAAACTGTGATAAATGATTGTAATGGAAGACTATTATGCCATAAGAAATAATAGATTAAAAAAATCACAAAAAAACCTGGAAACACTTATATGAACTGATGCAAATTGTAGTGAACAGAACCAGTATACACAGTAACAACAACAATATATGATGATTATCTGTGAAAGACAACTATTATCAACAAGGCAAAGATTCAAGAGAATTCCAAGGGACTCACAATGAAAAAGGATATCCATCTCCATAGAAGGAACAGATGGTGCTTGAATACAGATGGAAACACACTATTCATTGCTTTATTTTCTCCAAAAAATTTTTTTTCTCTAGTATAAGAGACATGTTTTGTATCCCAACATGATGAACAGAGAAATATGTATAATATGATAATATATGTACAACTTGTATCATACTACTTGCTTTCTTGGGGGGTGTTGGTGGAATCAGAGGTTGGGGAGAGAGAAAAAAAAGAATGAGACAGAGGTTTTTGGGTATTACTTTGTTAATTTGTTTCTCTTGGATAAGCAAATTTTTTATATTATATATTTGTAAAAACAATATGTATTATATTGTGATGTTATATATTATATTTCATATAAATAAAATTAAATGGTAACAAAAAAGGAAAGAAAAATTTAAAGACATTTTCATATCTTCCATTGAAAGGACAATTCACCTAACTATTCTAACATAGTACCTTACAGGGGTCCAATTAACTTAAAATTCACCATCTAATGAATATTACTCAAAGTCAGTCATGATTATACATACATTGATTCTCTGGAGTTGCAGTTTTCACTTGAGATTCTATTTGGTCAGACCTCTGGGGCACTAATCCTGTCTCTCCTCTAATCCATTCTGCTTATTATACAATGCTACATACATTCAGAGCTCTAGATAAATGAAGAGTAATAATAAGTTATTTTAATACTATCTGTTTTCAAATCATAAACCTGACACCTAGTAATTTAATATATGTTTTTCCCCATAGATCTTTATTGCTGTTGGCTACACAGAAAATACTGGAGAACAACCTCAAAGCTGAAATAGCATGCATGGAGTTTTATTATTTTTTTCTTCCTTATTACTTAATTCTCTCCTTGCATCTTCTCTACTTATACTTTATCTTTGCAAGTTGTTCATGAAT
Organism: Monodelphis domestica; assembly: GCF_027887165.1. Classification (NCBI taxonomy): domain Eukaryota; kingdom Metazoa; phylum Chordata; class Mammalia; order Didelphimorphia; family Didelphidae; genus Monodelphis; species Monodelphis domestica. The sequence continues at coordinate 643,439,451 of NC_077227.1, forward strand.
GAATGGATCCAATCAAACCCCATTCATTTGGACTCCACTAATTCAGAATTTGTGATTATTTGGACAGAGACTTGTTCAGCAAACATTTTCTTCTTGGAGAGTGAAAATTAATAATGTAAACAAGATTGGAAAAGGAATGTATAATGTGCTTATTAGAACAGACTGTTTTCAAATACCTTCTGGCATTTCAAAGCAACAATGTAGCTTACATTAGTATTACATGCTATACTTTGGATCATTGAATGCCAGAGCTAGGCTGAACCCTAGAGTTCATGTAGTTCTTCCCCCTCATTTTACATGGAAGGAAGCCAAGGCCCAGAGACATATAGTCACTTTCTCAGGGCCACATAGTGAGCTAGTGATATGTCTGAGACTTGACCCCAGGTCTTTTGATTTCTAGTTGTATCATACAACATTGTTAACCCTTTCAACCAGCTATCAAGTACTTTCATTCAGAAGCACTGAGAAAAGTAGAAACAAATGACTTGTTAGTTACAAGTCTTTCTAATGTATTCATTAAATAAGTAATGCTTTAGATAGAACATTACTAGATTTTTTTCAAGGAATTTAACAAAATCCCCCATGATAGCCATGTAGGTAAGATGCAGACATGGGACCTATGATATTAAAACTAGGTGGATGCAGAGATGGTTTAATAAACTGAAATGAAGATTAATGGATCAATGTTACATTAGAAAGAGGTCTGTAGTACTCTGGGGAATCTATCTAAGGCTCTCTTCTCTTCTCAAACATTTTTATCAATGACTTACATGAAGGCACTGATGCACTGATAGCATATGCATTCAAATGGGAAGGATAGCTAGTAGGTTGTTTGACAGAATAAGAAACCTAAAATAGGTCAGAAAGTGGTAAGATAGGTTAAATCTAAAGGTTTTTATAGGACTCAATGTAAATTTCTATACTTCGTTTCAAAATATCAGATGCTCAAGTGCAAAATGGGAAGGAAATACAAAAAAATAAAGAGTATGAGTTTTTGTTGGAATGCAAGTTCATTCAGTCAATAGTGTGTCATAGGAGGCAATAAAATTATTGAAATCTGAGGATACATTATAGAAACATAATGGAATGTTCATGAGACAACGAATAAAGCAGTCTGGCTGAATTGGGTATCTACTACCACTTGATCCTTGATGATTAGAGTAGCCAATTAATTATCTCCCACCTCAAATCCTCAGTGCTTCACCTATAACGTACTAATTTCTTTGGTATGCCCCCTTAATTTCCTACAGAGTCTCCAACACATAGATTATATTTTTAAAATATGATTGTGGGGAAAGTATGGAATGAAGACAATACTTTGCATTTGGTAAGTTTTTTAATGAAGGGATGGGTTAATGAATGAGTTTCAGTGGTCTTAACAATTGGCTCAAATCAACAATGCAACAAGTAAGTTGATTGATGGAATGCAAGATTATGAGCTCCTTGAGCACAGGGCATATTTAAGTTTTGTTAACTCTGTTGTTTCTGTCTTATCTTTGTATCACTGGTACCAAGCATCAGTGCTTTGCATGTGGACACATAAATGCTTTTGAAATAAAATTACATTGATTGGATCAAATCAAGTGGAAAACCACTAGTTAAATAATACATATATAGAGTCTTACAAGAACACAGGCAGTGCCTAACATATGTCTAGTTGCATTCCTAAAAATCAAAGAATGAGAAACAAGGGGAATGTGTCAGAGCATGATGGGCTTTACTTGCCAGCTCTTTCATCAAGTGTGAGTTCTGGATGCCAACAGCCCCAATAACTGTTTTGTAACTACTTCATTTCTGTCTTAGGGCATGCAGACATTGTTCTGCATATTGGCTAGTTAGGCTAATAAATAAAACACGTAGATGAATGTGTTTATTTGGACATGTTATTTAGTTTCTATATAACTGTATTTTTCTTTTAACGGCACACATGCTGATTCCTGGCCATCAGCCCTAGGCACCAGTAAAATCAGATTAAAAGCATTAGTAATGTAGTTAATTCCATTTATAATATGCCCACACTGGAGAAGAGAACATTAAAATGGAGAAAATCTATAAACTGGAATTAAATAATTTTTTTTGAAACCTGTTGTAAGATTCTTTTGAAAAAACGGATAAGGTTTTCTTAAAAAAAAACCTATCAAACTTTTTGTAAAAATAATATTTGTCATTCCAATTAAATTTTTCTTGAACACTTGAATCTTTATTTATAGTATTTTTAATTAACCAAAATATTTTACATTAAGTGATGTGCAGAGTTTAGTGAAGTTTTATTGGTTATAATATGTCTAGCTATAACCTTGCCTAATATTTGCTACTAGCTAATCAATTCTTTTTCATTTTATCCAAACTCAACTCTCTCCTCACACTTGACCCTTGAAACTTAGGTGAGTCCATGTCATTTTTTCTAAAATCTTTAGCATATTACATATAATATAGCTGGTTAAAAGCAATAGGATTAGACTTAATCAATAGGTCCCATGGTTGCACATCCATTTAATCTTCTTATTCTTTAATGTGCTTTGTATATTAAGATGTCATTTTATTGACCCACTAACCATCTGGTTTTTGCTTTTATATGTTTTATAGAAGTATGGAGGTATTTGCATTGAGTCATCCACATTTTCTTCTAGCTTCTAATTAATATCTACTGTCATTTACATAATGGCTACCATTTTAAGTATCTTCAATGGCCATAGGGAAAAAATAAAGTTAATTAGGCTTCATTCAAGAATCAGACTTGTGCCATTGATTATCTGTGGCTGGTCTCATTATTTACACATTTAACAGGAAAGAAGTCCAAGAAATCTATTTTGAACTTGGAACACTGTATCTCTTAATGGTCAATTATAGATAATATATTCAATATTTATTAATTATTTACTATATGTAGAGATGTTGGTATTGTCCAGTTGTTCCAATTGTGTCTAATTCTTTGTTTGACAACATTTTGAGTTTCTTTGCAAAAATGCTAGAGTGGTTTTCCACTTCAATTTCTAGCTAATTTTACAACTGAGGAAACTGATACAAATAGGATTAAGTTCAGAGACATACAGCCAGTAAATGTCATAGACTGGATTTGAATCCATTGTCTTCAAAGATACTGATAATGGTAGCCATTATGTAAATGATTCAGTGGATCTTAAGAAGCACCTAAATGAGAGTATGGGTTAGTCAATGTAAGATTTCCTGACTCCAGGATCAACATTCTATTCACTGTGCCAGCTGAATGCCTTGAATATAAATATAAAGTGAGATCCTCTCTGCCCCTAAAGAGTCTGTATTCTGTTGGGTGGCTTAATATGCACTCAGTCAATAAGCATTTATTAAATACTACCATATGCCACGCTCTTTGCTAGGCCCTACAGTTAAAAAAAGATGGAAATTAAAAACAATCACTGTTCTTAGACTTTACAGTATAGCCTAAGGACCCAACATACACATTATTGAATATATATACACAAACACATATATTTATATATGTGCATAGGTATATACACATAGAAGGAATTTGGTGGGAGGAGAGGAAGGCATTACCAGCTGATAGGTAAACAGTAGGTATAAACAAAGTAATAGAACAATTTTAATTATTTTTTTCTATTAACAAGACTCTATCTTTACTTCCTTTTACCTTGCCTCCTCCCACCATTAAAAAATAAAGAAAAATAAAATCCTTTTAATAAATATGTATATATAAGCAAAATAAATCCCTTAATTTCACAAACCCAAAAGAAAATGTCTCAATATATACCTTAAGTCCATTCTTTTTTTTTTTCAGGAGATGAGTAGACTATTTCTTCATTTACTATAGTTGTCATTGTGTTGATCAGGGTTCCTTAGTTTTTAATAGTTTGCCTTTATAACACTGTTATTTCATACATTAATTTCATAATTCTGCTCACTCATTTTACTCTGTATCAGTTCATATAAGTCTTCCCAGATTTCTCTGAAATATCTCCTTCTTCATTTCTTACAGCAAAATAATATCCTATCACATTAATATACCATAATTTTTTCAGGCATTCCCTATTTGATGGGTACATCCTTAATTTCTAGTTCTTAGTCATCACAAAAAGAACTACTTGAATTATTTTTACATATGACTTTTTCCCTCTTTCTTTGGTTTCTTGGTAAGTCAACAATATTTCAAGAGGGAGAGAACATAGACAACTGCAGGGTAGGTAGAAAAAATGTTTTGAAGGAAGGTAAGAATGCAAAAAATGCATAAGAGAAAGGTTGTGCATGAACATCTACCTCTCTGAGCCTCAATTATCTTATCTTTAAATGAAAAGGCATTGTAAGATTCCTTCTAGCTTTAAACTGATAAACATATAATCCATGTGAAAATTCTTAAGAATATTATTTAATGACTAACATTCCCTCATTCTCTGTGTCTCTGCCTCTCTCTATTCCTTCACTCTCCTGCCCTGACATTTTCCTTCCTTCTCTCTCTTTTCTTCCCCATGCTCCATTTTCCCTGAAATGACCTGGATTTGAGGACTAAACAAATATCTTTTGTTAGAAGGAGGATGTTTTTCATAAGAAAGGCCATAGAGGGGTTAAATAGTGAGGTTTTACAAATATAGCTTGTCTATTATGGTAGGCTATTTCATTCAGTGGTGGATTGCCCAAATAGAATATTGCTAGTTTTATGCTACTGTTATCTGTAGATATGTATGTATACATTCAAGCATACATGGAGGGATTTATGAATATACAGTTTTTACTTTAATGTTAAAAAAAATGTCAAATTAAACATGGCCAGTACTCCCCAACTGCTTACATTTTGCAAATAAGAGAAAATAAACTGCAAATCAATGAAATTTAAAATTCTTTCTAATTATAAAACCATATGGCTTCAGGGACGAGACTGTGTATTCCATCTATTCAAAGACATTATATGTACTCTAGCCATGCAGTTACACAGGGTATGAATGAGTCATGAGCTCCAACAACAAAAACACATAGATTCAGATGCCACAGTATGCACAAATGTGCATATATCATTTGTATCCCAAAATATATACACTGCAGGTCCATATGGACACACACAGAGTAAATCATAAAGCTTTCTATTCCATGATTCTTTCTTTTTTGCCCGTGATGGATCTCATTATTAATTAAAGAATCATTTAGCTTGCATAATTGTCTTCTGCCATACATAATTCCAACCTTTCAATGTCTCTTCAAGTTGGCTTATTAGGCTAAATGCACTCCTTTGTTTTGGTGACATCATCAATCAAAGCTTGTAGGTGGATGGACTCAGCAGTGGGATGAGTAAAATAAAAGGAAGCCTCTCTTTGTTTCTCATTATGAAATCTACCACCAGGTGACTCCATTTGTGATTTTTTTCTTCTTTTTGAAAGTCAGGAACACTTTAGTTTTCATATACTGCAGGTCAGAGGCTTTGTAGTCCATTTGAGACGAATTAGTGACTGGTTGTTAAGCATCCCTGTGTGATTTGAACTGTTTCTGGACAGCCACCTAACTTGTTAACAAAGCTGGAGAATTTCTAAAAGATCAAGATTTGACCTTATGCAATCAGATATGATTCATTCAAATCAAGTCTCGACCCTTAATTTTGTTTGACTTTAAAATAAATTCCAGACCAACAAACAGTGGTTCTCAATGTCCTATGAGTCAGACAGGTTAAAAACTCCTAGGGCATCAGAACAGAGGGATCTTTTGCATTTTATTTTGTTTTGAATATTACACATTTATGAAGGAGGGGACATTATATATAAGTTAGGTTCAGCTGTTCTGGACATTTATGCAACATATTGACAGTGATCCTCATGAGAACTGCGATAATGATATCTTGGGTCAGAAAGATGGTCTAGTCAACCAAGTATTCCATCTTTAACAGAAACACCAAGGTCACTTTTGAAGAGATATGATTTGGGACTCTAAAATCAACCTGAAAAAAGGGATATCCTCCTCAAATCCCCAGATCCCTATGAAAATCCATTATGACTAGGTCTTCCAAGGATTTATTGATAACCTTCTTGAACTTAATGATTTTCAGTCTATATTATCTCTTGGGAGACAAAGAGTTCTTCAAAATTTTAGTATTTTTTTTGCATGAAGTAGTATTTTCTTTTATTTGTCCTAAAATAGCTTTTCTCTGAATATTCTGAGATACTGATCAACCAATCAAAAAACATTATTAATTACGTACAATGTGCCAGGCATTGTGCTAATATATGGAGATTGTCATATTCCTTGTTCTCAAGGAGCTAACATTCTAATGGGTGTGAGAGCTTATGAAGAATTAAATACATACAGGAAATAAATAGAGGCTAACCTTAGGAAGAAGGGACTAACAGCAGGGATTTGGGATTGGGGGAGGGAAAGGCTTCCTGCAAAAGGAAGGATTTGAACTGAGTTGTGAAAGAGATGAGGTAGGAGAATATTCCATGCATGGGAGGAAATCTCCATTATTCATCATCAGGAGATCAAGTAACTATGATCAAGTTCACTCTATGTGTATTCAATTTTATCAAAAAATTGACCAGGGATTTTGGTTAAATCCCCTTTTGATGTTTGTCTTTCTAGACAATAGTTTTGGTCAGGCAGTGGATGGGGTAGGTTGAAGTTGTCTTTTTCTACAGGAGCTGGCTAGAGTGCTGAACTTGAAGTGAGTAAATAATAGGTTCAAAACCCACTTCAGACATTTTTTGGCTAAGGTGACTCTGAGCAAATCCTTTTTAAACCTGTCTCCATATTTGTAATGCAGGTCTGAATATATATGAAACATATATACAGACATATGTATATATGAAATGACTCAGAATTGGGAGTACAAATGAGATTTGAATAGCTATGTAAGCATCAATTATGTTATTGTCATTGTTCTCATCTTATTTGATGGATTTCAAATCAAAATGATCATGGGATAAGTATTCCATGTGGGAATAGTTATTTAAAATGCTATTTGTGCATATGTGTGTGTGTGTGTGTGTGTTTAATGAATGACTATTTTATCTGGGTCATAGTGGGTAAAATAGTTCATTTGTGATAATGTTCTGATTCCAGCACTTTGGTTGGATTATTAAAGATATTTTGAGTTCTGTACATGTGGTAGTAGGATTGTCATTTGTCAGTCCATGAAAAAGAGGACTTCTGATGTATAATTCTGGCTAAAAGGTAACAGCTTGTTAAGAGCTTAGTAGGTGCTAAATTGTAGCAATGGGCAGAAATATCTTGAATGGGTTCTGTCATATCTTTGTGTAATTTGCATTGATCACTAAGTCTAGAATCTTTAAGGATGTCTTTCATAAATCCTTTGGTTATTAGCTGGTCCTAAATTGAGATCATAAAGCTCTCAATAAGTGTAGAATTCTTAAAGATAACCTCTTTTAATTCTTCTTGATGGTGATCTGCTCTTAATTTGTCATAATGAGCCATTCAATAAAAAAATGAAACCTACATGACTCAATTATATACACAGTTGCTCCAAACAAAAAAAAAGGTTCAATATATTATTAGCTATTTCCATATGAATATTGGCTATAGAGGGCCTTTAGATAGCACTATTATATATATGTGTGTGTGTATATATATATATATATATATATAAACTGTTTCATGGGCTCTATCCTGAGACAAACCACTTAGTATTATTATGTTAAAGGAATTCAATTATGTGTATCTACTGTATAGGTTTTTGTTAAGATACTTTTCAAATTCATGGTACATTTTACAATTCCTAAAATCTGTATTAAGATTAGAATAATAATTTAATTTCAGGGTATCAGTAAATTTTATTTAAATAGTTAGGTATATTTTTTGCTAGGATATTTGTGATAATTATTATTATTACTATTATCTTGTCAATTTAGTTACTCTTCTTTGGACTTTCTCCAAAACTATCACTCCTTTCTCCAGATCCTTCCATTGGCCTATAGCTTGCTGTATATAGTGCCCTCATGTTGGGATGCTTGTTGACCCTCAACTGGAGGCCAGGGGCTCCTTGACTATTTCCTACTACATTGAGTCACTGGGGTGCACCAGATAGAGATCCCTTAAACATTTTACTTCATGCAGAGCCTGCCAAAATGCTATGGAATCCATGAGAAATAAAGGAAATGTTATTAAGTGCCAACTATGTTCTCAGCCCTATTCTTTATAATATTATTTCATTTCAATCTGAAAACAATGGTGTCAGGTAGGTGCTATTATTATTCACATTTTATAGTTGACAAAACTGAGGAAGACAGAATTAAATGACTTAGATAAGGTCACACATCTAGGAAGTCCCTGAGGTCAAAACTGAACCCATTTCTTTCTTACTACAGGCCTACTGCTTTATTCACCAAGCCACTTGGTTGTCTCTTAGTAGGTATTTAATCAGTGCCATTTGACTAACTTGAAACTGTGTGACTTTCTGGCCAATTCAAGACACTATTTGAGCTTTGATCCTTCCTGAGGGACTTCATATTATTTTGATATCTATGGGGAGGTAATCAAAGTCCCAACATAGGTATATCTCCCTGGAACTTCCTCAAGTTTAACAGAAAACTCTCTTGAACAAACTCCCTATAGTCAGGCTTCTTGAGCTTTTGGAGGTATTGTGCATGCCCTCTCCATTCCCCCACAATTGTATCTTTTTCACAGAGGAAAGAGTAATCTGTGGAAAGACTCCCTTGATAAAAGAGCACTTTGAGCAAGCAAAGTTAGTTGTTTCTGATTTTGTAGCAGTCCACCCCTAGCTATGGGCAAGGGGAACAGTTGGTATGTGCAGATTGCCTTAAAAGAGAGCATGCTCAGTCTTGAGCATGCTCAGTATTGCACATGGCTGGGAAGGCCTCTGACCCTTGACCCCAGCTTCCCCCAGGTTAGGCGGGAACACAGGTTTCTTTGTGCTCACCTGGTTAAGAGAAACCACACCTATACCTTGTCATTAGCCAATGAGGATCATCCCTATGTACTGTGTATATTTGCATATCAAAGGGTATATGTAGCCCAGCAAGCTCCGCCTCTAGCTCTCTCTCTTTCAGGAGCTGATGGCTGTCCTGGCAGGAGCTTGGCCTCCAAGCTCCATCCTTAAATCTTCTCTATCTCTCTTTCATCTCTCTGACCTGTGTAGTATTAAATGTGGATCTCCGGATTGGTAAAAGCCTATGGAAGGGTCCTTTGATCAGAGCTTAGCTGTGGCTCATGGAAAATTAATAAAGACTCATTCCTGCCACCTCATATCTCTAATTTGACTCCGTCATCCCCCTCGTGGAATTCAAAACTTCTATCCTGTCTCTATCTTCCTACCTTAAAGCTTCTCTCCCCTTTGAGGAAGCTTTAGATTTTGTGTTCATTTTTGATGGGGTAGGTTACTACTATTTTTTGAGAAGAAGAGAAGATCAGAAAGAGAAGGAAAAATGGGATGTGGGGAAGAGATGGAGAGGCAGACAGAAGAGAAGGCAGAAAAGGAGACAGAAAAGAGCTTTTCCCTGTGATTTTTGCTTGCTCAGAAATGGAAGGGAACAGTAGCCTCTTCTATCTTTCTATCTCCACTTTAAACCCTGAATGTGTCTATTAATCCATAAGTCTTTACTGAGCACCTAGATAGCATAAAACAGATACATCCAGGAACTTTGGAGAGAGAGGTTCCTGCCCTCATGTTTGATTGGTCAACACCCAAAGTGCTATTGTTGCCATGGAAAAGGACTTATAGAAACTCATGGCAACACTTTAGAATGAGGTAAACAGGAGGTCAGCACTGAGGCAGAAGATACTTATACCAAGGCCTCTTGGGAGCCCTTTAGGAACCTGGCTATTGTTCCTCATGACCACCCCCCCCATCTCCCCAAGACTTCTCCTTATTCTCCTTTTCAGGAGAGTGATGTTCAGCTCTCCACCCCCCACAGCTCTCCACAGTCTGAATCATGGCAATTGTAGTGTTTCTCTGAGTCACATTAACTGAAAGGTGTCTGCTGATAGCTTGATTCTTCCATAAGTCATGATGCTTTTAGCAGCTCTTTATGATTTCCTAGGATGAAATATATGACATCCTATAATGGGTCCTAAATATCAGGACCCCTGACTTTCCTCAAGGTGAGTACCCTCCCCAACCAACCAGGACAGAGAGCTAATGAACATACTTCATTCTCAGGACTCAGAACCAGGCTAGTCTTTCATCTGTAAAGGTTTCCCATGAAGAAAGAATATCTTATAAGAGCACTCTCTGGTGGAAAATGGCGTATAAGAAACCAACCATTAGCGGGCAGAGCACAAGAGGTGAGTGGAGAAAATATGGCTTAATGAAAGCCAGTGACCTATTCCATCCACACAGCTCACAGACCTTCTTGACTCCTTGAAATGAGGGAAGGGAATGCTAACAATGACATCTCTAGTATATGGCACCACTGTAGCCCCAAAGCACTTGGAGGGCTGAAGCAAGGTCAGAGCTCTGTAGGCATATTGCAGCTCCGGGGCACAGTCTGCAAACTCACTTCCCCTCCCGCATGCCCCTACTCAATGGGGCACAGAGCATGCCAACGGCCACTGTCTTTGTGGAGAGAATAACTTCATCTCGAGTTATCAACGCTGACTCTCCCCTGAGATAATAAACTCCAATGGACTTTTCTCCTGACATCACACTTCAATCAAAAACAAGAAAAAAAACTTTTTTTTTTGTAAAATGTCACTTTCAAAGTTGAAGCTTTTTTTTTTTCTAAAGTGTCTTTATAAAAAATTCATGGCCACAATGATCTGATAATGCAGTGTTCTGATACCAGCAGATGTTTTGTCTAACATGTTCCCTGAAGCTGTACTCTCTGCCTTCATATCTTTCATTTCCAGTTGCTATCTGCTGACTGTGGGATGTCATGTACGTACCCTATAGCTATGCGCAGCAATTCGCATCTAACACCGCCACGCGTAATGAGCTTCACAAGATGCTTGTCGCAATAACTCCGTACTTCCCTAACCATATGGAACACAACACTCTAAAGCCCATAGACACTTTTTTTTATTACAGTTCAGATCCTTAAAACATAATCTGTGTGATGTCTAGTGAATGTACGTGAAGAGCTGCTGAAAACAAAGTTAACACTTGTTCACATCATCTGTTACAAATGTCCAATTTGGGACAATAAATTTCCTCGGAACCTGTTCTTTTGCTGACTCGTTGCTTTATCTTTTTTCCTCTTTCTCTCACGTCGTTTTTTTTATGAACTATGCATATGTATTAAATGGGATTTGTTGTCCCTAGATACCAATTTGCATAAAGTACAAGCCATCATTGGTTGGAGAGAAGCAAATTACTTCTCCGGCAAGATCACACTTTTTTTTTTTTTAATTTTAACAAACCGCAGGCAGAGGCTGTTAACAGCACTTAGCCAGATATGCAAAGTATCACTTTTCTCAAAAGCAGCTTGATCAATGAGAAGGTGGGGTGGAGGGATATAGAGGGTATTATTCAATTAAGTCCCATGGACAGATGACCTGAGAGAGAAATGCCCCTACCTGTCCATAGACCTACCAGTAAGCAGAGCTTCCAACTTTTACAGACAAGAGCAAGTATTCAGGACTTGAAGAGAGAAAAGAAAAAAGAGAGGAGAGAGAGAGAGAGAGAGAGAGAGAGAGAGAGAGAGAGAGAGAGAGAGAGAGAGAGAGAGACCTACTGACTTAGCTGCTAAGTGAGAGAAACTTGGCTGCTTAAGGGGGGGGGGGTATCAGTCTATCTCTCTGCCTCAGAAAACTCATCACTTGATTTTTTCCATGTTAGTCTTGTCATTTTCCTCCATGCTGCTTTATATTCCTTTAGCCTTTTATTACCAACTCTGACTACAGTCTAGAAGCTACAGGTAGCACCTATGGCTCTGGCCTCTTGTCCCATGTACCATTTTGGGGAAACAACTTTTACTTTCCTGTCCTGACAGATGTAGGAACACACCATGGGGCCTTTTGGATGCAGCCCTCCCATCCTGATCATCAACAGCATACACTGCTTTCTCTCTTCTCACCACTCTTATGGCATACACCTGTGACATGTTGGCAGTTTCCTGGGTGATAACTTAGAAACTTGTAAATTCCAGCTTGTCCCTCGGTTAAGCAGAGCCATGCTAGGTTTTTTTTTTCCTCCTTCTCTCTTTCTCTTTTTTTTTTCCTAAATAAAGAAACAAACAGCTATCTCAGCCAAGAATCTCAGACAACCGTATGGGGTGGAGGGTGTGCATGTGTGTGTGTGTGTTGTGAACCATAGAAACAGCTGGGGATAAATGAAACTCTCTAACTTTGGACTACTTTATCACAAAAACTTCAGATGTGGACAGTGATGATACAGAAGATAGCAGATGTGTGGTATATGAGAAGGATCCAAAGATAGTACAAGTTGAATGATTGAGATAATTTGTGATTTTAAAAAAATTTTTTATTAATTTTTGACAAAATTTTCCCAAGTAGCCTTCTCACTAGATTTTAAGCTCTAAGAGGACAGTTTTTATGTACTTCATTTCCCTGCACATCATAATGCTAACCCACATACTAGGTCTTCCAAAAATACTCTTGATACTTTGATTGTGATCTCATCGTTTTGAGTATTCCTTCAAATGATAAAGACTGCAACCTGTCTATGTCTGTCCATCACTGCTGATACTGATTTGACTTCTCCCATAAATCCTCTTCAGAGGAGCCACCACACACACAACAGGGATAATTCTACTATCTGGATGTCCTCACACTGTGGAATCTGTCCATCATTTTCCTACCATTTCATTAAAGGTTCTAGTCATGCTTATTTGTCTCCTGCGTCTCTTCACTGTCTGAATTGCTCCACCTCTCAACTAACAATCTTGCTCTTTGAAACACTACCCTCTCCCCTCTCATTTTTAACCCAGACTTTCAGCTCTTCTTTAGGTGATGTCCTCCCCCATTAGGACATAAATTCTTAGCTGGCATGGATGTGTTATTTTGTCTTATAGTTTGTATCTGAAGTATTTAGCACAATTCTTGGCAAATAGTATGTGCTCAATAAATGAAAAACTTAAGCCCTAGTTTCTTCTGCTCACAGGTATATCTGAAAACATCCTTTACTAGGCTTTTCCCTTATAACTCTTTGTAATACATGTCATTATTACCTACCTGATACCTTTACTCTGCCCTTTCATTTAGCTACAAATTTGATTCTTCTGTAGATGAAATAGATGAAATCTGATATCTTTTATATGATTGGTATTCCTATAGAGCAATAAACATTTCCTGATGAACATCAAAGAGACTTTGAGAGGTTATTTAAGATCATTTCATTTTCAATCAGAAAGAGCTATACACAAGTAGGAGAAGAACAGGAATCTGTTCATCAAACAAGGGTACTCATAGAACTATTTCCGCCAAGAGCAAATGAACAAAACTGTGGCTAGCTAATAGATTTTGTATATAAGTTTAAGGTTCAAAATTCATCAGGTTTGTGATTATGCAGAACTTCAGTTAAATCTTCACAGCTAGATGAAGAATTTTCCTTTCTTGAAAGACTTACAGAGAAATTCTATAGTCCTTGTAATATATGAAGACTGAAGCCCTTCATTCTTACTTTGGGAGTAAAAAAATGGATAGATTGAAGAAATGCCTTCTTTCTTTCACTCTTCTCTTCCTCCTCCTCCTCCTCCTCCTCCTCCTCCTCCTCCTCCTCCTCCTCCTTCTTCTTCTCCTTCTTCTCCTTCTCCTTCTTCTTCTTCTTCTTCTTCTTCTTCTTCTTCTTCTTCTTCTTCTTCTTCTTCTTCTTCTTCTTCTTCTTCTTCTTCTTCTTCTTCTTCTTCTTCTTCTTCTTCTTCTTCTTCTTCTTCTTCTTCTTCTTCTTCTTCTTCTTCTTTTCTTCTTCACACCTCATGAAAAAAATATAGAAATTCAGAGTTGTAAATTTCAGTGGCCATGTAGACTAATCCATAATTGAAAAAAGCATCCAATTCAAAATATACAACCAATATCCACAAAGTCTTTGTTTTATGACAAAGAGGGAAATCAAAATTACTCATTTTAGTTTTAGATGACTTTATTTCTTCAAGTTGTATTTTTTCTCTTTTTCAACTTTGACTCATTATTTCTAAATCTTCTCTCTGCGGCACACAAAATACATTTAATCACTCTTCCAGAAAACCATCCCTTTCCTTTCCATGTCCACCCTTTTCCTTTTCTAGGATAAGAAAATAAAACTAGCTTTTATAGACAATATTTCATGAAGTTCCTACTCAATCACCATTTCCAACAGTTTCTTCACCTTCTTAGATATTCAGGAGAGGATTTTTCCAGAGGTCAAATGACTCTCCAAATTATAGATTATTCTCATTTAAAATGGATAATGTCACAACTTGGAGCTCACTTGAGTTTTTTGTTTTGTTTTTTGCTCCTGACCATTGATATACCCTAAAGAAACAATTCTGTGCTGTCTTCTTTGCCAAAACTGAGGAATACCCAATACTGGTTTGATTTCATATATTTAAATGGGGTTATAAATTCTAATTAAAACAGATTGTAACTTCTAACCCTACATAAATCTAGTAGTAACATAAGCACATGGAAGATGATGATAACTGAGAACATGTCACTGGAATTGACAATTTTGATATCATTGGTGATCATCAAGAATGAAATTTCCTTTAGTAGAGTAATGGAAGTAGGAGTCAGGTGGCAAGGAGTTATATTGGCATATATATCACAAGTTCAAAAAGTCTAGCACCTTAAGGGGTGAGGGATAATATGGTAGTTTGCTGGTGTGATTTAAGGAAATGTGTATTTTTGGAGGCAATAATTTGGCCATGTTTATAATCAAAGGGGAAGAAGACAGTGAAGAGCAAGAGAGATGGAATTAATAAGCAGAGGTGACTGATAAAGCCAAGTCTCAGAGAAGACAAAGGATGTAAAGATAAATGGGTCTGGGATCTTGATATCCCTTTCACCAAGCTAAGAAGGAAAATATAGGAGTATACATAGGGACGAGTTGCAGTAGAGTGGATAATATGGGGATGGAGGTGATTTGAAATATATAGTTTTCATTGCTCTTATTTACAACCATTTTCTAACACTCTATTGGGTTTATATTTAAGATGAAATATTAATTCACTAATTAACATGTTCATGGAGTAACAGTTGATATACAATCTTAGCAATTTTATTAGGATTCTTAATATAATCCACACCAACAAAGCTACTACATCTTCCAATTACACTTTCTATTGTCTCATTAGCTACCACACATCACCTGCAGCTACCTATCAACAAACAAGCATCCCTTTGCTATATACATACGGTCATTCTTAGTGACAACCAGCCTATCCTAAGTTGTCAAAACAAACCCTGTAAGCAGCAAGCTGCATTTCAGTCCCAAGTTAAATGCAGCTTTTTAAAAAAATTATATCATTTTGGTGTCAAGTGATAAAGATAGGTACTGTGGGGCTTTAGGATTCATTTGGTACAACTAGGATTTATAAAACATCTCTCTTTCAAATATTTTTAATCTCATAATTCTCTGTTAAATGGTGTTTATAACAAAAATTGGGCATAACTTTATGACTAGAAAAATGGCAACAACAAGTGGTTAGGTACTTTGCCCAAGATCCCCCAGTACAACTCCAAGAGAGCTTTGCCTTACACTGTTGCTATCAATGCTCTGTAAAAGCAGTGTATGCCACTCATAAGTTTCTGCTTCCCTTTTGAGGCAGAATGACAACTCCTCCATCAAGCAGTCCCCAGAAAAAAAGGGAAAGAAGAATGTCTTTTAAAAGTACCATTTGGGTGAATTGGAAAGAGGAATGCAATGGTGATTCAAGAGACCTGGATTTCAACCTTGTTAACAATCTTACTACTTAATTTTGAGGAAAATTACTTAATATTCTTAAGCCTCAATTTCCTTAACCATTAAATGAGGAAGTCAAGTTGAGATCATTGATAAGGGTAAGAAAAGCCTATAAATTTCATCTGGTCAAATCCCTTACATTTTAATAATATGGAAAGAGAACCATTCTCTAAGTGACTTGCTCAGGACTCCATACATAAGATGTGAGAAAATTAGCAGTCAGATTTAGATTCCTCCACTTAAGCATTCTTTCTGCAATACCTTGCTGCCTCTACAAGGAGTCACAGAAAGTCCCTTCTGGCTCCAAGTATCTGTGAGTCTATGGCCAATCAGTTTAACATTCTCCAATGGTCAAGTTCTCCTCCACACAGCTTGAAGAGTCCACCTCCTCATAGTTGCTTTTCTTTCACAGAAGGAAAATTGTTTTGAAGTCTGATATTAAGGTTGCTTTGCTTTCTTGAGAGATATAGAAATCCCCACAGCTTCTGTTTAATAGACTAATTGAAAACTAGGGAACCAGAGTCTTTGAATTTTCTACAGAAATCTTTTCCTCTTGGCTGATTGGCCAACATGCTGAATGTTCACAGAACTTTTCATTTTTTCTCCCCAATTTGGTAATGATTTTTCACCACAACTCTCCAACCTCTCCTTGGATAGCTAGAAGAAAGAAAAATTACCTTCTTGGTGAACTTATGAAGTTCTGAAGTTCTTCAAGGTGCTTAATAGCTTCTTGTTCTCTTGCAAGTAAAAATTTAATCCTTCTAGATCCATCTGGGCATGGTTCGAAAATTCTTTGACTTTACCACCTTCTAGCCCCCAATTTTTCTTCTTCCTCAGCCAGAGTTCCTACTAAGGCTTCCCCACCTCCAACTTTTCAGTACCACTTACCATCTCATGCCTGTTTGGGCTCCTCTCAGCCAAAAGTTCCACACCTAACTCTAATCTAAAGCATCTAGTTCATGTTCTCCATAAAATAATCTACATCTCGTCTTCTTAGTGTGAGGAACTACTGGAACTACTTTTTTTTTGATAAAACTATAGTTTATTGACTTGTTGATTTGATTTTAGTGTGAGAGAAAGTGCACTAAATTGGAAAAGACCCTTCTGAATTTTTCTACTCCTTTTTGTGAGGGAGTAGAGGCTTGATTGATTGATGAAGTGATTTTTTTCTTTTCTCCATCACAGCTCTATAATTAATACATGTTTCTTTGATTCTGCATTTATATTTAACTTGTCTTAAAAAGTACAAAATGAGTTTTTTAAGATGCTACTCATTCCCTTGTGATTATTAAAGCATAGCAAAGTCATGTAAAGATTATGAGTGGAACTTGTAGGAACAATAACAGAACTGCTTCCAGAGGGATGGGAAGTTTACTGTCTTGGAAACACTTATCCCATTTGCTGGTAATTGAGGAAAGAATTCAGCACCAAAAAATGAATATTTGTATTCAACCAGATTTTTTGAAGATTAATGTAGCATGATTTGGAGGAGTGGCAGGACACAAAGACTGTTAACAAGAATGATTTGCTAAAGATCATGGAAAATTCAGTTTTGGCATCTCACTGCCCTGGAAACCTGGCACATTTTAAAATGATTCCTTTTGTTTCCTATGGGCATTCTTTCACTCTATTCCATCACCCCAGTCTGGTGAGATACTCAGGTATCAGTTTCTCCTCTTTTCACTTCCTCTATTTCAATGTCATTTCCATCTGGGGAGTTTCTCAGTTGGTGGTTTTTCTTCTAAGGAATTCTTCTAAGTTAATTATGTTTAAATAGGCCTAGGGAGTTACATCTTACTGAATAGCATAGCTTTTCCTATAGGGAAAAAAAAGGTGGTGGTATGATTGGGATATTTTGAGAAAGTAGGTGAGAGGTTAGGATGAGATTCTAAAGACTTCACTCTTTGTTGCATGACTTCTCAGATTTGAGAAGGTTCTTATTTCTTTCTATAAACTGATAATCCCTTGATACTGTTCAAATAAAGATGGCATTAATATTTTAATGTTTTAATTCTGAAAATTTATAATTTTACTAGTATAAGTCAAGTCCTACCTCTATTGATAC
The DNA here is from genome assembly GCF_027887165.1 of Monodelphis domestica. Lineage (NCBI taxonomy): Eukaryota > Metazoa > Chordata > Mammalia > Didelphimorphia > Didelphidae > Monodelphis > Monodelphis domestica. Next base: position 643,457,300 of record NC_077227.1, read on the forward strand.
TCATTCTCTTCATGTTAGTCTTCTTGAGTTGCTTGGTGCAACCTGTTAGTGATTAGCCTTTTCTAATTTAGATTTGTTTTCCTCTATTAATGTCCTTGAGGGCAGTTTTCTCCAACTAATGTTCTGTGTTAATTCTTTGTATTCATAGTACTTAGCAGAGTCCTTGGCATGCTTAGAAATCCTTTTCATTCATTTATGCATTTATACATCTGAATTGATTCTCCTAAAGGCCTAGACACATTCCATCACAGGGTTTTTCCTAGTCTAGATTAATAGGAGTAGAGCCCTACTTAGTAGCTCACTTGAGCTCTCCTTCAGAATTTCTATGTCACCTGGGGCCCTCTCCCCCTCAAAAGAAGCTGAAAAGGATTTGAATTGAGGATCCATTATGAAAAATCATTTAATAGTTGGTCATTGGCTGAGATCACAAAACCTGATCTCACTCAAAAATTCTGTAGAATCTCAAGGGTCATTTTAGGAAGATTTATAGAGACCAGTAAAAATAGAATTCTGATATATTTTACATTTTATTCCCTCCTCAAATACTTTCCCCCTTCCTTCTCAAACTCTCAATGGGCTTATCTCAAATTAATCTTCTTTTGAAAGGAAAAACTAGGGACAAAACAAATCAACTACTTTTAAGCATCCCTCTGTTTCACCAACAAGTGTAAAGTGGAGGAAAATCTCTCCTTCATTGGAATTTCGCTTACCAGATCTATGCCAACTTTCCTATAGGGCTGATTTTTGAGGACACATCCAACAACATGAGAGTTCCAAAAAGCCTACCAGGCAACCACTTTTGTTTCCAGCCATCTGTTTGGCAAGAGGTCTCCCTAAGAGCACTACATTCCCCAGAAGAGTCTTAGCTACCAGATTGCTCTGAACAGGAAAAGAAAAAAAGAATGTGAAGACTATACTTTAGTTAGGTTCCAAAGTTCTCTTGCCCTCTGGCTCCAGATACAGTAGGAAATAAAAGCACCTGATGAGGTGATGAAATGAAAGTGAGCATGTCAAAGAATTCTAGTCTCATGGCATTTTAGGTTCTGAAGAGATTTTAGCAGCCATCTACTCAAGTTATACTCAGAAAGCAATTCCCACTGTAAACACAACAAATTCAGACTTTGCTTGAATACCTACAAGGAGGAGGAGCTTACTCCCCAAGTAATTCATTTCATTATTAGGAAGGGTTTCTTAATATCATGCGAATGTATCCCTTTGAAATTTCTATTTATTGTTATCAGTTTTGACATCTGGAACCCAAAGAACAAATCTAATCCCTCTTTCATGTAAGAGTTTTTCAAATATCAATGACAACTACCATGTATCATCTTCTCCCTTGCCATCCAAGATTCTGGGGTCATTTCTAGTTGTTTCAAGTGATATTCATGTGTGTAAAATTTAAATTTAAATTTATTTTCAATTATACATGTGACATGATTTCAAATCCTTTCTATATTATGGTGGCACTTCTATGACCACTTCCAGCTTAGTCTGATTCTTGAGCTGTGATACTCAGATAAGATGTGTTCTGACAAAGCATGAAACAATAAATATATAACCTCATTATTCCTGTTAACTATTTCCCTTTTTAATAGAGTAAGGTTGATGACTTTGTGCAATTCTGACTTACTTAAATCCAATTCATTCATAAATCAAGGCATTGTTTCTTAATGTCATTAGTCCTCTTTGGAAACAAAGGACATTGGCCTCAGACAGTTCCTGGAACCAATACACAGTATTCTTAGATGGAAGGTAATAGCTTTAAAAAAAAAAGAAAGAAAGAAAACATAGGATAACAAAAACAAAAATCTCTGTTAACAGCTTAAAAGTACATAGACTTTTTTGGATGCCACATCACACTGCTGACTCATATTGACTTTATATCTAATGAAAATCCCTGGATCTTTTTCACATGAATTTCTTTCTAACCTAGTGCCTACCTCATATTAATAATTATAATGATGATGATGATGATGATAATTAGCTAGCATTTATAAATCATTTTAAGGTTTATAAGAAATGTTCAAATATTATATGAGTTTATCCTTACAAGTAACCAGGGAAGTAGATGCTATTATTATCTCCATTTAACACATGAGGGAACTGAGTCAGAGAGCAGTGAAATTGTTGGGCCCAGATAAAAACTTAGGACCCCTCTTTACCCTTATCAGCCAACACCTGTAGCCAGAAAAACCACTCCCTATGCCTATAGAACAGAATATGAACCCTGCATCAATCCCTAGGCAGGGTCTGGACTTGTACTCTTGGTCCTGGACCCTAGCTTGAGCTAGCAATAAAGTTCCCCTTGTGATTGCATTGTTGGTGTGGTGCTTTCCTTGCATTCAGGATTGATTCTGGGACAAACAAAATAATTTGCCCAGAGTTACACAGTAGTATGTATCTGAGGCTGGATTTGAACTCAAGCTAGATTCTGTTTCCAAGAAGCATTCTATCAGATATTCCACCTAGCTGCCAATATAATATAGATCTATATTAATGTTAATTCTTTAAATCTATGAAAGTTCATATTCCCTACTCAATTTCACTTTATTAAGATTCAGTCCAATGCTCTAAGTCTGTCAAGATCTTTTTGGCTCCTGACTTGGTTGTCCAGTAGTATGTTTCTGTACCTTACAACTTTGTGTCATGTGCAGACTTGATACATATGCCATCTGGGCCTTTATCCAAGTCATCAATGAAACTATAAAGCTATATAGGGCCAAGCAGGAAAAGATGGGATACTCTGTTTGGAGACATGCAGCCAAAATGACATTAAACCATTAATGACTAATCCTAACCATTATGCCAAATTAAAATCCTTCTCATCATATCAATGATTCAACATCTCTTCATATTTTCCTGAAAAATAATAATTAGTACTTATATAGTATTTTAAGATTTACAAAGCACTTTACAAGAAGGAACTAATTTTATTGTCATGATTACCATTCTTACAGATTAGGGAATTAAGGCAAGCAGAGGTGAAGTTCTTGCCCAGGGCCAAATAGCTATAAAGTATCAGAGATTTGATTTGAACCCAGGTCTTCTTTATTCTTGGCCTACAGTTAACTGAATAGTAGGAGATACTTTGTTAATTCAAATATTCCTACAACTCTACTATAGCTGTGTCATTCCCTTAATTTACCAATTTGGTAACTATGGCTAAAAAGGAATTAAATTTAATCTAGAAAGACTTGTGCTTGATGACATGGTGTTGACTCTGTAATCACTGTTCCTCTTTTTAAAATTTACTGATCATTTTTAAAATGATTTTTTTTCTAGAATTATCACAGGAATGGAAGTTAACTGTGTAATAGTTTGCCTCTTCAGATAATTCTGTTACTCTTCACCATCAGAATTATTTCCTTTTCTGTCATCAAATTTTAATTTTTGAGATTTTCCCTATCCTTTCTAATCTAACAAGCATTGAAGCACGTTTGTCTATTCTATCTATTATTTCTCTTAACTCTTTGAAATCTGTTCCCTCCAAATCTAGAATACATGTCACAGTATGTCAAGATTTTCTCCCATCCCTCATAAACCTGAGAAGGAATGATTATCTTCTTCCAGAGATCTAATCATGTCATCAAGCACAAGTCTTTCCAGAGGTTTTTTTTTGAGAGCTCTTCCAATTTTGTTTAAGATCATTCTAATTCTATCTACAAGATATTGGCTAAATACATTTCTACCAGTCTTTCAAGGATGAACTGTAGCCCTGGCCATGAGCATATTGTTCCTAAAATTTAAACCAAAGCCTAGAGCATGAAATCTCATTCTCAGATATCATCTTAGCAAGCTGTTCACTCTGAAACCATTGTACCTCTTCTATACCCCTTGCCTTCAATGGGTATAAGCTAGAAAAATACAACCTGGATTCCCAAGACTGTAATATATGGGAACATTTTTCAAGTATCCTCTTAATGTAAGCTTTTGCAAATATGAAGGAGGCAATAGCTATCCATTTGACAAATTTGGGGTTTTGTACACTTTACATTTAGCTAAAAAAATTCCAGGATTCTAGAAATCTATAGCATTTTTAAACTATAGTCTTCAAATAAGTGTTCTAGAGTTTCTGGTTAGAGGGTTAGAATTAGTCATTTAATTTCAATTAAACTTGAGAATGTATCTCTTAAATAAGTACTATGTTTTTGCTTGGCCTGGGACTCTTTCTTTCTAAACTGTTTTTTTAAACCCTTATCTTACATCTTAGAATCAATACTAAATATTGGTTCTAAGGCAGAAGAGCAGTAAGGGCTAGGCAATGGAGGTTAAGGGACTTGCCCAGGGTCACACAGCTGGGAAGTGTCTGAGGCCAGATTTGAACCCAGGACCTCCCATCTCTAGGCCTGGCTCTCTGTCCACTGAGTCACCCAATTTCCCCCTCTAAACTGCTTTATTAAAGCAACGATTGCTTATCTAAATGACTGGTTTCTTTTTGCAAAACCCCCTTTAAATCTCATAACTGCTCTTATTGACAGTTGTGATATGGAAATCACATTAAAAGACTGATATATATATATATATATATATATATATATATATATATATATATATAAATTTAAGGTCTCCAAGGAATTCAGCTATGTAATTCCTAAATGAAAACTCAAATCAGCAGTCAACCTTTTATGGAGCTTTTTTTTTAAATTACTAACAGGAGGAAGAAAGGTATTAGAGAGAGAGAGAGAGAGAGAGAGAGAGAGAGAGAGAGAGAGAGAGAGAGAGAGAGAGAGAGAAAGGGGAGAGAAGGGAATAGGGCTTAAATACCCCCTCTGCTTAGGCTGGGCCAAAGGCCCAAAGGCCTTGAATAGTCAAGGCAAAGAAAAGAGATCAGTCCCTATCACTCATGTGACCAAAATGGAGAAACAGTCTGAGGGCCTCTACTCCAAGCACCAGGCTCCAACCACCACACTCTCCCTCCACACAGGAAATCCCCAGACTCCTCAGCTGTCCTCTACCTCACTTCCTGTGTCTCCCCTGTGCCAATGGTGGCTCTAGCTTAACCCAGGACCTCCCAGAGGTCTGTCCCCTTTGCACATGTCTGTTGAAGGTCATATTCTCAAATAATTAAATCTTGAGCTTTGCTGCAGCTCTTCCTAAATCCTGTTACCCTGAGTAGGGTGGAGATTGTAGTTTCCAAGACCTGATTCTGTCATTCCAAGTATCTCTATTGTTATTGATCAGGAAAAAGCCAAATCCCATCCTCTAAAGAATGATTTGAACAGGGTTGAGTAGTTTTGAAATTCACACAGTGCTGTTAATATTGCAATTTGTTGTTGCTGTTGAGTCATTTTTTAGTCATGTCAAACTCTTCATGACCCCATTTGGGGTCTTCTTGGCAAAGATACTAATGTGGATTGCCATTTACTTCTTTAGTTCCTTTTACAGATGAGGAAACTGAGGTAAGCAGGGCTAAATGACTCATCCAGGGTCACACAGATTGTAAGTGTCTAATGCCAGAGTTAAATTCACAAAGAGGAGTCTTCCTGACTCTAGGACAGGCATCCTATCCTAGCTGCCCCAATATTATAAGGGCACACACCAAAAGAGATAGCAGCCCAAAGGGCCAAGGGTGTGAAGAGAAGGGGATGGGAAAAAGGAAGAGGAACAGAGCAGAGACAAATGAATGAGAAGCCCTTGGCTGGAAGCCGGCTAATGCTGTGTCAAGAAACTTACAGGATGAGCAGGCCTTGTTGTCTCATTCCAGTTCGCTGTTCCCTTCCCTTGGAAAACAGAGCTAAATACCTGATTGTAAGCCTCGCACTTGGAGATACCTGAAGTGGCTTAACCATGGCAAGTGTTGTGCCAATCATCCAGCAATTCCCACAGCTGCCTTTGTGAGAAGCCTCTCTCTTAAGCCTCTGGTTTAAGAATTTAGAGTAATCATGTAAAAATGATACCCCTGTGCTCCATGATCCGCTGAATCTCACTAATGCCGGATCCCAAAAGAGGGCTTATTAATGGAGAGATGCAATGCTTCTCTCCCTGCTCAGGTTTCACATGAATCTCTCTCCTGGATTCAGCAGTAAACCACACTGCTGATAGAGGAAGTATAATGAACCTCAATGCTCCATGAGAATGAAATCTAGGGCTGATGAAGTAGTTACCTGCTCTACTTCCTGGCACTGGGGTAGACACGAGACGAACAAGGGCCTTGACTCTGCTGCTGGGGGTAATAAAAACATAACGTGTCTTCCTCTGAAATCTCTGCCTTTTTTTGAGAAGAGAAAATAATAATGACCACAACATTTATATAACATTTACTATATGCCAGGCACTGTGCTAGGCACTTTACAAGGATCTCATTTGATCCTCAGAATAACTCTGAGAGGTAAGTGCTATTATTATTTTTCAGATTTTGCAAGTGAGGAAACTGAGGCAAACAGTCTTTAAGGGAGCTGTGAGTCATATAGCTGGTAAGTTTCTGAGGCTGATTTTGATCTATCCACTATACCACTGAACTGTCTCTAGAGAAGAGTTCTAATCTCTCAAAAGGAAAGTGCCCAGAACATAGTAGGCACTTTGTTAATATTTGATGAATGAATGAAAATTTCTTCAACAAATGAAAAGATTTCCAAACCAATGACACAGCGGCCAAAGAGAAAGTCATTTTTCCACATCATTGACCTCACCAAAGGGACCAGTTGCATATACAGATATAAATAATAAAATAATAATAATAATAAAATAATAAAAATAATTTTCTGAAGTGAAGCACAGCTTTTCAGACTTCTAAGGTATGGAAGCAACCATAGTCTTGTTGCCACTTTCTCCAATAGAGGCTTCCATGAAGACTGAACTTTAATAAGGTAATTTCTTTTTAAACACACAATGACTGTCTATTCAAGATCCTTTGACCTGTGTGCCTACTTCCACTTCAGTGATGAAAGCCTATAGTTTTCTCCACATGTAGGCAGATTCTGGCAGAGATAGCTTGGGTAAAGTGCAAGGAGAACTGGCTTGGACTTAGAAGGACTTGAGTTTGAATTGTGACTCTGCTTTTTGGCTTGTGTTACCTTAGGTCATACATGTAACCTCTCTAGGCCTTTGTTTCCTTGTCAGGATGATGTACAAATTGAACTAGATAATTACTAGTGACTTTTCCAATTTTGAGTCCTATCCTGATTCACAGCTGCCAAGTGTTTTCTTCTGGGGACTAAATAGTTTTAATTTTTAATTAACAAAAATCTATTTTCTCTCCTCCCTATCCCATTAGAAAGAAAGAAACGGAAAACTTTTGATGGAAATATGTAAAGTCAAGAAAAAGTATGCCTTGATTGGCTATGTCAAAAAGTAAAATGTCTCATTATTCATGAATGGTCATGGAACAGATCAGATTTCTTCTAGTTTTTTACAGTGCTGTTTATATAAATTGTTCTCCTGCTCATTTCATTCTTCATCAGTTCACGAGTCTTTAAAATTTACTGTTTAAAAAAATAATATTGATATTATAGGAAAATTTGCTCTTCTGATTGTGTTCATTTCATTTGGCATCCAAATCATTAATAATTAGAAAAATGCAAATTAATGCAGTTCTGAGGTTCTTCTTCACACATTTTATTTGCAAAACTTATAAAAAAAGAAAATGACAGATGCTAGGGAAACAGGCACATTGATGCCCTATTGGTGGAGCTATGAATGATTCCAACCATTCTGAAAAGTTGTTCTCAGTCATGTCCAACTTTGTAACCCCATTTAGTATTTCTTGGCAAGAATGCTGGAGCAGTTTTGCATATACACAAAAAGTTACTAAGCAATGTTTGGCCTTTGATCTACCTGTACCATTGCAAAACCTATTCTCAAAGTAGTTAAGTAAAAAGGGAAACGTTTTATATGTAAATCCATATGTATATGTACATATATATTTAGAATTTTCTTTTATTGGTAGAAGAAAAACCTTGGAAACTAAGAAGATGCTCATCAACTAAGAGATGACTAAACAAGTTGTGGTATATGAATGAGATGAAACACCACCACACTATTTAAATGAGGAAATGGATGGTTTCAAAGAGATATGGTCAAATCTTTACCCTTATACAAAAATTTGCATGGAATTTATATTTCTCAGAACATATCATTTGTCTCACTTGAGACAGGTAGGTCTAGTGTTATCTCCATTTTACGTATTAGGAAACTGAGGTACAAAAAGGTTAAATGACTTAACAAAAAGGTTAAATGACTTGACCAAGGCTAAACAAATGTGTAATATAGGTGCAACTATATTCTGCCACTGTGAAGGGGCTAATAAAAATGTTAATGCAATCTTAAGCTTCATTAACAGGAGCATAATATCTAGGAATAGGGAGATGATAATGTTCTACCTTCATCAGATCTCATCTGGTAAACTCTGTCCAATTCTGTGTGTCACAGATCAAGAAGAACATTGATGAGGTGGAAAGGATTCACAGGAGAGCAACCAAGATGATGAATATTCTTATGTTCATGGTAAATGAGAGTCAGTTGAAGGAGCTAGACATATTTAATATGGAAAAAATTGCTTAGAAAGGCATGAAAACTATCTTCAAATATTAAAATGAATCATTTGGAAGAGGGAGTAGATTATTCCATTTGGCCCACAAGAGAGAACCAGGGGCAACATGTAGAAATTGAAAGAAGGCACATTTTGATTTGATATTAGGTGTAGAGTGGGGAATCTTCCTACCAATTAGAATTGTACCAAAAGAGAATAGGTTACTTGAATAGGTGGTGAGATCATCTCTTTTTGGACATCTTCCAGTGGTTACTGGATGACTACTTTCTATTCCAATCCCCAAGTTCTGTGATTCTTTCACTCTTAATCCCTGGTTTAGGTTGATCATTTCCCCCCATACCATTACCAATTTATATCCCTTAGGAAGATAAGCGTCCCACAGAATCTACCAGGTCATCTCTTTTGATTTTCTGACAGTGCTTGAATTCAGGTAGGGGCATTAGGTTATATGTAATTGAATTTGAATAGTTAACACAATCTTCTTTCTAATTCTTCTTCAAGGTCTGGTGACTAGATTTTCTGAGTAAGAATTTTCTCACAACTTCTATGAGATATGAGATTCTGAAATGAGGCATTTTACTACCAATGATCATATGATCATGGAATTGGAATTTGGGATTGGGAATAGGACTGCCAATCAAGTAGGTTGCTAAATAACTGAAAAACTTCAGTTTTTATTTTCTATTCTCCAAATGAGGAGGCCAAGAAACTTTTAAATTAGCTCAAGTTGTTTCTCATTTTGATTGCAATTCTTTATCCTCAAATAAATCTAGATAGATAGATAGATAGATAGATATAAATTTTCAGGAAAGTTCCTTCAATGAAGAAAGATCCTATTTACTACTTATGTGATGAAGAGTCCTCAAGCTTTTATTTTTTCTTTTTCCCTGAAGACCTTTTATATGGAAGAAAACACCATCACTTGATGTAGGTCATTCCACTTTTGCATATCTCTAACTGGTAGTAAATTTCTTTTTCTGAACTTGAGCCAAAATCTTTTCCACTCCAATTTCTTCCCATATCCCCCATTTCTGCCCTCTCTAAACAAAGGGATCAATCCTATTTCCACATTAAAGTCCTTCAGATACTTGGATAAAGGTACCATGTCCCATTTCCTGGTTTTCTCTTCTCTGAGGCAAAACATTCTGAATTACTTCAATGAATCCTCATTCCATACGATGTCAAGGTCCTTAACCATTTGGGCTCCCCTTTTATAAATGGTATCTAGTTTCCCAATGTCCTCTCTAAAATGTAGAACCCAAGACTGAACACAATACTCCAGATATGGTATGAAGGAAAAGAGTAGAGTGGGACTATTACCTCTCATGTCTAGGATATTTTTCTTTTTTTGTTAAAGCAATCTGAAATCACACAATTTTGTGTATGGCTTGTCATATTTTTGCATAATACTGAGTTGCCGGACCACTCAATTATCTCTGTTAGGGACACACATGTGTGTGTACCTCAGACAAGTTCTGATTATTAACTAGTCCTTATGTTTTTTTCTATTTCTTCTGGAGACTATAGGGATGTGGCCCCAAAGATGTCAAATCACATATCAAATCTCTCCAGATCTTATTGTAATCATAGCCCATATACATCCTGAGACTATCCCATGGGGATATACTCTAAGACCCATCATACAAATATTCTCTTGACTTTAAGTCTCATTGAAACAAACTGACCTACACTATCAGTCACTCATTCTATGTAAACTACAAAACCCTTCTGGGATATGTACCCAAGGGAGTACTTCTGAGATATCTATATCATCTATATCTATATCTATATCTATATCTATATCTATATCTATATCTATATCTATATCTATATCTATATTTGTCTATCTATATGTATATATATATATATCAGAAGTATATTTCTGAAGTCACCTGTACTAAAATCAAGAATAATTTATGTTTATAGATTTCTCATTTATCCCTTTCTCCACCACATCCCTTAATTCCTATGCTCTCTCATCCCCTTTTGTTTTGCTTTGACTATAGATTATTTTTTATATAAGATACTTTTACTATAGATTATTTTCACATGAGTTGTTTTTTTAAACTGTTATTCTCATTTATGATGTTTGAAGATGAATTTTTATGCCCAAATGTGGTACTTTACATTGATCTCTTCTAAATTTGTCAAACTTGATTTGGAGCTTTACTCCAGAATGTCAAGTCCTTTTAAAATCCCATTTGTTAGCTAACCCTCCTAGTGTTATATCATTCTGAAATCTTATACATATCTCCTCTACATTCATCTAAGTCACTGATAAAAATGTAACATAGCCCATGATGAAGGTAAGTCCATGGGACACTTTATTAAAGACTTTACTCCAAATAACATGGAGAAATTTGGTCCAGTCATTTAACCCACTGAATCAAGGATTCTACATATCACCCTCCAGAGCAGCAATATTTAAACTGACAAATCTTCAGAAGAAAATAAATATCCAGGTGAGAGTTTACCAAACTTTCCATTTTAAGTACAATTAATTATTTTTAAAGGATCATGAGTATGAGGAATAAAAAGATGTAAACAATAGGGAACATATCTGCCAAATAAGTAGGCTGTTAAAATTTCAAAAACCTCCAGTGTTTATCCACCATTCTCCAAATGGATAGGCTAAGAAACTTCTAAATAAGCTTAAGTTAGTTTCCATTTTGGTCATAAATCTTTATCTAAAAAAGAAAAATATAATATGCTACATTATTAAAAACCATTAGTTCTTTAAAGTTAATCCATACAACTAAACTGCACTGAGATGATTCCTTTCAACTTTACTTTCCCCACTTTCTTTAATATTTAAGACAAACAAGTAAATAAAATATCACCAAAAATTTAACTCATTTCTTATGAAGATTGGAAATATTTCATTTCCTTGAATGAACTTTCCTGTTTCTAATTCTCAAAATTATTTTGATCTTTTGTTTTTCTCCTTAGTTGCCACCGTTAAATGGGCCATGGCATCAAATATTCCTCACTTTTTACATGACAGGATTGCTTGAAGTATCTTTAGCTATGACTATATGTGAGAGTTTACCCCCCAAACAAGTTTGAGTGGCTTCAATAACTTCCTAGAGCTGATACAAGGATAGAAGAGACCCCAAATTATGAAAGTATTTGAAATAAGGAGGCAGATTTATCTTTTGAAATATACCCAACCACATTTGTTTGCCTTTAAGTCAGATCACCTAAACCAAGGACATTAAATGGTAGAAACCAGGGGCTAATGACTGTAGAGGGACCTGTCCAATTGGATTTTCTTTGTTGTTGTTACAGTTAACACTGGTCAGAATGCCCAGTAGGAGCCCAGATTGGAAATAAGACTATTTTTTGAACTGTATACATCACAAGAAACTGGAAAGACTCCAAATTACTAACCGGAGGCTGGAGAAAACTTTTTTAGGGGAAGGAAGATGCTGATTCCACCCTCCCCACCCCCTTGTCATACTGTATCTGAGTTCTGCTAGATTATAACTGTCTTTGTTCCCACAGCCCAGGCTTCTAGCTGGCTCACACTCTGCCACACTCGTAACCTCACACTAGAAAGGAGATTACAAAGGGGGGCAAATACCCTAGAGGGTTCCCCTTTATCAGAACCTTCCCTGTCAGTTGGGCTCCTCATTTCCAAAGCCCTTGCCTGATTATTAGTATACTGACGGAATAAAAATAACCTCATATTCCTACATGAATCATAAATAAAACCCTTTTATTTCATCAAAGAGGTTGGCAGGTTTATAGTCCTTTGCAATGCATGCACGATGTGAATGACATACCTTTAATTTTGCTGACAAGCTCATCGGGGTTCGAATAAAAAAAGAGTGAAAAGTGGGTGACTTCGATAAAGGTTTTTCAGTAGCTTTTTGGTGAGGATATATATTTCACCCTGCCACTGTAATCAGGGAACCAACTGATCTTGGTAATGAACTCTTCAATTACAGTCCACTTCTGACTCTTCAAGAATGCCTAGGCAACAAGACCACAGTGATTATTGCTGATGTTACAGTGGGAAGCAACCTGCAAGGAAGAAAGAAAGAAAGAGGGAGACAAGACAGATACACACACACACACACACACACACACACACACACACACACACACACACACACACAGAGAGAGAGAGAGAGAGAGAGAGAGAGAGAGAGAGAGAGAGAGAGAGAGGAAACAAGGAAGAGAACAAGATAGAAAAAGAAAGAAAAGAGGGTGTGAAAAATGAAAACCTTTAAATAATTTCTTCACTAGATCCTTAAACAGAGACTAGGTATAAATTTAAAAGAGTAAGAAATGAAAAAAAGTACCCAGTAACTAGATCCTGCTTTGATCCCCCTTTTCCAAACAATCTACTTTCCCTTTAGTACAAGCCATTTCAATTGTGTCCATTTTCCAGGTTTTATTAGTTGAAGTTTTTACTCTCAAAATTGTAGAATTGGAATAAATTAAAAAGCAACTGATTCCCCCAGCTTGTATATCTCAATCACTGTATTTTGTATCCATGATATACATCAAAATATTCTTTTAACAGGTGATTGTCTCATTACATTTCTCTAGTTACACTTAGCAGTGCAATGGAGTTTTTCAGTGCTTTTTGCTGAGTACAAAAAGTAGGGAGGACAGAACACAAGAGGTGATGTTACACTGACACTGAAATAGCTGTGAAGCATGGTCCTCCATTCAGTCAAAATGCTTGACTTCCTTAAATAAGGTCTTCATCAAGTTATTTAGAGGAGGAGACATTATGGAAAGAATAGAATTTATTTTGTTCAAAGGACCTTTTTGTTTAGAATGACTTATGATGAATAGATAAAAAGGGACTACTTTATTAATATGAGAACAGAGAAGAGTGGCACATAATCAAAAGGGAATAATATGGTTGAATAATAGGCTTGGTCTGTGGGTGGGACTGCCTTTGAAGTGCTTTTAATAATCCCAAATTTATTTCTGATAATACACATCTTTTATTAGCAATATTTTTCTGATGATGCTTTATGGCTCAGAGTCATGACACTGTAGTATCCAAGAAAAATAGTTTCGGATCACCTGAAAGGCGATAGATGCACATGGTGTAATAGATGTCAAGAGGGGTATAAATGAATGGTTATGCAGGACATTTGGCATGAAGTATACTATCAGAGAGAAGCATGATCAGAAAAGGAGGAAGACTTATCACATAAGAAGAGTAAAGGATTACCAATGAACAGTCATTGAACTTCATTGGTATTGTACAATGTCAAAAATTCTTGGGGGAAGTTCCAAGAATATTGAGTAAAAAACATAGACAGGAGATGTCCAAAATGAGAATTATCTGATCATAAATCCAGAACTTAAAGAAACCTTAGAGAATATGTATAGAATCTAATTCATTTCATTTAATGTGAGAGAAAGATGAAGTTAAGGAAGATGAAGTGTTTTGTCCAAGATCAAAAAAGGAAGTTAGTGACAGAGGCAGGAATTGAAATCAAGTTTTCTAATTCCTGAGTCAATAGTCTTTCCACTGTAACACATTGACTCCTGATTGCAATCAACACCATTGGAAGGAGTCTCCACATCTGTGTAATAGGATACATGCAAGTATAAAAGAAAAATAGATTTTTATTCTGGGAACTCAACCTGAAAGAGTAGGAAAAGTTTTTTTCAGGCTCAGATACAGAGATAAAGGAGACATAGATCCTCTCCTTGAAATGTTTGCAAACCATTAAAGAAGATGAGATATAAAAATAACAGGTCATTTTATGTTTATTTTTTATAAAATATTTTACAATGATTATTTCATTTGATCTCCCTAATTCTGAGAGATAAGTATTGAATAATATTTGAGAACTCTGGAATGTCAGAGAGGGAGGGGAATTCAGAAGTCATTCTCTTCTTATTACCTAACCTAATTCATATTTAGTATTGTCACTAATAAACTTTATTTCTAGACCAGGAAGTATGACCACAACTGGTCTAGACCAGAAATCATACCATTTCATTATAATACTTCAGTCATGCTGTTATTGGAGTAGTATACAGAAAATCTATCATCTCCCTTGCTCTAGACATTAACTCTTTACGTATGACAAAGTTGTATTAATTTTTTGACTGCTAACTCATATTGAGTCTCTGGTACATTCGAACCCCCTTTTCTTTTTTATTCCTCTGTGTCTCCACACCTCCCCCACCTTGTATTTCAAAGATGATTTTTTAAACCCATGAACAAAACTTTACATTTACACCTGCTTAATTTCATTTCATTAGATTTAGCCCAATGTCCTAGCCTGTCATTATCTTTTTGAATATTGCCCTTATCACATATATCCGCTCTCTTTCCTAACTTCATGTAATCCACAAAGCTGATGAATTCTATGCCATTATAAATATCATGTCATACCACATTTTTTGTACCAACTTGTGATTTCATTACTATAGGGAACTCGTGACAAAGCTACTCTATCAACTTATACTCTTCAATTTACAAGCTTCAAGATTGGTCTGTGTTTTCCTTTGTGTCACTTGACAGTAAGTGTCAGAAATTAGCCTTGAACATAGGTCTTCTCAACTCTGAGGTTGACTGTCCATGTCAAACTGCTACTCATTACCACACCATTATTATCTGCAGTTTTTAGTTTAAGAAAAAGGCAAACCATAGAAGTTAATTAATTTATCCAAAGACAGGGAGTTATTAAGAATAGGACTCCATTCCTCAGAATACAAATTTAATGATTTTTGGCTCATCAGTTGGCCTATCCCACATGACTACAAACAAATATTAAGCAACTTAAAATGCTATAAATGCCACAGAAAAGACCCAATGTTCTATGAAAAATTTTCTAATCCTAGGATCATATAATCATAAATTTAGGGCTGGAAAAATCCTATAAAATCAGTCTACAGAATCAGAACCCAGAGCTTCCTCTGGTGGTACCAAGTGGATAAAGGGACATTTAAAAATAAACTTGGAAGATGGAGGTGTAGTGGCAGTTAAAGTTCAGACCTCTGAAAACCCTTTTTTACCAATTAAAAACCAAATGCTCCTAGGAGACTGAAAACCAAACCTAACAACAGGACAGAGCCAAGGAAGCCTCCTGCTGGACTCAACTTAAAAGGTAAGCCCCGCAAAAGCCTGAATTTGAGAACTGTAAACCTTTAAATTTCTTAGACTTATGAATGTTGGAAATTTCCCCATTGGGAAATTTCATACTGGAAAAAATTTCCTACTGAGAGTAAGAACTCTATTGGAATGTGAAACCCCTTGGCATTGGAGGATCCTTCTCCTCCCTACTGAAGACTAATTTAGGACAGAAACCTTTTGCTAAACAATGGAAAGGGCTTTGATCTATACTTAAGCATAGAACAGGAAGTTCTTTGAGTCATGATTGATTTTAGAATTGATACAATAGAGATACTTGGAATGACAGAACCAGGTCTTGGAACTTACAATCTCCACCCTTCTCAAAGTAACAGGATTTAGGAAGGGCTGCAGCAAAGATCAAGATTTAATTATTTGAGAATATGACCTTCAACAGACATGTGCAAAGGGGGGCAGACATCTGGGCGGTCCTGGATTAAGCTAGAGCCACCATTGGCACAGGGGAGACATGGACAGTGATTGGTAGATGTGAGAACTGAGGGGAGGGGACTTAGATTGTTGACTTAAAGATAGCAGGGTCTGAGGACAGAGGAGGAGGTTTTGCTCTGAGGAAGTTTTGCTCTAAGAGGAGGGCTTGCTCTGAAGGAGGCCAGAGGTGGAGGCCCCTGAGACTGTTTCTCCATTTTGGTCACATGAGTGATAGGGACTGATCTCTTTTCTTTGTCTCAGCTATCTAAGGGCTTGGGCCTTTGGCCCAGCCTAAGCAGAGGGGGTATTTAAGTCCTATTCCCTTCTTTCCCCTTTCTCTCTATTTCTCTCTCTCTCTCTCTCTCTCTCTCTCTCTCTCTCTCTCTCTCAATACCTTTCTTCCTCCTGTTTGTAATTTTAAAAAAAGCTCCATAAAAGGTTGACTGCTGACTTGAGTTTTCATTTAGGAATTACATAGCTGAATTCCTTGGTGACCTTAAATTAATATATATCAGTCTTTTAAAGTGATTTCCATGTCACAGAACACTCCAGTTTAAGGGGAAGGAAGAAGAAAGATCCAAGAATCCCTCCTCCACCTACAGTACTGAGCTTCCTGCAGTGGCTGGAACCTCTGGGCAGGCAAAGGTGCTACTCTGGAGGGAGTACCTTGTGGGCAAAGATGTGCCAGGCTCAATGTGTAGAACACAGGCAGTGGGGAAGCAGCTGGAGAAGAAGCTCAGAGCAGGCAGCCTAGTCACATTCAAGACACTCCATATTGCCCCTATCCTTCCTGAATTTTTGGCCTCAGGACACATCTTCAAGTTCAGTACTCCTGGGCTTAATCTTATCAAGCCTTCAGAGGGCAGGGAAGCTCAAGATCCAACATCCCTCCTCCCCCCCACCCCCCAGACTGCTCTGAGTGCCTTGCTAAGCTCTAAAGGTAAATGTTGACAGAAAAGCACAAACTCACAGCTCTAACACATAATGAGAGGAGCAAGAGTGCAGGCAACTACAGGGGGAAAAGAAGGGAAAAATATGAGCAAACAAAATAAAAGGAAAAAAGAAATTATAATAGACAGCTTCTATCTAGGCAATGAACAAAGAGCAAACGTAACAGAGGAGGATCAAGAAACATCAAACAAAAACACAGAAACTCCAGCTAATTGGACACAAGCTTTGGAAGAACTCAAAATGCAATTCAAAACGCAATTAAGAGAGGCTTAAGACAACTGGGAAAAGAACTTAAAAAGCAAGATAAGTCATTTGGAAACAGAAAATAGCATCTTGAAAGCCAAATTTAATCAGCTTGAAAATGTGGCAAAGAAGATGAAAGATAATCTCCAAAGAAAATCAGACCAGGAGAAGGATGACCAAAAAGCCAGGGATGAAATTCAGTCTTTAGAAACCAGCATACAATAATTAGAAGCAAGCAACTTCACAAGGCAGCAGGAAACTATAAAACAAAATCAAAAGAATGAAAAAATTGAGGAAAATATGAACTACCCCATTCAGAAAACAGAAGATTTAGAAAATCATTCCAGGGGAGACAACTTAAGAATCATTGGTCTACTGGAAGACCATGACAAAAGCAAAAGCCTGGACATCATCCTACAGGAAAATATCCAAGAAAATTGCCCCAAGATTGTAGAACAAGAGGGAAAAGGGGAGATTGAAAGAAGCCACAAATCACCTCCTGTACTCAATCCTCAAATGACAACACCCAGGAATGTTATAGCCAAATGTAAGAACTACCAGACCAAAGAAAAAATATTACAAGCTTCCAAAAAGTCATTCAGATACAATGGAATTACAGTGAGGATAACAAAGGATATGGATGCATCTCCACTGAAGGACCAAAAGGCATGGAATATGATATTCTGGAAAGCAAGGGAACTATGTCTACAACCAAGAATCAACTACCCAGAAAAACTGACTATATTTTTACTGGGGAAAGTATGGTCATTTAATAAAATAGAAAAATTCCAGGCATTCATAAAGAAAAGACCAGACGTGAACAGAAAATTTAATGCCCAAACACAGAACTCAAGAGAATCTTCAAAAGGTAATTAAGAAAGGGGGGGGTAAGAAAGAAAAAAAACATTTAAGGGACCCAATAAGTTAAAATTATATGTATCCCTATAAGAAAAGAAGATATTGGTAACTCTTAAAAATTGTTATCACCTTGGTAGCTAGAAAAATTATACTTAGAGGGAACAGTGACAAACTGTATAGGACGAAATACCAAGGCATAAATATGTGTGTGTGTAAATATATACACACACACATACACACACACACAACTAAAGTTTTAAAAAGAGGTCAATACTAAGAGAAATGGGAAAAGAAACAAAATGGGGTAAATTTATGTGTCACAAAGGAGCTCATGGCAGAAGTGGCGGGGGAAACATCAAAACACTGGAAGGGTAAAGAGGTTGGAGATAGGAAATACTCAATTCTTATGTGCATTGAAATTGACTCAATGAGGGAAGAACAATCAAATACACTGGGGCAAAGAATTGATTTGTGCCCTATAGAGAAGTAGAAGGGTAACAAATGGACTGATGGGGAGGGAAGCAGTACAAGGGAGGGAGAGGGTGGGGTGTAGTTTTAGAAAGACTGCAGGGAAAATAAGGGGGGAATAAGAAGGGAGGGGGTAAAAAGAGAAGTAAAATAAGTATGGCAATTAGGGGGACTTATTAAAAACAAAATACTGGTATAGAAGGAAATAGTGAAAGAAGAAAGGACAGGACCCGGAGTAGAAATCAAAATGCTGGGAAATACACAGCTGAGTGTGAATGGGATGAACTCACCCATAAAACGCAATTAAATATCAGAGTGGATTAGAAACCAAAACCCTACTGTATGCTGTCTACAAGAAAAACACATGAGGAAGGTAGACATACATAGGGTAAAAGTAAGAGGATGGAGTCAAATATATTGGGCATTAACTGAGAAAAAGAAGGCAGGAGTCGCAGTCATGATATCTGACAAAGCTAAAGTAAAAATAGATCTAGTCAAAAGAGATAGGGAAGGTAATTACATCCTGATAAAAGGCAGTATAGACAATGAGGAAATATCAGTATTCAACATGCATGTGCCAAATGACATAGCATCTAAATTTCTTTTATTTTTTTAAACCCTTACCTTCCATCTTGGAGTAAATACTGCATATTGGCTCCAAGGCAGAAGAGTGGTAAGGGCTAGGCAATGGGGGTTAAGTGACTTTCCCAGGGTCACACAGTGACAGGAGTGTCTGAGGCCAGATTTGAACCTAGTACCACCCATCTCTAGGCCTGGCTCTCAATCTAATGAGCCACCCACTTCCCCCCCATCTAAATTTCTAAAGAAGAGACTAGTGGTGCTAAAGGATGCAATAGATAGAAAAAACTATACTAGTGGGAGATCTGAAACTTCCTTAATCAGAACTAGATTAATCAAACCAAAAAATAAAAATGAAAGAGGTAAGAGAAGTGAATGAAATCTTAGAAAAAATTAGAGTTAGTAGATATGTGGAGAAAAAATAAATAGGGACTAGTATACGTGTCAGATCTTTGGTAAAGGAAAGATTTTAAAACCAAGCAAGAATTAGAAAAAAATCACAAAATGTAAAATAAATAAGTTTATTTATATCAAATTTAAAGTTTTCTACAAACAAAATCAATGCAACCAAAATTAGAAGGGAAACAACAAATTGGGAAATAATCTTCATGACAAAAACCTCTGACAAAGGTCTAATTATTCAAATTCATGAAGAGTTAAATCAATTGTACAAAAAATCAAGCCATTCTCCAATTGATAAATGGGCAAGGGACATGAATAAACAATTTTCAGTTAAAGAAATAAAACGATTAATAAGCACATGAAAAAATGTTCTAAATCTCTTATGATCAGAGAGATGCAAATACAAACAACTCTGAGTTATCACCTCACACCCAGTAAATTGGCTAACATGACAGCAACAGAAAGTAATGAATGCTGGAAGGGCTATGGTGTAAAAATTAAATTAGTATCTAATATATAGAAATATTATATTTTATGAGGTTTAGTAAGGATTATTAGAAATCAAGGAATAAAGAAAATACAAAGTAAGAAAACCATATGCCTGGGGCTGATTAGCCCATTCAGAATGCCTGCCCTTAGCTTACTTACTACATCATTGCAATGGCTAAGAGACACGCATGTGAGGCAGAGAGCCAGTTCAAAACTCATTGTGATCTCGCCCAGGTGGAGACTCAGGTGAGATTATAGGGAATTCTGGGAAATACTAAGGACTTCTGGGGACTGAAGTCTAGGATTCAAATCTCCATTTTACAGTGGCAAAGTTGAGATATTAATGCATTGCTAGTGAAGTTGTGAATTTATCCAACCATTTTTCTGGAGGGTAATATGGAACTATGCCCAAAGGGCACTAAAAGACTGTCTGCCCTTTGAGTCAGCCATAGCACTGCTGGTTTTGTACCCCAAAAAGATAATAAGAAAAAAAAACATGTACAATAATATTCATAGCTGCACTCTTTGTGGTGGCAAAAAATTGGAAAATGAAGGGATGTCCCTCGGATTGGGAAATGGCTGAACAAATTGTGGTATATGTTGGTGATGGAATACTATTGTGCTCAAAGGAATAATAAAGTGGAGGAATTCCATGTGAACCAGAATGACGTCCCGGAATTGATGTAGAGTGAAAGGAACAGAATCAGGAGAACATTGTACACAGAGACTGATACACTGTGGTACAATCGAATGTAATGGACTTCTCCATTAGTGGCAATGTAGTGATCCTGAACAACCCAAAGAGATCTATGATAAAGAATACTATCCACATTCAGAGGAAGAACTGTGGGAGTAGAAACACCGAAGGGGAAAAAAAACTGTTTGATTACATGGGTTGAGTGGGATATGATTGGAGATATAGACTCTAAATGAACATCCTAGTAAAAACATCAACATGGAAATTGGTTCTGATCAAGGACACATTAATACCCAGTGGAATTGCTCATCAACTACCAGAAGGGTTGAGGGATGGAAGGGAGGGAAAGAATATGATTCTTGTAACTAAGGAATAATGTTCTAAATTAACTAAATAAAAATTTAAAAAATTAAATAAAAAATAATTTAAAAAAAAAAACAATCCACAATCCTAATTCCTCATTTGGGAGATAAGAAAACTGAGGTTCTGAGGGATTAAGTGGTTTGTCCAAACTCATACAGCTGGCAAGTTGCAGACTAGAGATTTGATCCAAGGTCTGTTATTGCCATACTTCAATGTATTGGTGATCTCATCAATGTGGCACTTCCCTCAGACTCCCTCTTCAACCCTTCTCAACCCTTCTAATTGGCTCCATGATTCCTATACATTCCTTCCTATGACTTTTCTATGAATTTACTGATTTACCCAACATTCTGGAGGACTCATCTATGTGTCCTGACAATAGAAAATGTAGGCAGTATATTGGTTATTATTTGCTTTTCCTACATGACCTCTTTTCCCAATTATAGTAATAATAACTCACATTTATGTAGTGCTTTGTAGTTTTCAAAGCACTTTACCCAGAAAAGCTTATAAACTTGCTAGTGTAAGCAATATTCTACTCATTTTTGTAAATGTACATTTTATAGATGTCTAGTTTCACATGGCTTAGGTAGTTTTGCATCCAAGTTTATTTTCTTCTGGTATAATATGCTACATCTCCTTGAAAGACATTCTCACTGTTTTTATATAAAATAAATTTTATTGCTATAATTTGTTTCTATATCACTTACATTTCTATGTATCTTCACACTACTTGTCAGAAAGAGAACCACCCATTATAGTAAAAAGGGGGAAAAAGTTCAGGAAAATAACTAGCATATCAAAAAATGTAATATTTTATGGTGTGCTATATATTCATTGTCCATTGTCCCACAACTCTTCACAGTAGGGGTAGAGATAGGATTTGTCTTCTTATACCTATTTTTTGAGGTCAAACTTATTCATAATAACAACAATAATTATAGCTAGCACATATAGTGCTTTAACATCTACCAAGTGCTTTCTTATGTTATCTAATCAGAGCTTCACAAAAGCCATGGAAGGTCGGTGCTATTATTATCCTTATTTTATAGATGAGGAAACTGAGGCTGAGTGAGATTTTGGTGCCTCACCAGTGATCACACACCTAGTAAATATCTGAGACTAGATTGGAATTCACATCTTCCTTTCTGAAGTCCAACACTCCACTTCATTTTTGATTCTTATTTTTCTTTCAATTTATATTGCAGTTATTGTGAATATTATTTTCTTTGTTCTGCTAACTTCACTTCCTTCAGTTCATACATTTTTTGCTGCTTAAGGACATCCTGAAACCAGAGAAAAGAATCACTTATGTAGATTTCAGAGAGAAAGAGATCAAATAGTGGCATGGAAGAAGAGGAGGAAAGTTGATGAAGACGCAGAGAAAGATGAAATCACCACTATTGAATTGTAGATTGCTGTCTTGTTGGGATTTTTGCAAGATTTCTCAGCTATACTTTTAATTTTTGTTACTTTATATTTTCCTTGAATAAGCTCAGAAGCAGATTCTAATTTTACCAGAGGCTTTTCATCAAATCAGACTTTTTATTGTCTCTGGGTTATCCTAGTCATAAAAACATCTTTCTTTTCAAAGTTTGCATGATATTAACTAACCTTGGCAGGTTACAGTTTCTTGAACCCACAAAGTTGAGATGCAAATTTTATTCTTTAACCTGTGTCTTCAATTAGCTTTCATCACTGAGACACCCATCACATTCTGAGAAACCAGCATTTTCAAGACACTCTGAGGTTGGGAAAAAACTTCCTGAAGTACAGGTCAAACCGAGGGGAACTTTTTTAACTTAAAAAAAATGTCACATCACTTTTAAGTGCTGTTAGGCTTATTTAATGTCTATTCTCCTCAGTGTAAACTGACTATAATGACAACTTTTCTATATCCAAAAAGCCTCATCACTGACATTTGCTACTATTCACCTTGTAGTGCAATGGCCAGAGTTAGCACATATCATTTTTGAGAGAAAAACAACAACAAACAACATCTATTCAAAGCATTTCTTAGCTAAAGAGTTACCATCTTTTCTCCAGATTACTTGTAGATGTGGCCAGATGTTTAAGAATTTAGGGACTTGCTCCAGTATCCACCCCATGGAGAGTTTGGTGGATTTGCAGTGTGGACCGGCATCATTTTGTTCTAGGGCACTGATTTATCCATACTCCTTCCATTAATAAGGCTGCTGTGAACTCTGGTCTCACTGACACTAGCTAGAAAAAACAGAGAAATCAAAGAGAGGGCAGAAAGAGATAGAGCCTCATTTCCATCATAAAATGGACTGTTGTTCATCTCTTTAGATCCCTGAGAACTATTGTCAGATGCTACCAAGAGGTAACAGAGACCCAACAAGTGCTCAATCAATACCTTTATTAAACAGTTTAATAATCACAAAGGCAGCATGGTATGTAGTGAATGAAGAAATGAATTCTAGGACAAGAAGAGGTATGATGAAATCCCTTTGACAAACAATGACTGTGTGACCTTAGGCACTTCTTTTCAGTTCTCAGTTACTCCAGGCAACTCTCTACATCGGTAAACTGAAGATATTGATCTGCTTTGGTAAAGGGAATTCTTTACCAGGAGCTCACTATGCCTAATGTAGCCAAAGAACAACCAAAAACAAGACACCCCCAACACATATATTCTATCTTCAATGGAATCTCAGTCATAGTTTGACCCTTGGATTATAAGGAATTAGAGACACACATTTTCCAAATGGAATATCAGAATGTTCAAACACCTAAATAATCAATATTTTTTCTCCATTTCTAGAATTGAATTTAATGGAATACATTAATAACTACTGGTTGCCTCTTCAGTGTAAGTTGTGGAAAAACCAAGGAAACTTAAATCTGTTGTCAGAACAAGTCTTCCTGACTCTAGGTCCATTGCTCTATGCATTTTGCCATCTAGCCACCTGTGTTCTACAAAATAAGATAGATAGGAATAAAAAGACAACCCAAAATGGGGCAAGTGATAAAATGTAAATTTTAAGAGTAAAGATTATTCAGAGCTAGGATTGACTTTATGGTACTGAAGCTAAATATTGATGAATGTGTTACATTTGGCCAAATGAATTTAAAGAGAACATGAGAACTTTCCAAATGGGAGCATGGGTGTCAGAAAGTCATGGAGGTGAGAAAATGCAAGGAGGATTCAAGGATAGTGAAGGACTAAAGTTCAATAAGTATTCAAAACAATAGACTTTTTTAAGGCCTACTATGTTGTTCCAGAAAGAGAAGGGAAAGCTCTGTCTTCAAGGAGCTTCTGAATAGAAGCTTCATGTTTGGAAATAGTGAAAGATAAGTAAAGAAAGCCAGGTTTCAACCAGATTTTTTAGAACATTGAATGGTTGCCTAAGGAATTTGGCATTCTTCCTATAGGAAAAAAAAAAGAATTAAATGATTATATGCAGTGGCACTTGATTAAAACAAAAATTAAAAAAAAACATGGAAGTAGTGATTTAGGGTGGTAATCTGTAGGCTTGATTAATGAGTGAAGAACCTACGGTTAGAGAGATTATAATAATGTAGGCATAAAGTAATATCTATTGAAATAATGGGAATGGAAAACAAAGGAGGAGGCAGAACCTGTAGATCTTGAAGAATATACATAGGCTGAGTTGTTCAGAGAAGAGTTGTCCATGGCAGTGGTCTGAACAGAAAGACATAAATAAGAGAAGGAACTGGCTTTGAAGGGGGGGGGGGGGAGCAAGTAAAGGAAAAAACAAAAAAGAACTGATTTTCAATCATTTCTGGCCCAGGCATATGGTGCAAAGAACTGCATGACGACGAGGCACATTATCTTGGTAGCTTCCAAATTGTATTATGTAACACTCTGTTTTAAATATAGAATAGAACTTAGCATCTTTCCTACTCAAGGCATCTTAAAGTGGATTCACCAAGCTATGCTGGTACAGCTCATCTATTCTGTTGCTTGAGTCACTCACTCCCTGTGCTTTCACAGAAGGTTCTGATCTCAGCTAAGCTTGTGTGACTGTAAAATGTTCACTTCAATTTTCAACACATCAGTTTCTTCCTCTCTAAAATGGATACAGTGACATCAACCTGTCTCCCACTGCCATTTTAAGGTGAATTCAAAACAATGACTTAAGATAAATTTGTACATTTAATAAAAGAGTGTTATCTTATAGTGCTTTATTTAGCTATAGACCTGAGTGCCAAAGAGATATAAAAATAGAGAAGAGGGCACAACATTGAACTTAAGGATGATGAATGCTGGCTGTCATGTCTGGCTCTGGTTCTGTCTCTGTCTCTTTCTCCCTCTCTTTCCCTTCCTCCTACTCTCCTTCCTCCTCTCTACCCACCCCAACTTTCTATTTAAAGGTCATGTTCCCTCTGACTATATGTAGATTGATACAATGGATGAGGTAATCTCAAGACAGGAAGACTGGTTCAAACTTACCTCTCAAACATACTCAACATTTGACCATGGGTAAGTCATTTAACCAGTGCCCCATGTTACTTTCTAAGATTTTAATGATCCAGAACTTTCTTATCTAAATAGCTGGGAGTTTCCATAATGCATTTTCCCGATAATAAACAGCGGGCTTGATCCAAGCCTCCAAATGTGTGCATATATATATCTGAATATGCATGTAAAACACAATATACATGCATTCACATATATGCATATGTGAAAACATATGAATACAAACTAAATGCAGAAATCAGAGCAACTTTAAGATTAATTGCTTAAAAATTTAATAGCTTCATTAGCTTAAAACTACAATGTTAAAATACTATATGCATTGTTGTGCTATATTATTATAGTCAATAATATATTTTAATATATATTTTATATATTCTTCTGCCCCTTTTTGTGTTTTGAAAAATATTACATGCTTCAAAACATACGTAGAGATGATTTGAAGCATTTCCAGAAGATGTGAAAAAGAGTTTTTTTAAACAAAAAAAAAGGGAGATATCTTCCAAAACATCGTTTTTAATATAGTCTTAATAGGAAAGATAGCTAATTGTGCCAAAGTATGTGGTTGTTCATAAAATGAACCGATTCCTATTAAAGACTAGATTCAAGCCACAAAACTTAATTTGCTTCTGACAGAAATTAGACTTAGAACTACCTTACCAGGGGTGAAAGGCTAGTGTAGTAAATCATAATTCTCCCTTATGCTGCTTTAGCAATATGAATTAGTTTTGTTGGATTTTTTTCCCCAGGTCAATGGTCTCCCTGAAGCAGAACATTAGTCGTATTGTGTAATCAAACCAAAAACAAGATTATTTTTCTCAATAAGCTCAACACAAGATAAACTACTTAAAATAAATGGTAAAGGGAAAGGTATTGCATTCTAGAAGTAAATTCTAAATTATCAAAACATGTAGGATTTTTAGTGTTTTTCTTGTGAAAACTCAGTGTCTTTATTTTTCTTAACTAAGTCATACATCCCTTTAGTAAAACAAAAAAAAAAATGTTAGCACCATATTAAAAACCAGGAAACTGAGTTCTGAGCTACTCAAAGTTACTTGAGCAGCAAAACTGAAAATTTATTACAAATTTAGTACCTCTTCTTTATTATATTTTACTACCATGGTTTTACAAAAGCAATAGGATACCATGTTTTAACTATTTAAATTGATATTGAAATAGAATGAGTACTCGACTTGGAATCAAATACAGCCTCCAAATACTTAGAAGCTATGAGATCTAATCAGGATAAATAAATGACACAAATATAATCCAAATTAACAAAACAGGAAATAAATAAAAGCTACAAATTTAAAGCTCACTAATTAAAAAAACACAAATTAAAACAATTCTGACATTTCACTTCATATTCATCATATTGACAAAGAAGACAAAAAAGATAATGAAAATTATTGGAAGGATTGTAGAAGGGCAGACTTTATAATGCAATATTGGCAGTTACAAATTGGTCCAAGTATTATGTAAAGTAAATTGGAACTATCCCTTCCCTAATGCACTAAACTGAACAGATCTTTTCACCAGGGATATCATTATTGGACACATATCTTTAAAGAGATCAAAGATATAGGGAAAGGCCTTGTATATACAAAACATTTATAGCAGCACATTTTTGTTATAAAATAAGAGAAGTAAAGACTAAGGAGGTCCCTATAATCTGGGAAATAGCTGCACCCTTTAGGCTATATGAAAATAGTGGAATAGTATTTCAGATAAGTTTGAAATGACTTGTATAAATAATATGTAGTGAAGTGCCAGAACCAGGAGAACTATTTATTCAGTGATACAATATTGTAAAGGAAAACGCAAAAGAATTAATAATTCTCATCAATTTAATGATCCTTTAAGTGAAACATTCTCTCACTTCTGATCCAGTTGTAATGGAGTATAGGTACAGCATTAAATGAATATTTTTAGATAATAAAACAATTAAAATTGTTTTATTGGACCATGCTTATTTGTTAAAAGGAATTTAATCTATTGGGCAGGTTAAAAAGGTAAGGGTAATGTTAGTGATGGAATATCTTTATCAAAGAAAGAAACAAAGAAAAAAGAAACAAAAACAAAGAGACTATGAAACATTTTTGGAAAATATAAAGAAGACTAAAAGAAAATTCAGAAGGAGACAGATATTGTTGGTAATATATTAATATTCATATTAATGAAAACATTACACAATTATATCTATATATATAATATTTATCTTTCACTTTAGGATGCAAGCTTATTGATATTAGGCATTGTTTCATTATCTGTATCCCTAATACACAGCACTATGCCCAGTACATAGTGAGCACTTAACAGATATTTTCCAAATATAATATAACACAATAGATCTGATATAGAATGAGCATATAGGTATGTATAGATAGTATATGATAGATAAAATTTGTGTATGAGTAAGAAGGTTTAATAGATGAATTTTCAAATATATTATCTTTGGAAAGGCACTATAGTTTAGTGAACAGAGAGGTAGAATTTATTCTAGAACTGGATTCAAATCTCACCTAAAACACATGATAGTCATATGATCTGGAACAAATCATTTAACTTCTGAGGGCTTTTGACAATTCACTAAGATTGTTAGTTGAATATGTAGAGATTTGCATTGATAGAAGAAAACCCTTCTCCTAAGGGTTCTCTAAACCCAATGAAATCACAGGTTTGATACATATAAAGCAATCATTAATTTTGTTCCTACTATTTGCTGTATATTGTGCTATGTAATGGGAATATAAGTACACAAAATATGAAATAATTACTATTTTTCAAAAAGCTTACATTGTAATGGGAGAGATAAATACTTACAAAGCATATAGTAAAAATATAAAATAATATATATAATATGTATATAACTGGATAATATATAGGTATGTATATACTTAAATATATGTATATTTTTTGGATTTCTTTTACACACAAATTAAATTTTGACTTTTTACAGATTACATTTCAAGACAGCTTTTTGAAATATTTTTCTGATATTTTGTAATCCATGTTCTCTCTTCTTCCCCCAAGAAAACAGGGAATAGTATATAATATACATGTATATATATATGTATATCAATATTTATTATATTGCATAAAAGATAATATGCTTACAATAGAAAAAATCATGAAGGAAATAAAGCATGGTATGCTTCTATTTATATTCCAACTCCATCTATATTCCTTCTATGGCAGTGGATATCTTTATTTTTTTTTTGTCATGAGCTTTTTGGAGTTGTCCTGGATCCTTGCTTTGTTGATAATGTCTAAGTCATTCATAGTTGATCATCATACATTATTGTTGTTACTGTATACAGTGTTCTCTGTCCAGCTCAATTCACTTTGAATCACTTCATATAAGTTTTCCAGGGTTTGTTTGTTGTGTGAGTATCTATTTCTTATGGCACAATAATATTCCATTACAACCTTGTTCAGACATTCCCCAGTTGATAGACATCTCTTCAGTTTCCAGTTGTCTGCCACCATCAAAAGAGCTACTATAAATACTTTTGCACAGGGAGATTCTTTCCCCCTATCTTTAATCTCTTTAGAATACAGACCTAGTATATGTATGGTTGGATTAAAGGATATACATGATTTGATGACCCTTTGGACATGGTTCTAGATTGCTCTCTAGAATGGTGTGCCATTTTGAAAGTCACCAGTATTCTTATTTTTCCACATCCCTCCAGCATTTATCATTTTTCTTTTTTGTCATGTTAGCCAGTCAGATGGGTATGAGGTAGGGCATCAGAGTCTTAATTTGCATTTCTCTAATTAATAGTGATTTGGAGAATTTTATTAGAAAAAAGGTGTGTGTATTTTTAATACTTATATACATGCAGACATATGTGTGTATGTAAATGCATGGTTAGTATGAAAGAGGGCAATAGCAGTTGAGGCGATCATCAAAGAGTTAATGAAGAAAGTGGTTCCTGAGCTGTATATTAAGGGAAAAAAGAGGATCTCTGAAGCAAGACTAAAGGCTATTGGAGATTTCAGGTATTGGAGAACAGAAAAAAATCACAGACTGGAGACATTGTCATCAGAGAGGAATGGAAAGATGCTGTGCTGGTTTGTAGATTGTGAGCTGAGATAAATTCAGTTCATCTGAATTTGTTTACCATTATATCCAGGAATGCTCGAAAGCTAACTTGGAGTGTGATTTGGTAGGACTTTAAAAGTGCAAGAAGAGTTTATATTTTATCCTAAAGTCAATAAGAAATATGTGCATTATGTTGAGGAGGGGAGTCCCATGCTTATAGCTTTGCTTAAGGAAACTTTGGTACTAGTGTGCAAGATGGATTTAAAAGATGGATGAAAAACTTAAGACAAAGAGTTCAATTAGGAGACTATTAAATAATCTAGGTGAGAGATGATAGTGGCTTGAATTAAGGTAGTATCTATATTAGTGGAGAAAGGGGGTAAGATGAGATAGATGTGGAGGTAGAAAGAACAAGATTTGATAACCTATTGATAATCATATGAGGGAGACTAGGGACCCCATAATGCTGATATTTGTTGCTGATATTCTAGTTCATAATGGATATTAAAATAAAATTAAATCAAAATTAGTTGTTTGCTTCTTTGTGCTTCCTCACTGTTCTAAAGGCAGATAGCTGTCATTTTCCTTATTAGAATTGCATCTCTCTGTGACTTCACAATTTACTTATTTTTTCCCTGCACTTACTTTCCTTATAAAATTTTAGTCCCTGGAATAGTATCCCATGAATCCACAAGAATTTGTTCTTCTGAAATCTAGGACAATGTTCTTAACTTTTTGTATTAAGGATCCCTTTTTGTCCTTGTTCTTCACTCTTGTGTCTGGTGAACACTAGATATTCCTTCACAGAATAATGTTCCCAAGCCCATAAAATAATATTCATCTAGGTAAACTAATTTTGATGAAGTCATACAAATATATATATATATATGTATATTTAAAAGCAATTTCATATATCTTAAGTTAAAACCATTGATAGATAGAATGATGCCCAACTTTTCTCTCATGTAGGCCAATTTGTAAAAGTGAGTTGTTACCTTACGGGATTCCCAACATTTTTACCTGACCAATCAATTCCTTCCTATTATTGTGAGAGTCATATCCATAATAAAATATCTACTTGTTTCTTCTATATTAAAAGAAAAATCTGTGTAATATAAGTCTAGCAACTGCACAGCATCCTGGGAAATATCTCTCTACTAGAGAAGCTGGGAAGCCTGCTTCTGGAAGAATTGTGATGACTAGAGTATATCTTGGAGATACAGTCTGTTGATCATAAGTAGACATTCTATAACTGGTTCTGGTTAGCTAACCATGTGTTGAAAAGGAGGCTTTTTGGTTTAGGAGAGATTTTTAAAACTATTAACATCTTAAGGTACTATCCCTTTGCCTTAATACTCTTGTAGAAATTCATCAAATAATGAAGGACGTAAAATCTGACTTTGTGAGGTTAAGAGGTCCAGAGGACACCTTTAGCATCTCATCATTTCAGTTTGGGTTCGTTCCCAGATAAAAACATCTCTCTAAGAAATGAAACAAATGAAGCTACCCTCATCATCCTGGGGTTGCAGTGTCTGAACTTTATAGTGAAACTAGCATTGATACCCAGGGAAGCCAAGCATGCCCTTTGGGAGTGCTGTTCATGACCCCAACCCAAGAGTAGCTGATATTCAGGCTTATTTGTACATAATGCCAAATTTGACCATGAATTTGGTAAAACCAATGTTATGTATAAACTGAGCTAACTTTTGGATCTATTGCCCCACATACCAAGATATTATAGGTAAAAGTAGACCCCTGAAATATTGGAGGGAAGGAAAACTCTATGGTTTGGGGTTGTTTTATTTATTTATTTTTGTTATATCTTGAAAGCAAATAATGCTTTGTAATATATAGTCATTGAACTGATGGGGCATTGTATTGTTAGGGGTTCATGATCTGAATCTAAACCTTCTAATAAACAAGGGAAATATCCAGTGAGGGCTTGAGCTCAATGTAGTAGGTGGAAAAGTTGCCACAAGTCCGAAAGTTTAACATGAGAACCCAAGGGAAATTGTAGCTGACCTGGCCTTTAGAGAGTAAGTAAAAGAATGAATGTTCACTTGTATTATTGCCTAATCTTACATAACTAGTATATCTATGTTATATGATTATGTCAATACCAATGATGAAAATAAGGCAGTCAACCAGCATTTTCTACATTAAAAAAATCATCCATAAACTTATTGATTTTGGAAGTTACTCAAGAGTATATACAAGATTTTTCATTTGTGCCATTTTAATTTCCTTTTCAAATATTATTTGATTGGATCATGTTGTCCAGACTTATAGTCAAGTGGTGCCATGTTGATGTGCTTAAACAGATAAAAATAAAGTAGAAGGGAATAAAATGGTCATAACAAGGAATAGAAACAAGAGCCAACTTATAGCTTATATGCTGATTTTGACTCTCTGGTCACTGGTTTATTGAGAGAAGTTGGAACATTCCTACTTCTGAGAGGTTTATGAGGAAAAGAAAGAAATCATCTTTCTAAAGGAATCTAATACATCGGTGCCCCCTGGAATGGGAAATTCACACTAGTTTGCTTTATTGAATGCCCCAATAATATATTGGGAAAAATCTATCTCCCACAATGAATACATGGTATAGTGTATCATTCAGTAGAAATTCAAGGCCCAGATGCAGAATTCTACAGAAAATGGGGCCACCCAGGGTGCTCAAAAAGATAGGAATCTTGGCATGTGGTAATGTGGCTACTAAATGATGGGAATAATATAGAACAAAGTTAATTTATTTTTTCTTTCCCATCAGACTTTACTCAAGGAATTCATGATGTGATGATCCCCCATTTCGATTCTATTTCTTTCCTCTTTTCAATTCTTTGGGGATCAAGGTCCTGGCAATCTATTATATTTCTGAATCTTAAGTTATCTTTACCTTTCTAAGAAAGAGAGGGAGGAGAAAAAAGGGTGGAAAAAAAGAAAGAGCATCTCTCTGTAGTTCATCTTACTCATGAATATGTGGCCTCCAAGCTCCCTTTCAGCTCCAAATCTATGATTAATTGTCCATGACTATTAATACTGATGTCCCACATTCAGGCCTTTAAGCCCTGGTACTGGATTTTCTACAGAGGATGCTATATTTCTCTTTACCATGTTATATTAATTTGGTTTTTGTGGGTATCTGAGGAGGAACAGTGTATGTTTTCAATCAGTAGATACAAGAGTTCATTGAACCTGTGAATGAAGTGAGTGAGCAATGGAAGATAGAAATGTCAGGTAGAGATAGGGTCTGAGACACTGGTGAATCCTATGCCCAGTTTTAGAGTAGATAGTTTCTGTATTCCCTTAATTTAGGAGAGAATCTTTTAGATTCTGTTCTGTTATTGGTATCAAACTCAGTAATCTCTAGTTTTCACAATCTACCTTTTAGGCCATTTAAAAAACTGGGGAAGGTTTTTACTTCCAAGTCTCGGGACACATTTCCTATTTTCCTTGGTTCTGGTTAGAATCTAATGAATACTTGGTAAGCTACAATGAGCTGAAAATTGATAGTGGTTCCATAATTTGGTCTGCAAGTTTTTTTTCTGTCCTTCATTGTTATTTTTTCATGCCAGGATGCATGTGGAAAGTATGAACTCAAAGCACTGAGCTCTTTGACCATGTAGCAAAAATGCTTTGAGTTCATATTTTCCACATGCATCCTTTACTCCTCTTTGATCAGTACAGCAGGACACCTGTACACTCCACTTAAAGACCTCCTACAGAGACCCTGGACAAGTTTAGATGACCTTTTTTAAAAATCTGGAATCTTGAAATACAGGAATCTCATGGATAACACATCAATAATCTCCAATTCTCAGCCTATAGTTTCAACTTTTATCTGAAGTCATCATTGTAAGGATAATTTTAGTGTTTTGACTTAAATCTAGATTTAAATGGTTGCAATAAAATTCCTAAGTCAGTCTTGAAATTTATGGCAATTTTAATTAATAGAGAGAGAAGGAATTGAGAGAGAGAGAGAGAGAGAGAGAGAGAGAGAGAGAGAGAGAGAATTAATTTAAACTGCTCTGGCTCAGGCTGAGCCAGGCAGTAGTTAAAGGCCTTGGCCAAAGTGGCCTCCCTGAGCCTAAGGGTAAGGGAGTCAGTCTAATCACTCACCATGAGACCATCTCCAAGCTGGGTTCCAATCCTCCACTGAACTCAGTCTCCTGAACTGAGTTCAGAATAATCTCCACTCCAAACTGAATTGCCTGAACTGACTTTTTTAGCCTCCTTTTAAAGAATTTTCTCTTATGTCACCTCCCCTAAATTTTCATGTCTACCAATCACAGTAGACACTTTTTTTCAGGACTGCCCATTCTTAGTTCTCACCACTCTTTAGTTTTCACCTTCTCTGGTTAGATTATATTTTTTGAGTACTTTACACTTCTTTGTTAAGTTTGCCCTTTGTGAGTTACATTACCTTTTTGTGATTAATTTAACCTTTATAGATATTTAACACTCTTTTGTATTAGATCTAAAAATAGACTTAGCTTAAAGTTCTAGCTTCACTATAAGGTATGAGTTAAGTACCTTCATTGTTCAATCAGGAGTTTACAACTTTATCTTCCCCTAAAGTATGTCTAAGAATGGGTGGAGTAATGTAAAGTTCCTAAGACATTCCTGATTCTGTTAGACCAAGTATCTCCATTGTTACAATAAGGAAATAGCTAAATCAAATCTTCTAAAGTACAGTTTGGATAGTTTTTAAGATTCACATCATTCCACAAAACCTTGACAACAAGGAATGCATTAGATAATTTTCTCCTGGCATGAAAAAATAACAATGAAAGACAGAGAAAAATCTTACAGATCAAATTATGGAACCACTATCAATTTTCAACTCAATGTAGCTCAACAAGCATTCATTAAATGCTAACCAGAACCAAGGAAAATAGGAAAGGTGTCCCAAGACTTGGAAATAAAAACCTGCCCCAGATTTTTAAATGGGCTAAAAAATAGATTGTAAAAAATAGAGATTACTGAGTTTGACACCTATACCAGAACAGAATCTAAAAGATTCTCCCCTAAATTAAGGGACTACAGAAGCTATCTACTCTAAAATATACATGATCCCCAATGCCATCTGAGTCAGTTTTTCTAATTTAGATAGTTCTAAATATTAGTTTCCCCCTTTATATTGAATTAAATTTGCCTCTCTAAAATTTCCACACATTGAAAACAGATTACATCAAACACCTTTTCAACATGATCTTGAAATACTTGAAGAAAGTTATCATCTATTTTCTAGTTTACAGATCCTCATTTTCAATAACCGATCCATATAACAATATCAAAGCCTTTTACTAATATGTCATCTCCCTTTTGGATACTCTCCAACCTATTCATATCCTTACCGAAATATGGTACCTATAACTGAATACAAAGTCCAGATGTGGCCTAACCTGGATAAGGTATATCAGGATCATCACCTCCTTTAAGGTGATAACTCCTCCCTGATACTCTCTGTCTTTGATGCAGCTTTTGGTCATATTATTCATTTATCTGTTGTTTTGTGATTGATTATCACTGTTGGCTCAAATTGAATTAAAATTCTCAAATCTTTTTCAGATGAAGCCTCAATTAGCTACATCTCCCTCATCTTGTAGTACTGAAATAGATTTCTTTAACCTGAAAATGATTTAGTAATATCATTTCATTTTATTAGATTTGGTCTGATATTTTAGTTTATCAGAAATGTTTTGAATTTTGGTATGGACATCAAATGTATTAATTATCTCTCCCAGTTTTGTATCATCCATAAATTAGACCTGGTTGGCATCTATCTCTTTAGCTCAGTCCTTAATCAAAAGTATTTCACAGCATGGAGTTAAATGCAACTCCAAGCACACTCCACTGGAGACATCATTCTTAGGTACACCAAATCCTATTCTTTGGGTCCAGCTTTTCAACTAATTTGAAGTCTACCTAATTGAATTATCATCATCATCTAGCCCACATCTCTCCATTGTTGCACAAGTCATCTCTATATGTTCTGCAGTATTCCAGCCTACTTGCCCTGTCAAAGATAGATATACTATACTTAACCGACTGTTCCTGGATAGCCTCTTCTATTACAAATGCTAACATGTTAAAATCATAGTTCCACTTAGAATTTAGGGCAGTAGTTCAGGAAAGGATCTCAGCCCTGAGATGGAGAGTACTAAACTCAGAGCTATGTGGGAAAATGAAGGGAATAAGCCTCGGATGAAGTGACTGTGCTTGGGTTAGTCGCCCAGAGAACTGAAAGCCAGTGAAATCACTCTGCATGGACATGAATATGTAAATATGATGGGGGAGGGGAGCAAAGAATGGCATATAATAGCACGTGAAATGCTGAGAGAAGATATAAAAATGGAGAGAGTGCATGTATATAGAGAGAAATAAACAACGGGAAGCACAAAAGGTGACAGATGCAGAGGCAGAAACAAACAAACAAAACTAGAGACCCCAATTAAGGAGACAAATGGGATGAAGTACAAAAATATAGGAGTGAAGAAAATGAAGCCAAAGTAGGATAAAGTGAAATAGAGATGGGGGAAGAGAATAAAGAAAGGATGAGACTGGAGGATATAAAGCAGAAATGAGTATAAGAAAAACCATAGGATGCAATAACTATTACAGAACATAAGAACAAAGGAATCATTGAGAAATGGGACTACCAAAGAACAGTATATTGTAAGGAGTGTGGAAACAATGATAATGAAAAGATATATTCTCTACAGAATGAAAGCTAAGAATTAAAAATAGAAAATGATAATTGTATTTGTGTAATTGGAAATAAAAATATTTTTTTCATCAGTCTCTTTTTACTAAGGCACTCCTTGTATTTCATAAATAATGATGGGTTTTACAGGGTGCTCAGGAAAGAGTAGTACCTCTGGTGTGAGGGTGTGGTTAGCCCTGTGCAGGGTGGCTCATCCTCCTTTGGTGTCCACCTGTCACCTAGTTCTCACCTGTGGCTTCAAGAAGCTACAGTACAGTATGCTTAATGGCTATACCCTAATACACTTTTTTCAGTAGATGAGCTAAACCAGACTGGGGCTAACCAATGGACCATAAACCCATGGAATGACTTAGGAGGTCATCTATTCTAAGCATGTGAAGACTTCCTCAGTAGAAGGGCATCCCAACAGTCATGAAGGCAACTGCAGCAGACAATATGGAGCACGTAGAGCTCGGTTAGATATTGTGGAGACCAAGGACATCTAAGGCATCTGAAGCCACAGTCCTTGGCTTTTGTCTTACCACTGGACTTAGATGACTTTGGAAGAGAGAGGCTGATGAGTTTGTGAAACTTTGCCTCATTTAAATCCAATTCATGCACAGGTCAAGCCATCATCCTGTGACAGCATTGGTCCTCTTTGAAAACAAAGGATGAACAAAAATGACAATGTTTGAATTACTGGTTTTTGTGTACCTGAAAGTTACATTAGGTGCCTTGATAAAAATAATTTCATGGCATGCTTTCTGACCATAAGGTGCTTAAATTTTAATTGGGGAAATTAAAATTATACAGGATAAATTATTAAAGATTAAGCAAAGATAAGCATTCATGTGATTCACTGGATAGAGTGGTATACCTAGATAAGGAAGACAGATCTTCTTGAGTTCAAATATGGTCTCATTAACTAGCTATATGACTGAGCAAATCTGGTTTATTCAATCTCTCATCTGTAAAATGAGCTGGAGAAAGAAACCACTCTATTATCATTGACAAGAAAACCTCAAATAGGGTCACAAAGAGTTGGACACATTGAAATGACTGAACAAAGCAAAGCTATGGTAAGGTTACAAAAGTTATTAATCTAAAATCTGGGAACATTAAAAAAGTATCTTTATAACTGTTTCAATATAATTAGTTTCCTTTATAATCCTGTATATTTTATTTTGTGCATTTAAAAGCATCATCCTGGAAAGGTGTTCATAGATTTCCTCAGAATGCCAAAGGGGGACAGGACACCTGAGTGGCAAGCTTAGTGGAGTGAGAGGCAGGCCTAGAGATGAGAGGTCCTGGTTTCAAATATGGCCTCAGATACTTTCTGATTGTGTGACCCTGGGTAATTCACTTAACCCCCATTAACTAGCTCTTCCTGCTCTTCTGTCTTAAAACCAATACACAATATTGATTCTAAGACAGAAGATAAGGGTTTAAAAAACATAAGAATTCCAACAGGGTCAGTGGCAGAAAGAAGTTTACAAACCCTTGCTTTAGAAATAGGTGTAGGATGAATATTCAAAGTAAGTACAATAGAAATTATATGAAAGAAGAGATCATTGAGGACTACAGATTGGATCTATCTTGTGTCTACTTGTTGTCATTCCCTGTTTCATCTATAAATGCTTGTGAGATGATTCAGGTTAGTTGAGTTGCATGTGAAGTTTTCTACAACTTTATTTCATGGTCTACTGCTTTTTTGCAAATTAATACAGCTCATAATATTCAGCCTAATGACAAGAACTCTGATAATGAGCTCTTACTGAACTTAACTAAGCTAATCTATTACTAGTCTACTCAAAACTGGGCTAGTTTGATAGGACCTAATGGAGTTGATTTTCCTGGCCTTAATTGATCCAAGGTCACCTATACACCATAGACTGGCATCAGAGTAAGACTTAAATTGAAAATGTCTTTGTGGGGCATCTAGGTGTCTATGGATTGGGAGCCAGGCCAACAGAAAGTAGATCCTGGGTTCAAATTTGGCATAAGGCACTTCATAACTGTGTTACCATAGACAAGTCACATTACCTTGCCCTTACCAACCTTCTGCCTTAGAACAAATACATAGTATTGATTCTGAGATGGAAGGTAATGGTTTATAAAAAAAAAAAGTCTTTGATTCTCTGATAAAGATATGATTGCATATAGTGTTAGTCTTCTTGAACCCTACACCAGTCCATCCCATTTTAGCAGTCAAAGGGATATTCTTTAAGTAAAGATTTGACCAGGTTACTAACATACTCAATAAACTCAAGTGGCTCCCTATTACCTGCAGAATCCTGTGCCCATTTTATTTTTTTTTTTGTTATATGATATAATTCTATGCCTAGTTTATGCCAAACTGATTTCTAGTTTTCTTAGCAATTTTTATTACAGTGATTTCTTGTCCCCAAATCATGAATTCTTGAGTTAATCACACTAGATTCATTTACTATTATAATTTGTGTACCTAATCTATACCACTAATCTACCATTGTATTTCTTAGTACTAAATTATTTTGATAGATATTGCTTTGTAATATATACTATATTTTTAGAATTTGATTGAACCCAGAAACCTGAGTAAAGGTAATTAATAACATGGAGATATCCATATGTTTTCAAAATGTATGATAGCATTGGACAGACTCAGGCCTTGTTATTATAAGAATTTGTTTTTCATATACTGTATTAATTTCTGTATCATGGTTGTAGATTAGAGGGAATTCCTATATATTGCTGTGTCTGAGTCCTGAGTTAGAGATTCAATTCAGTCTAATACTTTTTTATAGTTTCTTCATCCTTAAAAGTCCAAGGAATGTCTTCCTTTTAATAAAACTTGGTTAATAGAAAAGTGGGACAATAATTATTTTCCTGCCTACATGATCTCCATCACCTATGGTTTGGGAAATTTGACGAACTTACTACTAATTAGCTATTTACAAATTAAAGATGTCTTGGGAATTTGGGAGCTGAATAATGGGTTTCTAAGAAGTAAACCTAGGCCAGGAGAGTCAGGGTCTTTTGATTTTTGAGAGAATAATTTGACTAGATAAGGATGCTTTGTCTGGTCAATCATTAAATTACTTTAAAATTAAGAAATATCCTCTTAAGAATTTCAATGATTATATAATGCTGGGAGAAGAACAGACATCAATATGTCTGGTATAAAAAGAACTGGGCACAGCATTTAGGTATTAAGGGTATATCTTAAGTAAATTAGGGGAGCATGGAAAAATTTATTTTTCAGAACTGCTGACCATGGGAAGTAAAATGAATTTTAATTACATGAAATTAAAAAGATTTGTACAAACAAAGCCAATGTAGCTCAAATTAGAATGAAAGCAGGAAATTGGGGGAGGATTACAGTAAGTTTCTCAACTTTTAGTAAATTACAGTTTTAACATGTAAAGTGTGATTATAAAAGTCAATAAAAGGTAACGTTAACTCAAGTTGTGTTAAAAGAAGCATAGGTTTCAAGTTGCTGGAGATCACAGTTCTATATTTTACTATGATTCTACCATGTTTGCAAGTTTAGTTTTCTTTGAAATCTGGGTAACAATGGGTTATAAGTAAAATGGAGAGTGTAAAAAAAAAGGACCTTAAAAATTCTATTAATAAAAAAATTAAGAGTTTGATTCTTTAGTGAGATTACCATAGGAAGAAAAAGGACCTTGAATCTCAGTCATTTATGGATCAGTTGAAGAAATGGGATATATTTAAGTTGAAGGAGAGAAGACTAAGAGCTATAAAACTTCATTTAGAATCATTATCATATGAAAGAAAGATCAGCCATACTCTCTTTGTTCTCAACAAAGAATCAAGAACAATGAATGGAAGTTGTAAAGAAGCATTTTATATTTGATGTCCAGGAAAAAAAAACAAACAAAACTGACTACTGATATCCTAAATGTGAGATCTCTGTATAGTGACAAAGAAGTAGACATATTTTAGAAGGAGATCAATTAAATTAATCTTGATGATTTTGCTAAGACATGAAGAAAGAAAGAAGTTGGAACTAAATGGAAGTCAGTTAAGAAGCACTTATTACAATGACCTGCTATGTATCAGGCTTTGTGTGAAATGTTGGCAAACAATAGCCCCTACTTGGAAAGAGCTCACAGTCAAATGAGAGAATTGACATTCAAACAACTATGTAAAAGCAATATAGATCAGGAAAAAATTTTTATCATTCAGTTATTTTAATTGTGTCTAACACTTTGTGACCACATTTAGGATTTTCTTGTTGTGAACTGATCCAGCCATTCTGGAGGGCAATTTGGAACTATGCACAAAGGGCGATAAAAGAATATCTACCCTTTGATCCAGCCATAGCACTGCTGGGTCTGTACTCCAAAGAGATAATGGACAAAAAGACTTGTACAAAAATATTCATAGCTGAGCTCTTTGTGGTAGCCCAAAATTGGAAAACGAGGGGATGCTCATCAATTGGGGAATGGATGAGCAAATTGTGGTATATGTTGGTGATGGAATATTATTGTGCAAAAAGGAATAATAAAGTGGAGGAATTCCATGGAGACTGGAACAACCTCCAGGAAGTGATGCAGAGCAAGAGGAGCAGAACCAGGAGAACATTGTACACAGAGACAAACACACTGTGGTATAATCGAACGTAATGGACTTCTCCATTAGTGGCAGTGTAATGTCCCTGAACAATCTGCAGGGATTTAGGAGAGAAAACACTATCCATAAGCAGAGGACAAACTGAGGGAGTAGAAACACCGAGGAAAAGCAACTGCCTGACGATAGTGGCTGAGGGGACATGACAGAGGAGAGACTCTAAACGAACACTCTAATGCAAATATTAACAACATGGCAATGGGTTCAAATCAAGAACACATGTGATACCCAGTGGAATCACGCATCGGCTATGGCGGGTGGGAGGGAGGAAAAGAAAATGATCTTTGTCTTTAATGAACAATGCATGGAAATGATCAAATAAAATACTATAAAATTAAAAAAAAATAAAGTTACTGGAGTGGTTTTCTATTTCTTTCTCCATTTCCTTTTATGGGTGAGGAAACTGAGTCAAATAGACTGGCTTACCTAACTAATAAATATCTGAGTTCACCTCAAGAAAATTAGTTGTCTTGATGTCAGGCCCTGCATTCTATTCACTGAGCCACTTAGCTGCCCTCTAGAATAAATTGCAGATAATTAAAAGGGAAAAAATGTGAATCACAGGAACTCCTTGAGATACATAAAGGAATGAATATAGTGTACTTTATTGTATATACAAAAGTTACCAGAAGTTTGATGACACAGAGCATTTGATTATCATATACTTTATTGTAATATTAATGATAAATGTCTACAAAAAGGCACCATGAGTATAACTGCAGCTTATGTACCAATGTTGGTCATTAGAATAAAGTGGGCAACTATGCTTGAAGTCAAAAGTCACTTGAGGTCAAGTGAATTTCTTTAGAGAATTTTATTAAATTTTCTAAACTAAATAAAACATAATAAAATAATAATTCAATAAAATTCTCTAAATAAAATCAACATATTTTAATATTTGGTGACTTTATTGCAAAGGTGGGGGAGGAATAAGGAGGGAGGGAAATATAGTAGAAAGTGTAAGAATTTAAATTCAAGTTATATACTAAATATGAAAGTGCTAAAGTAATATTCTGGTTGCCAATTTATACTTAACTCTTACAATTAACTCTTGAGTCATAAGTCTGGTAGCCATTCTTAACAGTTTAGTTTAACAGAAATATGGTAAAAAGAAAAATGTAGGAAGGAAGTAGAAAGTATTGCCTAGCTAGACACCCTCTAATTTCTGTCTGAAGAAGAGAGCAAGGGCTCTCAAGTCCTGATTTCCATGTGGAGTCCTGGTAGTCTCTTAAGTTAAGAGTCCCTAAGGTGTCTTCAGTGAGGGTTCCACCAACACAGCCTCCAGAAGCCAGGAAAGGAAGGTCAGCTAATCACCCAGCAAGCTGACCAGGATCAAGGAAAACAGTCTCCTCCTTCAGTCCAACTCACCAACACAGTGTCCAAAGATGAACTCCAAAGGAGAAGTAGTTCAAAGGAGAAGACCCTTGGACAGGAAGTTCAGGGCTTTTTATACTCCTTTTTCCATGTCCCTTCCTGTCCCATCTCCACTTTACAGG
The DNA here is from genome assembly GCF_027887165.1 of Monodelphis domestica. Classification (NCBI taxonomy): domain Eukaryota; kingdom Metazoa; phylum Chordata; class Mammalia; order Didelphimorphia; family Didelphidae; genus Monodelphis; species Monodelphis domestica. Next base: position 643,499,728 of record NC_077227.1, read on the forward strand.
AAGCAATTATAGTCTTTCAATTTGCCTAGCACTGACCAGGGGCAGGGCAATGGCCTCTGGAGTTGTCACCCACTTTAGCAAGTGACTTGTGAACTCTCTTACTTAGTGTCAGGTAGGTTTGATTAGCTAAAAATAGGCAAGGTGGAAGTTAATCCTATCTTCACAAAAGTATACTTTAGGAGATATAAATGAGAAAAGCCAAAAACACAGATCACCAAGAAGCTTCATACCTCTATGTCATGATCACTTTTTAAAAAATGGTATGCAATGAAATGTCAAGAACTATATAATATCCCAAAGATGAAATTACCTATATTTTAATAGATTAGAAAAGATTATTATGGACTTGGAAGTTTTCCTTGAGTCAGTTGTCTAGAAAAAATCAGGCCAAGGGTTCATCAGAATTTCAAATAAATGAGAAGAAAAAATAAGGTAAGGTATGTGTTATGCTATTGAGTACATTATGGGTATTCATATGGCTCTAACTTGATGTTGCTCAAAAGGAGGCATGAATAGATATCTAGAGGCTTCTCACTCTTCTCCAAGGGAGTTTTTGATTCCTGTCAGCAGGGGAAATATGTATGTGGTGCCAGAAACTGACCACTTTTTTCTCCTCAGAGAATGGAAGTATAAGACTAGAATTTTATCTAAGCAACTATTGTTCATCTAGTTAGAGTTCTAATTTTTGGTTCAAGCTAAGGTCTTAAATACTCTCCCTTAATAAGGTTGGAGTGTTACAAATTATATATCCAAGGTTTGATTCCTTTCCCATCAACTGGCTGTTCCACAATAAACAAACATAGAAAATAACAAATAAGAATATTTATTCAGGATAATAAAAACAGAAATCAGAGCAAGTATAAAAAGAGGAATATATACCAGATAATGTATAGTATAAATAAACTCTCCCATTAAAAATAAGAAATATGAACTCAAGCAAAAAGAAGGTCCTAGTTGTCCACAAAGGAGAAAATTTCCAAAGTAGCTAGTGTGGCAGGCCAGGGAAAGAGATATGATTAAGGTGACAGCTCCTTAATGTATTAGCTTCTTCCCAGGATCTTTCTTTCCTTTCAGATATTTCAAGGGAATTTGGAATGACATTTCTTCTCTCTTGAATCTAAAAGCCAGAAGATCAGGCTCTCTCTTCCCTTAAGCTCTCATGAACCCTACTTCTTACATAACATCAAAGCATTGAGTTCCCACCAATGAGGAGAGTATAATTCAAATGGTATTTGAAATAATAGTTAAGGAGAAAAAGATAGAGCATAGAGTTAATATGAATTAACATTGAATTATTTAGACATGCTATTGAAAATTTTAAAAATGGGAAATAGATAGAAATAATATCAAAACTGACTATAAAATAATAATTCCATGCAAAAATTAAATCAATGCAAATTAATTCCTACAAGAAGGAGATTAAAATAGCCCAGAAAACCAGCAAATATTTTATCTTCTTGCCAGACAGAGATGGTGGTCAAAGATTAATCTAAGTTAGAATATCAACTTTTCTTTACCTTCTGACAAAGAAACATAAGTAACAATGAGTAATATCATTTCATAAAATTTTGAAAAGCAGTTAAAGATAAAACCAGTTTAAAGAAAGTATGACAAGATATAAAGCTGGGCAACTAAGCACAATCATCTCAAGGTCATACAGAGAAAAAAACAAAAGAGGAGTGCAAAGAGAAGAAAAATGGAAAAGATTTGCACAATGTATTACAATAGGCTGTTTTCCTCATCAAGGATAAAGAACTATCCTACTTGGGACATACTATTACAGATCAGGTACTTTCAAATTGGAAATGGCATTAAAGAGAACAAAGATGGAGAAAGCAGTCATGGTAGACCAAGAATAAATAGATATATGTGCTGGAGGCAATACAATTGGGAAGATATTGAGGGATAGATTTACAAGGTATTTTTTAAAAGTGAAAGATGTCAAAGGTGTGGGGAAAAATATGTATCTTCCTGAAACAAAAATAGTTTCCTGAGAGAATATCAACAACTGGTAACATCTCTATCTACTTTCCTATTTATACAAAATATTTATGAAGGTTACATATACTCAAATTAAGGTTACTCCAAATTAGAGTATGAGTAGAGAACAAGAAGACTTTCTCAAACAACATTGAGCAATGGATCACAAATCTGCTGTTGTTCTCATTCAGTCATTTCAGTTATGTCTAACTCTTTTCTGATCCAATTCCAGGTTTCCTTAGAAAAAAGATAATTGAGTAGTTTGCCTTTTTCCTGTTCATTTCCTTTTACAGATGAGGAAATTTAGTCAAACAGGATTAAGTGACTCACCCAGGGTATATCATGAGCCAGATTTTAATTCAGGGAGACTCATCTTCCTAACTCCAGGCCAGACACTCTGTCCATTGACCACCTAAGCACCATCTCATAATTGACTTAAAAAGTTAGAAAATGCTTTGTCCAAATATACTTATGGTTGATCAGGACTCCTTGGAGTCCTCGTTAAAGACTGAGATAACATTGTTAAATGTTGGATAATCTTGGATTATCTTGGATAATCAACCATTAGAAGAGTCAAATAATAGAAAGATCTGAATCCACCAAAGGGATTCAAAAAGTTGATGGAGGCAAAGAGTCGAGATTTAGAATGTCTCTTGCCCAGATTTAAACAAGCATCTGTGTAAGTGTTCTGTAGAGTTGGTCCAACAATATGCATATCTAGGACAAACAGAACTAAAAGACTATGAGATGAAAGTAGAGTTGAAAAGGAGAATAATTTGGCTGATTTTCTCTCAGGACATTGTAAAGCACTTTAACTGACTCCATATTTCCCATAATAATGTCAAAGGCTCATCTTTTCAATGCAAATATTCTGCCAGTGTAACTGTACAGTAGTGATAAAACCAAGAAAAAATGTTGTGTCTAAAGTACTAAAGATGAATATCATGCAAAGGGCAGTTGAAAGGTACGTGGTGATTATGAGAAAGCTGCAGTATATAGCCATTGAGGAACACTAAAGAAGAACAAGAGTAAAGCACATCATCAAGAAATTGTATGACAGTAATAGAAGATGGGTTCATCACATGGTGAATGGAAAAACAATGGATAAACAATTAAAGAGTTCTCCTGGTAGACTTTTGCTGTTAGGGGGAAGCAAGGAAGACTTCCAACATATTAGATGGACTCTCTTTTGCCAAGGATATACAGACTGGATTGACACATTGATTAGCTGGTATCTTCATCTTTGTAGGGAATGCCTGATCCAGTGAAATCACAGATCTACTTCAACTATAAAAAGAAAAACAAAAACCTTCTAACAATTAGTTATTCAAAAGTGCATGGGCTGCCTTTGGAAGTTATGAGCTCTGTCTCACTGGTGAACTTCAGACAATTTGATGATGACTCATTGGGTACTTTGTAAAGGGGACTCTTTTCTAAATATGAATTGGAGTAGATGTCTGCTGAGATCTTCTTTAACTCTAAAATATTCATAATTCTGTATATACCACAGCACCCTTTCAACCTCCTTAAAATACTGTTTACTTTAGAGTGCAATTCAGCATAAGGCACATTTGTCTTGGCCTTTAATACAGAAGGTAAACAGTGGATTGCAAAAATGAATCATTATAAGGAAATTTCACCTACTGGGGGTCCCACAGAATGGAACCCAAAGGGAATGTATCATCTAAGGTTCACTATATTATGGAGTGATTCAAAGTCCATAAAGTGGATTCCTAATGGAAAACATTAGTTCTTCTAAGCCCCATTAGATGGTTATTAAAGATGCTTCTTTGGGTTCAACTATATACTTAAGGTGTTTGGGGAATAAGGATTTATTAAGACCCTCTAACAAGAGGAGGAAATAATTTTAAGCAAATTCACCATGCAAATATTTAGGGAATGATTCAATAAGTGTTTATTGACCAAATAAAAATAAAATTCTTCTTAAAGCCTAGTTCTTTAGTTTCGATCCATAGTAAAATATTTTTATTTGATATTTTGCTTCCTTGTAGGTTTTAATTCAACAGAATCTTCCATTTGAAGTAAGAAAATAGTGAAAGGTGATGGGGGAGGGCAACAAAGGAGGAAAAACAAGTATTTAAAAAGTTACCATGGTCTAATGGAAAAATGCAGTGATATCAGAAGACCTCTATGAGTTTCTGGCTATAGAACTTATTAGTCATTTAATGGCCAAATTACTTAACTCATATGTAAAATAATAATAATAATATTAATACTTTTGAGTTCACATGGTAGTTTCTAGGAAGGTGTTTTGTAAACTTTAAAGTATTATATGAATGTGAGTTAGTATAGCTCTGCTTTACATATGGCAAAACAGAAACAGAGAGAGATAAAGAGACTTTGAAGTTGTTTCAGTAATTCCCTAATAGATTGGGCCAAGAAAATTTCCCTAGCATAGGGGTCCTTAATCTTTTCTTTGTTTAAAAAAGTGGACCCATTTGGCAGTCTCAGAATAGAATACTTTTAAAGAATTCAAGGAAATGAAAATTTTCACTTAGAGGTTAATACAATTAAGATGTATTTTTTCCATCTAAGTTCACAGACCCTCATGACACCTATTCAGTGCCCAGTCCTTAGGATTTGACTTCTAACTCACATTCTACCAGATTATAAATTCTTTGAGTGGAGGGATTTTATTAGGAGCTCAGTTAATATTTGTTGAATGAATGAATTCTTCTCCTTTCTCCAATATTGCTTCTTTTCCTACCCAATTTCAGACATAATGTTAGATTTCAAAAATCTATAATTCACTAAACTACATTATATCAGTCAGAAGGGATGACAGTAGCCATCTGGTCCTAACCAAACCTGCTAACCAACTCCCTCTACAATACATCTAATAAGTAGCCCAGATATTACCTGGATCTATCACTTTTGTTCACTACTGACTAGGCAAGCAATTCCACTTTGGGATAATTATAATTGTTTACCTGTCCTCTCCCCAGCCCCCAAGAAAAATATTTTGCTCACTGTGCTTAGTTTTACCATTTGGACCAAGAAGAAAATTTTAATCCTTTTCCCATGTTATAGCCCTTCAGCTACTTGGAGAAAACTAAAGCATCCATCTAAATCACTCAATTAATTAATCTGGAAACATTTATTAAGTGCCTACTATGGTGCCAGGCTAAATGTATTTGTTGAGTCCCAGTAATTTTGGACACCATAGACCCAAAGCATACCAAGGATTTGTTTAAGATCTTTTTTTTTTTTAATATCTAGAAATTACCTAGGCTTTTTAAAAAATTCTACACAAATTATTATTTGTTATATGTACTGGAGGAATGCTAAGCACTTACTGAGCTTGCAAAAAGGCAAAAGACAGTCTCTGTCCTTAAAAAAGCTTACAATCTAATGGGAAGACCAAATGCAAACAAATCTATATGAAGTAAGCTACACACAGGAAAACTAGGGAATAATTAAAAGAGGGAAAGCACTAGGATTAAGATGAGTTAGGGAAATGAGGGAAGTCAGTCATCAGATTGGAGGGAAAACATTCCAGGCATGAGAGACAGCTAGAGAAAATGCCTGGAGCTAAGAGATGAAGTGTCTTTGTGGAATAGGCAGGAGGCCAGTGTTCCTGGATCAAAGACTACATATTGGTGAATAAGGAGTAAGAGTACAAGAAAAGACTCTGGAGGCAATAGGAAACCACTGGAGTTTATTGAATGGTAGAGTAACAAGATTGGAGGAGTTTTAGGAAAATCAGTTTAGTGGCTAAATGAAAATGGATTGAAATGGGGAGAGATTTAAGGCAGGCAAACTCACCAGCAGACTAAGTTTTTTCTTCTCCAGGTTAACCATAATCCATTTCTTCAATTAAGAGTTATTTTGGTTGACCTTCAGTGGAAAATCTTAGGTTTATGGAGGTTCTTTCTTAAATATGCCTAGAATTGCTTACAGTACTTCAGGTGTGGCTTGTTAATTCAGACCATTAGAAAGCCTTTGGGTCCCCTGGCTTAGATGGACCAAAAACTGATTCCATAAAGCCAACACTTTAAAACTGAATGAATTAGATTTGAATGGATTAAATTGTCTTTCAAATGAATATACATATTTAGCCATTAGGAGAAACAGGACCTGAGGCCAAATGCATTTGTTGAATCCCAATCATTTCAGATACCATGGACCCATAGCACAGCAGGGATTTGTTTAAGATCTTTTTTCTGTATGTCTGGAAAGTACCTAGCCTATTTAAAAAATTCCACACAAATGATTATTTGTTACATTTATTAGAGGAATTAAGATATTTCCCCCATAGCTGTGGAATCAGAATTTCAGCCAGCATTTTTACACAAATATAAACATAAGATTTTTAGTCTCTATTTAGAGGGAATTAATTCATTGTAGAAAAACATTCTTTTTGTCCTCCCAACTAAATAAACTGGGGATTTCTAGATTTCCACGTTGACAGAGACATTATTTCAGGTTCATGGGAAGTGGTGAAATAGAAGGAAGATGGGAGGAGCTTTAAATATACTTTTGTCTTTTACCAATTAAAAATCCTAGATTGATGGAGAGATGAAAGGGAACTCAGATTTCATCTATTCCTAGACTTTGAATATCTAAGTTCAAATACAACCTCAAACACTTACTAGCCTTCTGACCCTGGCAACTCACTTAAACTTTTTTCAGCCTTTGTTTTTTAATCTATAAAATGGAGGTAATCATAGCACTTTCCTCTTCCAGTTGTTATAAGAATAAATTAAGACATTTTAAATTCATTTTGCAAATCTTACAGTACTATATACATTCTAACTATTACCTTGTTACCTCAGATCATATCATTCTATATTTGAAGAAACTGAGGCCCAACATGATTTAATCACTTAGCAAAGTCATACCACTAAGTGTCAAAATTGAGATTTATATTTATGTCATCTGATTCTAAAATGAGCAAGTTCTTTATTACTCAAAATGTTAACTGAAGCAAAGACTTCAAATTATTTAATTCTTGGCAATCCCTTTTTTAAGCAAATCTTTTGAAAAGAAAATTATGAAGTTTCCCAAGAATACCTTTAAGTAAAAAGACAAAAACAAACAAACAAAAAACCCCTGGAATTTGAAGGTAATAAAAAAAGAAAGAAACTTTGTAGTAGTGCCTGATTAATAAGGAGTGCCAGATATTTGGAAAAGTTATGCTAATCACCAAGATTCTTAAGATTTGCTTAGCATTCTGTTACTAGCAGAAAAGGTTACAGTCTCTGACATGAGATATAGCAAGGGAGAGCAGTTCCAAATATGTAATGCCTCAGACCCATCCAAACCAATGCACTGCCTTTAGCCATTGCTGGAACCCAAATAGCTTACCAGTGGGCAGAGAGTTAAAAGAGTTAGTTGTGCTTTTCCACATCAATTCTGATGCGGACCTCACATATTAATTGTGTCAGCTACCACATTCAAGGAATAACTTGATCTCAATTTGGCCACATATTAAAAGTGCCGCTCCCTGTTGTCTTACCTAGCACTCTTAATTGCTTACATTTGGCCCTCAATTGGAGAATAATTTAGCTTCAGACTGAAAAGAAACAGCGTTGGCCTTGGGTTTTTTGGCATACGCATCTCCAATATGACTCTGTTTTCTAAGCAGACATTAATGATTCTAAAGCTAATATTCATTGTTTGAAAAGGCAGAGAGGCCTTGGCATTTACTTAACCTTTTGTCTCATGTATGAGACTGAGTCAGCCTAAATCCTTTTCTTAATTAATATCTTTTTCTTTTCATGGCTAGCGTTATTTATTGAACAATTTGCATGTAACAATTAGAGCCAGGAGAGCTTAAGAAAATTTCTCTAGCCAGCAACCCCACTGATTCTTGCTCTGTGCATGTGTATGTATGTGGGTGTGTGTATTTTTGCACGTGCACATATGTATGTGTGTGTTTTAATTTCTTAAAGTTTTTTCTGATTATTTGAAATCAAGTCAGATTTAACAAAAATGATGAGAATTTGTCAGTGTTGAAATTCATATTGTAAAAGACTTTTGCCTGCTAGCTAAAAAGAGGAAAAGAGTATATCCATTATAAAAGGTTCAACTGGAAAAATTAGTCATCTCGTTAAGGAATAGGACTTCTTTTTGCCCTTTACAGTCCAAGTAACTTCCATTAGTGCTAGGTATTATTTGTAGATAAGTCCAGGCAGCAGAGTTGAACAGAAAACCATTTAAGTGCCAGTGCTGGCAATGAAAATTTTGAAAAATAAGGAAGTCTACTTTGTCACCTGCTGTTGATAATTCTACAGATTTAATCAAGTCTTTCTTTCAAGATTCAGAAGACTTACAGTGTTATAGGATAATCAGAGCATAGTAGTGATCTCTATGGAGATTGGTAGGATCAGAAAAAACTGGGTTGAAATGCTACATCTGATGCTTACTTACTATCTATGTGGCTGGGGGCAAGTCATTCAACTTCCAGGGGATCTTTGCTTCCTTAACTCCAAAGTAAAGGAGTCGAATGAGATGATCTCAGATTCCTTTAACAATTCCAAATCTTCAGTTTGATGAAGGAAATTTCAATGCATGTGTTCTCACCCAAGTGTTTAACAACAAAAAATTGTTTACAGTTGCTTTTTTATTAAATATGTTAATTTTTTCCCTCTTTCCTCTTACACTTTATTAGTCTTCTCTTCCTTGAAAGCTTAGGCCAGGTGGAATTTAGTGATGTGCTGGTAAATGTTTAACAACTGAGTATTCAGGAGGGAAAAATGTGCCCATGGCATACTTTAAAGTCTAATCTGCATCATTAACATTTTCTCTATTACTTTCTTTGTTTTTAAACCCTTACCTTCCATCTTAGAATCAATACTGGGTATTGGCTCTAAGGCAGAAGAGTGGTAAGGGCTAGGCAATGGGGATTAAGTGACTTGCCCAAGGTCACACAGCTAGGAAGGGTTTGAGGTCAGATTTGAACATGGGACCTTCTGTCTCTGGGTCTACTACTTTCTTAAAACTAGAGAATCAACAAAATAAGCAATTGAGTCCTAATTTGTAGCTTGTAGCATTTATCAATTTTAGAGGTATAAATATTCACACTGAAGATTTAACAATCAGCTCTCACAAACTGACATAAACTGTCTCCAACACAACCCTGGATGTACTTCCTTATGCCTTCCTTTATTTTCTGACACTAGACAATAAAATAAATATTGTCTTTCACTTTGAGTTTTTCAAGAATATTTTGCCTTCATCTCAACTTTGCCCTTATGACACTGTTACTAATGGGATATTTTTTTTCTCTTGGGATCATGGATTTAGAACTAGAAAGGATTTCAGAGATAAAAGTTAAAATCCAGTATAAAGAAGTTGAGACTCAGATAAGGGAAGTGATCTGCCCAAGATCAAATAAAGTAAGGAAGTATCAGTTGTTGATTTCAGAATCCAGCTATTCTCTGCCATAGCACACTGATAGTATCCATTCACTGCTTCTACCCTTACTGCAAGAGTTCAACAAGTTCAACAAATAAATATTAAGTTCTTGTTATGTGGCAGACATAGCACTACTTGTTGAAGGTTTAAGGACCACAATATCTGCTAGAACACAAGGGAGCATAAAGTAAACATATAGAATGTCATTTCTAGCCCATCTCTAATATTTGATTCTTTGATGTATCCTTTCATATGGTGAAAAATGATGAAGGACCTCAAAAAAGGGTTTCAAAAAATCAACTAAGAAAGGCAAAGGAAAAATGGGGAGAGGGAGAGAAGGAGAGGACAAGGTAATAAAAACAATGCAAGAAGAAAATGCTATTTTAAAAATCAGAATTAATCAAATAATAAAGGAGGCACAAAAATTCACTGAAGAGATGAATTCTTTTTTTTTAAATTATATTTTATTTGATCATTTCCAAGCATTATTCATTAAAGACATAGATCATTTTCTTTTCCTCTCCCCCCACCCCCCCACCCCCCATAGCCGACGTGCAAATCCACTGGGCATTACATGTTTTCTTGATCTGAACCCATTGCCATGTTGATAATATTTGCATTAGAGTGTTCATTTAGAGTGTCTCCTCTGTCATGTCCCCTCAACCGCTGTATTCAGGCAGTTGCTTTTCCTAGGTGTTTCCACTCCCATAGTTTATCCTTTGCTTATGAATAGTGCTTTTTTCTCCTAGATCCCTGCAAATTGTTCAGGGACATTACACCGCCACTAATGGAGAAGTCCATTATGTTCGATTATACCACAGTGTATTAGTCTCTGTGTACAATGTTCTCCTGGTTCTGCTACTCTAGCTCTGCATCACTTCCTGGAGGTTGTTCCAGTCTCCATGGAACTCCTCCACTTTATTATTCCTTTGAGCACAATAGTATTCCATCACCAACATATACCACAATTTGCTCAGCCATTCCCCAATTGGTGGGCATCCCCTCGTTTTCCAGTTTTTGGCCACCACAAAGAGCGCAGCTATGAATAGTTTTGTACAAGTCTTTTTGTCCATTATCTCTTTGGGGTACAGACCCAGCAGTGCTATGGCTGGATCAAAGGGTAGATATTCTTTTGTTGCCCCTTGGACATAGTTCCAAATTGCCCTCCAGAATGGTTGGATCAGTTCACAACTCCACCAGCAATGAATTAATGTCCCTACTTTGCCACATCCCCTCCAGCATTCATTACTTTCCTTTGATGTTATGTTAGCCAATCTGCTAGGTATGAGGTAATACCTCAGAGTTGTTTTGATTTGCATCTCTCTGATTATAAGAGATTTAGAACACTTCTTCATATGCTTATTAATTATTAATAGTTTTGAGATGAATTGTTTAAAAAGCAGAATTGGCTAAACAGAAAAAGAATTATAAAAATCCAATAAGGAAAAGAACTTCTTAAAAGTAGAAATGGTTAAAAGCTCATTGAATAAAATAATTCCTAAAAAATTAGAATTGGGCAAGTGGAAGCCAATGATTTCATGAAGCATTAAGAAACAACAAAACAAATTCAAAAGAATGAGAAAAATAGAATATATAAAATATCTCATTGGGAAAACAACTGGCCTAGAAAATGGAGCTGCAATAGATAATTTAACTACCTGAAAGTTATGATAAAAATAAAAACCTGGGCATCTTATTATAAGAAATTATCCAAGAAAACTGTCTTGATAGTCTTGATCTAGAGGCTAAAAGAGAAATTAAAAGAATTCACTAATCACCTGCTGAAAGAGATCTCCAAATGAAAACTCCTAGAAATATTATAGCCAAATTTCAAAGCACATAGGCTAAGGAGAAACTACTGTAAACAGTCAGAAAGAAACAACTCAGGTATCATGGAGCCGTAGTCAGCAATACAGAGTACTTTTCATATTCTACATTAAAGGATCAGGAGACTTGGAATATAATATTCCAGAAACCAAAAGAGCTTGTTTTACAATTAGAAATCAATCACCTACTCCACAAAACTGAGTATATTCTATCAAGGGCAAAATTATAACTTAGTGAAATAGAGAATTTTCAAACATTCCTAATGAAAAAGGTCAGACCTAAATAGAAAATTTGATTTTCATCTATAGTACTCAAGAGAAGCATAAAAAGGTAATAGGAAGGAAAAAAAATACATAAGTGATTCAGTGGAGTCAAATTATCAATATTGCTATATAGGAAGGTTTTATATATATATATATATATATATATTATATATACATATATATGTGGCATGGGGAATATGGGAATGAGTTGACTATAATGACATAAAATATAAATAAAATCAAGAGATAAAAAGAAGATTGTACTGAGGGAAGAAGGGAGAGGGAGAATGGGTTATATTGTCTCACCTGAAGAGACGTGGAAAAGCTAATAAAGTGGAGGGGTGGATGAGGGTGAAGAAAGGCAATGCTTAAAACTTAATCTCATTAGAATTGGCTCAGAGAAGGAATAACATTCATTTCAGTTGTGTATAGAGACCTAGTTTACCCTCTAGGGAAGTAGAAGAGAAATGATCAAAGTAGGGGTTACTAGAAGGAAGGGTGTTTGGGGGAACACAGTGGTTAGGAGTAAATAATTGTGAAGAGAGACAGAAAGCAGGGAGAAGGAGCAACAATAAAAAGGGGAAATAGGATGAAAGAGAATTTTGCTTATGTTAAATTTAAGAGGTTTTGTACAAACAAAACCAATAAAACCAAGTCTAGAAGGGAAAAAAAAACTGAGGGGATATTTTATAACAAATTTCTCTGATGAGGATTTTATTTCTCAAATATATAGAAAACAGCAAAATTTATAGGAATATGAGTCAATCCCAAATTGATAAATGGGCACAGGATATGAACAGCCTGTTTTTAGATAAAGAAATCAAAGCTATCTATAATTATATGGAAAAGTATTCTAAATCCCCATTGATTAGAGAAGTGTGGTTTAAAATAAATGAGAGGTACTATTTTGTACCTATTAGACTGGCTACTCTGACAGTAAAGGAAAATGATATATATTGGAGATGAGGTAAAATTCAAACACTAATGCATTATTGGTAGAGTTGTAAATTCATTCATTCATTCTGAAGGGCAATTTGGAGCTATGCCCAAAGAAAGGTCTATGAAACTATAATACCCTTTGATTCAGTAATACTACTACTGAGTATCTATACCAAAGAAATATAAAGTGGGAAAAAGTTCATAGGAGCTCTTCTTGTGATGTCAAAGAGTTGGAAACTGAGGGAATGCCCATCAACTGAAGAATACCTAAACAAATTTGGATATGTGATTGTGAAGGAATACTGCTATACTGTGAAATCTGATGATCAGGATCTCAAAAAAATCTGGAAAGACCTTCATGAACTGTTGCTGAAAAAAAGTGAGCAGAATCAGGAGAACACTTTACACCATAACAACAATATTAATCAATGATCATATGTTATACAATGATCAGTTGTAAAAGACTTAACTATTCTGAACAATACCAAGATCCAAGATAATACAAAGACCACTATTTATTTCCAGAGAAAGAATTGATGAAGTCTGAATGGAGATTGAAGCATAATCTTTTTTCTTAATTTTAAGTAATTTTTTTATTTTGGGATTTTGGTTTTATATGAATATTCTTTCACAACATGATCAATATGGGAATTTTAAAAGACGAAAATTTAGCTACTTCTAAGTGTTAGTAAATAGTTGAATTTTGTATGTATCTATTAAAACTGTACATCATGTGCCAATGTGTCAATTTTTATCTTCTTAATGCTATTTTTTAAGCACTCTCACCTCAGAGGCAGATCAATTCAAGAGATGAGTGTAGGAGGATAGAATGACTAGGATATAATAATAGTTTCCTGAATTAGCACAATAAAGGATTGAATTCAAGAGAGTCATCAGGTCATGGACATCCATATTTTAGCTGTCTAACTGTTTATTGGTCAGGCAGATGTAAAAGAATATGATAGTCCAATATTTTCATTCCATTGCCTCTGTAAAAGGTATGGTGGGAAAGCTGGTTGTATCCATTAGCTAAAATGAGGCTCTTGAATTATTTGTTGGTTTCATTTATCCCTTACCCATTACTCCAATGAATGAACACTGACTCTACATTGAGAGTTTACAATAATGCCAAAGGAAGGCAACATTATGAATGACTTCCTTATACTACATTTTTCATTGGAATCCTTCAAATGGCAAGAAGCATTTTGAAATTTTTTTAAGGATCATGTTTCAAACTCTTCCTATAAATTACAGTGTCCCAGAGCTATTTTATCATCCCCATCTCCTCTAGTTTCTGCTGAGTAGCCCTTTTATGGCCTAAGATACATATTCTTCTGCATATTTGTCTGAGGACAATTAATGTGCAAAATCATGGTTATTAAATGTGCCACTTTTCTCTCCAACTTATAGTGCTACCTTATATTTTTATATATTTTTCAATGTGTATTTATATATGTATTTAAATCTCCAATTAGAAGTTGAGGTCCTAATGTGTAGTGATTATTTCATTCTTTGTAATTCCAGTAGCTAGAATATGAGGAACATATATATATGCTTATGGATTAATTGATGAATATTTCATGTACAGAAGCAGAAAAGTTTATAAAACTCAACATTCTTTGAAAAGAGGACAGAAATTTAAATTTGGAAGAAACTCAAGAAGTCATCTAATTTGACCCTCTCATTTGATAGATAAAAAAACTAAGGACCAGAGAAGTTTAAAAAAAATCCAAAAGTCACACAGGTAATAAGAGGCAAAACTCAGGATTTGAACCCTCTTCCACAAAAGCCAGTGTTCTTTTTTTTTAACTTTTAATTGAAAGAAGAAAATGAGCACATCAGATGAGACATTTCATACAGGGAAATACATATTATATGTTCATAAATGTACAACCTATATTATATATTCTAACTTCTTGAGGAGGCAGGATGGATGGGAGGTAGGGGAATTTTTTTTGAAAATTTTATTTAATTAGTCAATTTAGAACATTTTTCCTTGGTTACAAGAATCAGATTCTTGTAATTCCCCCACTCCTTCCCATAGCCAACATGCAATTCCACTGGGTTTTACATATGTCCTTGATCAAACACTATTTCCATGTTGTTGATGTTTGTACTTGGGTGATCATTTAGAGTCTACATCCCCAATCATATCCTCATCAACCTATGAAATCAAACAGTTGTTTTTCTTTGGTGATTTTACTCCCACAGTTTTCCCTCTTACTGTGGATAGTGTTCTTTCTCATAAACCCCTCTTGATTACTCTGGATTACATAATTGCTACTAACGGAGAAGTCCATTACATTGGCTTGTACCACACTATATCAGTCTCTGTATATAATGTTCTCCTGGTTCTGCTCCTCTCACTCTGCATCAATTCCGGGAGATCATTCCAGTTCACATGGAATTCCTATAGGTTATTATTCCTTTGAGTACAATAGTATTTCATCACCAAGAGATATCACAATTTGTTCAGCCATTCCCCAATTGGAGAGAATCCACTCATTTTCCGATTTTTTGTCACCACAAAAAGCACCGCTATGAATATTCTTGTACAAATCTTTTTCCTTATTATCTCTTTGGGGTACAAACCCAGCAGTGCTATAATTGGATCAAATGGCAGAAAGTCTTTTGTGCCCTTTGGGCATAGTTCCAAAATTGCCCTCCAGAATAGTTGGATGAATTGACAAATCTAACAGCAATGCATTAATGTCCCATTTTTTCCATATCCCCTCCAACATTCATTACTTTCCCTTGCTGTCATGTTAGCCAATCTGCTGGGTATGAGGTGGTACCTCAGAGTTGTTTTGATTTGCATTTCTCTGATTATAAGAGATTTAGAACACTTTTACAGGTGCTTATTAATAGTTTTGATTTCTTTATTTGAAAATTGCTTATTCATGTCCCTTGCCCATTTATCAATTGGAGAATGGCTTGATTTTTTGTACAATTCATTTAGCTCTCTATAAGTTTGAGTAATTAGACCTTTGTCAGAGGCTTTTGTTATGAAGTTTTTTCCCAATTTGTTGCTTCCCTTCTGATTTTGGTTGCATTGGTTTTGTTTGTACAAAGCCTTTTTAATTTGATGTAATCAAAATTATTTATTTTATATATTTTTTTTATTTTTTCTAACTCTTGCTTGGTCTTAAAATATTTCCTTTCCCAATGATCTGACAAGTATACTATTCTGTGTTCACCTAATTTATAGTTTCCTTCTTTATTCAAGTCATTCACCCATTCTGAATTTATCTTGCTGTAGGGTCTGTGATTTTGATCCAAACCCAATCTCTCCCATATTGTCTTCCAATTTTCCTAGCATGTTTTGTCAAATAGTGAATTTCTGTCCCAAACTCTAGGATCTTTGGGTTTATCATAGACTGTTTTACTGAAGTCACTTACCCCAAGTCTATTCCACTGATCCTTCTGTCTGTCTCTTAGCTAGTACCAATTGTTTTTATGACTACTACTTTATAATATAATTTGAGATCTGGTACTGCAAGTCCACCTCACTTCACATTTTTTTTCATTATTTCCCTGGATATCCTTGATCTTTTGTTCTTCTAAATGAACGTTGTTATGTATTTTTCTAGTTCAGTAAAAAAGTTTCTTGATAGTTTGATTGGTATGACCCTAATAAGTAAATAAGTTTGGCTAGGATTATAATTTTTATTATCTTAGCTCATCATACCCATGAGCAATTAATGTTTTTTCCAATTATTTAGATCTAGTTTTAATTGTTTGGAAAGTATTTTGTAATTCCTGTGTTTGTCTTGGCAGATAGCTTCCTAAGTATTTTATATTGTCTAAGGTTATTATAAATGGAATTTCTCTTTCTAATTCTTGCTGCTGAGATGTGTTGGAAATCTATAGAAATGTGGATGACTTATGTGGGTTTATTTTGTATCCTGCAACTTCGCTAAATTTGTTGATTGTTTTCACTAGTATTTTAGTTGATTGTCTAGGATTCTTTAAGTAGACCATCATATCATCCTCAAAGAATGATAGCTTGGTCTCCTCATTGCCTATATTAATACTATCAATTTATTTTTCTTCTTTAATTGCTACTGCTAGTGTTTCTAGTAAAATATTAAACAATAGAGGTGATAATAAGCATCCTTGTTTCACTCCTAATTTTATTGGGAATGCTTCTAATTTATTACCATTGCAGATGATGTTTGCTGATGGTTTTAGATATATACTGTTCATTATTTTAAGGAAAGGACCTTCTATTCCTATGCTTTCTAGTGTTTTCCATAGGAAGGAGTGTTATATTTTGTCAGAGTTTTTTTTTTTGCATCTGTTGAGATAATCATGTGATTTTTGTAGGTTTGCTTGTTAATATGGTCAATTATGTGAATGGTTTTCCTCGTATTGAACCATCCTTGCATTCCTGGCATAAATCCTACCTGGTCATAATGAATAATCCTAGTGATCACTTGTTGGAAAACTTTTGCTAGTATTCAATTTAATATTTTTGCAGCTATGATCATTAAGGAGATTGATCTATAGTTTTCTTTCTTTCTCTTCTTTTGACCTGCCTGGCTTTGGAATCAGTACCATATTTGTGTCATAAAAGGAATTTGGTAGAACTCCATCTTTGCTTATTCTGTCAAATACTTTGCATTGTATTGGGATTAGTTGTTCTTTGAATGTTTGATAAAATTCACTTGGAATCCATCAGGCCCTGGGGATTTTTTCTTAGGGAGTTCTTTGATGACTTGTTCAATTTCTTTTTCTGATATGGGATTATTTAAGAATTATATTTCTTCTTCTGTAAATCTAGGTAATTTATTTTTATAAATATTTTGTGAATATTCATCCATATCACCTAAGTTGCCATAGTTTTACCATATAATTGGGTAAAATAGTTTTTAATGATTGCCTTAATTTCCTCTTCATTAGAGGTGAACTCTCTTTTTTCATCTTTGATAGTTAATTTGGTTTTCTTCTTTCCTTTTTTTATTAGGTTATTAGACCAGTATGTTGTCTATTTTATTTGTTTTTTCAAAAGACCAGCTTCTAATTTTATTTATTAATTCAATAGTTCTTTCACTTTTGATTTTATCAATTTCTCCTTTGATTTTTAGGATCTCTAATTTATTTTTCTTTTGGGAATTTTTCATTTGTACATTTTCAAGTCTTTTATTTGCATGTCCAATTCATTGATCTCTGCCCTCCCTAATTTGTTAATATATGAACTCAAGGATATAAATTTCCTCCTGAGTACTGCTTTGGTTGCATCCCATAGATTTTGAAAGGATGCCTCATCATTGTCATTTTATTCAGTGAAATTTTTAATTGTTTCTATGATTTGTTCTTTAACTAACTGATTTTTCAGAATTGTATTATTTAATTTCCAATTAATTTTTGATTTGCCTCTCTATTCACCCTTACTAATTAATATTTTCATTGGATTATGATCTGAAAAGGTTAAATTTATTATTTCTGCTTTTTTGTACTTGTTTGCCATGTTTTTATGCCCTAGTACATGTTTAATCTTTGTGAATTTACCATGTGCTGCTGAAAAGAAGGTGTATTCCCTTTTGTCCCTATTTTTCTCCACAAATCTAATAATTCTAATTTTTCCAATATTTCATTTACATCTCTTATCTCTTTCATATTCATTTTTTGGTTTGATTTATCTATACTTGATAGAGGAAATTTCAGGTCTCCCACAAGTATAGTTTTACTATTTCCTCCTTCATCTCCACTAGTTTCTCCGTTAGAAAATTGGGTGCTATACCATTTAGTGCATACATGTTGATTACTGATATTTCCTCATTGTCTATAATCCCTTTCATCAGGATGTATTTATTCTCCCTATACCTTTCAATTGGATGTATTTTTAGTTTGACTTTGTCAGATATCATGATTGCAAATCCTGTGTTCCTCAGTTGAAGTCCAATAGATTTTGCTCCAACCTTTAATTCTAACCTTGTGAGTATCTATCCACCTCAGGTGTGCTTCTTGTAGACAACATATGGTAGGATTTTGGATTCTAATCCACTCTCCTATTTGTTTTTGTTTTATGGTGAGTTCATCCCATTCACATTCAAAGTTATGATCGTCACATGTGTATTCCCCAGTACTTTGATATCCTCTCCTAGTTCTGTCCTTTCTTCTTTTGGTATATCCTTTTAAACCAGTGGTTTACTTTTAATCAATCCCCCTAATACACTCCCTCCCTTAATGTGCTTCACTTTCTAGCCACTGCCTTTTTGTTTCCTTCTTGTTTTTTTAGGTTATGTTAAGTTCCCTCTCCCTTATCTTTCCATCCATTTTTGAGATCCCTTCCCCCTATACCCCTTACTTTTCTCTTCTCACTTTCCCTGTAGGGTAAGATAGAATTTGATGAAAAATGGATCTAGATGCTCTTCCCTCTCAGAATTGATTTCACTGAGAGTAAGGCTTAAGTATTACCTATTAACACTCTCTTCTGCTCCTTCCTATAATAGTATTCTTCACCTCCCCTTTCCATGTGTCTCTTCATGTGATATAGGTTATCCTATTTATCTTATTTCTTCAAGTTTCTCATGGTATCACCTTCTACTTTCCCCTCCCTTTTTCTTTTTTTGCATACCATCTTATACCACTTATTACTCTCATCTCTACCTGTGAATGATTCTTCTAATTACTATAATAGTGAACATAATTTTTTAGAATTATAAGTAACATTTTCCATACATTAATATAAACAGTTTGATCTTATTGAAGCCCTTAAAGAAGAAAATTTAAATTAAAAAAAAACTTTTTCCACTTCCCCTTCTCTTTCTTATTTACCTTTTCATGTTTCTCTTGATTTTTTTTGTTTGGATATCAAACTTTCAACTTAGTTCTCATCTTTTCTTTACAAATACTTGGAAATCTATTTTATTGAATGCCCATACTTTCCCCTGGAAGTATATAGTCAGTTTTGATGGGTAGGTGATCTTTGGTTAATGACCCAATTCTCTTCCTTTTCTGAATATCATATTCCAAACCTTGTGGTTCTTTAGTGTGGAAGCTGCCAGATCTTGTGTTATCCTGATTGGTGCTCCTTGATATCTGAATTGTCTTTTTTTTTTGGCTTCTTGTAAATTTTTCTCCTTAGCTTGGAAGCTCTTAAATTTGACAATTACATTCCTGGGGGTTGTCTACTGAGGATTTAGTGTACAGGGTATTCTATGAACTCTTTCAGTGTCTATTTTGCTTCCTAGTTCAAGGACATCATAGCAGTTTTCTTGGATAATTTTTTGTAGTATGATGTCATGATTTCTGTGTATTTCTGGTTTTTCAGGTAGACCAACATTTCTCAAATTTTCTCTTCGGGACCAGTTTTCCTGATCTATCATCTTGTCAGTGAGATATTTTATGTTTTTTTTTTCCCTATTTTGTCAGTCTTTTGACTTTGCTTTATAATTCTTGCTGTTTTGCAAGATCATTGTCTTCTAGTTGCCTAATACTGGTCTTTAAGGACTGGTTTTCTGTAATAATCTTTTTGATTTTCCTTTTCAGTTTAGTATATTCTGCTTTTCGTGGCTTCCAACTGTTTCTCCAGTTGGGAGTTCCTGTCCTTTACACTGTTATTTTCTTTTTGAACTATTTCCCACTTTTCTTGCCAAAATCCTTCCATCTTTTTGTAAGCTCCGATTTAAATTCTTCAATTGTTTGTGGTCAATTTCCATTTTTTTTGAATGTTTGGATGCATTTATTTGTATGTCCTCTTCTGCTAATTCCTCTGTAGTCTGTATTTTTCCACCCTAAAAATTATCCAGGTTCAATGCCTTCTTCTTATTTTTCTTAGTGTTGGGAAGTTGTTTTTCCTGGATGTTGTTTGCCATCACTATGCTGGTTTTTCCTTCCCCTTCCAGTCCATAGTCTGAGTGATGAGGGCAGGATCTCTGTGTATGGAGCTAAGGAGAGAGGTTTTTGCCTGAGACTACCTCTCAAGTTTCTGCCGCTTCTATTGTTACTGCCATTCTCTGAGCTATCTCTGTTTGGGCACCCAAAGTCTGTGGTCTTCAACCTGCTGGCATCTCAGTTCTAGCTGCTCTTGGGGGTAGGTCTTTGGTGCTCTTAGTCAGCTGCCAAGGACCTATATGTTCCCCTTGCTCACTCTAGACGTGTCCCTGGCTCAGTCACTGATTCTAGTGCACTGGCTCTGACTCTGGCTCTGTAGGTAGAGTGGGGGAGGGTTGATTAGCTCAGGTTTTGTTGGAAGCTATTTCACCCCCTTATACTGTGGAAATGCCCAAACCCCATGTGCATTCAATGCTACACCCTACTTTAGAGTCCCTTTGTTCATATTAAATTGGGTTTTTTGGCCTTTTGAGGTAGTCTGTATCAGTAGGTGTTGAGGTCAAGAAGAGTCCTGGGTCTAAGCTGACTTGATGTTTACCCAGAAGCCCAGGGAGAGGAATTACTTTGTTAAGTTTATTAATTTATTTTTTAATAGGAGGGTTTTGAAAAGAATTGGAATTAATGATATTCATATTAAAAAGAAACCAAGAACATGAATGAATCATTTAAAAATAAAAATAAAAGAACAAAAGAGAACATAGAGTGGGATCCAGATAAGTCTAGCAGTTTTGCATGTACTGTGCTAAATTTGAAATATCTTTTAAAAGCTGTATATAATGGACATTCACAATTTCATATGTGGGCTTCTTTTTTCTGTCCTTTGAATGTGGATATTTTTATTTTTTTAATGCTTACCAAGTTTATATTAATAAAAGGGAAAATTAAAAAAATAAATCTTTATGTACCTTCTGACTCTGGAATATCATGACACAGATCACTTATCTGGTTGAGGCAGGAGCAAAAGTTAAGCTCTGTTTTATGAAGAAGGTGGACTAAGCAACCCCTATCCCCAAATATCAACCTTTCCTGCTATCATTCAACCATTTGAATTTCATTCTGAGTATTATCTATCTCCAAAAGTCCCCTTTCAAAAGCTAATACTCTTAGATAGTGCTGTTCTTCTATTTACAGCTAACACATTAATGATCATCTAACATCGTAGAGATGGCACAAAATTGAAAGATATCTGGAGTCCTGAATGGATACCTTTGGATATATGGAAAGGAACTAAAGGGGAAACGATGAGCCTTGCTGGGGAGGGAGGAAGACACCAAAAACAAACCTTGCCTAGCCTCTAGTTATATCCAAAAATGGCCCTGCTAGCAATGATTACTTTGTCCTAGTCCCACAAGCTTTCCATTAAAGAAAGCTCATTTCTGAAAGCACCAGTTTCTGTAAGGAATAATTCTGTGAAACATGTCTGTAAAAAATATCTGAATAGGTATTAAAACACCCTCACATTTCCAATCCTAATATATTAATAAATGTGCTGTTTTTCAATAAGACATCAAAATTTGCATGCATCATCCTACTTGTTATGTTCAGTGCTCAATTTTTTAATGTTTCTTGGACAGTAGCCAGTTAGTCTGAGTCCCTAGTTAGTCCATCTATTACTTTCTCGCCACAATAGATTTGGGCATCTGCCAAGAAATGGACTAATATTGCATACAAAAACTATATAATGCATTTTCTGATCTTCTGATATTTCCTCTTTTCCAAGTTAGAGGGGGAAGAAGGACATGAAATACACACACACACACACACACACACATTCTGTTACTCATAAAATCTACTATTCTAGCATTTCTGTAAGAAGGTAAATGAGAAAACCTCATTCTTTTCATTAACATGCTTATCAAAAGTTAATAATGGTAATAGTAATCGAAAGCCAGTATAAGCCAAGTGTTTGCTTGTCTGTTTGCACTATTCTTACCCTATGGGATGGAAGGGAATAGTAGATTGTAAAATCTAAAAAAAGATCAAAGATGAAGCTTCCATGTGAATAAAAGTCAGAATTCTCAGAGACCTCATTTCCACCAGGAGAGTATTTTTTCTCCTGAGTTTGACCCTGCACAGTCTCAGTAACTTAATTTCAATTACTCCAAAATGAGGTCTGCTTGCAGAATGGCAGGCTGGTGTATTGTAGAGGGGTGGGCCCTTTCTACTTCCACTGCCCACTTTGCATTTCCTTAAAACAGAGGCACAGAACCAGGGAAAGCTATTAAAGGTACTTGTAAAAATGATTCTGATTTGTATCTGATGACTAACTAACCTATTATTGCACTCCTTAGGCAGAGATTAATGGGAATTTCTTAAAGAATAAAGACTCTAACAAGCCTCAGAAATATGTGTGTGGGCCCAGACTATATCATGCGACAGAAGGAAGCCGAACCCTGGCTGTTAATATCCTTGACTAATGAACCAAGGCTACAGTCAGTGCTAGCAAAGTGTCAAGAAATAAGTAACCAGAGAGGTGACCTTTTAACATGCTTCCAAATGTAATTTTTAATGGAACAGTGTCAATAAGTTCAAAATCCCATATGTTCTTTATCAGATATGGAAGTGTGGTGCTTCAATATGAGCCTGGAGAAGGAGAGAGAGTAGAAAGAAGCTAGAGAAAAAGAACCTTAAAAAAATAAGATCTGTATTGAACTCAACTATTTGATGGTTTTCTTTTGCCTGAACAAGAATTCCTGCTTCATTATTTCTCATACTTATTGCTAATAAATTTGGGAGACAGCTTTACTAAATTCTATCTCTACTTTACTGTCATTTCAGGAAGTGTGAGATAGAAGGGCTGCCTATACCAACTTAATAAGCTACTACAGGTTTCTGGAATTTCATATCAATGGATATTCACATACAGAAACTGAAAAATGTAGGTTGCTACTACATCCTGCCTCATAAAATAATTGGTCAGATGATATGGGTCTGTGTGTATGAGAGACAGAGAGGCACAGAGTACAGGGACAATGAGAATGTATGCATTTTCTTATATTACTAATGTAGTATGTTAAATAGAAAGCCAACTTTAGGACTATACCGAACTGAGTTCAGGTCCTGACTCCATCATATACTTGTAATATGATCCTAAGCAAATAATTTTATTTCTTAACTTCTCTGTGCCTTAGGCAAACATTTAAGAGTATAATTATAAAATGACTGCTGGGCTACTTTGGTTGAGGGAATTTTTTCACTGAACTCATTGCACCAAGGAAAATGCAGGCCAGTTCTCCCTTCCTTTTCACTCTTTCTTTTTTCCCTTCACAGTTGTTTTTCACTCTTCCTGTAGATATGTAGTCATCAAATGTTCATAGTATCACAAGAAGCTTCAATAAATATTTTAAATGGTATTTTGTCCTCAACTTGCAATGTTAGACTTAGAAGGAGGCCTTAGTTTCTATTTAGTCCAACTTTGTTATTTTTTATGTAACCCAGGACCCAAGCTGATTTGCATAAATCTCTTCCTTGATGGGAAATGATAACTAGAAATTCCTTTTCTGTATTAGGGATAGAGTTGGTGAGAATTGGGAGAGGAGAAATTCTGTTTTTCTGGCTTCCAACTTCAAGAGAAGAGATATGTAGTTCCAAATTCTCTTCAGGAAGAGGTCACTGAAGAGAGAGAAAGATTATGGGAAGAGCTCAGCATGGAGGAGTTTAGTTATAAAAGTTTAACATTTGGTTTTTCAGGGGAAAATTGTATCTATGATATACTTTTAAATGTTATCTGAATTATTAAGTTTCTTTATCCCTTTACAAAGTTGAGACAATTGACAAAACAATAAATCAAGCCCTGATTTTAAACATTTGTTGAGTTCTGAGGTAGAAAGTTACAATGAAAATTCAGCAGTCATCTCTAATAAGTTGGCCAGAGCTAGATTCAATATGTCCCTGCCTGAACTGGAAAGTAGCCAATGCCTCAATCACGCCTGTGTACCCAGCTTTTCAAACAAGAGACTTAAAAGAATTTTGCCTTGATTGTTATTAAAGATTCTTTCTTCCTCTCTATATTCTGTCTCTGTTTCTACTGTCTGTCCAACTGTCTATCTTTCAGTTGAGCATTATTTGCAATACATTACCTATGTAAGAACACATTGGTTATGTGTATTTTCTGGTATATTCTGTATAAAATCTTTTCTGATTTGTTTAATAATTAATTCATCAAGGGATTTATTTGCTATTCACTGTACACTTTCTTTTCAGAACTGGCATTTGGAGGGAAGGGCATAAAGCTTTTCTATAAATGTATAGTTTTGAGTTCTCCCTCTCTTCCTCCCTGTTAAAGGTATAGCAATCAGGAAAGTGGTCAAAATTATTTTCCCTAATGCTGCTACAGAATTAATACTTGAAGAATCATTTGAGAATATCACCTCCAGAGAATGAACTGAAAAAGGAGACCTGTAAGACATTACCCATCTATCTATCTATCTATCTATCTATCTATCTATCTATCCACTTATATGTCTGTATGTTGTCTATCTGTATATCTATGTACTTGTCTGTCTATCTATTTATCAATCTGTATCTTTGAGAAGGGCTAGAAGGGGCTGATATACTTGTAAATAAATTCTATTAAAATATTTCCTCTAAACTAATAATACTTAAGGGAGTACATAATTTTAGTCTGGCACCTCCTCCATGACGAGAGTAAAGTGATCAAGCTAATATCCCCAATCTCTCTTTAAGAGAGCTAAGAGTCGGCACAGATAGGTTTCTCAGTGGATAGAGAGCCAGGGCTAGAGACATTGCCTGTGATCCAGGGCAAGTTCTTAACCCGGATTGCATAGACCTTATCTCTCTTTTTTTGTCTTGGAACCACTACATAGTATCATTTCCAAGACAGAAAGTGAAGAGTTATATTTTTGGGGGTTCGAAGAGAGAGAGAGAGAGAGAGAGAGAGAGAGAGAGAGAGAGAGAGAGAGAGAGAGAGAGAGAGAGAGAGACAGAGAGAGAGAGAGAGAGAGAGAGAGAGAGATCAAAGTCCTTTGGAGATGAGTGGGGAAGGGCGATTTTAGAGATATCTATCCAGACATCTCTGTATGCCTCATATAGATGGACACAAATAACCATGGACAATACCCACAAACCCTACATATTGATAAAGGAACTTGGGCCCAATGAAGTGAACGGAATACCATGGTCCCATAGGTAACAAATAGCAGAACCGAATTTGAACCCAAGTCTTGGATCTCAAATCTTGCAGTCTTTCTCTTTTATTATGGTACCTTTGAAAATAAGGTAATTTTTCCTGAAGAGCACAAAGTTGCCTAAGAAACTATCAGAAAGAATTTCATACAAATTTTATCCAAAGAAGCATTTGATAAGATGCTAGGCATAAGGGAAATAATGGAGACAGAATTATAGATATGTAACTGGAAAGAAACAAACAAAAATGTTCCCTTCCTTTAAAGAACATCCAGTCCACTGGTGAAAGGGCATAGAAAAGCCAGTGTATATGAAGTGACCTATAACACATTAAGAACTCTTGTTCTCAAGTGAGGGTAACTGGGTTCCAAACTAGTCAATGATGTTCATTGTCTAAATTACCTAAGCCATATGATTTCACTTCCTTAAGCCTCATTTATATATATGAGAGAGCAAGTACCCTAAAGTACCTTCTTTCCTTGAGGTGTTTTCCTTTTTTTTTTTTCTAAAATAATTCCCTCCCTATCAAAACACATGGAAATGCTCTGAATTCAATAGTGGCTACAAATTCACTCACCTAATGAGCCTTCCTTCCTCTTATCTCCTCCCTGTCCCATCCTCCCAAATGAGCATCAAGTTTTCTTTCTTGTCTTCTTAAAATAGCTTTGTCAGAAAAGGAGACAGAGTAATAGAAGATGCTTAAGCTTCTTTACGCATGCTTTCTTCCAAAAGTACCATCCAGGTTTTAGTCCCTGCATCATTTCAAAAGGATGCTACTTCATTGAGGAAGACCCTGCTTCCTTTAAACTTCTCTAGAGTCCCTATTCCCACTCCTTCATCACACCCTCTTTCCTTTACCTTTATTTTTGTAATGAGTAAAGAAGATGGACTTGAGTTTGCAAGTCCCTCTATATAAATGGGTTGTGAAATTCTTGACTAGCCCACACTACCTCCAGTGCTTACTGGGGGACATACTAGACACTCTCCTGGGGAAACTCTTAAGAAGAATCCTTTTATTTCAAAGATTTCAAAGATTTTATACACACACATACATATACTCACTCACATACATTAAAGGGGTTTGGGGGTGTTCAACTGCCCTGCTCACTAAGAGGATGAGTGAAAAGGGTCTTTTGTGACTGAGCTAGGAGGCCAATTCTTTTATGCATTGTACTGAGTTTTCCCCCAGGACAGTTATTGGCCATGAGCTTAACAAGAAGACTGTACTGGGTGGGCTTTTATAAGCCTGAGGTGAAAATTCAGTCCTGCTGGGCCTGCCGAATCTAGTTCCAAACTCACAGGGATTTAAAAAAGAAAGAGAGAGTGAGAGGGGTGATTCCCACTGACTGAAAAGCTCCTAGAAAAACTGGATTTTGTCTATCCTGTCAGCAAAGAATACAACAACACATTTCTATCTCATTCTCCCTACCAATCTAGCAACCCAGAAATCTATAGATGGTTCCTCCCAGGTTGGCACTTGCATAGAGAGAGATGCCTTTCATAAGTAGAAGGGGAGATTTCAATCATAATAATACCCAAAGAGCAAGGGCATGGATTGGTACTTGAGGATATAGGGATTTTTTTTTCCAAATAGGACCAGTCTTTTAAAAAAATGACATAATAATTCAGTTACATAGCACCTTAGAGTTTACCAAACACATTTCTTATAAAAACCCTGTGAGACAAGTTAATGTAAAATTCTCTTTTTACAGAGAAGAAAATTGGGGTACAGGGAAATTAAGTAAGAGATATAGAGATTAGGGAAGAAAGAAGCATTTAGATGCTTTTTTTTTTTTGTGTGCCAGGGACAATACTAAATGCTTTATAAGTGTTATCTCATGGGATCCTCAAGACAACTTTGGAGAAGTGGGAGAGTATTACCCTAATTTTACCATTGAGAAAATTGAGGAAGGAAGAGGTTATGACTTCGTAACCACACAGTTTCTGAGATTAGACTTGAACTCAGGTCTTCTTGATTCCATGGCATGTTGTTCATGTTTAGGTATCTAGAGGTACCTAAAGTCTCATACCTAGTAAATGGTAGGCACTTGTATCTAAATTGAGATCTGAATTCAGTTCCACTAATCTTCTCCCAATGCCACACTGTCTCAACTTGTCCATATTTTTATCACTGAAAGTTTTCTACAAAGTTATAATTAGATTACAGACAATAAATATTATCTTGTTGCTCCTTCCAGAGATATTCATATTTTATTGGGGAAACTCTAAAATACTAAAACTACTTCGAGTCAAAAGAGTGAATCTCCAAAGGTATTTCAGATTAGGAAGATATTTGGTGGTAGGGATACCGTCCAGATACCCCTCTAACCAAACCTTACAATGAGTAGTGTCTACCTACTTTGCCTTTGTAAGATCTTCCCTGAGTCAAAGGAGGCTACACTCTCTTACTCAGGTTTCCTTGTCACCAAAGAGGTTGAGTACATTCTGAGACCCCTGAACAAAGCAAACCTAATTAATTAGTAAATGCAGATATGCAACTCATGACCTTGATCTCATTAGCTTTAGGACCTAACTGTGGATTTCTCACCTTTTCCCTAAAGATCCTGCTTTCTCTTGATTCTGTGGCTACACAACAGGTAGATATAGTTATTTCTTTTCATATGAAAGAATTTGTGTTAAAAGGAAAACAAACAGAAGAACAAGATTCAGAAATTCTCAGTGGGTGGAATAGCTTTGTAACTTTGGGCAAATTATTTAATCTCTATGGACCTCAATTTCTTTTTTTACCAAATAAGAAAGTTGGACTAAATGATCATTAAGACACCTTCTCAGCCACAGAATTCTAATGGATTCTTTAAAAAATATGAAGAGCATAATTTAAGTCTGGAAGTCTTTACCATATCCAAACAATACCAAGTCCATTTAGCTAAAAAAAAGTCTGACAAAACTGTGGTCACTTATTATAAAGATCAAATTATTAGTTAGTTGGCCAAATTTTTTACTGGGTTGCTCTGGCATCTTGGCAAAGTATCTTGGGTAAATGCTGATATATTCTTCACATATTGCAGGCATAGTGATAAAATGAACCTTACTAAGAGAAACTGAGAGCAAACACCATAAGACATAGGACCCCTGACTTCCTCTTTCTCTTCTCCAATCCCATATTCAACCTAGGTAATAAAATAATCTTAGAAAAAAATTACCATATGACTATTTCAGTTCCCTGCCCGTAGGGACTTCCAGTGGTTAGTAACATATTTCCTGTAGAATAAAATGCCAACTCTTCAAGCTTGTTCAGTCCACCTTTCTTGGGTCATTAAACTTTCCCATGCTTCACTTATTCTATATTCCAGTCAAACTAACTTTCTAGTTCCTAAACTAGGCATATAAGTCTCTATATTTTTCCATACCTGGAATCTGTTCTCTTCTTTCCTTTACCTGTTAGTATCTCTGTCTTCCTTCAAACCTCAGGTTGCTGTGTTACTTCTCCTAATTCATCTAGTTCTTACTATTCTCTACCTTCTCAAATTATGTGTGTGCATATGTGTATATGTTCTATCCATTCTGTCTTTATAATTCTGTGTATATTCATGTAAATGTTATTTTCTATGCATGTATTTCCTATATACTCTTTGTATAGCTCTATTTTTCTGTCTGTCTAATATGTGAGTATTTATGTAACACTTCTCTTATTTTTAGACCCTGTTATTTGGTGAAGCCTGGCCAAATTTGGGGATGGATTGGAATATAAAGAGTGGTAACATATTTATTTATCATTCAAAAGGCAAGAGGTGGGTAATTTGAGGAGATAGTATAATAAATGAGGCAAGAAGAGGATCAGATTATTGGTTAGCAACATTAAATTAAATACTTATTTAAAAGTTACTTCCCTATTTCCTATACCTGTTCCCAGTAGAGTATATGATTTTCAAAGGTAAAAATATGTAACAATTTTAAAGATAGTAGGAACTTAATAAATGCTTATTGGACTGAAATGTTTTTTAAAGGGGCAGCTAGATAGCACAGAAGATAGAGCGCCAGGCCTTGAGTCAGGGGGACTGTGTTCAAATATGGCCTTAGATACAATCTAGCTATGTGATCATGAATAAGTCATTCAACTTCAATTGCCTAGCCCTTACAACTCTTCAGTACATACTACTGATTCTAAGACAGAAGTTAAGGGTTTATGAGAGAAAGAGACAGAAAGACAGACACACAGGGACAGAGACAGAGACAGAGAGAGACAAAACATATTTTCATGGTCAAAGGCACTAGTCTCCAATGCTTCACTGGCACTTGACTCAGTTCCATCTAATGTAGGTGGGGGATGAACAAAGCAAATCAGTCATTGCACCATCATTTGAATCACATTTTAACAATATCTCATGGCAGTTGAGAATATTAGTTAGTAGTATTCTTAAGGTAAAATGCAATGAATTCATTAATGAATATTTAATGATTAGATAAGTGAAAAATAATAACAACAACAATAAAACTGTACAGTTTTAGACTGAATATAGACTGAAAATATTTGTGATTTACATTTGTATTTTAATTACTATTTGAAAATTCATAGATGAAATAACTTTTGAAAATTAACAGGTATATCACTTAGAAAAAATAGAAGGGAAGGCAAGGCAAGGGAAGGGGAAGGAAGAGATTTAATTATTAAACATTTACTAGCACATACCTGCATATACTCACATTAAGGGAGCATGATATGAATGAACTAGTAAAGTAGACAAAGAAATTCTTCATGACACTGCAAAACACACACACACACACACACACACACACACACACATACACACAAATGTAACAAACCAGGAGGAAAGTTAAGAGATAGTAGTGTCATGAAAATCCTGAAAGAAGTAAGAATATAGAGAAGAGAGGGGATAGGTTGGATAGTCAACAATGTTGAATGTTACACAGTGGGTAAGAAAGATAAGAATGGAGGGAAGAATATAAGCTTAGGCAATTAAGAGATCACTGGGTAACTTTGGAGAAAAGAAGTTCAATTGAATGATCAAGGTCCAAACCAGATTATTAATTTCTGATAAAAATAATACTGCCAAACTCACCTAACAAGACAGAATTAGTTAGAGTACTGATTTTCTAAAGGCATCCTTTACTCACTGATAGGATTTTCAAAGTTCCAACCCTTAAATTTTATTAAAAGGTTCACAAAACTTGCCCTGCCCTTTCCACACAACTTTTCTGACACCCAGAAATAAAGCTCTTGGTAGAAAAGCAAGTTAATAGCCTAAGGACAGAGGACCAGCTCTACAGAGTATTTTTCATTTTAATTAATGTCTGCAATGGTGCATATCCTTTCATCATTTAAGCCTGTCCTAATTCTCTCAAGCCGTTCTTCATATGTGAAACTGAATGCAAAGACTGTACATATTTCATTCAACAAACATTTAGTCAATAATCAAGATAGGTAAAAATGTCACAAAAACATTGAAAAAATGTCTGTTCTCAAGCTGCTTATATTCTTTTTGGGGTTGGGAACAATCTATATATAACTAAGTACATACAAATATATGTATATATATATTATATGTACATACACACATATATACACATACATATTAAAATATATGTGTGTGTGTGTATGTGTGCAGCATTATTTTAGAAGTGATGTGGGAGGATGTCCTAAATAGCAAGCATGTCATTTTAGCTATAAAGAAGACTTTGGGGAGGGAAATGTGAAACAATTCTGGAAAGATAGGTTGGAGCCAAATTGTGAAAATTTTATATGCCAGACAGAGGAACTTGCATTTTTTCCTAGAGGTAAAAGATAGTCCCTATGTTGAGCAGAAAAAAAAAAGACATTGTCAGACCTAGAATTTAGGAATACTAAATTAGAAGCTCTGTGGACCATTGGTTGGAATGGGTAGAGGATAAAGGCAGAGAGACCAATTAGTAGATTATTGAGGTAGTCCAAATAAGAGATAATTAAAACCTGCACTGTGTAGGGGTTAGGGGGAGGAGGTGGGGGGGGGATATCTTCTTACGTGGAGAGAAAGGGAGAGGTACAAAAGATATTCAAGAGAAAGAATATAAAGAAAACTTTGTAACATTGGATATCAGAACAAGAGAGAGGGGAGTATGATTGAGATTAAGAACAGAATGGTCATGCCCCTCAAAGAAACAGGAGGAGTTGGCATTTGGAAGTGGTAATAATGAATTGTTTAGAACATGTTAAATTGGAGAAATCCAGAGAAAGGTAGGGGAATGAATGACTTGGAGCCTGGTAGACATTATATAACAGTGTCTAGGATTTAAATAGGGTGAGAAATAGATAGATAGAGGGACAGACAGACAGACAGACCGACAGACCGACAGACAGATAGGCAGATAGATAGATAGATAGATAGATAGATAGATAGATAGATAGATAGATAGATGGATAGATAGATGAATACATAGATGAATACATAGACAGGAAGATGGATGGATGGATGGATAGATAGATAGATAGATAGATAGATAGATAGATAGATAGATAGATAGATAGATAGAGTGATTCTCAAAAAAAAGAGATTGATAAATAATGTCTGCAAAGGTGAGGGTCTGTACATAGCTGTGAAAAGCAAAAAGTTACTCTTCCTTTCGGACCAATGTACTGGGAGAGTGATGGAGGGATACAGGTATATGGAGAGGAAAAATGAGAGAAATTATATCCAGTATTGGAGAGATCATCAACAGTGCACTATTTTTCAAAAGGAGACAAATTTCAACGATTGTAAGATGGAAGAAGTGTTAAAAAAAAAAAAGGCTCCCATTAAGGTCACATGTTTTTTTTTTTTCCTGGAAAAGAGAAATGTTGGTATTCTAATATGCCTACTTAAAATCCTGCTTTACAATAAAAGTACAAGAAATTGTTATTGTGTGTGTAACATGGTGGCACTCACAGGGTTCCCTTAGACTTTAGAAAGCAGTTTTTAAGGAAATGCTATATTGGCTCCACCCTCTGGTGACCCTCTGGTAAGTCATTTCCAATCTTAGTTTCCTCAACTGTAAAATAAGAGGGCTCAACTAAATACTCTTCCAAATTTAAGATGCTATGATCTATATTCTATTTCATGATTAATGACATACTTATTAAAGATGAACAAATATCTTGTTCTTAATTCTTCCATTACAGTGCTATTAAACCTCAAGCAATGTTTAAAAAATTATCTAGACTTAGCTTAATGTTCATTACAAGACATTGTAACCAACCCTAGTCCAGGAAAATAAACACCATTTCCTTGCCAGTAAAACTAAAATGCTAATCAGTAACTGGAAGAGTCCAATCAGATTATACTATGCCAAATAACTAGTGAATTTGTAGAATATGTTTTCAATATGCTAATTGAACTTGCTTCTTACTCCCTTCATAGGAATCCCTGGGATTTAGAACAGTGAAAAAGCACACTCTAAAAGGAGGGATTTTCCTGAGCTGCTCCAGAAATTTTCATTTAAAAAACAAAAACACTGTGGCCTCTGCAGAAGATGCATAGGCTGTGGGCACTGCTCTATAATGCTAAGACATCAGAAGAAAAGGTGATTACTTTGGCCAATCATCCAAATTTTTTATTCTATGATGCCACAGATAATTTAAACATACACATTTGGAATGAGAAATTGAGCTTGACAGGAGACAACATACTGGCCTCAGAGTCATGTTATCCAGGTTTGCAGCCTGATTCAACAAGCAGTGATCCCATAACAATAGAAAAGTCAATTTTATGTGGTCACAACTCATTATTTTGTGCCTAGGCCAAGTGTCAGTATTGGGGGAAAGGGGTGGGAAGTGGTATGGAGTTAGAGGAGAGTGAGGAAATTTGCCTAGAGCAAGGTCCCTAAAGGGAATGCATATGACACAAGACACTGGACTCACTGTTGCTGGAGATTTGTGACAAAGAATGGGGTTGGGGGAAAGGATGAGGAAGAGATGCTGGAGAGGAGCAAGCATGTCCCAGGATAAGGCTGCTATACCCAAGAGTAGAGTCAGAAGGAAGGAATCTATGATAGATCTACTGGTAAAAACAAAACAAAACAAAAAAACCAAAAAAACATTCCAGAGTGTGGAACTTTCTATTTGTACTTTCTAAATTTCAGCAGGCAGGGGAAAAGTCCCAGTCATAACACCCTAGTTATAACTCTGCTTCCTCTCTCTGAACCTCAGTCTTCTCATCGATAAAATGGTGATGACACTGGTACTTTCTACCTTGCAGGGTTGTAGTTTTTTAGACCATAAAACACTATAGATACATCAAGTGATTCATACTGTGTATGTTTAGCTAAGGAGTCTAGGGAAATAGACCCTTTGCACACTCAGCAAACAAACTCCACTATAATTTATTGACATCAAAACAAACTTGGAGTGGAGAGAGAGAGTGAAAATACATGTGAACATGGACTGCATAGCCACTCCTGGGTATATCAGAACTTTGTCCTGATTCTAGAATATACCATGTGCAAACCAGTGATTCTCCAACTTGAGTCAATGCTGAGGATTAGATACATTTTGTTAATGTGTCAGTCTAAGAAGAGATGCATACACATATATATGAATATAATGCTCTTGAGCAAGTCAGATCTAAATTCACACTTGAGGCTGGTGCAAATCTTTCAGTATCTCTGGCTGCAATATCGAAATTCAACAGGCATTTACAATGTTCTTGGGAATGTAATGGCTATTCCTCCCAGGGGATCAGGATCAGTACCACATTTCTGGGTCAATCAGGGATGAACTTTTCAGGTAATTACTTTGCCTATCTGCTTCCCTCATTGGTGTAGAATAAAACTTCCTTCCATTCATTGAAGTGCCCACACAAAACACTGACCTACTGACACAGATGCCTTGTGAAAGTGCCACTTAGACCAGGGAATCTTTTTCCAGAAAATGCACTGATTTATGTAGCTACACAAAACACTGGGGGAAAAGGATTATTCAAAGAAATGGAGGGAAAGAAGGAAAAAAAATCAGGAAGCAGAGAGGAAAAGATTGCATTCATTTAATATGTTTGCCTACATATATTCTACCTTTGAACCTTCCAAGTGCAACTTCATACATTGTCTTTTGACATTATGCAGTTTGGAATTCTGAAAGCTCTGAGTTTAGACAACTAAATTATTGCTTGTCAATTTAGCTCAGAATGAAAGACAGGTGTTTTGTTTCAGAATAAAACTCCATTTAGTGTCTTCATTGGCTCTAAATCCAAGCCCAGCTTCTTGTTGTGGGCTGATGTTGAAGTGTGCCACAGCAGGAATAATCAGTCTGGCCCAACAGGCAATCCACATAAGATCCTTCACCCCAGCTCCTCCAGATGGGCCTGCCTGACTTAGTTTAAGAGCAATTAAGATAAAGACTCACTCAAATATACAAGGTTTGGGCCAGGTTGCTGGCATTCTGCTGCCGGGTTGTACTTTCAACAAAGAAATGAACTAAGTGAAGGAGGGAAATCGACAGAGGACTCCCCCAGGACTCAAACAAGACTCATTGGTGACATTTTGTGAATTAGTTATTGAGAGACATGTTTGAAATTAGTAAATAATTATCCAACTTTATGTTACCAATTCTAATGAGTTGAAAAGGTGGCTATTGCCCTAACATGTCCTTTTCTATCAATTTGTACATGTTATTCTAATTTGAAGAACTCGATGTATGTAAAGAGCTCAGTTCATTAATGGGAGTTACCTTGTCATAGATAGGCATATTGTATCTTGAGTTTCTTGACTATCTTGGCTTGGGAAAAATCAACAATAGTCCTAAAGAGATAATACAGGAGCAGGTCAACTGAGACATGAAAATTAAAGTTTCTTATTTTCATTTCTATGTCAAAATAGAAACCAGGAATTATATAAAGACATAAGACTATACACACACATATACATTCATGTATATATATTTAGGCACACCTTGTATTATATGTATACACATATAAACAAATAATAAAATAACACATGGGTATATACATATATTTATGTGTATATGGTATGTATATTGTATGCATACATACATTTATGTGTTACATGTATATGCATATATATATATATATGTAGCATCCCTTCTCTATGGTCATTTCCCCAAACTCACACTAGGATTCATAAATTGGGATTACTTGGAAAGGTGCTTGCTACATTAGATTATAGTTGTATCTATTTAGGTGATTACACTTACTCTTGTGCCCACACTGGTATACCTCCCATTAACATTTAGCCAGTAGACTCAAGTAACAAAGACATTTGTTTACTCAAATGACTTACCAACAATAGTAACAAATTTTTCTTCTGATAAATTCAGGGTACACTCTCCTACTATATCCAAAAAATCCATGTAGAAGAATGGGCACAAACTTAAGTAACAACAAAAATGAGGCACAGGTTTATGTCTAAGTCAGCTCATGAATCTGGAACTGCAAGGATCTGCTTGTTCCTTTCCTGCTAAAACTCTGGGCGCTAACATCTTTTTTTTTTTACTCTCAGACAGCTCACTAAGTCATATCTGAGTGATATGAGTGTCTTTTCTCTTATGTTGGCCTAGTGACCCCATAGGAATCATCATCTTTGGACAGGTAACTACTATATTCTGTTGCTTCTGTTTCTAGTTCTGAACTGTTTCTCTTGTTCACTCTTGGCCTTGATTAACTATGGCAGCTATACTTTATATCACTTGTTATTTCAAGCTCATTTAAGCCCTCAACTGAGGTAATGTTGTGTTCTCTAAAAAGAGCAAAGACCATTAGCCTAAAATTGGCAGAAAGTTCTATGGTATTTTTTTAGCTGGACTATGAATTTTAATTTGTTTGTTGTATTTTCATGCTAAAAGATGATACATTGAAAGGCATAATGTCTCTTTTAATTTGCTTGTCATTCCTGGTCCAGGGCTATCTAGGTACCTTCATTGATAAACCTCCCTCCAATTAATAGTAACCATAAATTACATTGCTTAATTCTTTGAACTCTTACTGTTTGCACACAATTAAACAAAAATATCTGGGGTTGAGGGTGGTCAGGTTTATTTTTTTAATTCCAAATTTCTCTTTTTGTCCTTTTGTAAATTAACAGCTAGGAAACCAAC
Organism: Monodelphis domestica; assembly: GCF_027887165.1. NCBI lineage: Eukaryota > Metazoa > Chordata > Mammalia > Didelphimorphia > Didelphidae > Monodelphis > Monodelphis domestica. The sequence goes on from NC_077227.1 coordinate 643,536,139, forward strand.
TAGTGAGATCATTTATGACCTGGGTGCAAATCCATTGTCCAAACTATTTTGTTGAGAATATTGTATCCAAAGTTTCACATTGTGTCTGTCCTCACATCTTTTCCACAAACATCTCAAAGTTTAAAGGGCAACGCTTTTATATGCACATACTTATATGGAGATTATATCCATCCATCCATCCATCCATCTATCTATCTATCTATCTATCTATCTATCTATCTATCTATCTATCTATCTACATATGTGCAGAAGTATCTATCTCCAAATCAATAATTCAGTAATCTTTTACTGTTAGGTACTGAGGATAAAGGATAAAAACTATATTTTGCTTGCCTTACATTCTATTGAAGGGATACATAAACACAGATAAGTAAATGTAAAGAATATACAAAGTAAATATTGTACAAAGAAATTTCCAGAGGACATAGAACAGTCTAGGAGGATCAGCAAAGGCTTTATGGTGGAGATGATACCTGAGGTGAGCCTTAAAAGGAACCGGTGATTTTGAAGCATCAGCTCAAGAATTCTAAGTGATAGAGGTCAAAAGAGGGAATGTTCTAGACCCAGGGAACAGCTTGTACAGAGGCATGAAGGTTAGGAAATAAAACATATTCCAGAGGGAAGGGCAATATAACCTACCTCTTTTGTCTACTCTTTTTCTTTGTTTTTATTTTTTCTCTAGGAATCTGTCTTTGTATGGAAGTTCTGAGTAGGATGTTGGTAAATGTTAGTACCCTAAATTTTTTTTGAGTTGTTTTTTTATCTTTTTTTCTTTTTTTTTAAATTTTAAACATTATTTTATTTGGTCATTTCCAAACATTATTCACTGGAAAAAAAGATCATTTTCTTTTTTTCCCTGCCCCCCCTCCCACCACCTTTCCCTCTCCCATAGCCGACGCACGATTCCACTGGTTATCACATGTGTTCTTGACTCGAACCCATTTCCCTGTTGTTGGTATTTGCATTAGAGTGTTCATTTAGAGTCTCTTATCAGTCATATCCCCTCCACCCCTGTAGTCAAGCAGTTGTTTTTCAACAGTGTTTTTACTCCCACAGTTTATCCTCTGCTTGTGGATAGTATTTTTTAGACCCCTCCAGATTGTTCAGGGACATTGCATTGCCACTAATGGAGAAGTCCATCACCTTTGATTGTACCACAGTGTATCAGTCTCTGTGTACAATGTTCTCCTGGTTCTGCTCCTTTCGCTCTGCATCACTTCCTGGAGGTTGTTCCAGTCTCCACGGAATTCCTCTATTTTATTATTCCTTTTAGCACAATAGTATTCCATCACCAACATATACCACAATTTGTTCAGCCATTCCCCAATTGATGGGCATCCCCTTGTTTTCCAATATTTGGCCACCACAAAGAGTGCAGCTATGAATATTCTTGAACAAGTCTTTTTCCTTATTATCTCTTTGGGGTACAAGCCCAGCAGTGCTATAGCTGGATCAAAGAACAGACAGGCTTTTATCACCCTTTGGGCATAGTTCCAAATTGCCCTCCAGAATGGCTGGATCAATTCACAACTCCACCAGCAATGAATTAGTGTCCCCACTTTGCCACATCCCCTCCAGCATTCATTACTTTCCATAGCTGTCATGTTAGCCAATCTGCTAGGTGTGAGGTGATACCTCAGAGTTGTTTTGATTTGCATCTCTCTGATTATAAGAGATGTAGAGCACTTTTTCATGTGCTTATTAATAGTTTTGATTTCTTTGGCTGAGAACTGCCTGTTCATGTCCCTTGCCCATTTATCAATTGGAGAATGGCTTGATTTTTTGTACAATTGATTTAGTTCTTTGTAAATTTGAGTAATTAAACCTTTCTCAGAGGTTTTTATGAAGATTGTTTCCCAATTTGTTGCTACCCTTCTGATTTTGGTTACATTGGTTTTGTTTGTGCAAAACCTTTTTAATTTGATGTATTTCAGATTATTTATTTTGCATTTTGTAACTCTTTCTAAGTCTTGCCTGGTTTTGAAGTCTTTCCCTTCCCAACGGTCTGACAGGTATGCTATTCTGTGTTCGCCTAATTTTCTTATAGTTTCCTTCTTTATGTTCAAGTCATTCACCCATTTTGAATTTATCTTGGTGTACAGTGTGAGATGTTGATCTAAACCTAATCTTTCCCACACCATCCTCCAATTTTCCCAGCAGTTTTGATGAAATAGTGGATTTTTGTCCCCAAAGCTGGGATCTTTGGATTTGTCATAAACTGTCTTGCTGAGGTCGCTTGCCCCCAGTCTATTCCACTGATCCTCCTTTCTGTCTCTTAGCCAATACCAGATTGTTTTGGTGACTGCTACTTTATGATATAGTCTGAGATCTGGGACTGCAAGGCCCCCTTCCTTTGTATTTTTTTTTTCATTATTTCCCTGGATATCCTTGATCTTTTGTTCTTCCAAATGAACTTTGTTATGTTTTTTTCTAAATCAGTAAAAAAAAATTTTGGAAGTTCCATGGGTTTGGCACTAAATAGATAGATGAGTTTGGGTAGGATGGTCATTTTTATTATATTGGCTCGTCCTACCCATGAGCAGTTAATGTTCTTCCAATTATTCAAGTCTAGTTTTAGTTGTGTGGAAAGTGTTTTGTAGTTGTGTTCATATAGTTCCTGTGTTTGTCTCGGGAGATAGATTCCTAAGTATTTTATTTTGTCTAAGGTAATTTTGAATGGGATTTCTCTTTCTAGTTTTTGCTGCTGAGCTGTGTTGGAATTATATAGAAATGCTGATGACTTATGTGGGTTTATTTTGTATCCTGCAACTATGCTAAAGTTGTTGATTATTTCAATTAGCTTTTTTGTTGAATCTCTAGGATTCTTTAAGTAGACCATCATGTCATCTGCAAAGAGCGATAATTTGGTCTCCTCCTTGCCTATTTTAATGCCTTCAATTTCTTTTTCTTCTCTAATTGCTACTGCTAGTGTTTCTAATACAATGTCAAATAATGGAGGTGATAATGGGCATCCTTGTTTCACTCCTGATCTTAATGGGAATGGATTTAGTTTATCCCCATTGCGGATGATATTAGTTGATGGTTTTAGATATATTCTGTTTATTATTTTTAGGAATGACCCTTCTTTTCCTATGCTTTCTAGTGTTTTTAGTAGGAATGGGTGTTGTATTTTATCAAAGGCTTTTTCTGCATCTATTGAGATAATCATGTGGTTATGTTGGTTTGCTTGTTGATGTGGTCAATTATGTGGATATTTTTCCTAATATTGAACCATCCCTACATTCCTGGTATAAATCCTACTTGATCATGGTGGATGACCCTTCTGATCACTTGCTGGAGTCTTTTTGCTAGTATCCTTTTTAAGATTTTTGCATCTATATTCATTAGGGAGAGTGGTCTAAAATTTTCTTTCTCTGTTTTTGGCCTGCCTGGCTTTGGAATTAGTACCATGTTTGTGTCATAAAAGGAGTTTGGTAGAACTCCCTCTTTGCTTATTATGTCAAATAGTTTGTATAGTATTGGAGTTAGCTGTTCTTTGAATGTTTGATAGAATTCATTGGTGAATCCGTCAGGCCCTGGAGATTTTTTCTTAGGAAGTTCTTTGATGGCCTGTTGGATTTCTTTTTCTGATATGGGATTATTTAAGAAATCTATTTCTTCTTCTGTTAGTCTAGGCAATTTATATTTTTGTAAATATTTATCCATATCACGTAGGTTGGTATATTTATTGCCATATAGTTGGGCAAAGTAGTTTTTAATGATTGCTTTAATTTCCTCTTCATTGGAGGTGAGATCCCCCTTTTCATCGTTGATGCTGATAATTTGCCTTTATTCTTTCCTATTTTTAATTAGATTGACCAGTACTTTGTCTATTTTGTCTGTTTTTTCAAAGTACCAGCTTCTAGTCTTGTTTATTAGCTCAATAGTTCTGTCACTTTTGATTTTATTAATTTCTCCCTTAATTTTTAGGATCTCTAGTTTGGTTTTCTTCTGGGGGGTTTTAATTTGTTCGTTCTCATGTTTTTTGATTTGCATTTCCAATTCCTTGATCTCTGTCCTCCCTAATTTGTTAATATATGCACTCAGGGATATGCATTTTCCTCTAAGTACTGCCTTGGCTGCATCCCATAAGGTTGGAAAGGATGTCTTGCCATTGTCATTTTCTTCAATGAAATTATTAATTGTTTCTATGATTTCTTCTCTAACTAACCGATTTTGGATTATCATATTATTTAATTTCCAATTAATTTTTGATTTGGCTCTCCATGTACCCTTACCGATCAATATTTTATTGCCTTGTGATCTGAAAAGGCTGCATTTATTATTTCTGCTTTTCTGCATTTGAGTGCCATGTTTCTGTGACCTAGTGTATGATCGATTTTTGTAAGTGTGCCATGTGGTGCTGAAAAGAAGCTGTATTCCTTTTTGTCCCTATTTATTTTTCTCCATGTCTATTAACTCTAATTTTTCTAAGATTTCATTTACCTCTTTTACCTCTTTCTTGTTTATTTTTTGGTTTGATTTATCTAAATTTGATAGTGGTTGGTTCAAGTCTCCCACTAATATGGTTTTACTGTCTATTTCCTCCTTCAATTCTCCTAGTTTCTCTGTTAAAAATTTGGATGCTATACCATTTGGCGCATACATGTTGATTAGTGATATTTCCTCATTGTCTATACTCCCTTTTAGCAGAATATATTTACCTTCCCTATCCCTTTTGATCAGGTCTATTTTTGCTTTGGCTTTGTCAGATATCATGATTGCAACTCCTGCCTTCTTTCTATCAGTTGAGTCCAACCTTTAATTCTAAGCTTGTGAGTGTCAACCCACCTCATATGTGTTTCTTGAAGACAACAAATGGTAGGGTTTTGGTTTCTAATCCAATCTGCTACTTGTCTACATTTTATGGGTGAGTTTATCCCATTCACGTTCAAAGTTATGATTGTCATTTGTGGATTTGCTGGCATTTTGATATCTTCCCGTAGTTCTGACCTTTCTTCTTTAGCTATCTCCTTTTGAACCAGTGATTTACTTTAGGTCATTCCCTTAGTCCCCTCCCTTGAGATGATTCCCTTTCTAGCCTTTTTATGCACCCTTCCCCTCCCCCCTCTCCTTCCCTCCCTTTTTATATTCCCCCTCCCCCTCCTTAATTTTCCTTTCTTTCTTGCCCTATTGGATAAGATAGAATTCAGGATCCCACTGGATCTAGATGTTCTTCCCTCTCAGATTTGATTTCACTGAGAGTAAGGTTTAAGTAATTCCACTTCACGCTCTCTTCCTCTCCTTCTCATATGAGAGTTCTTCCCCTCCCCTTCCCATGTGTATCTTTATATGGGAAAGATTATTCTATTAAGTCCCCCCCTATTTCTTGAAGTAAATCTTAATGTTATCGATGGTTCCCCCCTCCCTTTTCCTTTCTTTGCTCCCACTTTCCCCAAATCTTCTTAATGCCCCAATCTTTCCCTATGCATGTTTCTTCTAACTACTCTTATGATGCATTCAATTTTTGAGAGTTACACAAAACATTTTCCCCACATATTAATATATATATATATAATTTGATGTAAATGTAGTCCTTATAGAAGAGAGTTTTACTTAAAGAAAAAGTTAAGATTTATCTCCTTTTCTCTTTCTTTCATATTTACCTTTTCATGTTTCTTTTGCTTTCTGTGTTTGGATATCAAATTTTCCACTAAGTTCTGGTCTTTTCTTAGCAAATTCTTGGAAGTCTTCTATTTTGTTGAATGCCCATACTTTCCCCTGGAAGTATATAGTCAGTTTTGCTTGGTAGTTGATTCTTGGTTGGAGACCCAGCTCTCTTGCCTTTCTAAATATCGTGTTCCATGGTTTACGGTCTCTTAGTGTGTTAGCCGCTAAGTCATGTGTGATCCTTATCAGAGCCCCCCTATATCTGAAGCTCCTCTTCTTGGCTTCTTGTAGGATTTTCTCCTTTTCTTGGAAGCTCTTGAATTTGGCAATTACATTCCTAGGGGTTGTCTTTTGGGGATTTAGTATAGAGGGTGTTCTATGAACCCTTTCTATTTCTATTTTGCCCCCTTGCTCCAGAACGTGTGGGCAATTTTCTTTTATAATCTCCTGTAGAATAACATCAAGTTTATTGTTTATCTCTGGTTTTTCTGGGAGACTGATAATTTGGAGGTTGTCTCTTCTTCCTCTGTTTTCCAAGTCAGTGACCTTTTCAGTGAGATATTTTATGTCTTCTTCTAATTCATTAATCTTTTGGCTTTACTTTATTGATTCTTTCTGTTTTATGATCTCACTTTCTTCGAGTTGCTTAATTCTAGTCGTTAGGTACTGGTTTTGCTTTTCAGCTTTGTCTGCCCTTCTATTGGATGCTTCGGGCTCTTTTTCCAATTGAGCAGTCTTATCTGTCAGATTGCTGATCTCTTTCTCCCATTTTTCTTTCCAGGTTTCCATCTTTTGGGTAAGCTCCAGTTTGAGATCTTCCAGAGCTTGTTGATAGTTTCCATTTTGGGAGGTATGTTCTGATTTTTTTTTTTGGATTTCCTCCTCATTCTCTTCTTTTCCTTGGGTACTTCCACCATAACAGTTTTCAATAGTCACTTTTTTCCCTTTCTTCCTGGAGGCTTGATTTTGGGCCATGTGAGCCATCCCTTTGGTGGTTTTATTCCCCTTTCCTTTTTGGTCTGGGGTCTGGGTAATATGGACGAGTTTTCTGTGAATTTAGGTTGCCTCAGACTAGTTCTTCCCAGCCTCAGAGGTTTCTTAGAGAGCTGGGCCCCTGATCACAGCCACACTGCCCAGATAATCAGTACGTGGTCCGCCCCTGGTGTTTAGCTCCTCCCAGATGTTCAGCACAACTGCCCCGAGTACAGCTTCCTGGGCCCCTTTTGCTTGGCGCAGGATTCTTCTTGTTTTTTTCTGGCAGTCCCCAGATCCCAAGGACCCTGGAGTGCCCCCCCCCCACAGAGACGTTCCCCATTCACTCGCTGTCCCAGTGAGTGCTCTGGTAGCTCACTCTGGTTTGGTGGGAGAGGTGGGGGGGGAAGGGTGTCAAGCTTTTCCTCCTTCTTATTATAGTGTGGAAATGTTCAAACCCCATGTACCTTCGCCTCTGTGGGGTACTGGGGAGTACTGGGGAGTCCTTCTGTTCTTCCAAAGTGATTTTTATGCTCCTTTTATGTAGTCTACTTCATTTGGTGCCGGAGAGAGGAAGCCTGTGGCGTCTAGATTGCAGCCATGATTACCCGGAAGTCCTGGAGTAGTACCCTAAATTTTATAAGTAGGAAGCAGGGAAAAGAGTTGAGAAGGGTGTTGAAAAGGTATATTATGATTGGTGTTGGTATTTAAGTAAATATGTGTTGCCAATTCTCATTTTAGAGAATACTTATTTCAATATCCACATTTTATAAATAGGGAACCTTAGTGTACAAAGATGTTAAATGGCTCTTTAAAGGTCATGCAGCCTTAGCGGTATCATAGTGTTCAGGTCTCTTTCATACAATTCAGTACTTTTTCTAACATTCAATCTTTTTGTATCAAAATTAATTTCAATCTGATAATCATTTGGAAACTCTTGGTAACATGCCATAATTCTTTTGTGGTCAAATACCTAGTCCTATACTCAGAATTGAAGTGAATGAAATATCAGAATAATTAGAAGAATACTTTGATCATCTACTTGAAAATGTATTAGGAAAGAAAATTATAGTATAGAGTATAACCCTTGGATTCAGGATGATACATGTTTGAGTCTAAACTCTGTTATTATTGTTGTTTGTCCTTCATTTTCAAAGAGGATCAATGACATCATAGGGTGACATCTTGACTTGTATACAATTTAAGTGAGATAGAATCCCACAATTTAAATGAAACATAGTTGCACAACGTCATCGGCCTCACTCTCTTTTTCAGTTACTGAAGTCCAGTGGCAAAAAAAGTCAGGACAAATGGCCATATTCCAGGATGCAATGGATGACACCTTTGATGTCTAGTCAAACTCTAAGTACTCCACTGTTCCTGCTGAAGCCACTTTCATGGCCATTGGAACAAATGATTCTCACCCACCCATTTTGCCATGGAAAGTCTTTTCATATGCTTGCGGCAAAAGTTCTCCTAACTCACCAATAGGACCGAAACCTGTTGGTTATGCTCAATTTAGTTTAGTCTATCTGCTAATATGGTTTTACTGGGGTGAGACCATTGCTCCTGCTACAGCTTCTTGGAGCCAACCTGTGTAGACTGATAATACTGACTATATGACCCTGAGAAAGTGATTTAAACTTCTGGTATTTGGGACAATTCATTAAGAAAATGAGAGGTGACAACCTACATCTGTAGAGGGAATTTACACATCTGAGAGAACTCTTTATCAACGTCCAAGCACCTATCCATATAGGTTTGGCAACAGTTTAACCTAGTTCATTGTTAGCCTTTGGAAAATGGGGGGACGATGAGGGAGAGAATGGAAATAAGTGTTCTGGTTCAGTATTTTTAAAAATCATTTAAGGTTTGACTGGGAACTTTAGTTCAGTTTGGGTCTAGCCCATGACAAAAAATAACTCAGAGACAATCTAATAAAATTTCACATAAAGACAAATATATCTCTCCTGGGGAAAATCCTCCTTAAACAGATTGTCATTGTAGTGAAATAGGTCAATCACTGAAATTGTAGCTAGGAGAGACTTGGGTTTGGGTGCTGCCTGTGACACAACTGGCTGAGTGACTATAGAAAATTACAGTTTCTCTAGGCCTGAGTTTCCTCCTCTATAAAATGAATTTAAAAAATATCCTGGATCATTTGCATATGTAGTCATATTGAGGCTCAAGTAGGTGCTATATGTGAAATATTGTGTAAACCTCTAAGAATTATATTAATTTAAGGTATGATTACCCTCATCACTACATTATTTCTGTTTTATTCTCCAAAAGTGGTGATTCCATATTCTCTTTAGAAAGTAAATTTCAAATCAGGTCCTAAACTAGTCACTTGAGTCAAATACATGATTTAGCTTTGTTGTAATTTGATTGCTTATATTTCTTCTCTTTTTTGCCTGAATTGAATCATGATTTGACAGGAATTGCTGGAAATCATGAAGATTTCCTTTTCCTTCCCTACCAGTTTCCAATTATACTAAGTCTGATATCCTAGACCTGTGTCTAGGGTGATTGATGGGGATAGCATTACTCTGACTACTGAGCTTTAATATTGCATCAGCAGATATGTGACCTTAGACAAATCACTTAACCTTACTGTACCTCAATTTCTTCATTTATTAAAAGAGAGTCATACTATTTACTAACATTTTAAGTCTATTGTAAAGATCAAGTAAGATAACAGAAGGAAAATTAATTAGAAAAAAGAAAACAATTGTATAAATATAGTCTATTTTGATTGGTTTTCCTGATGATGATAATGCTTTTGGGGGAGCAGAACAAGGACTCCTTATTAAAAGATGGTTTTATCAAAGTAAGGACGGGGTTTATCCTTCTGTGTTCTTGGTCAATATTTCAGGACATAAAATTGGTGGCAATTGACAACCTGTGTTATTCCCACTGGCCTTTAGTTTCTACCCTATGAGAAAATGCACTCAATTCAAATGCATGCCTAACAATTACATCCTGCTGCCCTGCCTATAACCTCAGCTCTGACCTAGCGATCACCCCTCAGTGAAAAGGTTAGAGGACTTGAAATGCCCGACTTGAAACTGAATTGGGATTGGGGTTTCAAAAGAGAAACAAAAAACTGGAGTTAATGTTTTTCACTTTTTTAGAAGAGTTTCTCAGCTGCTCTTTCCAGATGAGCCCCAATGCCATCAAGCATTTGGCAACCCTTCTCCTTAGGAACCTCAAGCTTTATTTTCCATTCATAATTTTGCCTGTCTTCTCTGAGCTGTTGGAGGAATTCTAGTGACAGAGCAGCTTGGTTGCCTTTCTTTTGAGTAACAAAAGGTCAGTATTTTTCTCCTTTGTGTGCACCTGCCCTGAGTGTCAGCTTTACAAAAGATCTAGGCTAGATAGACATATAGCAGACAGGGACCAGGTACAAAAGAGGAAGGTGTACCATGTCTGTGCCAAAGCAACAGTTGACTCAACTGTTAGGAAAGGCTTTCCTGATCAATTTAACCAACAGGTTAATTAGGTCAACCAACCGGACTGACTGATTTTCACCAGATTTTTCACTTGTTTGAATGGATCACAATGGAAATAGGACCTCTTTGGATTATGTAGACAGAATCAGGAAACATCAGTTAATCACATGAAAAGCCCACTCAAATTGACTGTTATGCTTCATATGGATGAGACAATGGGTTGATTGACTTTTTCACTTCTCAAATTGTTTATGGTATTGAACAGTAAATAGCTTAAAAGAGCAGTAGTACCAATCGGGCTTTCATTTTTTAGAACTTTATTACCATCACTTTTTTGGCCCTTACAGGAAATAGCCTACCTTTTTTCTCTAGAGGAAGATCAGTTTCTGTCTGCTGAAATTCCTTGTGGACAATGTTTTTGTTTTTTGTTTGTTTGTTTGTTTGTTTTTTGTAATTCTCCAGAGCCTGAATAACCATTTTATGTGTATATATCTCATTTGTATAGGCATTTTATTTTGAAGTTAAATAATTGCAACTATGTGTCCTCAGTTTAAATTTTGGTTTCTTTGTCAGAAGCAGAAACACAGGCTAGAACAGAGAGCATAGGTTAAGAGCTGGCCCAAACTCTAGATACAAAGTACCCAGAGAGTTTATGACTTGTCCAAGGTCACAGAGGTAGTAAGTGGAGGAGTCTGGATTTGAACTTGGGTCCTCTGACTTCAAATACAGAGATCTTTCCACTGCACCAAAGTCCATAGGTTTGATCTTGAGTGTCTATTATTATGTAAATGTTGTGTTCTCCACAGTCCATTACAATACTCACTACAATAAGTCATACTTTGCCATAATAAGCTGGGTCATGGTGCACAATTGCTTCACTTTCATATCATTACCAGTCAAATGCATGACACACATCAGCCATATTCATGTGTAGCTAATTAAAATTAATCACACGGCTTCTCCCATCCCTGCAAGGGCATTACCACCCATTGACTTCAATGAGCTTGCTTGACTTCAATGGAAGTTTCACTCACAGGGATGGCAAAGAATCGGGACAAATATCTTTAAGGCTGTCATTTGTCACAATGAACAAAAGAAATAGAGATCCTTAAGCATGAGACAGGGTAGCACACTTCACATGCCTCTCTTAATTCTATCCTTGCTGACAACCCATGACTGCCAGATAAAAGGAAGCATCGGAAATATAATTGAATGGTTCTGAAATATCAGAGATGAAACTTCTGAAAAGGAAGGACACAAACTTAACCATGAGCAACGTTGGGGATTTGAGTACCTGCCTGTGACCAGAACACTGAAGAATCTTTGAGATGCATATCATATTCAGTATAGCAAACATGCAAAGCTATCATTGAGCATGCAAGTATTGTGACACCCTACTTGCCTGGCAGTAAGGTATCCAACAACCTTGCTTATCTGAAATACTACTTCCAAATGGGAAATAAGCAAAAAAAGGCTTCAGATATATAGGTCTGAAAGTCTATAATTATGTGAATGTCCTAAACCACTAAAAGACTTCCTCTCTTTCTTGTCCTTACCTTATTTTTACTTTTACCTCTTTCATAATTCTAGTGTGCTTGTTTTTCTAATTTCTAAGATTATAGCCCATTAAAGGGAGCAGATCAGAACAAGAGAGAGGAAGGAATATTGAAAGTAGTCAGAGGTGACAGCTGACAACAGGAAAGCAAAGATGGGGGCAGAAAAAATAAGTTAATATTAGATTCTTTTTTTACAAAACAGTGCATTGTGGGGATCATTAAATAACCATACATAGCTCAGTTGGTCCTACTGTCATTGATATACAACCACAAAACCAGCCTTGGTGTTCATAATGATGACCCTGAATAATCAAGGAAAGGTTAACTTAATGTTCTATATACTTTTGCTATAGATGGCAAACAAAATGCGTAATCTAATTTAGAAAAATACAAATACAAATAGCTTTAATTTTTTTTAATATAGCTTTGGTGCTTATAGGGATAAGTCAACAGGAATCTATAAAATGTACATGTCCAGAATATCTTATTCCCAAAGGATTGTATATATTTCAGATTTCATCATAGCTGGAAGATGGAAAATAAAACAAAACATTTTATTCACAAAGTAGAATCAAATGTCCCACTGAATCTCAAAGACAAAGACTATGCTGCTGCCACTAGTAAAGGATAAAAGGATAAAGGATAAAAATACAAGAAGCAATAAAAAAGAATCAACCCATTGGCTAGCTGATGGGTAAAACTTAATATATATATATATATATACATATATATATACATATATATATATACATACATATATGTGTTTATACCTGATTTGGATAAAAAATAAGATTTTCTCTTGCATAGTTCCACTAGACTAGAAATTACTGTGTTTTATATAATTATAACTTTGAATAATGAGAATTTGGATATATGTGATAACTTCACCAATCATGTGATTGTTTCAGGTCACTATGTTACATGACAACTATGTTGAGTCTTTTGGAAGACTATAGAGGTGTTATCACTCTACCTTTGCGATCTCATCTGGCAGTTGACTGTCCCCCCCTTTTTTTTTTAGATTTTTGTGTATATCACAGATCTTGGCAGGGGTGCATTTTGCTATTGCATCTGGCAGGAGATCAATTTCTAATGGGACATAGAAGAAAAGGAAAAGATAGGATGAAAAGAAGAGAAAATTAACCACCCTCATCATGTCTCATAAGTCTAAAAAGAGTAGATGCCAGGGTGGGAAAATGGCAAGTTTCCCCCCATTATTTTTTTCAAGGCTAGTGTGAAATTAATTTCTGTACCCTAAATCTATGATTCCCAGCACCACATTATTTTCCTGTCATTATGTGCTGATATAGGCAGGATATAAATTCTGTTTATTTCCACTTCTTTCTCTCTTCTTCCTGTAATGGCAGTGGCGACAGGTGATCTTTTTAAATAGGCAAGGGAGTCCAGTCACATGGTTCTATTTTATTAGACAATTACCCTTTTATTTATTTATTTCTAGTGATCATTAATAAACTATAAAATATAATACTTGGAGTATTGGATATTAATTTAGATACTACACTAGGTTATCCAATCTGGAAAGTGTAGTGATCACTCAGGTGATCTCAATATTTCTCAGCACAGAAAAAAATCTTTTAACCTCTCCCATTATTCTTCTACCATAGCCAATTCACCCCTCCATAGGTAGTCCAGTAGTTCTCTTCTCCTAGAAGCTTATTATACTGATGTTGGGCTCATAGACTTTAGTCCAACTTCACCTGGGAACTACTGATTTAAAATGATCCAGTGGCCTCAGCCTGACAAAGAAATAGGGATTACAGACTTGCACCATTGTGGCCATCACTTACTGTTTGAATAGTGTTCCTGTTTACCTCAGTTTCTTCATCTATAAAATGAGCTGGAGAAGAAAATGGCAAACCACTCCAGTATCACTGTCAAGAAAACCCTTGAAGAGTCAAATGTAACTGAAATGATTGAACAACAAAGAAAGGTGAGCTAGTGGCATGATGGAATTATTATTGGTCAGGAAAGACTATTCATTCATAAAATGACAAGTAACCATATGATTTATAGGATATGAAATATATAACCAGAAATGTGTCCATTTCTTCCTACTTCCCACCATTAAAGTTATTCTTTTATTTTAAGATATTGTTTCTCAAGTAGGTCTCCATTAAAATGTACATAGTATATGGACAGGTAGTATTATAAGTCATTAGAATGCCCTAATACATTAACAGAAATAATGTTTAGAAGCTGCCTTTTGGAAAACAGAAAAATGGGTCCACTGGAATAAGGAAAAAGGAGTCCGAGTAAGGCACGTTTTAATAAGGAGGAGGAGTAAAAGGTCTGACATAGGGGTTGTTGTCCATACCAAGCTAAGCGAAAGTGCTACAGTGGAGTCTATGCCTCCAAATGGCAACTAAGATCTGCAGGATGGCAAAGGGCACCAACGACAAATTATCCCTTCTTTATACTTTTGCTGAAGGCCTAATACTCTCTGTACCCTTTGCACACAGAACTGTATAACCTTCCACACCCTCCACTCACATCACAATGCTGTTTGCCTCATCCACACTGATTCCCTAGTGGGGGATGTGTCCTGCAGGGAAAAGTTGTGTGCATTCTGTGGCTTACCATTACATAGCAATACAAAGAATTACAAAATCAATCACTACTAGAGATATTGAAGCCTAAAGCTGGGTTTAGGCGGAAGCCTGAGAAGATCTTTCAGTCAACGAGTGAGACATTTCTTTTGGCAGAGGTTTCCAACTCCATTTTTCATCTCCAGAGTAAGCACATTCTCTGGAGAGAATCTCTCTCTCTCTCTGTCTCTCTGTCTCTCTCTTCCTCTCTCTCTTTGTCTGTCTGTCTGTCCTCCTCTCCCCTCCCTCCCTCTCTTCTCTCTCTCTGTCTCTCCCTCTGTCTCTCTGTCTCTCTGTTTCTCCGTCTCTCTGTCTCTCTCTTCTCCTCTCCTCTGTCTCTCTTTCTCTCTGTCTCTGTCTCTGTCTCTCTCTCTCCTCTCCTCTCCCTCTCTTTCTCTCTGTCTCTGTCTCTGACTCTGTCTCTGTCTCTGTCTCTCTGTCTCTCTCTGTCTCTGTCTGTCTGTCTGTCTGTCTGTCTGTACTCCTCTTCCCCCCACCCCGCCCTCTCTCTTTCCCTTCTACACTTCAACACTATTCCTTAATGCCTTGGCATCCTCTACCTCTGATTCATAAGCAGTTTGAAAAAAAAAACCTGGCAACTTTATGGACAAAAGTGAATCTGACTACATTGTTCTAAGATGGTAAGACCTCACTATTTTCCTGTGATTGTGAATGGAAGTGGTAATGGAAGTGACAATGCATCCAAAACTACTTATTTTTAGTTATGCAAATTTGTTCGGGAAATTGACATATTGGAAAATGGGATTGTATGGAAAATTGATTGACATAGGCTGTATCAATACAGATATTATTCAGTCTTTTTCATACCACAGTGTTCTTGGTCTTTAAAGATTTGAATTTGCTCTACGGATGGAAGTAATGTGTGATTAAATAATGACGAAAATGAGATGAGGTAGTGGTTCAGGCATAGTCTACATGAGGGAGAAATCAACATTATTAAGAAAGCTCATTTTGGAATGAAGCATCAATGAAGTTTTTATCATTTAGTTCAGTAAATAGTTGGTGAAGGTCCATCATTTGCCAGGTACATATTTAGATCAGGAAGCAAAAACAAATAAAGTATAGTCCCTGAACACAAGGAGACTGCAGCCTATTAGAAGACTCTCAACACTTTGTAGCTGTGTGATCCTGGGTAAGTCACTTAACCCCAATTGCTTAGCCCTTACCTCACTTCTGCCTTAGAACCAATGCACAGTATGGATTCTAAGACAGAAGGCAAGGGTTTTTAAAGAAATGGGGGGAGGAGAAGCTGAGTAACTCAATGGATTGAGAGCCAGGCCTAGAAATGGGAGGTCCTAGGTTCAAATCCGGCCTCAGCCACTTCCTAGCTGTGTGACTCTGGGCAAGTCATTTGACTGCCATTGCCTAACCCTTACCACTCTTCTGCCTTGGAACCAATACACAGTATTGATACCAAGATGGAAGGTAAGGGTTTTTAAAAAAAGAGATAGGATATATGTAAATAAAATGGAAAAAATGAGGGAGGAATCCAAGCCACTTTCCATGAAACTTTGGAGTAGTTAAGAGATTATAAAAATATATAGGAAGGATGAAGGAAAGGCAGGTAGAAGATCCGACATTTAAGCTAGGCCTCATGAGATGATTTTATCTTATTTTTTTTTTGCCAGAGTCTCAAATCAAATGTTGATAGACCTTGGACTGTAAAATGGCAAAGAGCTTCCTGGATTATGAGTTCAGACTGTGTCTACACAGATCAGCTGGATTAAACAAGAAGCCAGGCAATTTCAGTGGCCTCAGTCAGTAAGTTTTGTCTATTTGAGCCCATTTTAAAATAAACTCACATTTAAAAGACCATTAATGGAAAGAACCATGATATACAATTAGGATAATTTTTTGGTTTTGCTCATGGTCTAAGTAAAAAATGAACAAATGTATAAATAAACCAAATGAATAAATAAGTTACATGTACATGTGTGTATACATATATATGCATATTCATTTGATTTATATTGAAATATCTTTATAGTGAGGAAATTGGGACTTTCTGAGTAGACATAGCCAACAAAAACCCACTAATTATTTATATATATACATATATATATATAGTTTTACTTCCTACAGACTCAATAATTACTGATACCATCTCTTTCTTAAACAGTTGCCTTGCCATTGTGTAGACCCAGGACTGGCTTTACTCAGAGTGGGAACAACGTATGTAGTAGGGCAATTGATTTTATTTAAGAATCTATAATCATTCATAAAAAAGTTGAGAATTAATTCCTCACATTTTTGTAGTTATTTAAGATGTCTTATTCCACCTACATTGATTTAAAAAAGGCTCCCTTTTATTTCTAACATACATGTAGGAATGTGATATTTTAAATATACATGTATATTTAGCTATCACATACACATAAGGCAGGAATATATTGTTTCACATATGCTAGAAATAGGTTTCTTTCACTTAGAGAAGTATGAATCTCAGGCTATTTTGCCCACGATGCATCCTGGATACATACTGAAAAATGCAGTTGTCTAAGTTTATATCTGAAACTACTTGGAAATATTCTAATTATCCATGATTTTTTTTTTCAGTTTGGAGATTAAAAAATAAAGTTATCAGTACCTTTTTTTTGGAAATGAGCTCCAGGTAAATTTTTAGATGGATTCTTTCTACCAACTCTTTGCTTTGTTTTAAAATTCTACAGCTAATTTGGCAATGGACAGGCAGCCTTTTCAGGCACACCCCAAAATTCATCTGGGGTCACAAAACTCTAGATTTTCGATCGCTAAGTGGACAGCTATAATGTAAACAGAACACAAAGAAGCAGGTTTATATAACTGGGCGTATTACAGCTCTGAGTTCAAAGCCAGGGGAGTCAGTCCGGCTGTAAGCCTTTGTTTCTGGCTCATAGAGATAAACTCCAGCATTTTCTCAGACTGTAACAATGCAGAATAGTGAGAAAGAGAGAAAAAAACCAAAACAAAACAAAACAAGGGGGTGGGGGGGGGCGGGCGAAAGCTCTTGGGATGGTTTAGGCTGCAGGGTATTTTCCCAGAGTTCTGTCCAAGAATAATCTAGTAAAAATGTGGACAGAGAACCACCGACCTCTGCTTTCCCCCGAACATATGCAGCTCTGATCAGTCTGGTATTTCAAGAAAAACAAGGTCCTGAACCCGAGTCCTCAGACACATAACAAAGCGCACTTCACAGCTGTGATGCACAGCAACTATCAGCTCCGAGGCCTGAGTGGGTCCCAAGACAATGCCTCCTTTATCACCCAGAGGACAAATATCTAGACAGCAATATTTTCTGCTTGAATGCTTCAAGCATCTCGCGCAACTCCTGACTGAAAGGGAAAACTGAGCTCAGAGTGTTTGCTGAGTGATTATTTTAATTTACTACTTGATGTAAATCTAAATGAACTGACACCCAGCTGAAGATGGACAGAAAACCATCAAAGATGAGGAGAGAGAGAGAGAGAGATGAGATGAGAGAAAAAGAGAAAGATGAGAGAGGGGAGAGTCAGAGAGAGAGAGAGAAAGAGAGAGAGAGAGAGAGAGAGAGAGAGAGAGAGAGAGAGAGAGAGAGAGAGAGAGAGAGAGAGAGAGAGAGAGAGAGCAGAGTGCTAATATTACAATATCATCTGAGAAGTACAGGTTTAGACAACTTTAGCAATAGCAGTGTAATAGATAGATAGAGCGATGGGTTGGGCATTCTGTTTCCTTCACTCAATTACCATAATAAGTTCTGTAATTTTAGGCTGTTTATTTATCAGGCAAGGATAACAAAGGAGGCTGAGAAAGTGTTGTCTGAAGGCACCATGACAAAGCACCAGACAGAGAAGCAGTCACATGTGGGGAGATGAGCTGAGATGACTCCTTCTCAAGCACCTGATTATTCTTTTCAGTGTTTTTAGAAGAGGAATTAAAAAAAAAAATCTTTCCACTAAACAGATGAGAAAATGATATGATTGTACTTGAGGAAATGTGAAGGACAACAGTTGTGTTACATGGAGTTTTAACTCCTTATTAAGACTGTCTTTCACTTAAATCAGAAATAAAGACTGAAAAACTGCTTCATTTGGCTCTTCCTTCCCTGTTCCTCTAACTGTTTTGTTATTTGTTTCTTTTCCATTTGTGGCCTGATGTGAGTTTCTTGTTTCTAAAGTGCCTTAGACTTATTTTGTGTCTCTGAGAGGCAGAGAAGCCAATTCTAATTGTATACCCGGTTACAATCAGAGTCCAAGTCCTTCAGAATGAGGTCCATTTGAGAACCTACAGGAAGCCATATTTCTTCTTTCTTAGAACATGAAATATTGCTCTAAATAATTATAGAACTGAATTATTGATCTCCATTCCATGTTTGCCCTGTGTTTCTTAACAAGCTTTAATCCTAGTCATGTGGTAGCCCTCCTTATTTGCAAGATTGCTATGAATGCATATATGCAAATTTCAAAATTTTGTGTATATATTTACATATATGTGTCTATGTATATATACATGCATAGAATATATATGTGCAATAGCAATGTGGAACTAAATTACAGCTAATATCTTTGATTCTTTTCTTCACTTTGTAACATAAAAATAGTAAAAAAGCAAATAATTTACCTACAGATCTGTGGCGGTGTAGAATATAGGATAGTGAGTTTTTATATGTATATATACACATATGTCTGTATACTTCAGAGGGAGGGAGTATGGACCTATGGTTTCATTGGCACAGGAAACAGTCTGGAAATCCTCCTCCATTGATGCTGTTCAGCAACTTAGTGGTAATTTATCATCAGAGATTTTCCAAGATCATTGAGGAGTCACTTGGCCATGCCACCTTTCCAGATATAGATAGTCTATAAATTTCCTTATTATAATAGTTTTGTCCCCATTCTTTCCAGGGGAGAGAGGAGATCAAATTAATTCCATTATGGTATCCAAATTCTATTAGGGGCTGTGTGGTCAAACAATTAAAGTGACAAAGATAGTTGGCTTCCTGCTCTCCATTCAGTAAGTCAATTAGTAATCATTAATTGGGCACCTGCTATTTTCCAAGTGCTGTGTTAAGCTCTTCAATAGATAGTCAAGTTGTGGAAATTTTCTACAAAACAATCCCACTTACTCTTATTCCTCACTTTCCACTGTGCAAATTCTCAGGCTCCCCTGTTCAGAACCTAATGATGGCTCATCAGGGAATTTATAATCTAACTCTTCTTGGGAGCCTACATCAATAATAGCCAGTGAGAAAATTCTCTTTCTCTTAGCATGCTGACTGCCTGTCTTTCTAGGTCATCTTGTGGCATCAGGAGACATCCTTGGGAATCTGGGTTGTGTGCTTCAGGATAGCTAGTGGATCTGTGCCCCAAAGGGGAGGGGAGAAAGAAAAAGGGGCCATAGAAACCAAAAAAGTATATTATCTTCTTATGTTGGCAAAATATTAGAAATCAATGGGATACCCATCAATTACACAATGGCTAAACATTGTAGTATGTGACTGTGATGAATACCATTGTGATATAAGAAATGTCAACAGGGATGGTTTCAGAAAAACCTGGGAAGACTTATATGAACTGATATAGAGTGAAGGGAGCAGAACCAGTAGATCATTATATATAACAGCAATATTGTAATGATGATCAATTGTGAAAGACTTAGCTACTCTGATCCAAGACAGTCCTGAAGGACTCATGATGGAAAATGCTATGTGCCTCCAGAGAAAGAACCAATGAACTCTGAGGACAAATATATTTGATATCATATTCTTTGCCTCCTCAGTAGATAGGAGAGGGGATAAAGAGAGGGAAAGAATTTGAAACACAATAAAAAGAATATTTATATAGAGAGAGTTATACTCTTTTTAAAATTAGGTCAAAAAGAATCAGTCTCACAGGATGAGAAGGGAGGAAAAGAAGAGGAGTTATCTCCATCTCTAATCCCATTATCTTTTACCCCAAATTTGTCTTTCTTTTGAACTTCTCTCTTTTTATCCTTCCAGACTTCCAGGTTCCCAGTCTTGCTGCCATTTTTAACTCCTCTTTCCATCCACACAGCCACTGTCACAGTACAAACTCTCAATGAACTCTCTTCTAAACAACTGCAATAGCCTTGAAATTGATCTCCCTGCTACAGTCATTCAATAAGCATTGATTAAATATTGTGTTAGTCTAGTAGCATTTACCAAGTGTTTATTATGTGCCAAGCACTATTATAAAATTTGGGAGTACAAAAAAGGGAAACGTAGTCCCTGCCCTCAAGAAACTAAAATTTTAATTTGGGAAATAATTAATAAATAATGAGGTCCATATGGGATATAGTTTCTCTCCTCTCCAGGAATAATAGTACTTAACAAACAAGATTTCATTTTACTTTTAAAACAAACCTTGGAGACAGGTGCTGTTATCATCTTCATTTTACAGATAAGGAAATGGAGGCAGAGATTAAATGACTTGCCCAGGAGCACACAGATATTAAATGTCTGAGGATGTATTTGAACTCAGGTCTTCCTGACTGCACAATTCATTCAACAGCATTTTAACCATTGTGTCTTTCCAATTCATTCTCTTCAAGCTTCCAAAATTATCTTCCTAAAGTACATGTCTGGCCATGGCACTCCCATACTCAACAACCTCCAACATCTCCCTATTGACTCTAGGATTATATATCATCTCTCATTATTTTTCATTTCTATTTGTAAATTATATAATTTCCATAATTACTAGCACAGTAATGGATGAATATAATTCATAAATAAGCAAATATATACATACATATTGAAAGTGCATGATCAATATTATTTATTATTGATATCAGAGGGTGATCAAAAAACTTGAAGATCATGGGTGTGGGAATTCTGTTTTGGAAGCTCTGTGATTTATATTGCCTTGGGTATTGAAAAGGTAAGAGTCTTGTCTGTGGTCACACAGCTTCTATGTGTCAGAGAAAGAATGTAAACCTAGCTCTTTTTGATTCCAAGACCATTCTTGCCTCTGTCATGCCAAGCTAATGCTCCACCTCTAACTCTTATAGTGATATTTTGGAGACCCACTCACATTCATAATTGATCTTAGGGGCCATGCATATCTATGGCTATACCTACAAGTCAACAGAACAACTAGATTATTTTCCTTACAAAATCAAGTTAAATAGTTTATGTGGTCTCCTTTTCCCTTCCCAGCTGATGTTTTAATTTTATTTTGTTAAATTCATTTATTTTCTTACTTTTTTCCCAGAGGGATGGGGAGGAAAGGGACATTGAATTCTGTCAAATCTGTTGTGCATATAAGTACAGCTTTTGTGGCTGACAAAATTTTGTTGATCCAATTCTCCATGCTTCATTTAAATAGCTGAGCTCTATTGTGGGAGGATTAAGACTCATAGGTCCTGCCACTCAAACTTTGTTAAGACAAACCCTTTTGACTCCAAAGCAATGTCCAATTTGCTTGTGACACATAGGACCAGCCAAAGTCAATGGCAAACACATGACAAATTTCTTTAAAAAACACATTAGTGCTGACAAAATCATATAGTGGGCTTTCTCTGAAAGATTTTACCCCCTTTTGTTGGTGGGTGAAACAATTGTGAGAAATATCTGTTTCTGTTGGAACCCCTGTGATCTGAAAAAGGGAACTGTTACTCAAAGGTCTTATTTGGATGTAGGCCTGGATTTGGGGAAAAGGAGCCTTAGATTATTCTACTTGAACACTAAATGGGATTTTTCTTCTAGGGTATCATTCTTTACTTAGGCCAACTTGGACATGCCCAAGCAGGGACTTTAATAGGCTTTTAAAATAACTTCCATAATACAGTAGACCATACGATACTATTTAGATTATTTTATTTCTATAATAAACCCTCATTAAGTATATTTATCTAATGATATGACAGAACTGAAAGGAAAGGGAATATAAAAAATATGTGCATGTGTTAAGCATTAGTCCTTGCAGCAGATTTATAAATAAATTACAGATAATTTATAGAATCATGCCATATTTATAATTACATGTTTAAAGCAATCTTCTTATGGTAATTGTATTGTATAGCCAACTCTAAGAAGAAGGAAATTGTAAATTTATATGTCCAGAATTTCATGAGATATGGTACTTTCATGGGGACAAATGCAGAAGTTACAGTGAAATGGAGAGCTGGGAAGTTTAATGGTACTAATCCATGTAAATATCTAGTCATCTAAGCACAGATGACGTGATGGTGATTTTGCAAAGATGTCATCTCTTCAGTAACAAAATCATTTTCCTAAAATGCCAAGTTATTAATGAATCATTGATTTTCATACAAGAAAATACACTATTATCAGTGGTTTTAAGTTAACACATGAGGCAGAATTATTTTCAATTGAATACAGGGTTTCAAATCCAAAAATGTCTATATAGAAACTGTAAAACTATAGAATATCTGAGATGATTTTGTTAATTTTAATAAAAAATACTATCACTATATCACCATATATCTTGAAATGAGAAAAACAAACAACCATGTGTCTTGAGAGTGTTAATACAATTTTACAAAAGCTTCATAAAATTGTATATCTGTCTACCTGAGGCTATAACAAATAGTTGAAGAAAGATTTTTGTTCTTCAATTCGTCATTTCCATGAAAAGAAATCTTCCATTTATATATTACTTTAGAGTATTTTTAAAGCACTTTCACCTCTATTAACTATCTTTCTCTCCAAAGTACTGTGGGTTAAATAAAATGATTATGATAACCTCTATTCTGTATGGACAAATTGGCACAGAAAGAATGGACAATTTGACCTAAGTTTCACTGTTAGGTAACAGTAGAGTCTGGTCTTGATCACAAGTTTCCTGATTTGTAGTTTAGGGATTTTTTCACCATATTCTGCCTGTTGGGTGATGGAATTAACCAACCAATAGTGGTAAACTAATCAATACAGAAGTTGATATCACAGCCTCAAGGACAAATAAAACCACTGTAAATATTTTGGAAAATATACACCTAGAATGTGGGACTTCTAAAGATATAAAAATACTTGACAGAAAAGCTAAAAACATTTTTAAAAAATCAGTCTAATTACCCAAATAAAAGGTTCCTTCAAAATCTATACCATAGCACTTATTCCATTTTTGTTTCATCTGGATTGAGAGAATATCTCCAATCAGATAAGATGACTGGAGTACCTTAAATCTCATTTCTGCTAAAAGCTTTTTTAAGCTATCAGTTTTCCTAAAAAAACTTTAAGTCTCAACTAAAATCCCACCTTCTGCAAGAAGTCTTTCTCAGTAATCTTTAATGGTAGTGCTTTTCAATTGAGATTATCTCCAATTTAAGTTGTACATATTTTGCTTATACATAGTTTTTGTATATAATCTCTTAAAGTCGATTGTGAACTCCTTGAGGACAGGGACTGCTGATTTGTTTTCATTTTTCTTCCTTTTTTTCTTTTTCATGTGTTCAGTGCTTAGCACAGTGACTGTCATATGATGGTATTAAAATGCTTTTTGATTGGAGTTGATATTACTTCCTCTGAACTTCCCAGATGTCACAACTTTTTCCAGCCAACTTTACCTACTTTTTGCAATTGGCAAAGAGAATTTCTAGTGTTAGAGTCTTTCTGGGACCTAGATTGCATGCAATAACTTATTATTAGTGCTATCTTCAAAGAAAGTTTCACCCAGATAAATATGTTTATGTCACAAGTCCTATGAAACTTCACACAATTACAGAATTATGCACTTGAGAGTTGGAAAGTACATCAGTATCTATCTAGTACAACTCCTTCATCAAAGATATCTCCACTGGAGCATATTTGACAAGGGGTTCTCTAGCATCTGTTTGAAGACTTCCCAAGAGGCCACCTTTTAGGTAACCCATTCTCCTTTTGGACATTTCTCCTTGTTAAGAAGTTTTTCTTTCTATTTCATCTAAATTTGCCTCCTTGCAACTTTTCTGCCTACTGTTTCTGATTCTTCCTTCTCAGGACAAATAGAACAAATTCAATCTCTCCTCCACATGACAACCTTTTAAATTCCGAATGCCAGCTATCATGTTCCCCTGACTTCTCTTTTCTAGGCCAAACATACTCAGTTCCTTGAACCAATCTTCATAAAAAATAGACTTAGGAAACTTTGCCATTTTGGTTATGCTCCTCTGGGTGCTCGTAGGCTTAATAATATCCTTCTTAAAACACAGTGCCCAAGACCACAGATAACTTTTATCAATTCAAACACAGCTACTATATATCTAGAGTCAGCCACATGACTCTTTTTTTTTTAGTTCCAAGAACCTCTGAAGTTTTCCTTGGAGGTCAGAACAAAACAGTCCATCACAATGCAGATTTGTGATTGCACTAAATTCAAGGATGGAAGAAATTATTCAGACATAGTCCACAATGAGCTTCAAACTCTTTTATGAAGACTCCAGCCCATATTCTCTTTTCTTCCCACCAATAGTCTCAGGTAGGAGCATGTAGCACTAACTTCATTCTTGACCACTAGTCCTAGCTGCAATATAATGGAAACTAATAGAACTATAGGACTATTGAATGTCTGAGCTGAAAGGGAACTTAGTAATTAAGGTTGCTAGTTTATAACTAAGGAAACCAAGGTCCAAAGAAGATAAATGACTTGATCAATGACACACAGCATTAAGATTTATACCCAATGTCCTCTCACTCCATATCCATTATTCTTTCTAGTATACAATACTACTTTACAGCATGAAGTCTGAGTTAAGCCATAGAAATGAGTACTGTTTTTCTACCTTGATATTACTTACAGACAAGTGGATTTCCTTATGGGATCTACAAATAAACCATTTTATGAGAAGGAAATAGACAAGAGAACTCAGTCTAAGACTGGGTTGGTCTGAAATTCCTAGTCCTAATACATGAGCTCATTGATTAGGAAGAGGCAGAACTAAGTACCAGTCAACTCCAAAAAAGAAACTAATCAGCCATTATATTTTTCACAGATTATCACTGCATAATCAGTCTAACAGAATGAGCACTAGAAGGAACCAGAACTTTCAGGGGTTAGGAACAGATATTACTGTGGCATTCCCCAGAGTTGAGAGAACCTCTTGCTAATAATCTATAGTATTATTTGGGAGGTGGGTATTACTTTTTACCAGTCTAATTTAATATCATTGTTCCTTGACCCTATATAGGTCAAACAATGGGTTTATATACCACCCAAATTTATTTCTGCTGTTACTATTCCAACTGTTAATTTGAAAGGGAATAACCTACATCTATAAATTCATCAACAGTCATGAACACACTATGAAAATTAAAGAAATTATTTTCTATGCTTTTCAAAGAAGCCATTGGTAAAATATAGAAACTGAAGACACTGAAGAAATGCAAAATCTAATCATCTCCATATGATGAATTCTACTCTTAGCTTTCCTTTTTGTCCTTTTCGCTGTTCTCTATGTTCATAAGATTTGCTTAAACTTTTTTTTTGCAAGAAAACTAAAGGGAATACATGAGGTGCCCTTATCTTGTTGACACAAATCCTTATGTTTTCTGATTAGTGATGAACATCCTTTCCACTTGCTGCCCTGATTTTAAACATCTTTGTTATTTTCTCATTATACAAAAAATTCATTAAGCTATCTAGTAGTTTTCCATAAATTAAAACAAACTGATTTACTGTATCAAATGTTTGAATAAAGACCCCTTTCTTTATTGCAGTGCTCACACATTTTTCTTTTATGCATTGGATCTAAGTTTGATATGTGTAGTTCCTCTTTAGAGAAATGTTTAGAACCTTGGAATACTTTT
This sequence comes from Monodelphis domestica, assembly GCF_027887165.1. NCBI lineage: Eukaryota > Metazoa > Chordata > Mammalia > Didelphimorphia > Didelphidae > Monodelphis > Monodelphis domestica. Next base: position 643,562,075 of record NC_077227.1, read on the forward strand.
CTAGGCATATTACCACTAATCCTTAATTTTAGAGGTTTCCTACAATTTATTCCATCTCTTCTCTCTCTCTCTCTAAAAAAAAAAAAATATATATATATATATATATATATATATACATATATGATAAATATATGTATAGATATATAAAATTATATGACACAAAAGTAGTAGGTACCAACTCCTACATACATGTAAAATGTAACTATGTTCCCCCGGAGCCCTATTTGTGCTTAATTATTATTGAATGCATTCAATAAGTGGTGATTAGGTGCTCCTACCCCCACAACTCTCTAGAGGCTTGCCTCAGTTATTGAAGAAGATAAAAACTTTAGATAAGATTTGTCCCCTTCTCCATACAATTATGTCTAGTAGTCTCTCGGTAACCGAGGATGACGATTGTCTTTGTGCATTTTCATCTATGGTGTATAGATGAGTGTGCACAAAAACACTTGTGCGTGAAGGAGATTTAAGTGGAAGAGTCGATGCACAGAGACAGTCCCACTCTCTCGGCGTTGGAAGCCTGGGTCCAGTGGCACGAAAGGTCGTTACGTCTGGAGACTTCCTCAGCTGCATTGGATGGCGGTGTTGTCCTTTGTGCTCCAACACGCTCTAAGCACTCCACAGTGCTTTGCTGCGTCGCCATCTCAGCCATTGAACCTTCTTATTGGTTTCTTCCGCCTGTTCTGCTGATACAGTCCTCACATGCTGGGTGAGCAAAGCCCTGGTTCACCAAGGGTCAATGACAACCTAATGGCTACCCTCACAAGGTTTAGCTGGCCTGTCGAAGCCATTGCCTGGGGTGTGGCCGCTGCCACATGCTAGCAGCTACTGGGAGCCACAAGTGAGAGCTGGGTGTCAGTGGGGGTCAGAGGCTGGATAGCTGCCCTAGGAGGGCACAACAAGTCCTCCATACCAGAGATACTACCCCTCCCTGAGCACCCCATACACCCCTCTAGTATGTAGATAGGATATTAACACAGATAATCATTATATTCAATCCTATCTGATAAATTCATTAGCAAGGTGAAAATCAGAGTCCTTTTTGAGATTGAATGGCATAGTTTGTTAGGAAGACATATATTACATAGAATTTGATGTGTCTGTTAGACAATTTGCTAATTGTGAGAATGAATCCCCAAAAGATAAATATAGCTTTGCTTCAATCAAGTAGCAAACACTCATTTAGTTACATTTTTGTGAAAAAGTTTATGATCACTTTCTTAACTGTCTATTATCATGGAATTACATTTAAGATTGTCAGCTATACCATTCAATTCAATACAAATTTGTTATATCCTACTATCTCCAAGTCCCTAGGAATATATTTACAAAAATATGTTGTACTAGAGAAATAATATTGGTTCTGAAAATGGAGGACCTCAGTTCAAACTCTGCCTCTGACCTATCTCCTTTGTGGGATTTTGAGAAAGGCATTTAAATGATCGGATTCAGTTTCTATATATGTGAAATGAGGGCGTTAGACTAGATTAGATGGGAGGTCCCTTTCAATGTGAGATCTATGATTCTATGACATAGTATCTACCCTCAGGGAGCTTATGTTCTATGGAAACAATATTTGTGGAAACATTACTGTGGAAACAATAATTGTGTCCTGTCTGAATTGCATCCTGATCAACAAGGAGTCCAGACACTGGGTTCCAAAAAGTTGTCATGGTTGGCTAGGGATCAGTGGTGTTCAAAGAGGACAAATCATCTAATATCCCACAAATTAGTGCAATTGAATATTGTGTATAAAAGAAAAAAAGAAATGATCATTGGCCTAAAAAGGCTAAAAATACATGTCTATTGAAATCATTTCCTCAGTTAAAGGTCTAATGTAGATTTACCTTTTCAATGAAGCTTCCTCTGACTTTTTCCAAACAAAAAGCATCATCTTTTTTCCTTGATTTTCTCATAGCACTTTGCTTGAATTTCTCCTTCATTCTGATTGTGTGTACCCTTGTTTCCTAGTTGTTTGCCCTATTAGGTTGTAAACACATTGGAAGTTTTATGTTTTCAAACCCTATATTCCTCATACCTACCACATTACCTGTCATATGACAAGTACATAATATATGGCTGTGATACCCAATTGAGTGATAGAGGACAAGGCCAGAAGAAAGACCAGGACACATGAAAATAAGTATAGTAAATAATAACCATTAACAACCTATTATTAGATAGCATATGTGTGTATAAGTACACACATGTAAATGTACTTTACAATTTACACCTATTTGCCTTATTTTATTTGATCCAAGTAAAAATTCCAAGTCTATCAAATTTATTTTTTTACTGTTTTCCAGATGAGTAAATTGAGGATCAAATAAAAATCAAGTGATTTATCCAAGATGACACTGGTAACAAGTGGCAGTGTTAGGATGTAAATACAGATCTTTTGATTTCAAATCGTACAGTACTCTTTCCACTATCTATAGAAACAGATACACAGTAAAAGGTTGCATTTTGAGTATAGAAATATGGAAAAGATACAACATAGAACTTGAATTCCTGAAAGCCAATTGTTTGGAAACCTCTTCCAATATTAAGAAAATTTGGGGGTGTATAAACACAACTCAAGGATGGTGAATTACCTAGAATTTGAAAATTAGAAAACAGTAGGTTTTGGTGGAATGAGTGTTGAATTTGCATTTCAAAATTGTGTCAAATCTTAATCTACTACCAGTGTGGCCTTTAAAAAATTACTTAATTTCACTGGACCCTGGTCTCTTTAACTGAAAAATGAGAGATTTGGACCAGGTGACCTCTAAAGAAAAGATCCTTCAGACCGAAATCTAGAATCCTGAATGTTTATGACTTTCATGTGCAGCTAAACCTGGAAAAAGAACATACCTAACAAATGGCAACCCAGTCTTTGCTTAAATATTTGAAAAAATAAACAAATGAATAAAAGAACATTTTTAAGCACCATATACCAACTCCCCACTGTGTTAAGTATTTGATACATAGTGCTTCATAATTTTTTTATTCATTCAATCATAAGGGAATAGTGACCAGGGAAGCATACACTGGTTTTGAAACTCACAAACCAGTTAGATATTGTGCACTATGAAAGAGCCTCACCAAACATGACAGTGTGTGTGCCAGAGCAATAAAGGTTAATTCCTCCTAAGTCTAGGCTGAAGACTTGCAGTGAGAGAGGATACAGAAACCCCACTTTTAGATAGCTTTAATTGATAGGAAGTTTTTCTTTAAATGAAGCCTAAATTGGCCTCTTTGTAGCTTCCATCCATTGCTTCTTTAGTTTCCTCTCTAGGGCCAAACAGAACAAGTCTAAACCCTATCCCACAAGATGGCCCTTGAAATAATTGAAAATAGTTCTCATAATATCCCTGTAGGTTTTCTCTCCCCTAGGTTAAACATCCCTAGTACATCAACCAATCCTCTTTTCTCATTCACTTGTCAACCCAAACTCATCATTGACATTAAATTGCTTTCTCCAAAGTTACTAGAGGTCTTTAAACTGTCGAATTCAAAGTCCCATGCTCAGTTCATGTTCTTTAGGAACATCCTGCAGCCTTTTGGAATTTTGACCACACTTTCTTTTACATCAAGAATTTTCATCTTTTTTTCTTATTATGCATATCTTTGGTAACTTGGTAAAGTGAATAATTTTTTTATAATTTATTTATTGATTTAGAATATTTTCCATGGTTATATGATTTCAAAATATTTTAAATGAATTAATCAAAAGTTATAGATTTTGGAATGAACTTGTGGTGAAATAATGATTTTTTTTCACTTTCAAGTTCTCACACCCCCTGAAATCTATCCATGGACCACTTTCATATTGTGGGTCCAAGGTTAAGGACCTGTTTCATGAAAAGTGTCTCCTTTCTGATTGTTTTTATCTGATGCTTTTCTTTCTCTTCATTATCCTATCTGTCTATTTACTCTATCTTTTCCTCTTTTGCTCTAGATTGAGTCACCTTCTTTTCTTTCCATGATATAATATATATATATATATATTCTTTCTTTCCATGATATAATCAATTCCAGATGTTTCATTTATTTCTCTGCAAATAACTCACAAATGTAAATATGCAATCTGAATCCCCTAATGTCCATTCTTGCCCATACTATTGTCCAGCACAATGGGCATTTCCAACTTGATATACAATAAGCATTCCCAATTCAACATGGCCAAACTGAACTCTCCATATTACTCCAAAACAAGTACATTCCAAACTTCCCTAGTTTTGTCAAGGGCACCCTCATTTTCCCAATCACCGTGATCCACCATTTTAGTGTCATTCTTGATTCTTCACTCTCTCTTATTCCCTTTCTCCAATCAGTTGCCAAATATTTTCCTTCCATAACATTTCTTGAATTTTCCATTCCCAACTTTTTCCCCATTTATATAACTGCTCACTAAATTTGGGTTTGTATAACTTCATACGTGGTCTCCCGCTTTGTCTCCCATTTTTTAATTTATCCTCTAGATAATTTTTAAAGTATAAGTCCAATCATATCATTCCCCTGCTCAAAGGCACAAAGACTTTGCATTGCTTTTAGTATAAAATATAAATTATTCTAAATGTAAAATTATTAACTATATCAACAAGGCAAGCATCCAGAAAAACCACAAGGGATTCATGATGAAAAAAGAATAACCACAGAAGGAATGGATGGAGTTCGATATAGATTGAAATCCATTCTTTATTTCCTCTATGAATTTTTCTCTAGTGTAAGTAATGTCTTCTTTCACAATATGATGAACAGAGAAACATATTATATGATAATATATGTACAACCTATATCATATTACCTGCATTGTGGATCTGGAGGATGATGAGGTATAGATTTTTGAATATAACTAATGTGAAATTGTGTTTCTCTTGGGTATGCATACTTATTTTAATTTATCCAATATTTAAAATAAATCATATGCATTATATTGTTGTTATATTACAAATTATATATATATGTATACATATATATATATGTATACATATATATATAAATGGTAACCAAAAAATGTCTCAACTATTTGACTCCATTCTATCTTTGAAGATACACATTACTCTCTATCATGCATATTATGAATCAACTAACCTGGGTTACTTGTCGTTCCTTATAAACAGCATTCAGTGATTCATTACCAAAGGACATCTACCAAGATTGGAAGGCACTTTGTTCACAAAGCCTCAACCTTGAGAATCCCAATTTACATTTAACATATAACTCAAATGCCAAATATTACATAAAACCTTTATCTTACACCCACCTCATCAGCTGCTATTGCCTACTTACTCTCTGTAAAACCTCATATTTACTGTACATATATTTTATGTTTACCTACATGCATACATATTTCCCCAACAGAAATATACTCTTTTAGGAGCAGAACATTTAGTTTTTATTTGGGGACTCCCAGAACCCAACAGAGTATATGGCACATACCAAGTGACAAATGATTATTTGTTGATTGGATGACTGATAAAGGAGTAAATTCACTATAGTAAGTTACATATTGAATCCTCCAATGTGTTAAAATTCCTAGATTGGTATTATCTGAAAATTTGACAAGCATATCATCCACCCAAATCACTGACAAAAGATAAATAAGCAAGAATCTCATACTCTTGAGTGTTGTATTAAGATCTTCTTCCAAGGTAAAGGGAAACATTGGTGACTACTCTTTGGGGCCTCCCATTTAGCCTATTTCAAATACATCAAATTATACTATTGTAAAATATACCTTTGTACCACATCCATAAAATATCATAAAAGACTTTATCAAAAAAGATAATAGGATGAACTAATAATAAGAATGATATTTGTAGTATTTTCAGTTCTGCAAAACACTTTACAAATAATATCTCATTTCAACTTCATAGCATCCCTGAGAAGTAGTTGCTACTACTATCACCATTTTACAGATGGGTAGACCAAGGAAGATAGATTTTTTAAAGTGACTTGCCTAAGGTCACATAATTAGAAAGTATCTAAGGTAGGATTTGAGTTCAAGGCTTCCAGGTCTAGCACTCTATCAACTTTATCACCTAACTTCCTCCTGAAGCCACTATGGCACATAATATAATCTCCTTTGAAGACTCTAAAAAATAAAATAAATGAAATTGTCAGTTTCACAATAATTCCATCTAATTGACAAATTGTACACATTTTTCAACTTCTGCTCAGGTCCTTAAAATTTAGTCATTTCAGTTGTTTCCAACTCTTCATGACCACATTTGAAGGTGTTTTGCTTTTTTTGACACAGATACTAAACTATATACTAAATACTAAAGTGATTTGCCATTTCTTTTTCTGGCTTTTGTTGCAATTGAGAAAACTGAGGCAAACAGGAATAAATGCCTTGCCCACATCACACATCTAGGAAGCATCTGAGTCTAGATTTGAATTTAGGAAGTTGAGTTTTCCTGCTTCCAAGTCCAGGACTCTATTTGCTATGCTATCTGCCCTTATTTAGGACACTAGCAAGGAGGTTGGTAGTTATTTTTCATGTTTAGGGAGGACAATTTCCTTAAGAGTAATCACATACTTTTGTGGAGACAGGAGATGGAAAAGATGCACTCTAGGTTTCTCTTCCAGTCCTTGGTTACTATAATCCTCACATTTAAATCTTTATTTGGGACATGAGGCATTATAATTGACAGACTTGACAAGCATTCTAGTTTCATGGGCTGCGTGTCAGGATTCCTGCCCTATATTTCCATATCGCCAAGCACTTTCAGTTTGTCCTTGAACTAATTTTAAAATCTCCCTGGGTTTCAGTTTCCCCATCTTTATCAGAGGTCTGGCTGTACTTTTCATGAACACACTATATGCTCACAATTCTGCAGCATGCTCCCTATGGAGCTCAATTCCTGAGAGATCTCTTCCCTCTTGCCCTGTCCCCCATATTAGTATCCACACAAAAATGCATTTGGTGAGGAGGGAAAAAATCTTTTGCGAATTGATTCTCAACTCTAATTCTCACCAAAGTCTGAATCAAGATAACAGAAAAACAACTTAAGTTCATAGAATTACAGAACCACAGTATTTCAGAGTTAGAAATGTCCTCAGAGGCCATATAGCCTGAACTATACCTGAACATGCACCTTAAAATATTGATAAGAAAAAAAGACAAAATGATTGCATGGTATCTCATAGGCCATTTTCATTACCTGGAATTTTGAATTTGGGGTTTTCTTTTATCACCATGTAGAATCATTAGCCAATATTTATCTGTGATCTACTGCTTTCAATAAAAAGAGTACTTTGGGCTTTGAGATATTTTTCCTATTAACCCCATAATTACTGTATAATCAGTACATTTTTAATTAATTCCTAGAGGGAGGAATAAAAGTACAAAGCCCTGAAAGGAATTAGTGTAGTAAGTACAAGCAAGATTTGAAGTTACAGAGCAATTCAACACAGTTCTGATATATTAGGAAAATCAAAATTTATTTCTCAGATTGAGGTGAGATCAAACAAAGGATCTGTAGTGTTCCATGTCTGAGTGAGCCCAGATGTAATTGATAAAGGTAATCATACAGTGCCAGGTTGTTTTAAAAAGACGATTAAACTCAAAATGACTGAATTCAAAAACAGGTTAGATTTTTTTTTTCACCCAGGGTCTTAGAAAGGCATAGTCGGCATGTGTGATCTTGTCCACATTAATTTTTATTGCCACGGTCAAATAGCAACATAACAACATAGGCCTGAAGCCCAGGAAGAAATTTTCTTTCTTTATTTGACTTTCTCATAAAGGAATTGGCTCTCTCAGTGAGGCCAAGGGGAAAGGAGCTAGTTTGGGGAAATAAGGAATTTTCACGGGAAAGAAAAAAAGTTTGAGGTAAACATATGGTTTAAATGCTCTAGTCTATTTCAGATCAAGCTGAGAGAGTTGAGATCTGTTGGTTCAGAGATCCAGTTCACTGCACATTCCTACTGTGCCTGCCTACTAATTGCATCCCATGTTTGTCAATCAAATATTTGCAATTAACAAAAATATTCCCATAAGAGACATATAACAGAGCTGGCAAAAGATCCATTGCTTTGCCATGAGAGCATACTGCACAAAAATAAAATAAAATATGGTATTAAAAATATTCTGCTGCTGATGACACTTCTAGACACTCCCAGTCAAAACATTAACAAGCAGAATAGGTGGCATGGGGGTTTTTCAAAAGGATTTTGTTCAAAGAATGGAAACTTTGATCTCAGTGTCTCTGACCCATCCTCCACCTCTGATTCTTCAATCTACAAGTACATATAGTGGTTTAATTTAACTCAGTGCATAATTTGCCTTAGGATAAAAGTTGATCTAGATTTTTTGAAAACTCCAATTCTATAAATGCTTCACTCCCACCATCACCTTCTCGCCTCCCTTCCCCATCCCACCCCCTATTCTAACATACACATCTGACCAGAATATTAAGAACTAGGCAATATTTCAAAGAAGAGCTAGTTGGTAAATAGATAGAAATGCTACTAATTTGTTGGGAAGTGAATACCTTGCACATGTAAAAGCAAAGCTTGGAAGCTATGCACTGCTGTTTCCTACATCAATATTACATCTGAAGGTGGTGTTTGAATGCTTGTGTCATTGGGGTTTGGCTCAAACAAAGTTCTATGATAAGAAATGATCAAACAAAGCAAACACAATCCCTTTCTGGCCTTTCCTGTAAAGTCCAAACATAATTCCACAACAGGGATATAACATTCAAATCAACTACAGTACTTTTATAATTACATAAAACCCCTCAGCCACAGAAACGCTATTGAATTGGAGATGCTCCACAGTATTCCCTAAGAAAGGACTCTGCAGCTGCATGATTAACAAAAAAAATCAAGTGGAAGCAAGACAATGCCCCTGGTTGCAAACAGCTTGGCCAACACAAAGAAAATGTCCCTAGTGGAAGTGAGTGAGATTAGAGAGTTAGGCTAGGGTTTTGTGTTGGTCACTGAAACTGGTATACTGGTGAGTTGAAGGGATAGCAAAGGAAGAAGGGGCAGATCTCATCTTAAATAGCTATTTTTCATTATTTAAAAAAATTGAGGCTCTGGGTGCAAGATTCTTATCACATCGCCCATCTATAGATCCAGGTCACAGTCCTGGGTCACAGTCAAAGGCTAAGGAGGAACACTAGCACACACTAGCACTTGTGGCCATAGAGGATCAGGGGACACTGATCACAATTCCAAGGGGGGGGATGCACTTATGGTTATTCACAGACTAAAACACACCTTTCCTTATATCATATCACCTTGGAAGAACTGAAAGCAGATAGATCCTCAGTGCCAGTTCTGAAGGCAGCACAAAGGACCTGATGCTCAAAGCAGTTCTTCTTTTGCCACAAATAGAGAGCCCAGTTTCAACAGTTTTTTTTTTTAATTAAAAGAAAAGAAAAAGGCTGGAAAATGAGCAAACAACAGCAACAACAACAAAAAGAGACAAAACATAGAACATTATTTTGGTGATAAGGAAGAACAAAACACAAACTCAGAAGACCCCAAAGTCAATACTGCTGCATCCATGAGAAACATAGAAGAATTACTAGAGGAGCTTAAAAAGAATTTTAAAATCAGATGAGAGAGGTAAAAGAAAAATTAGGGAAAGAAATGAGAGTGATACAGGATAATCATGAAAAAAAAAAGATGATAGCTTGGTAAAGGAGGCACCAAAAATACTGAAGAAATTAATACCTTAAAAATTGACTAGACCAATTGCTAATAGAGGTACAACAATCCATCAAAGAAGAGAATTTCTTAAAAAGTAGAATTGGCCAAATGGAAAAAAGAAGTCCAAAAATCACTGAGGAAAAGAACCTTTAAAAGAGTAGAATGTGGAAAAGGAGGTAGAAAAACTCATTCAAGAAAAACATGTCTTAAAGTAGATTGGGCAAGTGGAAGCTAATGATACCATGAAACATCAAGAAATCATCAAAGTAAAAAGAATGAAAAAATTGAAGAAGATATATAATATCTCATTGGGAAAATAACTGATCTGAAAAATAAATCCAGGAGAGATAATGTAAGAATTGTTGGCTCAGGGAGCAGCTAGGTAGCTGGGTAGATTAAGAGCCAGGCCTAGATATGGGAAGTTCTAGGTTCAAATTTAGCCTCAGACATTTCTTAGCTGTGTAACCCTGAGCAAGTCACTTAACCCCCATTGCCTAGTCCTTACCACTCTTCTGCTTTGGAATCAATACGTAGTATTGATTCTAATATAGAAGGTAAGGGTTTTAATTATTGACCTATCTGAAAGCCATGACAAAAAATGTTTAGACATGATCTTTCAAGAAAGTATCAAGGAAAATTACTGTGGCATATTCAACCAGAGTGAAAAATAGAAGTTGAAAGAATCTGCCAATTACTTCCTGAGATGCCCAAAGTATAACTCCCAGGAATATTATAACCAAATTCCAGAACTCCCAGGTCAAGAATAAAATATTTCAAGCAGACAAAAAGAGACAATTCAGATATCATGGAGTCACAGTCAGGTTAACATAAGATTCATCAACTTCTACTTTAAGGGATTGGAGGGTCTGAGATATGATATTCCAGAGGGCAAAGGAGCTAAGACTTCAATCAAAAATTACCTATCCCACAAAACTGAGCATAATCCATCAGGGAAAAAATGGATATTCAATTACATAGACAACTTTCAAAAATTTTTGATGAAAATACCAGTGCTGATTGGAAAATCTGACTCTCAAATACAAGATTTATGAGAAACATAAAAAGGTAAATATGAAAGAGAAATTAAAAGGCATTCAATAACATTAAACTGTTTGTATACCTACTTGGGAAGATGATTCTTGTAACTCCTAAGAACTTTATCATTATTAGGACAGTAGAAGAGGAGAAGGGTTTGAGTTGAATGTGAAGGGATGATATAAAAAATAAAATTGAGGCATGAGAAAGAGGAATGCTTTGGGAGGAGTAAGGGAAAAATAAAATGAGGGAATTATTGAACATAAAAGTATCATGAACGAGCTTTTATAGTGGAGGGGAGGATAGGATAGTTGGGGAGGGAAGTATATTAACCTCTATGCTTATTAGAATTGGCTCAATGAAGAAACAACATGCACAATCAATTGGTTATAGAAATCTGTATTATCCTATAGTAAGTAAGAGGGCAAGGGGATAAGAGAAGGGATTTGACTGATAGAAAAGACAGTAAACTGGGGGATGGGGTGGTCATAAACTAAAGAAAGAGAAATAGGATGGAGAGTAATATACAGTAACCATAATGGTGCAGAGCTTATACAAGTCTCTCTAATAATAAATAGAAAAATAATTTGAATATTTAAGAATACAAGTTATTCTCCAAATGATATATAGTCAAAAGATATTAATAAGCAGGTCTCATGCCAATCTGATTGGCTATTATGACAGAAAAAATGACAAAACTTGAAGGAAATGTGAGAAAATTGAGACACTTTTGGGAGAGTTGTGTACTAATTCAATCATTCTGGGGGGGGGGGGATGGACCTTTTTCCAAAAGGCTATAAGAGCACATACCCTTAGATTCAACAATACTATTATTAGGTTTATATCCCAAAAACATTTTTAAAAAGAGGGAGGACCTGTTTTTACAAAAGTGTTTAAAACAACTCTTTGTTTGGAGGGTAAAGAATTGGAAAATGAGAGGATACCCATCAAATTGGGAATGGCTGAATAAGTTATATTATATGATTTTAATGGAATAGTATTAAGCTATAAGAAATAATGAGCTGGAGGAGCTCAGAAAAACCTGGAAAGATTTATATGACCTGAAGTAGAGTGAAAGAAGCAGAACCAGAAGAACAATGTTCAGTGACAAGAATATTGTACAATGAATTGTGAATAACTTACTTATTCTCAGCCATACAATGATCCAAAACAATCCCAAAGGATTCATGATTAAAAACTGCCATCTGCTTCCAGAGAAAGATCTGATGGCATCTGAATACAGACCAAAACAAATATTTTTTCACTTTCTTTCTTAAATTTTTTTTGTTCAAATTTCCTTCCACAAAAGGATTAATATGGGAAAATGTTTTACATATGGGATTTCACATATAAAATCTATATCAAATTGCTTATCACCTCAATGGGGAAGTGCATGTATGAGGGATTATTGGAGGGAGGGGAGAATTTGAGACAATATTCTTAGAAAGATGTTGGGAATTATTTACCTGTAATTGGGGAAATATTAAATAAAAATTTTAAATAAGAAAAAATGCTTGCAGTTTTGAATAGGAACAAAAACCTAGAAGAGGTAATTTCTTTTAAGGAACTGAGATTATACACATATGTGTATATGTTTAACAAATATACATGTAATTACACATATATTGGGTATGTCTATATCCATCAACAAAAGAATTACCTTAGGAGAGAATTATTTGTCATTCAACTAAGCAATTGTGAGTTTACTAATTTACTGACGTACAATAGAGTATGTGGGGATTTTTTTGGTGTAGATAACTGTAATCAAAGGATTGGGGTTCAAATTTAAACTCTGCTACATACTATTTGTGTGATATTGAACATATCCCTTAATCTCTTTGGCCTCAATTTATTCATCAGTAAAAAAAATAAAATAAAATGAGGGAGTTAGAGTGTATGATTTCTAAAGTCTATTCTAGTTCTAAAATTTTATAATTCCATAATAGATTTTATAATAGCTTTGCAGAGAAGGTAACATATAGGAAAGCTAAATGAGATATGTGAGTGGAACGACATTTTATCATGACCAAAGAATCAAAGAGATAATTCCAGAAAAATCTTGGATGGTTTAAACCGATGCAAGAGAAGAACCAGGAGAACAATTTACACAACAGCAATGTTAGGAATAAATACAAACAATTATGAAAGAGAACCTCTTTGTTAAAAAAAAATGGCCAAACATGATTCCAGGATACTTAGGATGTTATCCTCTGAACAGAGGTGAAGGAATTGGGATACAGATTGAGTCATACATTAATCAGTTTAGGAATATGTTTTGTTTTGCTTGGTTATGCAATTTTATGACTAGTTTCGTTTTTTATTTGGGTTAAGGTTGATAGTAGTGATAGAAGGGTCTAGAGAAAGGATTCCTGCGTTGTCCATAAAACAAACACACACACACACATGTATACACTATACACACACAAAGCAGAACAGAAGGAAGGCCAGAAGGAATTACAACAAATGCAGCTTTGTAAGTTACATATTGAATCTATTAAATACTCAAAAAGAAAAGCAAACTCCATATAAAAGAGATTCAGTTTCATGGGTAATTTTACCTGTTTTACAATGTGTTTGTAAATGCATATTTAATTTGGTGTTTATTAAACTCAGAATTAAAAAAATATAAATGAGTGCCTTGTCCAAGGTCACACCATTAGTGGTAGAGTGAGGAATATTAACTCAGATCTCTTGACTCTAAGAGAAAGGAAAAAGATATTGTCTGTGCATTATTTTCTTTCAGAAATTTTATTAGTGGACATATGCTTTCTGAGTTTGCCATTCATAATCCAGTCTCTCTCTCTTTTTTTTTTTTTTTTTGCTTTTTCTCATTCTTCTCTCTGACCCTAAATTAGAGATGAAGAAATTTAAATACTAGAACATGGTGTTGAGGAGAAGAAATGCTGGAAAAGCCCCATCACATATAGCCCTCTGTCTGGCCCTTGCTTTTGCAGTTGCTTTAGGAAACACATCCAGTTCCTGTAGTAGCTGGTTCTCTGACTCCACTAACTGGGGATCAGAAGGTTGGGGTCAGCGCAGTTTGCAAAGGGAGGGTCGGGGGAGATTCAGAGATGGGTTTCAAGTACAGCAGGCATTCTGGACTACTTCAAGCGAATTGTTTTGTTTGGGCAGGGACCACATCCACTCTTTCTTCTGCCCTATCCTCCTCCCTAGCAACATACACACATCCTAGTGCTTGATATAATGCACTGTATATAGGGGGTGCTTTAGAAATGCTGACTTGACTGCCTCGAGGAGAGAAAGCAGGGCCAGCCCAAGTCATTATGTTAGTTTGGTTTTGGTGTTCAAAAGCATTAAAGTTCAGGTTATGGAGTTGTGAGTGCAAGGGTTGGGCTTCCTGGTGTTCCATCACATCAGGAGACCAGGAGTTATTGTGCAGGAAGGTGACTTTCCCAGTGGAGTCCATAGAGAACTACAGTAACAGGCTTCAGAGGTTGAAGACTTCTCCACTCCTGCTTTGGTGTGATTAATTGAAAGATGTCTGAACTGACTAGCCTGGAGTAGTAACTTTGACTTTCCTAAATATTTTTTTTTCCAAACACCCCATCACTGAACTTCACAGGTCCCTCTCAGAGAGAGGCATTATGGTAGAAGAGAAAAACGTTCAGGATTTGGAATCAGAAGATGTTGAGTCCAATAATAACTCTGCTATTTACTGTCTACATTACAATGGATAATTTGTTTAATGTCCTTGGGACTCAGTTTCTTCATCTGTAAAATAAGGAGATTGGGCTAAGTGAAATTTTCTGATCTAAAGCTATGATGCTAAAATCCTTCCCATGCCCAAAACATTACTCACAAGCCAAATTTACATAGTCACTAATAACTCACTAATGTATTCATGATATCATTCACATGTTTACTAAACATAAATTATAGACAGTTCAAAATAAGGAAGCAACGTGTCCTGCTTGGGCTTAGAGTCAAGATCTGAGTTCATATCCCTCCTCAGACACATACAAGCTGACTTTGAGAAAATCACTTAGCATTAAATGTCTCAGGCAACTCCTGAGGATTCAACTACTAAATCCTAGGTTATCATCCGATGAGTAGACGAGTTCTTCATGCTGAGAAATCAGAGCTGCTTTACATAGAGACAAACATGGAGTTCAAATCTGACAATTTAAGGATGGAAATTCAAGGTCTGGAATTTTATAAATCTTTCATTTTGGCATTCATTTCATCTTATTTTCTGCTTAATATTTTTTTCCTTTTATTCCACCTTCTAATTGAAAAGAAAAAAATTCTTGTAACAAATATGTTGTCAGACAAAGCAAATTCTCACAAGGTCATAATATGTTTCCTTGTTGCACCTTGAGTGTATTGCCTCTCTGTCAAAAGAGCTTCATGAGTTCTTGAGAATCATGGTAGGCACTGAGGTCTTCAGAACTCTTAATTCATTTAGACTAGTTTATCTTTATAGTTTTTCTGTTATTGTATAAAGTATTTTCCTGGCTCTGTTCACTTCTTCAGTCTGCATCAATTGATATAAGTCTTTCCAGATTTCCTTTTCATTATTTTTTACAACATAATAATATTTCATTACATTTATCTGCCATAATTTGTTCAGTTATCCCCTTTGATAGACATTCCCTTTAGTTTCCAATTCTCTGTCACTAAAAATATGGATGCTGTAAATACTTTAGTATATATGGTTCCCTTTTTCTTCCTTTTATTTCTTTGGGGTATAAAATTTGGATTTTTGGTTCATTTGTTTCACGAGCATCTTTTTTGCTGCATATAAAATCACCTAAAGACATTCTTTGGCTTTACCCTGGAGACAAGAAACCACACAAGATGATGAAGGAATAATATATCTACTACCTTCTCAAATTCTAGAGAACTTAAGTGTCTCATGATACCACACATATACAAATTAGAACCTCATCAAAGTTCTACAATTGAATTTCTGTTATCACAGTCATGAATACAATCCTCAACTTCAACTCAACTTTCCAGTTCTATGTTCCAAACCCTTTAAAGTGTCTTTATAGAAGTTTGAACCCTCTGGACCACCTTAATGTCCAAGTTTCTAATGAGAAAGAGGAGAATCTGATGCTGCCCACTAGTGGTCACTAGTTTTTCTAAGAGGAGTTCACAAAAACTGAAGTGAATCAATTGTAAGTTGGGAGAGGGCATCTGCACAGGTGGGTCATTAGCTAATGTATTAGCTTTCACTTTTGGAGAAGTGGCGTTTTCTGAGTAGCAGAGAGAAAAGATCCCTAAGTTTAGAAGGATTCTTCCTCCTGTGTTTAAGGAAAGTCTAAATCCTCTAAGTGCTGTCCTCTGAAGTTTCTTCATTATGGGATGTTAGATGATCTCAAGAATGCCTCTGCCTTTCTTACAGTACATAGCTGGATGAATTATTTTCAAAGAAGAAAGTGGCTTAGTATTACACTATAAGATTTCCAAAAAATTAGGAAGCGTTTTGCCTATCTCCCTCCCAAACAATCCATTGACAGTCCCAATACTCCCCAAAGAATGTGAATTTTAAAAAATGAACATAAGGTCAATAATTATTTATAAAGAACTGAGTATGTCCTAGGTGCAGTGAAAATTGAAAAGCAGTCTCTGCTACCATCAAGCTCACAATATAATTGGAGAGAAAATACACAAATGGTTTTATGCAAGCAAAATATAAATGGGACAACTTGGAGATAATCAACATAGAAGATACCAATCTCCTTCATTTACTGTTATATCCAAATGAAGGGCTACTTGTTCCTCATTCTTGACATGTCCATTTCCTGTTATGTATATTTTCTGGGAACTCTTCTTGAAGTGCCCACTTTTCAAAATCGATATTCTTTATTCACGACCTACATTAGTGGCAAGCTCCTATGTGGAACATTCCCAAATCTTGCCCCTCCCACCATCAAAAGCTAAAAGTGTTGTAGACATTCTTCAGGTTTCATAAACCACTTTATATCTTGACTTTATTTTCATCACACTTTACAGTGTTTCATACTTTCCTGAGCAGTTCTTAAATTATCCCCATAGAATGCAAGCTCCTTATAACTCAAAGCCTATCATGCTTTTCATCTTTCTATTATCAGATCTTAGCACAGTCTTCCATGTAGAACTCACTTAAGAAATGCCTGCTTGTTGTTGAATAAGGGGACAAAGAAATCATCTTACTCATGCAATCAAAACAAAAAAATATCAATTATAAATATATCAGAAATTCTTAGCAATGAATTATTTTGTATTATATTTATAAGTGGGAAATATAATTTCCATGGTAGGTGTGGCAGCTTCTACCATGTCGTAAAGACTTCGCATACAGATCTGGTAACAGATTGTGGCTGCTTTCAGATGATAAGACTAATAAAATATGGAGGGGTTCATCTCCAGGAAACTGGACATTGAGTCATTATTTCTTTGGATATTACATCCTCAAACAGACAAAACATGAATAAAAGAAAAACTAAAGTGGTCCATAGTTTCATGTACTTCAATTCTTTTTCAATGGCAATAGTGGTAGAATGAATGAAATTATTTATAATATTCTAAGAATAAAAATATTTTAGACTATCAACATTACACTATCTACTGGTGCTCAAATAATGGAATCTTATCTAGTGATCTATAAGTAGATTTGATATTATACAAACTGAATCATACAAATCAACATTTTATGCTACAAATTAAATTAGAAGACAGGTAGTAGCAGGTAAATGAAAGGATAAAACACAGTGGCTTTGTGGAGAGGTAAAGAGAGGAGTTAGTTTTCATTATGCAAAGGTCACAACAATTGTTACATCATGGGATACTTGGTTGTTTTATATCATTATGCTTGTGATAATGATTTTCAAAATAATAACCATGGAGAAAACTGAATTCTTTGTGTTAATGTCAGATAATGAGGAAGTATAAAACATTCCCAATTAGTTAAAAATATCTTATTATTATACATGTTAACTTTAATGCAAACTTGAATATGGAGAGGTTGGGGAGATGGGGTGTTTATTCAGTTCCTACTTTGTGCCAGGCACAGTTTTACATACTTTAAAAATATTTTCTCATTGAATCTTTACAACCACCTTGAGAGGAAGTTGCTAATATTATCTTCATTTTACAGTTGAGGAAACTGAGTCAGACAAGGAATTAATATCTTGGCTAATATCAAAAAGCTAGTAAATATTGAATTTGTGAATATTGAATGTAAATTGGATAAAACATTAGTAAAGAAGTCTTAATACAATTTCCCTGACTTTGTGTCCTTCAGACACTAGTAGGAGGACTAGAGTTGCATAAGCAAAAGGAAATAAATAGAATGGGACAGATAATGCTAGGGGGAATCCCCATCACAGTGAGATTTATGTAAATATATGTAAAGGTATATTTATACATTTCAGTTATTTTTTAGTCATGTCTGACTCTTCATGACCCCAATTAGAGTTTTCTTGGCAAAGATCTTGGAGTAGTTTGCCATATCCTTCTCCAACTCATTTTACAGATGAGGAAACTGAGACCAACAAGGTTAAATAACTTGACCAAGATCACAGAATAAGTGTTTGAGGCCAGATTTGAACTCAGAGACATGAGTCTTCCTGACAATAAGTCTGTTATTTGATCTACTGTGCCTCCTGGGAGCTCTGTATATATATATATATATATATGTGTGTGTGTGTGTGTGTGTGTGTGTGTGTGTGTGTGTGTATACATGTATGAACGTGTATGTGTATTTTTTGTATGTGCACACATACTAGGAGACAGAGTAAATAGAATTTTGTCCTGGAGTCAGGAAGATTTGAGTTCAAAATTGTCTGTAGACACTTACTGTGTCCTTGGGTAATATGTTCAACTACTATTTGCATCTATTTCCTCAGCTGTAAAATGGGAATAATAATAATAGCACCTGTCTCCTGAGGTCATTGGAAAGATCAAATGAGATCATTGTAAAACGAGGATTGTTATTACATGTACAAATATAAGTATACATAGACATACACCTATATGGACATATATGTGTCTACATATCCATATGTATGTGTGTTTATATACACACACACATATATATAAAGAGTATGCTAAAAGTATTAATACAATTTTTAGCTTTAATAACTTAAAAGAGTACTAAGACTTTGGGAACATCCTATATATTCAGAAACTTTTATTTTGTGCTTCTTAATTTGGGGAAAAACCAAGTCTTGGTTCTGTTCTCTACTATCTGCTACATCTCTGGGTAAATTATTTGTTTCCTCTGGACCTAAGTGGCATCTTATCAAAAAGAAGGGGTTGGAGTAGATAATCTCTAAAATCCCTTCCTTTCTTAAGATTTAATCATTTTAAGTCTAGATGAGACTCAAAATTATGAAGTTATTAATATTCCTAGAAAAGATATAGAAGAGAGATAGTAAATGGGAAACCCAAGACCACAGGTCTATTCATTGGGCTTCATGTCCTCTAGTTTCAGTCTGTCCTCTGGGGGGCTCCCTCAGAGAGGTCAAAATAAACACTTGGAACATTCTCTTCAGGACCAGCAAAGAAAGGTTTTCTCCCTGAAAAATCCCTTCTTAAATAACTCCTGATTTCTGGGCCCTTTTCATAAAGAGTGATATAGAAACCTCCTGAATGAAATGGAAGAAATTATTGGGAGAAGTTGACAGATCAAATTGGACTGAATGCAAGTTCCATCTTGGGCTTGGGAGTGCTGGGAATGCGCTTAGTTCCCATCAAGCAATTATATAAAACTTCTAACATCTCTTCTATTCTGCACTCCTTTTCAGCAGAAACCTCTAGTTTTTGTTTCTCTGGCATCGTTTTCCATAAGATTCACCATTGGAGAATAACAAACAATGGAACCAATAATTCTGCCACTCAGCACACATTACTATGGCTCTTCCTCTTGGGTCTCTGGTATTCCTACCGTGCATGTTTGTGTAGTTACATGTAATCAGACATATATACATGTATGTTTTACATATGTATACATGCATATTACATACACACCCTATATGCATATATATATGGGAAAACATACCTACATACAAACACAGGTCTATGTGTATGTGTTTGTGTGTTCCTATAGAAATTATATATCTGTCTGGATCTAGTTTCATCTATTTTTTTTCTTTCTCTTGAAAGTAGGCCAGGATGAATATGACAATAAGAAATTCTCTTCTTAAGTTAGCCTAAAAACATGTTTTAAACCAACGCCTCATTAGAAACAAACATGTAAATAAACAAAAAAATATACTCTGAAAATTGTGGCTATTCGGGTTTGGAAAAAAACCACCCGATAATATCCCACATCGAGAGATGGGAGATGGAGCTGATGAAAAGAAACGAGAAGTTTTGACCTTTTTTATGATATTCGTGTCTTAGTGAGAATTAGGTTGCCTGGGTCAGCCTAGTCTTATAGTTACGATGACACAGAAATCCATCCTCACTGCCAAGTTTTGCTTGAAGTTTTGATCATTTGGTGCCAACAGTAGTGTATGATAAATAGCACTCGTTGTCATCACTCTGGGCCTCTGCAGCTCTGCCTGTGGGCCCTAAAGCTACCCACGGAGAAACTTTGGAGGTGAACGATGCATTTTAAAATAGCATATTAATATTAACGAGAGTTCAGCGAGAAGATCAAGGGCAAACCCTCCCTTCCCTGGAATTCAAGCATCGAGTAAAACCCATGTCACTTCGTCCTATGTAATTTGTGCTGGGCTGGCCTCCTTAAGCCCAGATTCAGCCCACATATAGGAAGGCTAACAGACTCGGTAATTTTAGTGATGAAAACATCTATGAAAAGGAGACGAATGTCTGGCGGTGGGTGAATGGTGTGTGAAAAAAATTCCTGGTAAGAAAATGTTTTCTCTGCCTAAGTAAATACAAGCAGCACATTTCTCTATTTCCAGAGGTGGCTTTGTAATTACCGACATTTCTTCTGATGGTTTCATAGTCAGAACAGGACTCCTTTTGATCTGGATTAGGGAAAAAAAGAAGTTCGTTGGCTCTGTCTGGTTTTCTCGACCCTCTCATCGTTCTACCCCCAAGCATGCTGCGGTGTTGATGGACAGTGCAGTGGAGAGAATATTGGTTAGGTTCTAGTGAAAGCTCTTCTATCAAATCACTTTCTGATCTTAGGCAAGATATTGGATTATTTTGAGCCTCAGTTTCCCCAACAGCAAAACAGAACTAAAAAGTCCTTATTTTTTTCATGATTTTTAAATATTTTTTTATTTTTAATTAAATTAATTAATTAATTAAATATATTTAAATATATTTTATTTTAAATATTTTTAAATGAATATAATATAAATAAATAAAATATAAAAAACAAAAAAAAATTTAAATAAATTTTTAAATTTAAATTTAATGATTTTTAAATAATCGAGTGAAATAATATTGGGGCAGATACTGTGACAAAGATAAAAAGAAGCTAATTACAGTACTTACCAGACAGAATTATTGGGAGGATCAAATGAGTTAATATACGCAAAGTTCTTTGCAAAGCGAAAAGAACTATAAAAGTGCTAGCCAGTATTTTATCAAAATTTCAGAGAATTCCAAATGACAAGGTAGAAACAGAAATTTAATTGCAAAGAGGCAGAAGAGGGAACCTCTCAATTCCCATCAGCTCATCAAGTAGAATAGGACTTGGAAAGAAAATTCAATGATGGTTCATCATTATCCCCTGCAGCGGCTTCTGCTCATGATGGGAAGATGGTAGAGGGAGCACTTCTGAGAGCAGAAGCCTTCAGAGTGCAAGCCACCTTCAACCTTGGCTCATTCAGAAAACCAGAAACATCGTGTCACTCTCAAGGACACAATGGAATATAGCTTTGAGAAAGGGACAATTTTTCCTGCTTTTCAAAAAACAGGCACTTAATAAATGATGCTTAATTTAACTGAAACATTTAGTCCTTCCCCTCACCTTCCCCCCACCTCCAAAACACACACAGAGCAACCACATATTTTAATGGATTCACTTCAGATAAAAATAAAAACAAAAAGACAAAAGCATTTAGAGAAGAGTATTTATTTTAGGCTTAATCTTAGCCTTCAACATAAATAAAAGCTATGTTCTCTTAGGCAAGGTGAGGTAGTGTGGTTTAGTGGAGGGATCTGGAATGCTTGGACTTTGAGTTTTACTAGCTATGTGACCTTGGTCAAGTCACTAGACTCTGTTTCCTTATCTTTAAAATGGGAATATTATCTAAGATACCTACCGCAAAAAGTGCTGAGAGGTTCAAGTGAGATTCTCTATTGAACACTTTGCAAATTTAAATGTACTATACCATCATTACTTGTTTCTATAGATTTACATACTTTTAGGATTTACTCCTGATACCTTTTGAAGAGGAAAAGCAGCAGAGCTTCACACTGATATGTAGGTTTATGACAAATTTCTGAGTATTTTTTTTAAAAAAGCTTTATCACAGAGGCAAAGTAATAAAGTGATAGGTAATAGATGACAGTTTTGTAACAAAATAATTCCTCCTTCTCCCTCCAAAGCCCCCTATTGCTGGGCCTATTTGATTGATAGACTATATTCTGCCCCCTGCCTCCTATCAGGCCATGCCCCAGGTGTACAACTTTCGGTCATTTTGCTCTTGGAATTAGAGAATTGCCCATTTGTCTTCACACATAACCAGTGACCTGACATTTTCACATTGGGATTTCAAGGCCCTAAAATTTCTAAACTGATAACTATTCCCAATGTAGGTGTTTGACATATTTGAGAGTTCTTATTCAGCCCAAGATAATTGCCATTAAACTAAATCATCAATCCTATAAATAATATTTGGTTTGAGGGCCCACAGGAGAGGTCGATGGTTATTCTGCATGCAAAGACAGAGCAGATTAAGTCTTTCTGAGTCAAGGAACAAAGCTACCAGGCCAATCTTTTCCTTTTATAACTGCAGAAAGAATAAAGTGATTTAAAAAATAATTGAATCCACATGAGTGTAACAAAATATACATTTATATAATGCTTCATTTAGATATAACACAGGGAAACATCCATGGCCAAAGGACTTTGACACCACCATTGAGGAAGTCTGGTACAGAGCCCCAAAGTAAGAGTGAATCCTTATATGTAGGAAGATCCTCTGTATTTTTCTTCTTGAAAATCATATAGGGATGATTACCTGAAACCCATAATATTACATGTCCTCCTAGATGCAAACCCAAATCACTCAAAGAAAGGTTAGCCAACATATGCAAATAGGAAAAACAAAGTGGATGAAGAAAATTATTGTTCAGACTCTGACATATAGTTGTAGTGAATAAATTATAGATACAATATACAGCAAATGGATAATAAGTTGGGCCAAGAAATTAACAGAGTTATGAGTGATTGTCTAGGGGAAATTGCACAGTTCCTTCATTAATTCCAAGATATTTCCTGAAACAGAGGTCCACTTTCTTAATATTAATATTCTTCCAGAGATGTATTATATGGTCATGAATCATGGAACCCTTAAGTTTCCAAAGATCTGTAGTTTCAGGTCATCCAAAGAACAGAGGTCAACAGAAAAGTACATGGTGAGCAGGAGACATGAAAAATGGTGTTACGGATGACCCTATGGATCATGAGAATGAGTTCAGTGGAGAAACTGTATGGGACTAGTATAATGATAATGGAACAGCATCCCCACTCATTTCCTGACCAGCCAGAGGATACTTTGTTAAATTTCAAGGAAGAATACTAGAATATTTGCCACATGGAGAGTTGAGACAACTCAGGGATTTGTCCTCAATTCCAGCCTCAATTCAACTATTTTGTCAAAGGCAAAAAACAACCAAAAAAAAAAAAAGAGAGATCCTCCTATAGCATTATAAAATAATGATACCTTTTGAAAGCCACATGTATTTCAGGTAAGACAAAATTCAATTTCATTAATATAATTTTGTAAAAGCAGTACAGCATTTCAGGTAGGAAGCAAATATCATATAAATGCCCATCCCCAAAAGTTATATGACTACTTGATAACAAGAAGAACCTAGAGTTGAACCCATTTTTAGCTTTGGGACCAATCTTTAGGAGTTTAGTCCTATAGTTTTTTTTGTCTTCAAGAAGATGGAATTTCCAAGAAAATTCCTCAAGATTCTTAGACTCTGAATGGCCCTTCTGAAACACCATTTCGATGAGCTATATAGTAAGTCAGACAAGCACAGATTAAATTCCTCTTTTATCATGAAGATGATTTTTTTAATTAAAGGAGAGCATGCTTGGCAAAAAGAAACACATCTCTTCAAACTACAAACACTTGAAAATACTTTCAGATTTGAGCTGTATCTCAGTTGGTTCAGCTGAGACGTTAATAACATTTTACCTGTGGACTAAACTCACCATCATTAGCTTTCCAATGTTATCACAAAAAAGATAGATCCACTTGTGTTCAAACCCTTTCTTCTCATTCCCAGCTCGAAGGCTAATATTCTTCTTTGATGCCAATAGGTTATGCTTGCTCAATAGTAAATCCAACTTTAAGTAAATATAAGCAACATCTTCTTTTTGAGGAGGAGGTAGGAGAGGTAAAGCACTCCAAAAAATTAATGTGAACCATGCAATTTTTCGCCTCCTTGCCTCTGGCTCTTAGCTTTCCTGGCTTACATTAAGATGCAGTTCAAGCCCACTTTCTATAGAAAGCTTTTTGTTGCCTCCACACTAGTGGATCCTTCCCCCTGAAATATCTTTTGTCTGCAATGGCTATGTAATATGTAGTTATATATGTATTATTTTTGTGTTGCCTCCTCCATTAGACTTTGAGCTCCTTTAGGGTAGGAATATGCTTTTTGAATGGTTAACTTACCCAGAGCCCTTTAGATTCCTTGCCTTGATTCAATTATAAGTTGAGGATCACATGGTATTTTTCCCCCTTAAACTATGATCTTAGTTCACCTTCATCTCTCTCACCCAACCTTTCAGATGTCAAACATTCCAATCTTTCTTTGATGCATCTTGACTTTCCCTCCACCACCACCTGCATTCCCTCTCAAAGCATCTCATGAATTTGGAAAGGAAGACTATTTCAATGAGATATGGTAGTGTTCTTTGTGGTCTGCTGGAAAGAGATCACAGAAAACCAATTTGAGAGACAGAAGGCGATAATGCTGATATTCTCTGATCTCATCCAACCACAAATGAAATAGACTAAATTCTTAGTGCTACATTTTATTAAGGACAGCATAGTGAATTATCTCAAATTCATGCTACGTGATCTGAAGGAACTAGGGATATTTAGTCTAGAAAAGAGAAAACAGGATGATAAAGGAACTGGCTTTAAGTATTGAAAGAGCTATTATGTGGAAGAAGGTATAACTAACTCTGTTATAAGACCAGAAGAAGAATTAAAGAAATGGGTGGAAATCACAGATACACAGATTTAAGCTATATATAAATAGAAACTGCCTAGCAATTAAGAGAAATGATGGAACACCAGCTGACTCCCAGAGGTCTTCGGTTTCTTGTCCAGGACATCTTAATCCCTAGATATGCTTTTCTAGATTCCTTATGGCTGCATCATTGGTCCCCACATGAATCACCAGAAGTGGGTATTGATTGTTAGGTTTGAGAAATCTCATGAGGCTCTACATCACATCCAAGATACATGTTTCACAAAGACAGCTTATCATCCTATCTTTCATGTCAGGTCAATGTGTGGCTGTCTCAGTCTCCTTCATCAGGGAGTTGCCAACCATCAGGATTCATTGATCTAATTTTTCTATGACCAATACTAAATGTTATTTTTCCTGGCATAACTTGTGAGTTCTATCCACTATCCAATGGAGTACAAGATGTTGTTTACTCCAGAAAAGGCCCAAGTTGATGCTTCACAGGAAGGGAAGAAAGGAGGAAGGCAGGAAGAAAGTAAGGGGGATAAATAAAGAAGTCTTTACTGTGTACCAGGAACTGGAATGATAATGTAAGCAACAAAGAATGTCTCTCAAGGATCTTGGAAAAGATAACACTTATAGAGAAACTGGAGTTATGGAGAGGGTAACCACATTGACACCTATTGAGGAGACGGCAGAGAAGAGCTATAAAGACCTAGGACCCAGAAAGATAATGTAAAAACTTAGTTATGACAGTCACGAGACTCAAAGATTCTCAGATTACAAAGCCTCAAAGGCTTAGTGTTTCTTTTTCCCTTCCTTCACTATCCATATTATTCCATCCCCCAATCTCCTAATATGTTTGTGTTCTCTGTTTCTTAATGAGGAATAAGCCATTCTGCTTGAAAAGAGATTCTTCTAGTCATGCCACCTCCTAAAGTAGAAAGACTAATCTGCATTTTGCACACACATAGTTGTTATTTGACCCTGAAAAGAAAAACAAAGATAGCAAATCACAGAAAATCATTGTAATATTCCTGGTTACCTCCATTCTTGTTGAAACATAAATTCTCCTTTCTTTTTCTATATCCTCTATGTGTCTTTTTAAAAACAAATACTTTTTAGTTTGTTGTCTCTCCCATTAGACCGTAAGCTCCTTGAGAACAGAGACTAGTTTTTTATTTTGCATTGCCAGGACTTAACACATGCTTGGCACATAGTTTGATCTTCATAAATCGTAGTTTACTGATTGCCCCTTTAGACTGACTGATAACTCTCATTTCAAAATGCCAGGTAAAAATCATGGCCCCAAGGGCTTTATCTCTGGTAGCAACTGAGAGGATTTTTTTTTTTTAATTTAAGATACTTCAGGGTTTTCTCAATTTTTTTCTTAAGCTCTTGCTTTTTATCTTTTATCTGGTTCAACTTGCCCAGGTGCCTTTGATCTATAATTAGAAAGGTTCTAAATCAAATACTAACCACTGAGTCTTTCTCTGGAAGAAATCCACCTTACCGTCATACATCACCTCCTTCCTTTTTTTCTCCTCCCCACTATTGATCACAGGGTCAGATGCTGTCCACTGAGGTCTTGACTCTGCACTATGCTACTTACTGCCTTCTATCTTCCAAGACCATAAGCCTTAGAGAAAATTCTTGGGATGGAGACCTAGCTCTGCTAGTTAATACCTAGGTTATTGTAGTCAAGTCATTTTATTTATATTTTTGGCTTGATCTTTTAAAAAAATAACAAAAATGAAATAAGCATTCAGAATAGAATGGAGGAAGGAAACGATTATGTGAAAAACCATGGATTTCTCATATACAGCTTGTTTTTCCCTTAAAATATATGTTAATTTCCTATTAAATATACATAATACATATGCATAAATTTTAATAAAGATATAATTTTAAAAACTATAATTATGATGTTCCTTCTGGATTGTACTTTCTTAAAAAATGCTTCATTAACTTTTTTGGTTTTTATTAAGTAATTCCTATGGGTTTATTTTAAATACTGCTGCTTTGGTGAGTTAATTTTTTCAATTATTTTTGGTCAAGTATGATTTTCTATAGAGACTGCATCATCTGCACAATTCAGCAATTGTGACCTTGTTGCCTATGCCTATTACATTTTGGCACATCTGTGTGAGTATAGGTAGGTATAGGTGTGTATGTGTGTGTGTGTGTGTGTGTGTGTGTCTATGTATTTAATACTCCATTATCTGGCTCAGATGAAAGTGAGGTTTGTGTGGCATCTTCCCCAGAGTACTTCTTTTTATATATACTTCATTTTGGTCACCTTAATTAAATAGAATACTAAATGCCCTACCTCTCCTACTCCTTTCTAATTTTGTATATTCCCATTTCCTTCCACTTTTTTTTTCCTTAAGACCTTCAAATTAGAACAAAACTACCCTCAAGCTCTCTTAATTCCCCTTTTAGTCTTGAAGACATTAAGGTACTGAAGAGAGACATTTATTCTTTTCTATTACAATGAAAATACTTCATCATCATATAGCCTCTTCCAAATTCTTGGATATATTTACCGTTCTAATTTTCTCTTTATTCTTGTATTTGAATTTCAAAAGTTCTACTCAGCTCTGGTCTTACTATCAGAGTTACTTGTAAGTCCCTTATTCTATTAAATGTCCATTTTTTTCCATTTTAAAATTACATTCAATTGTATAAGGCAAGCAATGTTGGTTGTAAACCTTTATCTTTTGCTTTTTGAAATAGGGTATTCTAAGATCTCTTCTAATTTAAAATGGTAACTATTGAGGTTTGTGAAATTTTAGATGCCATTGTTGGGCACTTGATCTCTTTCATTTTGGCTTGTAGTATTTTTCTTTGATGTTGATGCTCTATTTTGGTTTTGGATTCCTAGAATATTTATTTCAGGGTTTCCCTCCACAAGAAAGCAATTATTTCTTTTCTTTTTTCACTTTTCTCTCTGATTCTACCATATCTGAGAAGTTTCCATTAATTAGTTCTTGAAATTCATCATCTAGGCTATTTTTTATGTGTAGGGAGGTGGGTCTCATCTAATTGGCTCATTTAAATTTTCAGTGAGTCTATTTCTTGTGTAAGGTTTAACACTTTTTATACTTACCTAACAGACCTCCTTCCCATTCTGTCCTCAATAACTCTCATTTAATTAAAATTATATTTTATATTCCTTACTTCATTCTGCCTATAATTCTGGTGGTGAGGAAATTCCTTTCTCAGAGTCTCTAATTGGTTTTTCTGTGGTCTTAGTTGATCTCTTCTTAAGTGTCTTTTGGTCTTTCCTCAATCCCAATCCATGCTATGACTTCATTGTATTTATCATTTTCTTATTTACTCATTTCTACAACTTTATTTCTGGATTGGGACTTAGTGCTTGTGTCAAATTCAATTTGGAAATATTGTTTGCCATGGGAAGAATCTATTTGAACTTGGATGCAACAGCCACGCTATGCCTATCCTCTGCAGGAATTTCTAGGTTTTGGTTTTCTCCTTAATGATTTGACTTAGGTTTTTATCTCCTCCTCTTTGCAGAGTTCAAAACTTGGATATAACTATATCCTTTGCTGTGACACTGATGGGCTCCAACTAAAAATGTTTTTCAGTTATTCTGCTGAAGGACCTCCTACAAAATTACAAATGTTTGGGTTCCCAAAGTGATTCTTTTGGCCTTCTTCCTGCTGGGTTTGAGAGTGGACTCTACAGGTATTGGTCTGACTCTTTATCTTCCTATGGAATGCATTAGGCCCTAGTCTGTTCCTATTTTATTACAGATACCTGGGCTACCCTTTACCCTCCTATGGCTCTGGATGGGCTGCTATATCTTCTTCCTACCCAGACTCGCCTCCACTCAAAACCTCTGCAGATTTCTAGAAGATTTTGGCACATTGTTAGACTGGGTGGAAGAATTCATAGCTATTTCTCATTAATTTGCTTTATCATAGGTCCTTCTGGTGCATTTTTAAAGCTTTACTGGAATTTTTGTAAAGAATCTAGGCTCTTCTAGCTTCTACCAGCCTGTCATTCTGTCTGGAATGAATCAGCTGATCTTTATGCGCCTCAGTTTCCTCATCAGTAAAATAGAGATAATAATACCCATATTACAAAGCTCAGTGAATTGTTCTCTGGAAAGTGATTTGTAAACTGTTAAGTTTGCAATATAAATGTGAAAAACTATTATTCCTATGAATGAAAACCTGTGTGCTTTCACTAGTGTCTTCTAAGGGAGGCTAGTGTATTTATGGAGCACTTAAGGATTTCAATGACATTCACTCCTCAGAAGTTGTAGGGACCAGCCTCAGGGTCCAAGCCTGGGAAGGTGTTTCCGATTGGGGAGAATGTCCTCAGAGGCCTTGCTACATTGTAGAAATCAGTTTTATAGTGAATGATCTGTGACTTGTAAAGCTCTGATTTGGCTCATCTTTATTCTATTCCTCTCCCCCACAGGCATTATTCAAGCCCCATCTAAGCCAAACCAAATCTGTTCAGAAATCCCCACAAGCTCCATCTGAACTTGGTATTTCAAAGTCGGTATAATTCCAGTTATCACATAACCAGCAGCTCATAAACATACAAGACACAACTCCTGCTTCTGGCTTCATGTGAACTATTGGGAAGACACTTCTTAAAGGCACAGTATATTGCTCATCAATGTCGTCTGTCAAAAGGGAAGCTCTGGGAGTAACAAGCCTGTATTGAGATCTGAGCACCATCTTGGATTATCTTTCAAAGCTTAAAAAAAGAGGGGCGCGAAGTAGGATGAAGTAAGAGCAGGTAAAGAGACCCAGTCCTGATTCCTCTAAGTATTCTCATTCCCCCATCCCTCTTCTGTTCCTTTACCTTAAAGCCTGAAGCCCCCAAAAGGGAAAAAAAATGGAAAGAAACAGCTTTTCAAGTTTCCCAAATTCAGGGCCAGACCAGTTAGAGAGTTAGGTGGAAGTTTCTGGGTAGCAAAACTGGATTGGAAATTTGGAGGCAGGGATTTGGGGAAGCTGATTTTGTTGTTGACCCTAAACATATTCACAATTTTGCTAAATTTTCAGGTTATCACAGATGTTTAAAAGTTTCCCAGGACAATGAATAATGTCTCCTAGGTGAGCTCAGGCTTGGAAATGAATGAGAGAAATTTCATCAGAATGGGACAACTTGGTAGCTCAATGAATAGAAAATTAGAGTTGGAGACAGGAGGTACTGGGTTCAAATTTGGCTTCAGACACTTTCTAACTCTGTGTCCCTGTGCAAGTCATTTAACTCCAGTTGCGTAGCCCTTGCCTGTACCCCTTGTCCACCTGGGATCCAATACTTAGCAGTGATTCCAAGAAACAAGGAAAGGATTTAAAAAAGAAAAGAAAAGAAAATATATCAGAGTGGGGCTATTTTCTAGATGTACTCTAGATAGGCATTCTACTTTTTTGAGAAAACTTGAATAGGACTTGGAGTAAGCAAGGAGGTAGGGAAGGTTGAAAAAGGAAAGGTGATTTCAACCAAGGCTAGTGAAATCTTTTTGTATTCTACTCAATTTTTCTTCATCTTTTACTGCTTTCATTTCCTAGACTATATGCAGAAGGCACATTTGGAGAGCCTTTTCTAAGTTTTACTTTGAACAAGGTTCGAGTAGTTAGGCTGTAATAGATTCTGACTAAAACTAAATAGAATGACTAAACAAATAGACTCACATACCAAATAGAACAATAAAGGATACTTGAGATTATCTAGTCTACCCCACACATTTTACAGATTAGGAAACAAAGATCTCACAGATAGTTGGGGCTTTTGGATAATCAAGCCCGTTATTCAATACAAAGGAGACATCCTTTCTAGAGTTCTGATAGGTGATTCACTAGATTCTGTGTGGACAACAGGCAGCAAGATGTAGTGGACAGGGTTGGAAATCCTTGGTTTGCATCCTGACTTTTAATGTACTTCCTGAATGATCTCAGGAAAGTTACTCAATTTCAATGAGCCTCAATTTCCTTATTTGTTAAGCAGAATTAGTAAAACCTGTATTTCTGAATTAAAATTCTATATAGTAGCTTCATTGTGACTTCAAGGTGACCCTGGTCCTATACAATAGGAAAGGTGCCAGGTGTGGACCTAGCAAATGAGAGCTAAGAAAAATCTGAGTTGATTCAGCAAGTTCTTTCCCAGAAATTAGACCAACCAGAAGTAATGAATTTTGGGGTCATAAAACCCCACAACATCACTTCCTAGACAAGAAGTGATTACAATAATAGCACATTCCTTAAAGTGTTGCTTCAAGGTTTCAATTTGTTCTTGGTTATGAGCTTTACTTCCATCACACACAAATAACATACATATGTATCCTTCTGACATCATCAGAAATGTCTTTAACCAAATTAATTTCTCTAGATCACTTTCTTAAAAATTAGGTGATATTTCTCATCTAATGCAAACAATCTTTTCTTTGTACTCCATAGCCTTATGCCAGAGCCACTCTTAAGGTGAAGAGGAAAGATGGTGGTAGAATAGATAGATGAATGGATTATGAGTTTGAGGCATTTGTTCTAAATCTAGGTTCTGTTTTTTGTTTGTTTGAATCATCTCTGTGGCTTTGATCAAATCACTAAACCATTTTAGTTTAATTTATTTTAATTTTAGTCATAATTTCTTCCCCTATAAAATTAGAGGATATGACTAATAAAATCATACTTTTTAATAATAATAATAATAAATAGCATTTATGTTTAGTATTTTATGATTTGAAAAGTACTCTACATATATTATCTTAATTGAATCCTCACGAAAGCTCTTTAAGTTAGATGCTATTTTTAAATACCCATTTTATGAACGAGGAAATGGAATCTAAGAGAGGTTAAATACCTTATTTACCCAGGGCCACATAGCTTAAGGAGAGTCTGAAACAGGATGGGAACTCAGGTCTTCTTAAAACAATGTCCATCATTCTGTTTATTGTGGCATCTAACTACCAACAGCAAAGATCTCTAAATAGACGTTCATTTCTAAATCTTATAGTATTGATGGGGTGGGGATGCTTTTTATTAACCTTAAATAATCTTCCTTTTTGGAATATCTGAACTGAGAATCATGCTAATTTTTCCATGAGGGATTAAGGAAAATTTTTGACACAGATACAGACACAACATATGTATATACCCACAAACATAAGTATATAATGGTTGTATACTCATGAAGATAAAAGAACACACAAATGTGTTTATATACACATGATCATAAATGCATATATCTATATGTATTAAAAACAAACATGCATATTTCATATAGTCATATACTTACACATATACATTAATTTTATGTATTTGTTTTAAATCTATGGGTATGTATACAAATATATTAAATATATGTATAAAGGTAATATATATGTAAAATTGAGTTACCACTTTGCAAGATCCAGCTCAGATCCCACCTCATCTACAAGCAGTGCCATTTTGTCTCTTATCTTTATGCTCTGGTGGCACTTACAATCAATACCACACAATTCGGTGTTTCCTATTTCTTCAGCACTTTTTTCTCCTTGTAACACCTGATATATACATGACCTTATATGCACATACACAAATATAAAACATAGTATAATATGATATGATGCAATGGAATATATCATAACATATGTCCCCCAAAAAATCAGCTAGCAGCTTCAAATGATTTCATATGAGTGCTTCTAATTCACTCTGGTGATTTGCTCTGTCCTCAACCCAAGCCTCCATGCCCATAAAAAAGTGGTCTTTGCTGAGGTCTCTGTCTCCATGAAGGCCCCATGTAGTTCTTTGAATCTATGAGATTTAAAGTCTTTCTCTGAAGTCATTCCCATCCATTTGTTCTTAGATCAATCTGCTGATACCAGGGAGTGCTTCCTTTTTTTTTAACCCCAGAGAATGCTTTGAGGTACAAGCTCTGGGTTACCAGATAGACACTCAAGGCTCTTTTTATAATTACTAGTTATATCCCAACACTCCTTGTCTGCTTTCATCATTCTTGCCCCCTCATTCTTGTTTGTATTTTTCCCTAGAACAATACCTTTCCTTATTCCTCATTCTTTTCACCTATAATGTACCTTCCATATAAGACAGAGGGGTTGAGAGGAAAGACACCTTGATTTGGATTCTGCATGACTCAGAGTGATCATGGACAGATCATGTATCTTCTCCGACCCTCAATTTTCTTATGCCAACTGACCATAATTGTACCAGACCTATCAGTCTCAAAGAGCTGCCCTGAGTATCAGATGAGGTAATGCATGAACTATAAATTTCACAGCTCTAGGCAAATGTAGAGATTATTCCCTACTGGATTGTAAGTTCTTTGAGGAACAGAGGCTAAGTCCTATCCATCTTAATTGCCCCCTTGACACATAATAAGTGTACCATAAATAACTCCTGCCTTGAGTTACCACCTTTCAAGATCCTGCTCAAATCCCACTTCTACCAGTCTTCCACAAACAGCACCATTTTTGTTCCTATCCTTACACTCCGGGGGCACTTACAATCAATACCACATGATTGTGTACTTCCTAGTTCTCTGGAAGTTTTCTCTCCCTTTAATACATGTTAAGCTCCTTTAAGATCCTGTCCATGGCTTATACGCCTTTGTATCTCCTTAATGCCTAGCTGGAAACCCAGATTTGAATAAATACTTGTTGAATAACAACTTGGAATATAACCAAATATCAAATATCAAATATAATTAAAGTTAACAAATGTAAATGATTATCCAAAATGTCTAGAAATCTGGAAAGGTGGTCTCATGTAGACTAAAAGTTCAATATTGGATTGAGTTTTTTCAGTTTTAGCCAGATGTTAGGCACCCTATTTTACATAGACATCTCCATAACTCATCCTGTCCTTCCTCTGGGTTATTAATCAGAAACATTCCCCTCTGAGACTCCAGTATGGTCTTTAATTTTCTCTGAGTTATAAACATATAGAAGGGCAGTTTCCCTAAACCCCACTAATTGTCTTAGGGATTGGTGCATTTTCAAAGTTCTGGAAATGGTAAGTTAAAGTAAATACAGTTATTTTGATATTAGGTATTCAGAACTCTAAAGTTATTTTCAAAATACTCTGACACAGTATATTTGTTCAATGAGCTATTAATCTGGAAAGGAAATTGAGCCACTTGAAGCATGCAGATCAGTCTGACAGTTGCAAACATATCTAGTTAAAATAAGTCTAACTTATTCCAAGTATCTAGCCATGGAGAGCTTAGGGTGACCTTGAATTCCAGGCTCCAGGCTTGTCCTACAGCTCCTTTGCACCACACAGGAACCAGTGTCATAGGTGATGATGTAAAACGACAGAAGAGAGAAAACCGCATTGTGCTAGAGGTCTCAAAATCATAGTATATCTTTGAGATGCAATAATTGGAATTTAGATATTACAAACCCTCAAAGGCACAAAAGTTCAGAGATAGCTATGACTATGAACTAAAAACTCCTCAGAGTTATCAGCTGGAAACTCCCAAAGAACATCTTAACCTTCAAATGTTTTACCTATCCATTCAGCTTCTTTGATGGAATTTCCTTCACAGCTGTGCATGGTATTCACACAAAAGGATTGGCCACATTCATGGCAAGTTCATCTTATTCTATTGTTATAATGACTGATGAATGATTAACAGACAAGCAGCGAAATTATTAGTAATAAAATTATCACTATCCATTTCTTTAGTACTCTGTGGTTTATAAACCATTTTCTAATGAGATAGTAGTACAGTTTTTTTTCCCTTTCAAACCTATCACATAAATAAGGAAAGAGAGTCATTCATTCCCATGCATACAGCAAACACCATGGAATGCCTAGTCTATACATGGGCCACATAGACAAAAATGAATTCACTTAATAACCAACTACCTAGAGATGATCCTTTCTATTTATCTAACATGGCCTTGAGATAGCAGGTGCCATCGAGGATGGCAGTGCTTCACTAGCATAGTTCTAATGTATACAAGTATATTTCCATGATATGATGAGAAATTAAAGTAAGCTATATTCACAAAGAGTTCTATCTACTTGGAAGGAGGAAGACATTGAGATGACAAATTAGGATAGATTATTTTGATTCATTGCTTGATTACTTCTGAGAATCAATCTCCTTCCCAACTGGGAAGTTAAACAACTTGTCCAGACTCTCACAAGTAGTAAGCTTCTAAGGACTACAAAGTTTCAATGAGTTGCTTAAGGTCAGTTTTTTCAAGTGGTTCCTATGATCCAGTCTTCTTTAGATAGCATTTGGAAAGAGATTTTATTCATTTATTTATTTACTTTTAAAATTTCATTTTTGGTCTCTATCAATGAAAATGTATAGGTTCTGAAGAACTTACAAGCTCATAATCTTAATATATTGATTCCAGAATCAGATCCCACATCCAAAGTTAGATGAAAATAACAAGATGAAATGTATGGGGTGATAATGGAATTATCTATACCATTAAATGGAAACCCAAAATTTTAGCAAGAGAGGTAAAAGATTCCACTTAAATATAATGAAGGACTTATTCATGTAGTTTCACAGGAGAAGGCTATGAATCAGTGAGATGGAAGTACAATTAGTAAAGAACAGTATAATTCATTCAAACTATCATACTAATATAACAAATTTGATTTAAAAAGTGAAAATATTTTAATTGGTTTATTTGTTTTTTTAGTATCTGAAAACTTAATGTATTCTTGCCTTTATTTTAAGTCAAATGGTACTCTGAAAGGAAAAAACACAACTTTAAAATTCCAAGTCTTTAAAGAGATTGACATGACCTCTCAAGTGTTTCCTTATGTTCAGATATCAATAAGGAAATCCTTTTTGAACCCATTGATAAACCCATCAGTGACAATTATATATGAAACCAATGGTTCCAGAAATGTTAGAAATATAAGGAATATTGCATGAAAAATAATGTTGGCAAAATTAAGGCTGATGGGAGAAAAAAATGCCCCAACAATAAGTATGACCCAAAAGGGAGAGGGCTATCTAGGGGATAGCTCTCTTTTCTCACTTGAAGACTTCAAGGAAAGTCAAAAGATTTTCTTCATTTACAGATTTCAGTGAAAGTACCAGATGGTCTGGCCCAGAGTAGACACCTAATCAATGTTTGTTGACTCACTGACTGCTGATATTTCTTATCATCAGTATATAAAGTAGATCCTTTTTCAGGTGTGAGTTGTGCAGGATGGCCCCTGAAGTTACTTCCAATTCTATTCTTCTGGGACAAACTCTTCTTGCAGGATACAGCACCTCTTACTGGATTTCAAGAGGAAGTCCCCAAGTAAAGTTCAAAACTCTTAATATTCTCAATACCTAAATTTTACTCCCTTAGATTTAAATAGTAAAATCAGAACCAAGCCCACCAAATCCTTCATTACTTGACATCTTTGTGACAATACAGGGTCTGGCACTTCACCTTGCTGTAAGTTCTACAATAGATAGCACTAGAGGCTGGGTCAGAAATTCCTAACTACAGTAATCTATTTATTCTCCAAAATATTCACAAGAGAGATCTCAGAGAAAAACATTCGGTATAAAAATTCAACTACAATTCCTAGAAGAAATGAAACAAGAATTCTGTTGTATTTAAGAACCCAGAGGAATTCATTCCTATGAAAATAGTTTGTTTT
The DNA here is from genome assembly GCF_027887165.1 of Monodelphis domestica. Classification (NCBI taxonomy): domain Eukaryota; kingdom Metazoa; phylum Chordata; class Mammalia; order Didelphimorphia; family Didelphidae; genus Monodelphis; species Monodelphis domestica. The sequence continues at coordinate 643,598,674 of NC_077227.1, forward strand.
TTATTTATTTATTATAAAATGAAATATAAGTGCTAAAAGATAAAAAAAAGAAAGAATTGAAACCTGAAAATTCCACAATAACAAAAAGAAGATAATGACTCCATGGAATAATAAGAAGTATTAAATGAAGTCAAAACACTAATAAAATAAAATAAAAAGTACATAATAGCAAAAGACAACTTTCTTGCAAAACAGATCAAGGAGGGAGAATTAATGTTATGGAAATAGATAAAATTTTTAAAAGGAAAGAGATAAAAAATAAATACCAGCAATAAACACATAAAAAAGTGATTGTTACAGAGAAAATCCCAGAGACCTGGACCCTGACCTTTGCAAGAGAGTTGGGGGAAATATATTTTTATACTTCTTCTTACAGATCAAACTTGTTCTTTATTATTTTTCAACATTTCATGTCAGTTTTTGTGGTTGTTATTTCAATTCATGTTGTTGTAGTATACTCATGCATATGCTTATCAATATAATTTCTGGGTCAATCTTTATTTTATTTTTTTAATCAATTTTATTTTTTTAATTTTATTTTTTTAATCAATGATTTGGATAAAGATATAAATGTCTTGTTTATCTAAACTACATTAAACACAAAGATTGGTGGGAAAGGTAGCTAATACAATAAAGGGTATTTAGGATTCAAAAAAGTTCTTAACATCAGAAGAAATGCATTGAATTGAATGTAAGGAAACTTAAAGGGAGAGAAGTTGTTTTTAAATTGATTTTTTAAAAATCAAATCTATATATATATATAGTAAGAAAGAAGCATATATAGGCAGAAGTTTTATTTATTTTATAGTAGTTTCACTTTTTGAAATCTAGGTGTTTTATTTGGCTAAAAATTCAAAGAAAATCAGCTGGGAGATATGGAAGGCAATAAATGTATGTCCTTGTATGTATATATGAAATAATTTTAAGAAAGACTAAGAAACCAAAGTGGCTATAATTAGAATGGTGAAAGTCCCACTGTATTTTGTTTTGGTTGGACAACATTTGGAATATTGTGTTTACTTATGCATATCATATTTTAGAATTGATGTTCATAAGCAGAAATTATCCAGTGGAGGGCAATAAAGTTAGTGAAGGGCCTCTGTATCATACTATATAGAAGTTAGTTGGATGAATTGGAGAAGATTTGCCAGAAGAGAACATTTAGAGGTAACTTGATAGGCATTTTAAATATTAAGGGCTGTCATGTGAAGGAAAGAATGCTTTTTGTTTGTGGGACCTCAGAAGGCAGAATAAGGACCAATGAATAGAAATAGTATAGAAAAATGTAGACGATATAAGGGAGGGAAAGAAAAAACCCTTCATAACAAGTATTGCTATTCAATACTGAAACTGAATCTCTCATGAGATAGTGAGTTTTCCTTTATTGGGGATCTTTAAAGAAAGGCTTGACAGTCATTCATTAAAGATGTTGTCATTAAAATTATTTTCTGCCTATGGAAAAAATGAAATATCTTATAACTTAGAAATTCTCTAATTATTATTTAGAGATAATTTCTGTCTTTAGTGATCTTGAAAAGTCTTCAAGAATTATGAACAGAGAATATGACTGTGTTATAGTCATGCAGTCAGTTTTTCTATGTACCACAGATTCAAACATTTTATATACATATATACATATATTCATATGTATACATATGATATAGAGATTATCTAGACAAAATAAATAGATATGTTTGTATATACATATATATGTATACACACATATACCCTCACTTTTGGCTCTTCAAATAGCTATCACATTACTTACAGAATTTTCCTCATTTCCTTTCTTTTTTAGAGAAATTGCTAGTATGCCTTGTATATTATAGAATGGGCTTTAGGAGTTGAATTAACTCCTAAGCCAACTCCCATAAGTCAAGAAGTATTTTCTGAGTTCCTACATTACACTTGCCACTCTTCTACTAGTCACTGTTGCGAATATACGGAAAGATTGCAGACTTTCTTTTGCCCTGTGGTTCATTTTTCACCCAAGTTCTTAGAAATGAAAGGCTAAAAATTAAGTCTTTATTTCTAAGAAACTATGTGTAAATGAATGGAGTCATAGTCTATCCAGAGGGGAAAAAAAGCCCAATGGACAAGAGGTAAATTATTCATCCATTTTAGGATTAATTTCCATGTATTTCCACTTAGACTTCACTTTCCCTAAGAAACATAATATTAAAAACAACTCCAGAACTAATTTCTTGAAAGACAGATATTTAGAATTTGGGTCCGATTTTGGAAAGTCTCCATTATTTTCCACTGTGACCATCTTGATGACATTGACTATAATAATGATTCAGTTTATGTTCTTTGACCAATTTTCTTTGTGATCATATACTATAGGATTGACCTTACAGTTATGAGCAATTTTTATACTAGATTTTTCCAGTAGGAAGTTGTACTATTGTCTAATATTAGTTTGCTGCACTATAATAAGAGAACTATACAACCCAAGGATATAAATGGAGGAAACTCCTTTATCCTTATCAACTTGTGTCATTAATAGTGTCAATTCAGGTCTATTATTGATAAATTGGGCAGCATATTTTTCATACAGGGTTAAGAATTAGGAGAACAAAGAAGGAAGTGCTGTGACATACTCCCAAGAAGTCAGAATGCTCAGATGAAAGAGCCTTAACAAAAAAAATGCTTTAATCATCAAGCAATATCAAAGGAGTCAGCTCTAATCAAGGGGGTTAAGTGCTGCACAGTGATATATTAGTCTGCAGATAGAGAGAGGCAGGCAGAAGAGCACAGGTGATTTGGAAAGAAGCTTTTTTTATAGGAGTTTGTGAACCATTGATGGGTGCAAAGAAAGAATGGCAAGCAACATCATGAAAAATGGAAAAAAACAAAAGTAATTCTCATCTGAATCAAAGAGAGCATTTTAAAATGCCTCTCCTGCCATTGTTCAAAAACCCAAGCATTCTCATGCTCAAGCATACTGCTCCACTTGACAATAGACCTTAACAAGTCACAGGCATCTCTGGGATCTGCAGAAATGAGATAAAACATATCCTTTATGCATAGAAAGTATTGGAACATAAGCAATAGCCCAAAGGATGACTTGTATTGAACCTTTGGAACTTAGCTCTTTTCTAAATGTGAGTCAAATGCCCACATAAGAAGGGTATGATGCTTATAACTGGTTAATTTGTGTCTCTGTGGGTGTATGTGTGTGTGTGTGTGTGTGTGTGTGTGTATGTATGTGTGTGTGATTCCATCACCTTCTCTATAGCAAAAAGCTTTGTGGGCAAGGTAGTGATGATTCTTTATGGCTGGCAGAAGAACTGGATATAAAAATGTAATGAATCTGAATAGGGCACAAAATGGATACTATCCTGAGTCATCAGAAAACAAAGGGAGAGATTAAGAGGAAGAAAGTATAGGTGATCTAGTTAGAGTTTCACTGTGTATGGAGGGTGTTAAGAGGAAGTCATTAGCAAGCAGGGTGAGGGTGGTGTGAAGAAGGGCTCAGACACATGCTTGTAATTCATGTAATTCATCCATGAAGATGTGTACACACACACACACACACACACATACACACACACATCAATGTGGTTGAATTGAAAGGAAAAAAAATTTTAAATTTCAGCAAACAACTACTTTTAGTCCTACATGATGCCAATAATAGACTTCAATAAAAAATGTTTACTCTTCCTTTGGATTTTTTTGAGTCATATAGGCAAATTGAATGACCATCAAGGCCATCAAACACCCAAGTGGCTCCTAGAGTTAAGTGCCTGAAACTAATGAAGAAATAAAAGCAAAGGAAAGAGAATATATAACTTCATACAAATATAAAGACTCCTTGCCTAAAGGAAATGGAAAAAATCAGAAAATAAGTAATGAATTTTAATTCCTGAGTAAGTACTTTGATTTGTGGTTAATACTTCCAAACATTTCCCAGTACCAGAAAAAAAAGCCCACCAAGAATTCCATTAGGTTAATAACTCAAATATCTTTTTACCTATAAAATTAAATAATCTTCCCTTGAGTTTGTCAATTCTCAACATAATTTATCCAAACTAGACAGGGTCATATAATTTTAGAATCAGAAGTACTTTTAGAAATCATCTCGTAAAACTCTTTTATCTCAATTATAATTTAAATTCCTTTTGAGCAGAGAAAATTTTACTCTTTTTACTTGCATCATATGTGCCTAAGATAGTATCTAGAACATTATAGGTTTTTAGTTTTTCTTATTTGTTGATTGACTAATTGATTATATAGATGAGGAGATTAAGAGATAATTTTCCAATGTCAACCCAAGTAATAAAGATTATCAGAGCAAAGATTTGAAAGCAATTTTTAATATCTCCAAATTATGTATGCTACTGCATTGCATGTAATCAGCAATAAGAAAAAAATATTCCATTTTGGTATGAAAGGAATACCTTGTAGAAAATGTTCAATGCTACATTTAATCAAATAAAAGGAGTTTAAAGAATCATAATCATAGAAAATCATAGCATACCAAGTCAAGTAAACAAAAGTTAACTATAAGAAAAGCCAAGCTAAACAAAACCCAATGAGTATTTACACACCCACCCACAGCTCGGTCTGGAGGGCTGTAAGTAAGGGCATGGCCAGCTTCAACAGGGCATTATTGTTTTTGGCCTAGGGAGGCACTAACACATTTGTCATATACCTCTGTTGGCAGACATCGTGCCTTTCCACACTCCATTGGCATTTTTATTACTATTCAATACTTTCATAAAAATCCCCTTCTGTAAGTATAAAAACAATTAAATAATGGGTAGCACAGATGTTTTCATGCTTTTAACAAAAGATAATTTTAGCCCACTTTCTTTTGAACTGTTAGTTCATCATTGCAAAGTTGAAAAAAAATACTGGTGGTAATGATAAGGTTGCCAATTTGAAAGTCAAAACAGTTATGGACAACCATCATAGAATGCGTTAGAGGGATTAAAAGATTAATTGGATAGATTTGTCTGTTCCCCAATCCTAAAAAACTAAAGATTACCCTTCAAAAAGCCAGTTGGGGACAGCAATGTGGCTCAGTGAATTGAGAGCCAGGTCTAGAGATGGAGGTCCAGTGATCAAATATGATCAAATAAAGTTTCTAGTTTTTTACCCTGGGCAAGTCATTGAACCCCCATTACATAGCCCATACCAGTAGAAACAATACAGAGAATTGATTCTAAGTCAGAAGGGAAAGGTTTTTTAAAGTATGTCTAATTAGGGCAATGGATATATCTGTGATTAGAGGCAGTATTTCCTTCATCAATCATATATTTTGGCATCCAAAAATATGAGAGTTGGAAAGGATCTCAGAGGTCCCTGAGTCTGGCTAAGAGCTGAAAAATGTCACCTGATTACTGATGAATACTTATGTAGCTTTTGTATTAAGATGTCTATGAAAGGGAAATTCATTACAGTTATCCCTTCCACAACACAATTTTCCCTTTTACCATTTTGATGTGCTATGGGTCAGCATATGACATTAAATGAGAAGTTGGTGATGGGGCAGAGTTTTGTGGAAGCTGCAAATGGCATGCAAAAAGTTAGCAGGTGAGATAGAAAAAGTTTAGAAACTTTTGCATACTTAACCTCAAATTTACAATTGGTTACTATGAACACCCCATAAAAGAAAAAGAAGAAATTCAGACTTCTTTGAATTGGTACAAATGGAGGGCCAAAAATTCTTATGTGAATTTTCCAGATCACTGAACAGTGCTGCCCCTAACCTTTGCGATGTGGTAGAGAAAACTGTATTTCATAAGGTATTTTTGGATACCTGCAATCATTTGGAAATTTTTCCTTGAAACTTACGTGTGGATAGTAGCAGAGAAACAATGGCAGAGAAGATAAGTATAATATGAGAAGTATAGTTCTTCCAACTGAGCTCCTTCACAAAGATCTAGAAAATACATGAGACTGATTCCTGATTGACAAATTCAAGAAAAAAAATATTCACTGAGTCAATTATCTAGCCCAAATTGAGACGGCAAGATAGAGAAGTCTGTGGACACAAGGGATGAAACATGGTGAGGAGTGCATTGCATGGGGCATTCCAGGACACAAGGGACCAAGAGAACTATGGCTTTGCTGTTGTTGTAATTGTTGTTAGTCTTTTTTTTAATATGGGGACCAAAGGTATCACAGGTTGAATGGACTTGTGCATGAATTGAACTTAAATGAGGCAGAGTTGCACTGAGTCCTCAGCCTCATTACCTCTTCCAGAGTCATTGTAGTACAGTAGCAAGACAAGAGTGAGAACAACTGGAGATGACTCAGGATGCAATGAGTGACCTTTGATATCTCTGATATTTAACCAAGCTCTAAGCAATCCAAAGCACATGCTTTAGCTGCCTTCATGGCCATTGAAACAAACTGTTCTCATCTATCCTTTCCACCTAGGGAAGTGTTCACATGCTTGGAGTAGAGACTCCCCAAACTCACTGATCGTCCATAATTACCCCTCAATCTAGTTTAATGAATCAGCCAAGATGGTTTACCATGGTATGGCCAATTTGTCTGCTACAAGTTAGAGCTGAGTGCTGGGTAGACACAAATGGTTGATAAGCAGTCCTAAAAATGGCTTTGATAAACCCTCACTAGAGCTACTAGTCTTCCTTGAACATCCGTATATCCCTTGAGGCTTTACATGAGAGCTGAAAACAAACAGGCAGAAGAAGGTCCCAGGGATTCCCTGAATTAGTAAAGGATATAAGAATGAGTACCATCTGGCAACTCTGTTCCTCATCACCTAGTTCTGCATCACAAATGCAGGATAGAGTCTAATAGTATCCAGTCCTAAGGAAGGGACTTGAATTAGGTGTGGTAAAGAAAGTTTCTCATTTGTCTTAGCTGTGTAATGAGAGCAAATCCAGATGAAAGAATCAGCTATGAATCTCAGTCATTAGGAGATCAGAGACTTAATTTTCATCTTCAGTACAACTAAAACATATATTAGATAATCAGGAAAGGCGTCACAGACCAAAAAGGTGCATGTAGTTCTGTCATTGTTATGAACCTACAAATCTTCCCATTGGACTGATAGTGACTCAGCCCAGCAGCAGTTTATGGAATAACTAACTAAAAATTGAAGACTAAAAGTCTGTGGGTTCCCAGCTTGAGCTATTCAAAAGATCTGAAAATAACATAATATTCAGTATGGCAAAGAAAGTGGCAGAAGGCACCAAAGGGAAGCACTTCCACTCTTCCTATCCCACTGACATAAAGATAAAGTCTGATATCAGGAATTTGGTGGATTAATGAGCAAACAAACAAACCTACTTAAAAAACTATTATAGAGATAGAGAAGCTTAAGACACATATACCAGAGAAGGGAATAACCACAGAACATCAATAATTTAATTAAAGAAAAATGAAAAGTGGGTCAAAGTCCAACCAGAATTCATGGAAGAGATAAAGCAAGAATTTAAAAAGAAGATTTTAAATAGTTTTTAAACCAATTAAAATGTTAGAGGGAAAATGGAGAAAAAATAAAAGGAACGAGCTTAGAATGAAAGATAAAAACCTTGCTAAAGAATACAAGTTAATGAAATTACAAATGAACAAATAGAAACTAATAACTACATTAGATATTAATAAATACTAAGGCAAAGTCAAAAGACTGCTAGAGAAGAAAATATAAGTAATCATACAGCAAAAACAATTGACTTGGAAAACGTAATGAAGTGAAAATATAAGAATCATCAAACTATCTGAACTTTAGAAACAAGACACAAAAGAGTTTAGACATCATGTTTCAAGAAATTTGAAAAGGAAATTGTGAACTCTTTCAAATACAGAAGACAATGAAAATTCAATCAAGTGTCACCTTCTGAAAAAAATCCCAAACTGAAAACTTTCAGTAACATTATAGCCAAAACTGAGGACTTTCAGGACAAAGATACAATGCTGCAGGGAGCTGGAAAGAAGATAAAAATTGATAAATTATCTTACCTAGTAAAGGAGGGAAAAGAAGAATGAAGAAAATTAAATCACATAATTTAGAGATGTAAAGAGGAAGATATTACAGGATGAGATCATACTAACCTTTCTCCCATTTGTACTAGTCAAAGGAGGGAAGAATATACACACTTGCATACATACACAAATATGAGTACAAAAATGGTTTACTCAAAGGGGAACAGGAAGAAAAGAGGTTAAAGAAAAGGGAAGAATAAATAAGATGTAGGGTAGATTAAGGGGAGGATTAATTTTTTTTTAAAAAAGGTAGTTTCTTAAGGTGGGTCAAGAAATAAACAGAATAAAAAATAAAAGATAACAGGAAGGTGTAAAATGTACTATTAACAATCATAACTGTAAATGTGAATGAGATGAATTCACTCATAAAATAGAAGAGAGTAAGTAACCAAAAGATTATAAACCATAAACTAACAATATGTTGTTTACCTGAACAAAACTTGAAACAAAAAATAGATAGACAAAGCTAAATAGGGATGTGGGACAGAATCTATAAAGCTTCAGGTAAAGCAAAAAAGAAAATCAAGAGTAGCAATAATGATCTTAGATTTTTTTAAATATAGTAAAAATAAATCTAATTGAAAGAGTTAAATATGGAAACTGAATTTTGCAAAATACTATCATAGATAATCAATTAATGCCAATATCAAATATCAATACACAAAAATGTCATAGCATCTAAAGTCTTAAAGGAAAAAATTATTTGATTATAGGGAGAAATTGAGAATAAAACTATAATAAGGGGAACCCATGTCAGACTTAGATACATCTCACTTCACCCTGCCCCCCTCCCCCAAAAAAGAAAAGAAAAATAGAAATGAATGATCTGAACATAATTTTAGTGAAGTTAGGTATGGCAGGCTGATAGAAATTGGTGCATGGAACAAAAAGGAGTATATTAATTTCCCTCTTATACTTAGTGCCTTTACAAAAAATTGACCATACATTAGGGCATCCATGTCTTATGAAAAAATCAGAACTATTAAGTGAATATTTTATAGACCACAGTGCCATAAAATTCTATTCAGTTAAGACCTTTGGAACAAGGAATAAAAGTTAATTGGAGATCAAATAACTCAATCTTAAAGGATGGGTGGGTCACAGAATAAATCATTGAAACAATCAATAATTTCCAGTAAATATAATGGCAATTATGTGACTATAAAAACTGAGGTATTTATTAAAAGTAGCACAGAAAAATATATATATATATATATATTTTCATTAGTAAAAGAGAGAAAAGGCAAATCAATAAATTAAGCATGAAACTAACAAAACTTAGAAAATCATTGAATTTAAAATCTTCAATTTGACACTAGAATAAAAATATGAAAATCGATGAAGAAATGGATAAAATTAAGAAGAAACATATTGAATTAATAAAATTATATATTTTAAACCAATGAAATAAAGATAAAAATAAAAACTATTCATAATTACATAAAATGTCCTGTTTACATTTATATGTATATATAATACATATTATATATATACATATATATATATGTATATATATATATGTATATATATATACTTTACCTTCCATTTTAGTACTGGGCATAGGTTTCAAGACAAAAGATCAGTTAGGGCTAGGTAATGGGGGTTAAGTGTCTTGCCCAGGGTCACACAGCTAGGAAATATTGAAGGCCATATTTGAACTGAGAAACTCTCATCTTTAGTCATTGCTCTCAAACTACTAAGCCACTTAGTTGTTCTCTCTAAGTCATTATTAATTGCAGAAACACAAATTAAATCAACTCTGAAGTATCATCCCAAAAGTGTCAGAAAAAAAAAATTAAAATGGCAAAACTTGGAGAGGATGTGGTAAAATTGAGAAACTAATGCACTGTTGGGAGAGTTGTGAATTGATCCAAACTTTTTTGAAAGCAATTTGGACCTATGCCCAGTGGGATATAAAACTACTTTTAGTACATACCCTTTGACCCAGTGATAATATTACTAAATATGTATCTCAAAGTGATTTAAAAAAAAACAAAGAAGGGGAAAACCTATAAGGACAACTATATTTAAAGCAGCTCTTTTTGTGGGGACAAAGAATTGGAAAATGATAAGAAACACATCAGTTGTGAAGGAAAGAAAAAAATTTGAAACAAAATTCTTTTTAAAATGATGGGAACTATTTTATATGTAATTAAGGAAAAATAAAAATAAAATTCCAAAAATTAGAGCTTATGGACATACTTGTTGAAATGACAAAGCTATATTTTGTCTGTCATAGATAAAAGAACCAGAAAGCATTATGTGCATTAAAACTGAAATTTCTCTAAGTAATAGCTAATATTTACATACCATTTTCCATTCATTATTTTGCTAAATGATTACAAGAATTTCCTTGAGATAATACCTATTGTTCCCTTCTTTCAGATTTTAAGAATGAGACTCAGGGAAATATTCATGATTATACACTGCTATCAAATCTTAGAGGCAGGATTTGAATCCAGATCCATCTTGGATCCATTATCCATTTCTTTCCAGTGTACCATGGTTCCATTTTTCTATCCTGGTTTCCTCAAAGGATTAATGTAAACTAGTTTTATAGATGGATCCTAAGAACCACCACAGAACTGTTCTAACTGAGTTTTGGTCAAACTAAATTAATCATCACATCATTCTTTATTATGGCCATTTCACATCTGGAATACTATAGTTATCCCTGAGTTCCATAGAATTAATTAACGTGTTAGAGAAAGTCCAATGTAAGCCAAAAGATTCCAAGATATGAAACATCATCACATGTAAGAAATTATTCAAAGAGATGGAGATTCTTATCTTGGAGAAGAAAAGACATGCGAGGGCTAAGCTAGCAGCCTTCAAATTTTTGACAGTTTATTGCATGACAGGGGGATTCTTTTTTATTTTTTACTTGTCCTCCACACTCCCCAGGGCTCATCTACACTCAATTTACAGTTGTCCCTCACTATTTCACAGTTCACTTATTGTGGCTTCACTTGTATTTTGGGTTTTTTAAATTATATATATATATATATACATACATATTTATAAAATTTATATTGCAAAGTTTTCACTATATCATGGGATTTTGTGGATAAATACTGTACTGTGCACAATAGAAATACAGTGCACCACTATGGCTCGTGCAAGTTTGCCAATCTGAGATTGTACATGGCACACTTTGGACTGATGAAATGAAAGGCGACCAACTACAGTGCTGTGTTCTGTATCCTGGGTGCTGATTGACTCAGTGACCATAGCATCAGTCAGCTTGCTCTCCCAAATTGGGCCCATATGTTCAGCATCTTTTCTTGTTCACTTTGCAGATTTTCACCTATTAGGTGGGGTCTCTGGAACATAACTCCCACAATAGGTGGGGGGGTCACTATACTTGAGTTGCAAAGAGTCAAATTTAGGCTTGATATGAGGAAAATATCCTAACAATTAATGTTATCCAAAGTGGAAATGTGTGATCTTGGTCAAGCAATGTCTTCCCCTTTACCAGAGATCTTAAAGCAAAGTCTGGGAAAATATTTGTTGTATGGCAAGACAGGGATTTTTCTTCAAGTTAGGTAATATTCTCTGAGATCCATTTGAATTCTGAAATTCTTTGATTTTTTGACCAAGCCAGGATGTCTCCATAGTAGTACAATTAGTAGAAACCTATAAATATCAGTGACTACACTTGAGCTGTCATGAAGAAAGACCACAGCTGATCAAATCTGAAAATTATGTACTAAAAGACCGTCATCATTCTGTTACCACATTGCTAGACCTACCTATATTTTCCAAGGTTTCTAGTTTAGCTAAAAGGGGAGAATGATTTTGAAGCACAAATCTTCATAATACCATTATTGTTTTATTAAATATATAATTTTATAATACATGTAATACAAACAATAACACTATATATTATGCTAGATTCAATACAAATATAATTTTTACATATATTATGTATATGTTGTATATATTATTTATTAAATGAGATATTTCTTAAGCGTAGTTCCAGGCACATATTGATGCTGTTCTTTCTTTTTACTCATGTCCAACTCTTCATGACCCCATTTGGGGTTTCCTTGGCAAAGATTCTAGAGTAGTTTGCTATTTTTTCTCTACCTCATTTAACAAATGAGGAAACTGAGGCAAACAGGGTTCCATGATTTGCCCAGGATTAAAGTATCTGAGTATGGGAGACCAGATTTGAACTCAGTAAGATAAACCTTCCTGGCTCCAAGCCTGGTACTTTATCCACTGTGCCTCTAGATACCTATTCAGGCACATAGTAGGTCCTTAATACACTGTTGATTCTATCCCTTTTAATAAGGGTTCATCCCACTCCTTTCCCCTTGCATGCCACTTATAGGACCATGAAAATCTACCCATCTTAGTTCCCTAACAATAATAATATGATGTAGTATTTAGAACTAAGGTTTTCACATTGAATCTGCTGGCAGTGGAGCTGAAATAGATTAATAGAACATTTCTAACCAGGCTTAGTTAAATGAAGATTTTGAGTTTTATGAGCAGAAGGGACATACAGCCTCTCTTTTCAAACTATGATCATCGAATGGATGTTATACTCAGAATATTAGCAAGAAGACCTACTAGAACAATTAGTTTTAATGGGCTTTTTTTTTTTTAGTTCGGGTTTGTTCTTCATAGTGATCTTTGTTCCTTTTCAACACAAAGTCCTCCACCTACTGAGTCAAAGATGCTTGCTAAAGATCTTGTCAAAGGGAACACTATTTTCAGAGGGACCAGATATTTTAAAAAATGATGCTTTCACAAGGCCACCATGCAAGCCAAATGTGGTCCCCTTGCCAATGGTCCTTACTTGATATACAAGGACCTGGTTATTTTTTAACCTACCCTCAAGATTCTGATTCTATATGAATATTGCAAAATATATAGACTTTATCAAATGTCAAAGAACTCTAAAATCCTGGATCTTTTCTGTTTGATTGAAAATTTTTATTTTAATTGTCAAGTTCATTTACAAACAAAAATTTCCATAGAAATTAATGTTTATTGTGTGCTATACTTTGAGGACTCAAAAATAAAAGTCTCTTCCCTCACAGAACATCTAATTTTTGTGCCAATACAAAATAAGATCATTGATTGTGTGCTGGAAGTAACATTAGAAGTCATCTAGTCGTCAGTCAGACAATCATCTATTAAGTGCCTGCTGTGTGACAGGCACTGTGCTAAACACTAGGACATAAAGAAAAGTCCAAGGTAGTTTCTGCTCTCAAGGACTTCACAGTCCAAACTCCTTCCTTTACCAGTGAGGAAACTGAAGATCAGAGGTTAAATTATTTTTTTCTGTGGCCACACAGGTAACCAGTAAATGGAAAAAGGTGTGATTCAAACCCCAAGTTCTCTAAATCCAAGCCCAGTGTTTATTGGAATTCATGAAACTTTAAATAATATCAAATATGTACAAAACTGCTGGAATCCCAACAGGCCTTGGTGACTATGTTTTAAAGGTTATTAAGTAGTCAAGGAGGTGGCAGTAAAGGATACATTGAATTTTAGTCATGGAGGACTACCTGTTCAAAACATGAGATCCTGGATGTCATGGACAAGAAATGGCTAATAAAGTTAATCAAGTTGACTGGAATGGATGGAGAGCATGTACAGGGCAATGATCTCACAAAGACTTATGACAAAGACAAAGAAAGAATGGCAAGCATTGGTGGAAACCAAGCACTGGAGAGCTTTAAATGCCAAGTAAAAGAGTTTGTATTTGATAATAGAGACATGAAGGAGTCATTTATTTCAACATTCATTTTCTTGAAGGTCTTAGGCATGTAGGTCAGTGGTCAATCTCATGACTTGACCCAAGTTTTTAGTTACAAAGACTGAAATTTTTCAAATAGTTTTTTAAGGTTAAGTGGTAAATATGGATGTATGTATTATATGTATTTTTGGAACAATATATTAGTGTACTAAGGGGATAATTTATTCCTCTGATGAAGAGCCAATCAATATGGGGCATCATTTTTGCAGGTTTGCAAGTTCAATCAGTAAACTCAATATGGAAATTTGTAAATGATGATAAAGAAAAGCTAGGAAATCATTAGGCTGTTCATTTTGCTATGTGCCCCCCATCACATCCCTTACAAGATAACTCAGTATTATCACATGTGGGCAGAGATTTTCATGCTACAACTTAAGATGAAAGGAGAATATTTGAAGTACATGCTCATGACTTAAAAAGTAGGTAGTAATATGGAATTTCTGCAGATTGGGGGGCCAGATCAAGTCTTTTTTAAACTTTTATTTATTTTATTCATTTATTTTTCCATCTTTACATCAATAATTTTCTTTCCCTCCCCTGTTCTCTCCTTCGTCCCAGATCCAACAAGCAATTCCACTGGGTAGTACAAATGTACTTGATACCTATTTCCATATTATTCATTTTTGCTATAGAGTGATCTTTTAAAGCCTAAACCCCAAATCACAAACACACACACACACACACAAACACACACACACACACACATATATCTGATTAGTGATGTCAAATGTTTTCCTTTAGCATTTCTACTCCCATAGTTCTTTCTCTCAATGGGGATAGCATTCTTTCCCATAAGTCCTTCAGGAGTGTCCTGGCTTTTTGCATTGCCGCTAGTAGCAAAATCCATTACACTGGATTTTTCTACAATGTTTCACTTTCTGTATACAGTGTTCTTCTGGTTCTGCTCATTTCACTCTGAATCAGTTCATTGAGGTTCTCCCAGGTCATATGAAAAGCCTCCAGATCATCAATCCTTACAGCACAATAGTATTCCGTCACCATCATATACTAGGACAGATCAAGTCTTGGAAAAAAACCATAGTCCTTTATTTGAAATATCTTGTCATTTGTTTGAAAGATTTATTTGGGAGAGTTTGTAATAAATAGATGGAGTAACTCAAGTTCCAGCATATGGCATTTACTAAGTCATAAATATCAGAGTAGCATTCTCTAATTTGCAGAACTTGTCTAATTCTCCCCTAGTGTAAGTGATTTATGTCTTCTTTCATAACATGATGAACATAGAAATATATATTGTATGATAATACATGTACAGTATATGTTATTATTACCTTCTATCATAGGGAGGAGGGAGGGAAAGAACATGGATTGCAAAATATCAAAACCAATGATTAAAAGTTATATCAACATGTAAAAGAAATAAAATTTAAAATAAAAAAGAAGGAAAAAGGTGAGCTCATTATAAGAGAGTAACTTACACAATTTCCCAGAGAAAGAGATAGGCATTCATCTCGTGGCTTTTAGGCTTATCTCTAGTTTCATTAATTTGGCAGATGAGTATACACAGTGATCTGTCACTCCTGAAAATTTGGGCTAGTAGCCTGGTATTGGTGGGCATATTGTCCAGCTTACTCTGTGTGTGTGGGGGGGGGTACCTTATTTCAACTGGAATTGTGACTGACTTTTCCAATGTTGACCCAGGAACGTAGCCTGTGTGATCTTCCTATATATAGGCTTCTTACTGTGTAATTCTGTGGCAAGTGACTTTTCTGTCTTACTGAGTTTCTTCATCTAAAAATGGATAAGATAACATCTTCCAAGGTTAAATAAAATGAGATACCATCTGTAAGGGGCCTCACAAATCTGAAAGTTTTAAAGAAATCCTAGCCAGTATTGCTAAGGATGAGGTTGCTGTACCTCTTCCTCTCCTACATAACTAGGCGTGAAGCATACAGACACAGGATAGACATATACAAACTGACTAAACTCAGTAAAAAGCATCTCCCTCTCTGTCTTTTTCAGGCCAAACAGTGCCAAATGACCAGGTTGACTGAATTGTTCACCTTCCCCCAGTTGTTTTCCTGTCATGCAGACACAGCTCCTTTTTAGATCACTTTTTAAACCTACATTTAAGACAATTTGCAGAAGCCACCCACAGGTTCATATGCCATCTTCCTCTGCCCAGCACAGGGTTATTGTTCTGGATGACTTCTATTCTCTTTCCTGGCTACAAGAATTGTGTTAGAGAAGCCCTATAATTCTGAAAAGACTCAAAAAGAGTTGGCAATTCTCCTCTAGTGGAAGATGAGGTGCTTATGTAAGGCAAGGCTAGTCATCCTTTCTGATGATCAAAAGATTCACTCCAAAACATTGTGATCTCTCTTATTTTACAGAACATTCTTTCCAAGACGGTATTTTTTTTAAAGTAGGAAGAAAGAGTAAAATTCCTACACACAAAAACAGTCAACCTGCCATGTCCTCAAATGGTTAAGTTGAGCAGTTTACTTAGAAAGGCTGACAAATTTGCTTCACTTCAAAATATCATTAACACCAATAACACATTTGCCCAAGCCTATTTCTAAGTTGTAAAAAAAGATTGCTACAGATTAAGACCCTTGATATAATGCTATAAGCTCCTAACAATGGTATCTTTTATAGTGAAGAGCAACTACAGACACAAATTGCCCTCTTTCCTGCACCTTTTTCACAAAAATCAATATTAAAGTAGTATCTGCCTTAACTCTCCCATACACTATATGAGAAAAAACCACAGCCGTGCTTAGGACAGTTTAGGTCAATAAAGAATCAATACTGTGGTTGAATCTGTAGAAAGATAAAAGACTAGGAACTCTCCGACACAAGGCCCCATTGTTTTCTTTCTATTCTGAAAAGCAGCAGAGGTATCTTGCCAGAGTGTGTATGTGGATTTGTGGGGACTTTTTTTTTTTAAACTTTCCATGTAGCAATGCATTAAATGCTGATGAAAAGTAAGGGAGGGTCCAGGGAAATAAGCTCAGAGACCCTTGGGTTCCTAGCTATCTCTTCCACTCAATTCCTACCCTCAACAAAATGGTGCAGGTACCAAGTCCTGCTTTATATCTGGGTTAGATGTTTCCAAAACCCCTGTGGCCAGAAGAGAAAGGAGCTGACTGCCATTTTCCCTGGACTGTTCCTGTCCAGGGAAAAATCCAGAAATTTACAATTCAGTTCATGGGACTTCCAGATGTTCTTCAAAACAATTACCATTTTATATAGTGCTTTCTAATTCTACAAGGCACTTCACGTACGTTGTCTCATTTGAGGCCATCACCAACCCTCTAAAATCAGTTCTAAAGGTGTTTTTATTCCCATTTTTCAGATGAGGAAACTAAGTCCAGGAGAGGTAAAGTGTCTTGAGTATAGTTTTACATCTGGTGAGTGTCAGAGGTGGGATTCAAAATCAAATCTCTGCTGACTTCAAATCTAATAGTTTTGCTGCTATGCCACAGTAGTGGAAGATCTGTGGATTTCCTACTCCACTGTATTTCAATTCCATGAATAACAGAGACACCACCAACAGAATATTGAGTTACAACTACTTGAACTCTAGCAACTCAGTTACTGTCCCACCTTACCAGGGCCAGGATGCATGTGATTCTTCGGATATCCCCCCCCCCTTTAGCCCTCAAACCACAGCTATATACCTGTCTTGATAGTAACTGAAAATGAAAAAATAGTGTATTGTGTGAACTGGAGGTTTCAGATAAAAACAATTTATGAGTCTAAATCTTCCAAATTCCTTCCTGGAAGGTGTACTGTGTTATTCTACACGGGGCTGTTTCCAATGCTTTTGAGCTTATAGCAATAGCTCCCCTTGTAAAAGCAATCAGAATCCAGATAAAGCCAAGTCTCAGTATTTTTCTCCCCTCAAAAACCAGTAAAGTGAATATCCACTCAATTGAAAAGATAGAGAAAGCTTTCAAAGTTATTTATTTTTTAAAAGGAAAACAATGTGTTGTTAACAGCCTTTTTCAAACAAACAAACAAAAAAAAAAGAAAACCTGACAAATGATAATCGAGACATTTGCCAGGCATTATGCTAGGTACTACTGGAAGTGGGGAGAATAGCATGGGTAGGGTAGAAAGAGCTAAAACACTGTACTTTTTCTGTCCTCTAAGGGCTTATAATCTATTAGTTGTGAAGGAATGCTTTTTTTTTTAAACAAGGCTAAAGTTAACATTTAAATAAAAAGGCATAGATCTTTTCATTCTGGAATATTTGTTGATTGGTTGATCTGGCACCTCTTAGGCATAACTTTTATTTATGCACATGCAAAGCAGAAGGAAATAAAGGGGTTGTGATTTGCTATTGTGTGATCTCCTGGCAAGGATATTTTGACAAAAACAATAAACATTTTAAATTGCTGTAGCCATACAATTTGAATCAATCAATACAATTTATTAAGTACCTATTACATGCCACTTTCATAACATCCAAACTACATGGAATAAAACACTCTAAAAATATAGAGACCTAAAAGAAAGAATCAAAACCACATGGGAACAAGATGTACATGTTAGGTGCACTATATTATCTATACCTGGAGTTATCCTGGAAAAGCTTTTGTCAAGTCTGTAATAAATGTGTTATATCCTATTCCTTGTTGCTTTTCAGTCATGTCTAACTCTTTGTGACTACAGTTGGATTTGTCTTGGAAGAGACACTGGAGTGGTTTGCTATTTCCTTCTCCAGCTCATTTATAGGTGAGGAAGCTGAATCAAAGAAGGTGAAGTGACTTGCCCTGGATGGCACAGCTACTAAGTGTCTGAGGCCAGATTTGAACTCAGGAAGATGAATCTTCCTGACTTTGGGCCTGGCACTCTATCCACTGTGCCTCCTAATATTTTTATTCATTTATATAAATTGTTCATTTTCTCCCTCAGTGTGGTAATTTGCTGAAAGCTAAACAGGAAAGAATCATAATAGGAAAGTCTCTGGTCCCAAGATCATTTCTCCAAGATTTTACCATTCAAAAGATACAAAAAACAAGAACCACAATACTTATTCTCCCTGGGGGAAAATGGGGGAGTGGGGCAGATTAGAAAGACCAATAGGGAAGTTCCAGCCAGGTTAAGGGAAATTTGTGACCTCTGGTAGTACTATAGTAAATGTGAAAGCCTGTCAGGAACCCAGAATTGTTGGCCATTTGGGTTCTGCAGATAAGACTGGGTTAGTACCTTTACCATCATGATATAACTGTCAGTATGAATCTAAGAAACACATGAGGTGTGATACAATTGCCATAGGTGGCCCTACTCTGAACTACTGGGAAGATGAACTTAATCTGGAGTGCAATGGAACAAGTCATATATCCCTTCATGTCCTTGCTAGGACAAGAGGGCAAGACACACTGAAACCAAGAATGAATACTATTATTCCCTTTGGAGGAAGTCCTTCAGCATAGGTGGCACTGATCACTAAAGGCAACCAAACCAGAAGTGTGCGTGAAACAGAGAGAATCTGTAAATACTTTGATCCTGTTCTAAGACAGTTTGATGGCAAAGGTGGAAACTGATTCTAGTTTTGGCTAGGGCTTTGTATTTCTTTCTGTTAATGGTATCCTTAGTTCTGAGATAGACAATAGCATATTACAGATCAATGCAGAGCAATCATAAGAAATAACATTATTCCTAAACCCAGATTAGAAGAAATGAGAGTGGAAATTGAGAAGTTACTTAACTCTGAAGAGGCAAAAAATGAACAATCTGAAGTCATTGAAAATCTACACTTAACACAAACTTTAGAAATGCTACCGAATAATGAAATAGATGGCAAAGATAATGGGGATGTCTCAAATGATTTGGAAGAGAAGATGGGCATACTTGGAATATAATTGTGAAAACCTGTTTTGAGTTACTGGTTGAATTTAACTAATAGACCACCTATACCAATATGAGAAATTCAAAAAGGATTCTGTCTACTATAACCTTCAGGAACATTTTCCCACACTATTTGACAGTCTGTAAAAATATTTCAGGATCTGTAAACAGCAGCATTTGCTGTGGCAATTGCCATAGCTAAGACCACATGAGAAGAAGTCTGGGAAAACCATTAAGGGCAAGCATCAGATCCTACCATGACAAAAGTGGATGGATAAGATTATTGTAGACCTGTAGAAAGAGATCAGAACATTACACCAATAATTAGTTAGGATACACAATATAAAACTTGAATGCCATATTAGCTAATTAAGGGCAACAACAGCACCAACAAACAAACTAAATAAACAGGAAATGCAACCCAGGAAGAAAAAGGTATATCAGAATTTATATTTAATCTTAATCAACAAATGAAAGTGAAAATGTTAAGGTGAAATGAGAGGTCAAAGTAGTGCAAAGAATAAAATGAGTTAACATTAATCTAAAACAATGCTACAGGGACCTGAGAAACAAAAAAAAATAAAGAAAAGAGATAATCCCCCATGATAGAAGATGTGGAAAATTTCTGGTGATTTATATGATCTCAAGAAATTTGAAACAACAAAAATACCTGTATAATCATAAGTGAAACAGAAAGCTGGTGGACTATTATGATAATGAAAAAGAGAATGGTCCTCTCTGAACAAAATGAAAGGTGACTGAAATTTGATCTTCTCTGAAAAATTGATTAGTGGTAAGTCCTGAAAAACTATTAGCTCAAGTGCTTCACAGTAGAGTATAAATTATTAGGTAAATACTTGGCCATCTTCCTCTCACATATAAGCATGAGTCTTTCTTCTTTAACACAATGTATCATATGATTATATATTTTATAAATATCCATATAAAGGCTAACCCAAATATTAACCAATGAATGTTTATATAATTTTCTAAGGCATATAGAGTTCACATTACTCAAAAATCTACATGAACTTAGAAGAAAACAATTTATTGACAGAAAAAAAGGATATTCTAAAATGTCCCAGTGGTATAAAGAGCAACTCATTACTGATTTGGTGATTATTGAACACACTACCTGAAGGCTCTATAAAAACTGTACTGCCTTTATTGATTGCCACCAAGCTTTTGACCCAATTCTACATTTATTATTTTGAGAAACACTTTTAATACATAACATATATCCAAGAATAGTGAGAATGCTATACTTTATGGTATTTGACTTCCATGTGAAATAACTGCTCTCAAGTTAAAATATACCAAAAATACAGTAATATAAAGAATGATTTCTTTTCAAATGTGGCATCATCTAGGGAGAAAGTTTAGGCACGCTATAGTTTTAACCTAGCTTTAAGTCCATTATTTTCGCTCCTGAGAAGAAATGAGTATGGCTTTCAAGTCAAAGTGGGACTTGTAACAAAACAATGTAAACAAATAACATTACGTTATATGGTTTCTTTGGGAAAAAACAATAATAAAGCACCACTTCATCTGAAAGAAATTTTCTATAACAATATCAAAATGCTATCTTCACTTGAGGAACACAAACATTTTAATGTGTTCTATGGAAGAATACAGGCATTCATTAAGAACCTACTATGTGTCTATGCTTAGGATCTATACTAAATGCTTTATGAATATTTTCTCTTTTGATCCTCACCACAGTGCTGTAACATTGGCACTATTCTTATGCTCATTTTAGAGTTGAGAAAACCAAGGACAAAAGACTTATCCAAGGTCATACAGCTAATAAGTGTATGAGTCTGGATTTGAGCCAAGTTTTTCCATGTTCTAGATCTAGCACTTTATTTACTGTGCCACCTGGTTGCCAGGAAGAATAAAGACTGAACTTTGAACTTGAATCTAGGGCTCTAATTGAAACAATGAAAGAAGATAAGACATATCTTGTCTTTTTCAGGTATGCATCCATTCCATTATACATCATGCCATTGAGAAGAAGCTGAGACTGTGCAGGTTAAGAGACAAATTGATATCCTGAAATCCAAGATTAACTGGAAGAATTCACTTACAGTCTTTCACCCATGTGCAATAGTGACTTTTAACATGTAATTCTCTTTCAGTAAAATAGATGACAATGGGCTCTAAAATGTATCCAAATACTCTTGTATTGCTCTGGCTGCAGAATCAGGAGTCAAATCAATAAATTTATTAGAATTGTCAGGTACTATGATAAGAACTGAGGATACAAAGAAAAGAAAAAGATAACCCCTAATCTCAAAATGCTCAAAGTTTAATTGGAGAAATGATGAGTAAATAACTATGTACAAACAAAAAAACTACAGGATAAATGGTTAATAATTGACAGAGGGGAGACACTGCTATGAAGGGAAGGAGAAGAGTCAGGAAAAGCTGGCAGGTAAGGAGAAAGAAAATTCTAGGCATGGGGGACAGCTAGAGAAAATGATTGGAACTGAGAGATTGGAGCTGAGAGATGGAGTGTTCTTTCACCTTAGTGGGAGTTGGGCACAGAGTGGAAGAAGGCAGGAAGGGTGAGCAGTTCTTCATGTAGGGCTTTAAAAGCCAAATTATTTCTTGTCCTAGAGTTGAATGGCCATGCCTATTTGATCTTTAGAAAGATCAGTTTGACAACCAAATGGATGAATGGCTTGAGGTTGGAGAGATCCTGTGGTTGGGAGAGATGAGGCTTTGGTGAGAGTCTAGCCAG
This sequence comes from Monodelphis domestica, assembly GCF_027887165.1. Classification (NCBI taxonomy): domain Eukaryota; kingdom Metazoa; phylum Chordata; class Mammalia; order Didelphimorphia; family Didelphidae; genus Monodelphis; species Monodelphis domestica. Next base: position 643,620,975 of record NC_077227.1, read on the forward strand.
GATGTCATGAGTGTCTTCAGGTTGGTGGCAGTGTCAGAAAAGAGAAGAGAGTATACTTACTGGAGATGTTACCAATGTAGAAATGACAGGACATGGCAACTGATTGGTTCTGGGGTGTGAGAGAGAATGCAGAAGTGAAATGACACCTTGCATGTAATTTCTGTGGAAGTTAGGAAAAGGGTAGGCTTATTTATATATTTCAAAGACTATACCTGGAAGAGCCCTTAAAAGACCATTGAATCCTAAAAGGGACATAAAACTATGTATACCCTTTGATCTAGCTATACCAATTAAAAATTAAAATAAAAAAAATTTAAAAACCAATTTAAGATAGGAGAAAGTACCTACCTGCACAAAAATGTTTATGTGGTGACACAGAACTAGAAACTGAAGGGATGTACATCAGTTGGGGAATGGCTGAACAAACTATGGTATAGGATAGTGATGGAATACTATTGTGTCATGAAAAAAGAAAAATAAGATGATCACAAAAATACTTGGACAAACTTTTAGGAAGTGATACAAAGTAAAATGAGCAGAATAATAACAACAATAATATATGATGATCAATTCTGAATGACTTAACTATTATCAACAAGGCAAAGATCCAGGACAACTCCAAGAGACTCATGACAGAAAACAAAAAGGATATCCACACCATCAAAGGAACAGATGGAGTCCAAATACAAATTGAAATATATCTTTCTTATTTCTTTGATGAATTTTTCTCTATTGTAAGCAATAGGTATCCTCTTTCAAAGCATGATGAACATGGAAATATCTATTATATAATAATATTTGTACAACTTAAAAAATAATACCATTGTGTCCAATGCCCTCATTTTACAGATAAAGAAATGAAAGCATAAGGATCTTAGGTAATTTGACCAGAATGTCACAGTTAGTAAGTGCCTGCATCAGGATTTGAACCCAGATCTTCCTCACTGCAAATCCAGTGTCATTTCCTCTACCCCATCATTCTGAAGCACAGCTTTATCCTTTCCATCTTCCAACCTACCTTCAAGCTGACTTTGACACCTGGGATGAAAACTCAACTTCTTCCATTTTTGTTTCCCTTACATCTAGGACTCACTATGTCCCAAACTCAATTTTCCATTTCCTCTTTTTCAATTAACTACAGTTGCCCAGAGCTGGGATGAGAGGAGGAGATACTATAGGCATACATCTGTCACCATTTAATCTGGTAGTGCATGGGGTATACTGGCATTCAGATCGCTAATATTGCCTGTTGGATTCAAATAATTCCAGACATATTCGATTTTTGTAAAAGACAGAAACAACACACAATGAATCTTTGCACGAACCACCCATGGGGGCATTTAGTGGGATTTTCAATCTATTCATGATCTGTTATTCCCAGCCCCCAAAGTTTCTGTGTTACAGCAGAATACCTAGGGACTCCATATGTTAAGGGAACACAGCAGAACCAAAATGAGTTGAAAGAAGAATGCATTAGATTCAAGCCTGGGATAAAACAGTACCCAAAGTGGCTCTGCTTCATTGTCTCTACCTGGAACCCTGGGACAACACAGCCATCTCAGCCTCATTCATGTGTGACATTCTTTTTGAATATGACAGTGGCAGCGACCTTGTCATTAACTGATGCTACGAGCAAATTTCAGCTTTCATAATTCAGTTAATTTTCAAGCCACTGGTTACTGAACTCCCAGTATAATTTTAATATAATTAAACCACATGGTCACACATTCCTCTTTCTCACATACACATATATTCACATACACAAATGCAACAAACAACAAGAAAAGACATGACCTGAAGCCCGCAAAACCCTGAAGCAAGACTTGAAAATATTCCTTTTGCAAAAAGAATGTCCCTCGGAGGAGAGGTAGATAACAGAGGAAGTAGAGGGTAAGGCCACAGGAATAAATACATTTTTGAAGTATACAAAAGCAAAGAAAAATTCACTCACCAATACTGTGTGACCTCATTGCTGACTGTGTATGCCAAGGTGAGCTAATACAGAGTCCTAGATACAATGCTAAATTTCCATGTTTCTTAGATTTTATGACAAACTCTCATGAAAGGTCTTTAGTCTGCAAGTGTTTGAATGATGCCAAGCTTCCCAATGAAAACTGATATGTCAGATATCTAGGGAGCAGAAAATATTTGCATATCTATAATTTCTCAAATTTTCAATATACTTTTGTCATTTTCATTTGAAATATAACTGCATCCCTCCCCTCCTATTTCATTAGAAATCTTTCTAACTGCTATTATTTTCAAGAAAAGTTTTTGTTTAAATGTTTGTGGGATTAAGGTTTTAGAGAGGCTTCCTTTTTTTTCATAAGCAGTGAGTTCTTTCAGGGGAATAGAGGGAATCCAGGAAGTTCTGAATTCAAATCCAGTGTTAGACATTTCCTAAATTTGTGATTGTGACTTGTGGGCAAGTCATTTAACTTCTAGTTGTTTTCAATTGTTAAATGACGATAATAACAAAATCTGGGTTTCAGGGCTCAAGACAGTGCCTAACATATAGCAGACATATAAATGTTTATTCATTTTGCTCCTTCCCTTCCCAGCTCTGTCTCAAAGCACTTGAAGTACTTAATAATCAATTTTGGTGCTTAATAAATGTATGTTGATTCATTGATTGATTGGCTTTGCATCTCTAGTATCCACCAGAGTATATAATAAATGCTTATTAAATTGAATTGACAATTTTGAGAAGTTAAAAACACATATTTGCTTTTTAAAATAAACACATTTTGTTTCTCCCCAAAGATTTTCTTTCTTAAGCCATTTACTCTATAAGAACCCTGGCTTATGTGGACTCAGTATCTTTTGCTATTTTTAAAAACCAGATAAATTTAGACTCAAATTATTTGTCATTCAATAAAGGTAAAGTAATATCAGAGATATATTATATTCAAGTAGAAAGAATATGGATTGGGCATTAGAAGGACTGAGTGATACTAGGACATAATTTAAAATCTCTGGGCCTCAGTTTCCTTATCTCTTAAATAAAGAGACTTAAAAGTCTATGAAACTTTGAATAGCACAAAGTCAATTCTTTCTATCTTATAAATTCCTTGAGAGCAATACAGGTAATTTTATATATATGTATACATACATGTATGTATACATATATTTTTTAATAAACACACACATTGATATTAAGCCCCCTCCCAAGCCATTTTAATTCAAGTTCATATAATTGGAATTGTGGAGGATGATAAATTTAGAGCTGGAATGAACCCTAGAAGCAATCTGGTTCAATCCCCTCATTTTATAGGTGTGGAAACTGAGGTCAGGAAAAATGAAATGATTTGCCCAGATCATATAGCTAGTAAATGCCAGAGGTAACATTGGAACCCAGGTTTCCCTGACTCAAAGCCCAGCACTCAAATCTACTTCACAAAGCTTTGCATTCTTCTCATTAATAATAGTAGAAATTAAATTATATTATATATATATATATATTATATATTATATATATTATATATAAATTATATAATTCACTAGAAAATCAACTTGATATCACCCATATTCACTTAGAAGCCATATAATTTCCATATTAGCAAATAACTGAACCCAGCAGGCACACTTCTAAGTCACTCATTTGCCAGAGCTTCATATGATTTGAACTTGAGACCAAACTCTAATAATAATAATAACTAACATATATATAATGCTTACTATGTACCAGACACAGAGCTAAGCGCTTTGCAATTATTAAGAAAGGAATGAGGAGGAATACATATGTCAATAAGTTCACCCACTATGCTGTCTTCCTTGACTATTACAAAAGGATCCTTTTTTCCTTAATATCAACATTTTTGAGATGAATAGGCTAAATCTATAGACAATTTGAATTCAAGGATATGATGATATATCCTAAAGGGATATATCATGGTAGATTTTAGGTTTAGCAAGGCTTTGGTTTTACCTAACATTCTATAGTTAACCATTTTGACTATCAAAATAATATAATCTTTTCAACATCTTTTTTATTAAGGTAACAAAATATTTCAATATTTTCAAAATTAATGATTTTCCCAATTTCTTTTTTTTAATTTACTGCATCAACATGATTTATAAGAGAAAAAAATCTATTTATATGTAAATCACTTAACAGGAATTTGGTCAGATGTTCAGTTAAGACTAGTCAAAGGGTCTTCCCTTCTGAGACTGAAAGGAATTCCACAGATTACTGGCATGCTCAATTTCAATTCCATCCTTCCCTTTACAGCCTATTCTCTATTTGCCATTGGGTATACAGATAGAAAAGAAAGATGAACTATTTGCTTTAGAAAAAAAGGAGGAAGAATAAGAGAAATATAAGAAATGTATATCATTAATAAGAATGGAATAGTCATCGTAGACTCAGAGAAATGTGTACAATGGAGTTATTCTTTAAAAAATGATTGGAAGAGGCAGTTAGATAGTGCAGTGGATTGAGAGCCAGACCAAAAGGTGGGAGGTCCTGGGATCAAATCTTACTTTAGATACTTCCTAGCTGTGCTATCCTGGGCAAGTCACTTAACCCCAATTGCCTAGCCCTTATTACTCTTCTGCCTTAGAACCAATACACAGACAGAAGGTAAAGGTTTAAAAAAGTGATTGGAGGTTATCTCCTCTGCTTTTTTCTCCTATCCTGTACCTCCACAAATGAATTCCCAGGGAAATCAGTATTTACATCCTCTTCTTTTCTCTGTACTTGACAAAAGAAAGCAATTTATTGTCCTCAAAAGAATGGAAACAGTGACAGCTTCACAAAAGAGAACTATCTAGATATCCAGTAGTTATGAATGCCAAACCCATTTCTTGTACTCCTAGACTATAATAGGGTTAACTGAAGAATTCCTTTCTCATGATTTTTCTTTTGGGGGGTGGACTCCAAGAAATCACTGTCAACCCAGACCAAACAAAAAAGAAAAAGAAAAATTTAAAAGCTGCCTATCCATCTGCAGATGCCTGGTTGTTTCCTGAAATACACAATGCTCTCTAGTCTGATGTTCCGGTCTTAGGGGATGGTTTGGGGACCAAGTTCTCCCAGAAGATTATCCTACAATCTAATGGATCTCACTGTCAGAAAGCTATCCCTGATACCCATCTTCCAGTCTCCTCCCCTTCATTTCTTCCCATTACTCCTAGTTAGAGCCCAGTTAGTCAGTGAAATAATTCTTCTCCCTCCTTGATGTGCCACCCCTTTCACATTTTAGTAGATGGCTATCAAGTGCCCCCTTAGTTTCTGCTTAACCAAGCTCTACGTACTTAGTTCTTTTAATCTTTCCTCATAAATCAATCTCTCTAGCCCCTTAATCATTCTTGACAGATGATTTACCCAATAGTTTACCATCAGAATCTGAGATTGTTGTCTGTGAAAGTGTATCAATAGAAAAAAAAATTAAACACCAGCACCTTATTAGTACTGAGTCCTGAGGGGGCAAAGAGAGAGGAGGAAGAGATAATGGGAGAAGAAAGGGAGGAGAAAGGGAGGAGAGAGAGAGAGAGAGAGAGAGAGAGAGAGAGAGAGAGAGAGAGAGAGAGAGAGAGAGAGAGAGAGAGAGAGAGAGAGAGAGAGAGAGAACACATGCATAATAAGATGCTGAAGGGAGCTGGGATAGGGAGCCTGGAGTCTTATTAAATGAAAACAATTAACATCCCCCCCCCCAATGAGTGTAGTCCTACTGAGAGGTTCCAATAAACTCCAAAGGCAAAAAAATAAACCCTACAAAATTCCTCTGCTTCATGGAAAGTAAGGGTTGGTTCTAGAGGTAGGCTGGCTATTTAATACCTCATGTAGTAGTTACGCCAGGGAACTCTTTTTCAAAGTTTTACTGCAACACTATTAAAGAAGGAACAAGTTCTAGTAATAAAAGCTGGCTATATTCCCAGAGGGAGTAAGGTAATGGCAGAACTTACTTCACCTTTGTGTTTTTGGCAGGGGTACTTGTAAAGGAGGTGGAGAGCAGGAAGAAAAAAGAACACTATTTGTTCTGTTCCTTATAAAGCACATAAACTTCCCAACATGGCCTAGGAATTTTCAAAAGTGTTATGGCCTTTTTACAGCCCTTGACATCATATGCCTCCATCATGACATCATTGCTTTTAAGGAAAGGAATCTAATGACATGACTATCTTAAAAGGCTCCCAACTCATCAAACACTTGGTGCTTGGTGCTTTTCTTTAATAGCTACCACTGATCCAAAATTTTGCTTAGGTTCTGAAGGCTCCACCTGGAATCCACATAAGTTTCTATGTGTTTACAAACTGCCAGGCCAACCTTGTGAATAACACCTTATAAAACGTTTCTCAGTCTGGAAAAGTACCTTTAATAGACAGCCATTAAGCACACAGGAAGAGAGGGACATCATAGTGTGGGTTCAAGGACTACTCTGTTCTTTTTTCATCAATTTCTTATTGCATTTGTGAGACCATGAGACCTGCATTTTCCCCTTTGGTCAGTTGTACCCTTGAGTTTTTAACCACTGGACTAATTTTGCATACACGTTTTGTAAACAAACACGTAAATATACAAGGACACACAGATTATACAAAAATATTGCATAGGACAAATGTGTGTGAAAACATATATGTGCAGAAACACATAAACATATTCAGTAGAGTCAGAAACATATATAATATATATGTGTGTGTGTGTGTGAATCCCAAATATATATGCTATACTGTGTTCTGGGGTACATAGCAGTATATGAATTTGCATGTATATACATTTATATAATATTTATATATATACATTTCTATATTTCATATATATACATGTTTACAACATTACATATATGACATACTCATAGGCATGCAAATGCATCCCTATGTAACAACTCCTGGCTTTTAGATAGGAACCTCAGCTTTAAGTTTATAAGAACCAGATACATACTAAAACCTCAGGAATCAGCAAATGCTACAAATCAGGATTTGATGCACTGTTTTATTAATTACCTAGACTTAAGAGAGTGATAGAGAAAATGTGAATAAGTAAAAGTGTATTGAGCATTTTCAGAAAGCTGATTGATTTATCAGCACATCCCTGCCTGGACTAATTTATCGGGAATTTTGTTCCATGTGAACTTGAATGACCTCCAGGAATTTATGCAGAGTGAAAGGAGCAGAACCAGGAGAACCTTATACACAGAGACTGACATACTGTGGCACAATCGAATGTAATGGACTTCTCTACTAGCAGCAATGCAATGATCCAGGACAATTCTGAGGGATCTATGAGAAAGAACTATATCCACATCCAGAGAAAGAACTGTGGGAGTAGAAACACAGAAGAAAAACAATTGCTTGATCACATGGTTTGATGGGGATATGATTGGGGATGTAGACTCTAAATGATCACCCAAGTGCAAATATTAATAATATGTAAATAGACCTTGATCAATGACACATGTAAAACCTAGTGGAATTGCATGTCAGCTATTGGAGGGGTTTGGGGGAGGGGAGGGAAAGAACATGAATCTTGTAACCATGGAAAAATATTCTAAATTAATGAATTAAATAAAATCCCCCCCAAAAAAAATTTCATAGGACAATTTGGTCATATCCATCCCCTTCCCCTTATCACCTTTGGCTCTTTATGATTCCACCCCCAGAGACTTGGCAAATATCTTTTAAACAAATGTTAAAAAATTGGGTTCTTGTCTAGAATCTACCCAAAAGAGAACAGAAAGATACTCAATGTATTTTACAAAGTAGATCTGGCATAGGATAGCTAGTTATTTCCTCTACACAAAAGAAATGTTTATATAAGACAGAGTTAGTTGTCTAGCTGATCTCTTCATATGCCATTGAGCTATGTGACACTCAGACTCTTTTAAAGATTCAGAATGTATATCTTGCAGATGAAAGTCTTTACTTCTCTACTTCAATCTCTCCATCTTTTAGTTCTTCCAGTCTTAATTTTTTCCAAGTCTCATAGGGCACCCAATCTTACATCAAAAATACAAAAAACTAATAAGTATTAATTTGAAAAGTGGTAAAATACAAAACATCAACCTACAAGTCCATACTTGAAAACAGTTGGACTTAAGACAGTAGAACCATTGAGCAGCTATTCCACCTCTGCCTTTACTTTGTTCTGTTCAAACACCTCTTTCAAGAACCTCATCATTTGGCCATCCAATGTGTGACTTGGGCTTATCGTTCTGATGGTGGTCATTTTCTCCCAAAAGGGTGTCATTCCAGAAATCTCCTTTTGCTTCTAGTCAGTTCCACAGAAGGAATTTCAATCTTCTGACTTCTCAAACTCAAGAGTTTGCCTCCAAGGCTAGAAATGTCTATCTCAAGATTGCTGTTTGTTCACCTACATACAGAAAAAAAAAATACAAACAGAAAAGGCAGCCAGTGACTTAATGGTCTAGGCTCATACCTCTAGGCAGGGCATGTGCTCATTGCCATGTGTGAGCAGCCTCCTAAACTGTTAGCAGGTGGAGAAAAAAGGATTCTTCTCCCTTTCAAGTCCAGGAAGTCCAGAAGAGAGGCTGGTAAGAGTCCCCACATGCTGGACAGATGGTGAAAGAGAAATAGTGTGCTAGATGGTGGAGTCAACTTTTTTAGAGTCTTCTAAATGGGTTGCTCTTCCTAGTTCAGGGGTGAGAGAGGGGAAATAGGTGGTATATGTACTATATAAGAGGCAGACAACAAACCTTTCCCATCATCTATTAGACTAATCACAATCTTAAATGAGAGTACCTCTACCATATATGCACATATATATGCATATGACTATCTACATTGACACACATATATGTAATTGCTATAAAGATCCATGTGTATACTATTTGTCTATGAAGCTTTATTCAGGCAGATATTATTATTCAGGATAGATTCTTATTATTTTAAAGGAAGAAAATTTACCATGAACAGGGCAGATTAAGTTTCTCCATCTCAAGGTTGTATTTTGTGCAGAATATAAATGCTGGGTGAGGAATCTGAGCACCTAGGTGGCAGAGTAGGTGAAATGCCAAGCTTGCAGTAAGGAAGATACCTCTTCTTGAATTCAAATCTGACCTCAGATACTTACCAGGTATGTGACCCTGGAGAAGTTACTTAATATTGTTTGTCTCAGTTTCCTCATTTATAAAATGACCAGAAGAAGAAAATGTCAAAACCACTCAATTATCTCTAACAAGCAAACCACAAATGGGGTCACAATGAATTGGATATGATTGAAAAAAATGACTGAAGATCCATGTCCAACTGCCCTTCCTAGTTTAAGGAGCTTTTCAAGACTCAGAACTTTCCATTCAGAACCTGATCTCTCTTTCCTTGCCACCCCTCTCTCTCTCACCAATGAAACTGGGATGCTGTCTCCTGGAGCACTCTAGGTAATAAGGTGATTGCAATTTTTCATCATCCCATACAGTGCAAAAGAGCAAGAGGTTTTCTTTCATCTTCCATAGCCTCAGGCTACAGAAATCACCCAGGAAGAAAAGCAGCTGAGATATTTGTTTTGTACATGTGAGGAGGGGTTTTAGGAGCTCTACACATTGACTACAAGAAGAAAACCTTTCAGGGTTTTTTTTCCTGTGTGTATGTGTGTGCACAAGTGTATTCATTGGGCCAAACCCCTTAGAACTTACTGATTGCCTTCTTAAAATGTTCTTTTTATAGAGAGCCATTCATTTAGGGGTGGGGAAAGAAAGGATGGAGGGAAAGGAAAAGAAAGAAACATGCAGCCTCCCTTCAAGGAGTCTATATTATAACTTCAATCAGAAACAGCTGGGACTGCTTTAATGCTATCATAGGGCTCATATAGATGTGACATCACACAGAACTAAAGCTTAGCCAGGGAGTTTACTGGCAATATACCTTAAACTGTAAGGATTTTGTTACAAATTTGAATGTGCCATATGTTTTCAAACAAAACCCATAACCAAGAACCTTAGTACAATTCCAACTCCTTCTGGTAACTTGGTGGGTCATAAACAGAGTGATATTTCTCGGTGTGTATTTATGTGTGTGTATGTGTGCATGTGTGCATGTGTGAATGTCTATATATGTGTATGTATGTGAGCTCGATTAAAAACTTTATTAATTTTAAGTTAAAAGGAAGTAAATGAATTTTCTATCATCCCAGTTTATTACACATCTAACTAGAAAGATATTCACAATCAGACCACCATCCTGGCCAAGAAGGAGGAACTGGGAGACACTTTATATTCTAATTTCAAACTGCAGGGCATCCCAGGTGTACTGTATGGGATTTCCTGTAATTTACCAGCAAAATAAGCAGTCTACGGGAAAACGTTTACCATACTGTATATTCGAATTAATTACACAGCAGGATAAAGTGATTTCTTTGTGAAAGAAAGGGTGGAGATCTACAGGAAAATCATTAAACCAAACAGGGAAACGCAGACGTTTTGCTTTCGGTAAGTAGGATAGTTGGATTCAGGATTGAAGTATGGGGATAGAGTTGGGAAATGTTTCTTTTCTTTTCCTCCTTACATTCAGTTTAGGAACCTAGCAACCAGTCAGTCAGTCGACAGATAGAGATTGAATACCTTCTATAGGAGACTTAGAAGCCAGGCCTCCAGGTGAAGACAAAGAAATATAAACCATTCCAGTATAATGAAAACTCCACCAGCACAAGGGATGGCTACAGTTATTGTCTTAATAGCCCAGATCATTATATAAGGAATGGCTAATTTGTGGAGGGGTGGGACCAAAGGGAAGGTTCAGATCTAAACCTGTGATTTCACCAGTATTTAAACTTTGGGGGGCTGAATCTCCTACTGTGAAGGAACTTTAACAATTAATATTTTATATTTCTAGAAAATTCTCTCTGGTCCCTGGGAGTTGTCACTTGCTTGGAGTCACACAGTGTGTATGGTGCTTGAACTCAGGACTTCCTGATTCCCAGATTGGCCCTCTAGCCATGATAACACATTGCCCCTTGCTTCCCCACAGGTAGTGTAAGTATTTAATAAATATTTGTTGAAATAGTTTGTTAAAAGAAATGATCTCTACCTTCAAAGAAGTTTCAGTGTTGGAAAGACAAATATATATATATATATATATATATATATATATATATATATATATATATATATATATATATGAGAAAGTGCCAGAAAAAGGAGAGTAAATAGATAAGTCTCAAATAGAATACCAAAGAGAAGAATATATATTTGTGTATATTTGAATATTGTGATAGAGGCTGGCACTTTTTCTCTAGTCTTTTCTGTCTTCTCTCCTCAGGAAATTTACTCCTGGGACTCCTCCCCCATTGAGGTGATCAATTTCACATACTCTTCAGTCTGGCACTTTTTCTCTAGTGCCAGCCTCTATCACAATATATACACATAGAAGAATACACACACACACACACACACACACACACACACACACACACACATAGTTTCTAAAGGGAAGTTACGAAAGGCTTTGAGGGATATGTGAGGACTAAGGTAGGCTTTTTGAAGGAGGTAGAGTTTAGAATGGCCAATCAGGGAATGTGGGAAAGGGATTCCAGGAAAGAAAGATAGTGTGAACAAAAATAATGGAAATTTTGAGGATAAATTTTGCAAAGACAGAATAGATCCTGATGGAGAATAATATCATAGTTAATAGTGTACCTTAGAGAGGAGCCCTGGATTTGGAGTCAGAAGTTCTTGGTTCAGAATTCTGGGTCACATGACCAATAAGATTAAGAGCCAAACATTTTGTCTTATCCTTGTGAAATTTTAAAACTCTTTAAAATAGAAATTGTTCAGAAGAAATGAAGCAATTCCAATGATTCCCATCAAGTACCTCAATAAGGTAACAATTCAGTGAAATGAGAGCAGAAAAGTCAAATCCCTAGCCTCTAATGAACCTTTTCAGTTATCCACCCCCATTGCCTGCCATTGATAAGGTAGGACTGCACAATCTAACCTGTTATATTTACAATATAATTAAATTCCATCCTGTTTTCCTATTCCTTCTCCATATTGAGGAAAACAAATAAACAAACAAACAAAAGCAGAAATTTCTTCTGACTGGGACAACAATATGGCAGTATTCTGTGATAAAATAGAACCCAGCTAAATTACTGAAGACCGTGAGAACTGGGGCAGGACATTTGTGAGGCTGTGTAGCATTCTACTAAGTCTAAGAACCCAGCATCCAGCGGGAATCAGCTTCTTTTTCCCAGAAGTCAATTTTGACAGAGACTAAGGCTGATGAAATGTGAATTGCCCAATGTGGTAGTAAACTGAAATGGCTTTAAATGAAATGGCCTGAGGAAAGTGTAAATAAGGAAAACTGAGTCAGAAAGTGAGAAATAAAGGATTATAAGGGGGAAAGTAACATAGAAATTACCAAAACTCTCAGGAGGAATAAAACTCAGTTAAAGTCTTAGAGTATAAGTGGATAAACTACCACAGGAAAAGATTAATCACAAAAAGGAAAATGGCTTTCAGATTAGTTAACTGATTACAAGCATCCATGGATAAATAATAAAATGAATCACCATCTGAAAAGGCAAAGAAACAAATGGATCACTGAGAGGACATGGAACCAATGTATGGTTCTCTTGAATGTTTTAAAAGAGTGAAAGCAAAATTTATAACCTATACACTAGGAAAAATCAGTGCAATAGAAAAAAATCCAGTGGAAAATCAGACAAAAGTAACCAAAAAAAAAGAATAACTGCTTGAGATTTCTAATGCAAAGAAGCAAATAGCAAGGTGGAAGAAGTGAATCATAAAGCAATAATATTAAAAGATAACATTTCTTTGTAATCAAAACATATTGATCTTAAAGACAGGAAAGATAAAGAGAACTTAACAATAAAACATTTTTCAGAAAAACATCACAGCTCAAAAATGTGAATCCACAAAGAAATATTTCCCATAACTTCTTAGAACAGAATAAAAGTGCCAATGGAAGAAACTCACAGGATAACTCCAGAAAAAAAAAACAAAGTAAAAAAAACATTGAAAAGGATATATTGAAAAATTCTAGAAATAATAGGGATTAAGTTTCATAGATCTCATGACAACATAAAGCTCTACAAATTGTCAGAAGACTTTCAGATTTAAATAAATGGAAATCCAAATAACACAATAATATTTTTTACTTACTAAGAACTTAATGATGCAATGAAATAACATTCCAAATAGCAGAGGAGTTCAAAATACAACCCAAGGTAACATACTCTTCAAATCTGTGCTAACCAAAAATGTCAAGGCATTCCCAGAAAGAAGACAAGATATGAACAAAATTTGTATTTTAAAACTCCTCGTATAATATAAAAAAGGCAAACAAATATAGAAACCAAAGAAAACAACAACAATAAAACCGTGCAGGAGACCATTAAGAGAATTCTTTCTAAAAGCAGAGAGAGACAAAAGTGAAGGCAGAAATTAAAGAAAAATGATGTTGGAGAAAAAGGCCAAAATTATCATAGACTAAACTTCACAACATTCCAATTACGGGGGAATCAATATTTTTGTGGGGCTAATTATAGAATGAAAGGGCACATAAAAGGGATAGAGGGCAATATGCAATATACCCTAATCAAGTCAAAGGTTATCCCAATTAAATTACCAAATAATTATCTGATTGAACTAGGAAAAACAATAACAATATTCACTTGGACAAACAAAAGGTCAAGAATACCAAAAGAATTGATGAAAAAAAAACCCATAAAAGAAGGAGGTTTAAGAGTACCACATTTTAAACTCTATTATAAAGCAATAATTAGTTAAATTATCAGGTATTAGTGAAGAAACATAAAAGTAGATAAATGGAACAAAACAGGCACACTACAAACATATTAAAGGATTAAGATAACTTTGTTTTTGATAAAAGTAAAGATCCAAATTTTGAGGATAAGAATTCATTATTTGGCAAAAATTATGTGAAAAACTGAAAAGCAGTCTGGCAAAATCTTAATATAAATCATTAGCGTACACTATTTAGCAAGAAAATATCAAAATGGATACATGGCCTAGGCATAAAGGGAGATATTATAAATAATTTAGAACAATAGGAAACATGTTGCCTATCAGATTTATGGGTAGTAGAATTCATGAAAAAACCAGAGATAGAATTATAATATGTAAAATGGATCATTTTGAATATATTAAATTAAAAGTTTTATACAAATAAAACTGACATAACCAAGATTAAAAGTGAAGCAGTGAATTGGGGAAAATTTTGTAGAGAATTCCTTGTATAGAGGTTTCATGTTTAAAATATAGAGAACTTTGCCAAATATATAATATGAACCATTTCCCAGTTGATAAATGGTCAATAGATAAGAACAATGAATTTCTGAATAAAGGAATCAAAACATATATTTCATATATAGCTATATGAAAAATGTTCTAAATCATTATTGATTACTATTCAAATTCAAATACTATTCAAAACAACTCTAAGATATTGACATCTATCAAATTGGTAAAATGACAAATGTTGGAGGGGATGTGGAAAAACCGAGAGAGTAATTAACTGTTGATAGAACTATGAATGGAGGCAACCATTCTGGAGAACAATCTGCAATTATGACCAAAGAGTACTAAAACTGTGTATATCACTTGATCCAACAATGTCTCAATTAATCTTATTCCTAAGGTGATCAGGGTAAAAGGATAAGACCCTATCTATCATAAAATTTTTACAATAGTTTTTTTTTGTTTGTATCAAGGAACTGGAAACTGAAGAGATGCCCATTGATTGGAGAATCGCTAAACAAGTTTTTGCATATAATCATGATAAAATACTAATGTTTCATAAGAAATGACAAACAGGTTAATTTGAAAAAAATCCTGAAAAGATCTAGATGAAGTTATGAAGAATGAAACCAGAAGAAACAATATAACATTTTGTTCAACAACAGATTTATTGAAGAATGGCTTTTGTGTATCTACCTTCAGGGAAAGAATTGATAATTAGAAATAAGCAAGACATAGTTTTATATATATCAATATCTTTTTGTCAAATGATACCTTCCCTAATGGGGAGAGAAGAAAGGGAGTTACCTGGCTATTTTAATAAAAAATGAATACATTTAGAATTTAAAAAATAATGAAAGGAAAATAACTCTATAGATGCTCTGGAAAAAGAGCACTTACAGAAGAATGAGTGAGAGTAGCAAAAGAGAGATTGAAATAGGAATAAAGAAAAGGAGAAATCTTGGTGTAGTGGTAGGAGAGGCTACCACTGATGAACACACCCTTAACAGAAGGAAGATGGGAACCTTACTATGGACATAATCTGCAGGAATTTGAAATATGTTGAACATCCATTCTTCTTCGGGAAAATGGGAATAGAGCTTTTAAGGGCAACTAATATTCAAAAGAATGAGAAAATATGATCCAGGAATGAGTTTTTGTGCCAAACAGGAGGAAAATGAAGAGTCAACACAACAGAAAAAGAGAGACACAAATATAGAAACTGTTTAGAAATTTTTAAGGTGCATTAGATGCTTTAAATCCATGATGAACACAGTGAAAAAAGGTACAAAACCTATAAAGGCCATAAATCAAAGAATTAAAATTCAAACAATAAAGGAAAGATAAGCAATACTGAAAATGAGGGGGAAACTTTTTAAAGGAAAAAAGTACAACAAAATAAATTTCAACTATTGAACTAAAAAATGAAAGGGGAGAGAAGAGATTTTAGTTACTTGAGTTTACTGAGTTACTAAAAGAGGGTGTAATAAGAAGAATTAAATTACTAGTTAAAATAAAAATACAATAAGAACTAATAAGTAAACTCTAAAATTGGGCAAGGAAGTAAAAAAATGGGAATTTGAAGGAAATTTGAGGGTAAGGTCATGACAGTGGGAATAAGGTTCGTTTGAAGTAGTCCAAAATAAAACTACTGAAGAGAAAAAGTAAAAGAACATTTTAATTTGGAATATATATATGTGTGTGTGTGTGTGTGTGTGTGTGTGTGTGTATTAAGGAAAATATTCTTCTAGTTCTCATAATTTTACATGCAAATGGATTGAACAATCTAACAAATGAAAAAAAATGTGATGGGTTAGCTGAGAAAAACTCACAATCTGTTGCTTATAAGAAACACACCTCCAAAATAAAGACATACACACAGAATAATATTGAGAGGGTGAGGTAAAAATTACCATGCATTAAGTGTAGTAAAAAAAAAAAACAACAAAAACAAAAAAACCTGGCATTTAAAATATGCTACCACACAGAACAAAAAAAAAAATCATTTGAGGGACATACAAGAAAACTACATTATGCTGAAAAAGGAAGGGAAAACAAACTAATATGAATGTTACACTTGTATTTTATGTCTTAAAATTTAAATTTAAAAAAATAATGGAACTGTAAAACAAAGAAAGTACATGGTAGGGATTGGAAATTTCAATATTATTCTGATAGTTTAGGATAAATATTACAAAATATAAGCAAAAAGAAAATATAAACTTGAAAAAAGCCACAGAAATTATAGTTAAAGGATTTTTAGTATCTTTCTAAATAAGGCTGTTAAAGAATCAAGCACAGTGACACAATTGAACTGGCGCAGTGGATAGAGTATTAGAAGTGGAGTCAGGAATACTCATTTTCCTGAATTCAAAAATAGTCTCAGATGTCTCAGATGTCTAATAGCTGTAGGACCCTAGGTAACCTGTTTCCCTCAGTTTCTTCATGTGTAAAATGAGCCAAAGAAGGAAAAAGAAAATCATTCTAGTCTCTGTGCCAAGAAAACTCCTCTTTAGGTAGTCAAACACGACTAAAAAACATATGAATAATGACAGCAAAGAATTTATGCATTTCTCCACATCACATGAAAGTTAAACAAAAATTTAACATGCATTAGGTCACAAAGAAATATTAAATAATTTTTAAAAAGAGAAACATCTTAAACACATATTGATGGATTACAAAGAAATTATGCTATATATATATATATATAAAGTATGCTATATATACATATATATGTATAAATGATAATGATAAACCTTTAGCTAACAATATTTTTAAAAGAACAGAAAATGAAATCACCAATCTAGCAAGTTAAACTATCAAATAAATATAGTGAGAGCACAAAAATAATCATGAGAACCCAATATATATAATAACATGCAATCAAAACCACAAAAGAAACAGAGGAATATAGTTTTCATTAATATAATTTGAGGTATCTCAGAGTATTTCACTCTATTCTTCCCATACTCTAGAAAGTATCATTCAGAAATATATGTGTACATTGTGTGTGTGTGTGTGTGTGTGTGTGTGTGTGTGTGTATGCAATGTATTTCATTTTCATTTCATTCTCTGGAAGTGAACATTCAAAAATTATCCTTCAAATGTTAAATGTGTAGCTATTCAAAGTGTTCTCTTTCATTTGACTATTCATTATCTCTTGTAGTCTTTTCCAATTTCTTAAAAAAAATTAAGCTGTTCATTATTTCTTACAATTCAATAGTATTCAATCAAATCATATATCATAATTTACTTAGCTGCTCCTCAATTGATGGACATCACCTCAATTTCCAATTCTAGGCTAGCACAGAGAGCTCCTATAAATATTTTGGAACACATAAGCTCTTTCAGAGGAATATCTTTTAAAAAAATACAAAAATCTAAATTAGCAGAAGATCAAAGAAAAATGCTAAATGTTCTCATCTCAAGGAAGGGAAATGGAAATCAAATAGAATTCAATGGAAATTCAAAATAAACCCTCAAAAATCAACAACAATTTGATATAATAGTGACAAAATCTAAGGGACAATAATAGAATTAGAAATAAAATTCTAAAAATCCTACAAAATATAAAAATGATTAGAGAATTAATTTATCAAAGTGCTCAAAATACTTATCTAGTTTCAATTATAATTGCCTTTCCATGAACCTTTATTGAGTATAATCTTATTGCAATGTGATCTGAAAAGTTTCATTTATTAGTTCTGCTTTTCTGCATTTGCAGAAAACTGCTTTTGCAGTTTTTAGACCCTAGTACATGGTCAATTTTTATATATGTACCATGTGCTGCTGAAAATAAAGTATTTTTACTTTTTATTTATATTCAATTTTTTTCAGATAACTATTAAATCTAATTATTTTAAAATGTCATTCACTTCCTTTACTTCTATCTTGTTTATATTTTGGTTAGATTTATCTAGTTCTGCAAGGGAAAGGTTGAGGTTCCCCACCCATGGAGTTTTAGTATTTCTATCTTACGCTCTTTTAAAACTCTGGATTATATAAATTTTGGTCCATATATATTAAGTACTGATATTACTTCATTTTCTATTCTATCTTTTATCAAGGTGTAATTGCCTTCCTCAACTCTTTTAATTAAATGTATCTTTGCCTTAGCTTTTTTTCTGAAATCATGATTGCTACTTCTGCTCCTTTTTATCTCGGTTGAAGCCCAATAGATTCTGCTATAGCTTCTTACCCTTACTCTGTGTGTCTACCTGGCTCAAATATGTTTCTTATAAACAACATATGGTAGGATTCTAGTTTTAAATCCACTCTGCTATCTGCTTCTCTTTTATGGGTGAGTTCATCCAACTACTTTCAATGATAAAATGCCCCTTAAATAAAGAAAGGACAACTTAAATAGCTGAAGGAAAATCCAATGTTCATAGCTAGGTCAAACTAATAAAATAAAAATGACAAATTTAATGTAAAGCTCTACCAACAAAGTTAATTTATAATCTTACTGTTATACTAATCAAATTTTCAGAGGAACATTTTATACATCTTGATAAAATAGTAACAAAATTCATCTTGAAAAAAACATTTAGAATATCAAAGGAAATCATAAAAAGTAGGTAAGGATGAGGGAAAATAGCATTTCTCAGAACTCAAACTATTATAAAAGAGCAGCCAAGACTGCCCTATATAGGTTAAAAAATAGAGAGGTAAATTAATGAAACAGGTGAGAAAAAGAGAATCAAAAGTAAATAGTTCTGTATTCTACTAATTGGAAAATATGTTACTTAAGAAAGAACTTTCTGTTTGATAAAACCTGCTAGAAAAACTGGAAATCACCATGGTAGATATTGTACTTAGATACTTAGACCTTATATAATGTTCCATAATACATT